>NC_069500.1:573192984-573820484 GCF_027579735.1 Bombina bombina | reverse complement strand
TTTAAAGTGTAATAAGTGTAATAAAATGTAATTAAATATTTTATAACAATTTAAATAAATAAAAAATATTCACTGAGATTACGAGTTTTGCGGTAACAGGGGTGCGTTGCTAATGAGCATTTTTTTTTTCAACGCTCCCTTAAGACAACGCTGGTATTACAGTTTTTTTTTAAACCCGACGTTAGCCGCAAAAAGGTGAGCGTAGAGCAAAATTTAGCTCCACATCTCACCTCAATACCAGCGTTGCTTACGGTAGCGGTGAGCTGGCAAAACGTGCTTGTGCACGATTTCCCTATAGGGATCAATGGGGCAGATCAGGCTGAAAAAAACCTAACACCTGCAAAAAAGCAGCGTTCAGCTTCTAACGCAGCCCCATTGATTCCTATGGGGAAACAAAAGTTATGTCTACACCTAACACCCTAACATGAACCCGAGTCTAAACACCCCTAATATTACACTTATTAACCCCTAATCTGCCGCCCCCGACATCATCGCCACCTACATTATATTACTAACCCCTAATCTGCCACTCCGGACACCGCCGCCACCTACATTATACTTATGAACCCCTAATCTGCTGCCCCCAACATCGCCGACACCTACATTATATTTATTAACCACTAATCTGCCCCCCCAACGTTGCAGCAACCTACCTACAATTATTAACCCCTAATCTGCCGCCTCCATCGTAGCCACTACTATATTACATTTATTAACCCCTAAACCTAAGTCTAACCCTATCACCCCCTAACTTAAATATAATTTAAATAAATCTAAAGAAAATAACAATTAATAACAATTAAATAAATTAATCCTATTTAAAACTAAATACTTACCTGTAAAATAAACCATAAGATAGCTACAATATAACTAATAGTTACATTTGTATCTATCTTAGGGTTTATATTTATTTTACAGGCAACTTTGTATTTATTTTAACTAGGTACAATAGTTATTAAATAGGTATTAACTATTTAATAACTTCCTAGTTAAAATAAATACAAATATACCTGTAAAATAAATCCTAACCTAAATTACAATTACACTTAACACTATACTATTATTAAATTAATTACCTAAACTAACTACAATTAAAAACAATTAAATAATATAAACTAAAGTCCAAAAACAAACAAACACTAAATTACAGAAAATAAAAAAATAATTAAAAGAATTTTAAACTAATTACACCTAATCTAATCCCCCTAATAAAATAAAAAGCCCCCAAAAATAATAAAATTCCCTACCCTATACTAAATTACAAATAGCCCTTAAAAGGGCTTTTTGCGGGGCATTGCCCCAAAGTAATCAGCTCTTTTACCTGTAAAAAAAAAAATACAATACCCCCCAACATTAAAACCCACCACCCACACACCCAACCCTACTCTAAAACCCACCCAATCCCCCCTTAATAAAACCTAACACTACGCCTTTGAAGATCACCCTACCTTGAGCCGTCTTCACCCAGCTGGGCACAAGTGGTCCTCCAGAGGGGCAGAAGTCTTCATCCGATCTGGCAGAAGAGGACCTCCAGACGAGCAGAAGTCTTCATCCAGGCGGCATCTTCTATCTTCATCCATCCGGAGCGGAGCAGGTCCATCTTGAAGCCAGCCGACGCGGAGCATCCTCTTCTTCTGACGACTCCAGACGAATGAAGGTTCCTTTAAATGATGTCATCAAAGATGGCGTTCCTTGAATTCAGATTGGCTGATAGGATTCTATCAGTCAATCGGAATTAAGGTAGAAAAAATCCTATTGGCTGAAGTTCAATCCTATTGGCTGATCCAATCAGCCAATAGGATTGAGCTCACATTCTATTGGCTGTTCCAATCAGCACATGCTGTATCTGAATCATGGAAGTCCAACCCTTCCCTGCTGGATTCTTTTCACGCCCATGTGTTAAAGGCAATACCCTCATTTTCAAATCAATTTTATTCTTTAAATTTATTGGGGAAAACAACTTTAAGGGGACAGTAAAGTAAAAATGAAACTTAAATGGATTAGATAGGACATACAGTTTAAAACAACTTTCCATTTTACTACTATTTTCAATTCTGCTTAGTTCTCTTGTATCCTTTAAAGATTAATCTCAGGAGCATGCAAGTGTTTTAAGCCACCTGGCAGCAGTGTTTGCAACATTGGTTATAGCAGTGTTACATATAATTGCAATCACTGCTGCCATAGGGGCCAAATTATCAAGCCTTCAGGCTCACCGGAAACAGTAGTTATGAAGCAGCGGTCTAAAGACCCCCATAACTTGTCCGCCTGATCTGAGGCCGCGGACATCAATCCGCCCGATCCTATACGATTGGGCTGATTGACAGCCTCGCTAGCGGCCGATAGGCTGCGAATCTGCAGGGGGCGGCATTGCACAAGCAGTTCACCAGAACTGCTTGTGCAATGATAAATTGCTGTCGGCATTTATTGATGTGCTGCGGACATGATACACTACATCATAGATATCATGTCCGCTCGCACTTTGGTAAATTGGCCCCATAGACTGCTATAGACACGTGCATACTCCTAAGCTCCTGTTAGGCTACTAAGGTTTAGTCTTTAACAAAGGATACCAAGAGAACAAAACAAATTTGATTAAATAAGTAAATAAGAAAGTGGTTTAAAATTGCATTCTCTATCTGAATCATTAAAGTTTAATTTTGACTTTAAATATCATAATGCAGAAATATCATAATGCAAAAAAAAAGTATAATTTTCTATCATTTTAGTTTTATTTAGTATCGATTCACCTTCCCAAAACATCAAAATTTAGGATTGTATTCCTATATTGTTCAACTAAAATAAACAATTAATAATTATTATTTTCGGCAGCATTCAGCATCTTGTAATGTATGGAGAAAATGAGTAGATATAAAATACCTAACTATAGAAATAATACATACAATTATGTATACATACTGTACATACAATTAAAATTACACAAAATTCTGTTTTCCCAGAAGGGTGTCTTAAAAATTATTGGTAAACTTTCCCCTTTGTGTAAACAGATCTGGAATCTCAGTGATTTTTTAGATGAAGTTTAATGCATCAGTTATAATAAAGATACACTTTAATTCACTTTTTAATGTAGAGCTCAAATATCCTGTGCTCCGCCCACCCACTTTAAAAGTATTTTTTTTTTTGTGGCTAGAGAGCCCATTGGAGAACAGATCCAACCCTTAGCTCACAAAAAAAATAGTTTTGAAGTGGGCAACCAGAGCAGGGAGTATTTGAATTTCAGAGCTACATTAAAAAGTAAATTAAAGTGCATCTTCATTTCTACTGATGAATTTAACTCCAACAAAAATATTGCTAACATTCCGGATCTGTTTATACAAAGAGTAAAGTTTACCATCACTTTAACCTATTCTGACAACGTATACATGTTTCAAAAAAATAAATCATAAGACAAAAAATGAGGCTAGCAGGAGATTACTGCCAGGCTTTTACTGTAATGATCACTTCATAACTTTAAGGGCATAAAACCTCTTATTTGAATTGTGAAACAAACCTCACTCTTCAAATGTTTTGTAACCCTCAAAGTAGAACCAATATTGATAGGTACTTGTTATGACAATCATCTTGCAGCAGGCAGACACAGGACAATCATTTGAAAGAGAATGATTACTGCATTTATACAAGGGGTCTCAAATGTGTTTATGTATTGTTGGGGGAGACATATTAGATACTCCACCCCTCTTATGGTTCTGTCAGGTTACTAGAGTTGTCATAAGATAGCCATCTTGGTAAAAGACTCCTCCTTTAAAAGAGTGGCCTCTCCTCTTTCAAATTACGGGTCATTTGCCTTATTGGGGTGCATATTTTGGGGTGAGGGTCTCTTTTAATTGCCCAGAGAACTATTAAAGGCGTTTAGTATACAGGTTATTGCTATTTCTATGTCAATCATCTGCTATTTAAAGGGGTATGAGTAAACCCTCTTTCATGCAAGGGGTATTGTATATATGTGTGTTTATGTGGGGGATAAACATGACAGCAGATTTCAGTGTAGAGTTTCATGCTTGTTCCAGTCTTCGAGTTAAATAAAAAAACAACAATTTTCAGTGCATGTGTAAAAGGATATTTAAAAAATTACTACATGATCCTGTCTAAACCAGCAAAATCAAACAAAGAATCTCCAGGATTGAATTAAAATAAACTTTGTTGCAATTTATATTCAAAACCACAGTTTAGGGGAAAATTGATCAAGATTGCAGGTGGACAAGTTCTTAAGAAAAGTACCTAAATGGCCTGCAATCTCCAATTGCGATGCAGTATTGTATGGCAAAATTTAACACTGTACAAGTTATCTCTTGTGCAATTCCACCCCCCTGCAAATTGGTTGAGCGAGAACAGGGCATGTCAGTCACCCTGAACAAGCGAGTGTTGGAGAGAATAAAGAGAGTTTTGGCTTCTTAAATGTGTAGCATTTAGTCTAAACTTCAAATGAGTAGAAGATTGTTTCTGACAAAATGTAAAGATATGTATATTTCCACTTCTACTGTATCATGTGACAGCCATCAGCCAATCACAAATGCATATACATATATTCTGTGAATTCTTGCACATGCTCAGTAGGAGCTGGTGACTCAAAAAGTGTAAATATAAAAAGACTATGCACATTTTATTAGTGGAAGTAAATTGGAAAGTTGTTTAAAATTGCATGTCTTATCTGAATCATGAAAGTTTAATTTTGACTTGAGTGTACCTTTAAAGGACACTAAACAGTATACCATGTGAATGCATGATATTACTGTTTTCTTGTTACAGAACAATATATCAACCAAGTCTAAACATTTTCAAAACAAATTAACATCTTGTTTGCTGCAGTTGTTTTTCAATAGCTAAGCTTCACCCACAACTTGTCTTATTTGGAAAAGTGAATTTTGGCTTGAGTTTGCAAACGAGGTGGCTAACCACAATCATTATGTTAGTATATTATCTGTTTGTTCCTGTCCTGAATAAACTAGTGTTGTTGCTGTTGTTGTTGGTTGTTTTGTATGATATACTATTTTATGCTTCTTCATAAAATAATTTCTTCAGGTTATACATAAGGCATACCAGCAATTTATCAACATGACTTTTACTGTACCTAATTATCCAATCACAAATACCAGGCCGCATTTAGCATTTTTTGTAATATGATCATGCATCATAAGGGCATGTTAATAGCATATGTACTTTACATTTTTACCTACCTCAATGCAAAGTGAATACATATATCAGATACCTTTAAAGGGACATGAAGCCCAAAATTGTTTTTCCATGATTAAGATAGATAATACAATTGTAAACAACTTTGCAATTTGCCTCTATTATCTAATTTGCTTTATTCTCTTGTATTCTCTTGTATCCTTAGTTGAAGATGCAGCAAAACACTCCTGGGGGCTATCTGAACACATTGAGTGAGCCAATAATATGGGGCATAGATGGGCAGCTACCAATCAGCAGCTACTTAGTCTACCTAGGTATGCTTTTTAACCTCTTAAGGACATATGACGGAATTTATTCGTCATAAAACAATTGAACAAACTGAAAGCTGTGTCCTTAAAGGGTTAACAATGGATACCAAGAGAATACACCATATTCAATGATTGTTGCTTAAATTCACATGCTCTATCTGAATCATGTAAGAAAAAATGTGGGTTTCATGTCCCTTTTTAAGAAGATTTTAACTTTCCTTAAACAGTATGAGTAATCATTTTGTGTCATATAGTATTTTGATTGGGTTATATTCATTATTGTACTAAACCAGTATAAAACAAACAACTTCTACAATGATATATTTAGGTACATAAAAGAACCATTTATAAGTGACTTATTTTTCTTTGAAATGGTTCTCTGATTTTATGAGTTATGGGATAATAGTTACTACACCATCCCTTAAACAACTGGTTTTAATAAAACAAGTGCTGTACTTTAAAAAGGATTTACTATTCAATATTAGTTTATAGTTTTTGAGCAGACCTATTCACTGAACATGTCAAGCAAACCACAAAGCACCAACCATTGATGGAATTTAGTAAATTTATGAATAATGTTTTCTTTCTATCTTATTGGTACACTGTGTGTATTTCACACTGTATGCCTTATAGCCCAGTCATTAAAATCTAACAGGTGGTGCTGTAAAACAAGCCATTTTATTGCTTCTACGTTATGCAGAAGGTGTAATAAGAACCCTTACCCTATTACGTTTCACTTTTTATTTTTATTATGAATGACAAGGACACAGACTTTCTATTCTATAAATCTATGGGGGAGGGAGTAAAGTTCCCACCTAGAATAAACGTTACTGACCTTTCAAGTGCTGAAAGATATAAACTATATAATTATCATGTTTGCTGGTTCAGCTGGAGTGGTGACAACTTACTAGACTCAGTGTCTGGTCTTAGAGTCAGATCTAAAGCACATTACGCAAAATCATTAGCTTAATATGTTTCCCGGCCCTGCCATTTTTATAGTCTCCTTGACTTTAAAAAGGAAATTGTAACTTGTAAAGGTGTGGTGTATTTCTTTAATATTACTACCAACTGTTTCTCATAAACTATGAATATGTAGCACGTTTTAGGCCTGTTTTATTGCACAGTTCTTTTTAACCACTCTACATAAGGAATAATGCTGTATTTGCAGTGTCAGATTACATACATTAAAGAAAAAAAATAATAGGTTACATACATGTTAGCAACTACGTTTCTAATTTGTAAAATTAAAATAATAATATAATAAGAAATGTTGCGTCTTTTTTAGATGTAAATAATTAGAAACACATTCTTAACCCTACAAAATATAAATTCTTTCTGATCCACTTAATGTTTTAAATATATATATATATATATATATATATATATATATATATATATATATATATATATATATATATATATGTATACTGTATGTACATTTATAAAGTCATGTGATTTCTTGGCAAAGGAGTGATCATATTCCCTATGCCTTAGATTACCTATTTATGATGACATATATTAAGTATAGTAACTTTGTGTATTTAAATTTTGTAATTAAACAGTTGATAATGTATCCATATAATTAATACCACAAATGCCAATTTAAAATGAAAATTAGAAAACAAAATGTGATCTATTACCCACTAACCACTTCATAGCACTTCTTCTGCTTTGCATATTATTGTCTTTCTGCTAACTTGACATCCTAAATTGCTTTTGATGATATGTGACGGGTCGTAACCTAAAATCAATGAGATTAAATTTCCATGTCACTAAGTGATGCTTAGACATTTAACACAGATTGATTAATGTAAAATCAGATCTCAACTTTGCACAAATTGACCAGCTGAAGGATTTCAAATGTTTTTTTCAGTTAATGTTTTTTTATGATGATTTTTAATAACTATATATTATTTCAATAAATAATAAAATGTTTATAAAGAACAAACATCTTATCAGAAAAAAATATAATTCTGTAGATGTTCAACTTGATTGGTGAAATACATGGCAAGCTGACCTGAAACACAAAGGAGATATGAAGTATTGAAGTAATATTAGTTTGATTACATTGCTGTGTTAGGCTTTCCATTGTAATACAGTCCTTAAAGATTTGTTCTGCTTCAGGCAATACTTACCCTTGTTGTACAACTGTACATTTTTCTCATTATGCTAAGTACTTTGATCTCTCAATGAATGTGAAGCATTTCATAAACTGTAACATAAAACCCACATAAGGCAAAGTGATGACTAAAAAGATCATAATAATCACAACTGTGCCTCTCAGATAACCATAAAGTATACACTGGAAACTGTAAAAGGTGCCGTGACTGTCAGTAGTAGTGTTTTACATTCTTTTAAGCATATAATTAGATTCTCCCTTCATTGAATGTCCACAGAGACCGCATTTTACAGCTATGAAAAAAAAATTTGGTCATAAAAATATCTTCCTTTATTGTTTTGTGTCGGTCAACCAAAGATCACTAAATACAAATTGCTTTAATGAGAGCATACCTAGACTATTTAAGTTCATGGACATATGCCCTTTATTCAGAATGAATTTATTTTTTCAATATGTTATCAATTTGAAATGGGTAATTCATCACATATTTTTACATTTGGACTGTTTCACTCATAACTGGGCTATTAGAAAGTGTGAAAGATTTAAATGTATGAGATCATTTACTTTCTATGTAATTTAAGTTCTATTCAACCATGGAAAGTGAAGAAAAAATATTACTACAAAGTCTTTCAATTAACATATTATTTTAGATCAATAAATATGTTTTTATGTTCTGAGAAGAAGGACAATCATTTTCAAAGTATATAGCTTACATAAACTAAGAGTGGATAAATCATATGTAAGACAAAAGAACAGCAATAGATAGATATATAGACAGAAGACAGACAGATAGATAGATAGATAGATAGATAGATAGATAGATAGATGATAGATAGATAGATGAAAGATAGATAGATGAAAGATAGATATATAGATATATAGGCCCCTATTTATCAAGGTCTGGCGGACCTGATCCGACAGTGCGTATCAGGTCCGCCAGACCTCGCTGAATACAGAGAGCAATACGCTCTCCGTATTCAGCATTGCACCAGCAGCTCACAAGAGCTGC
Organism: Bombina bombina; assembly: GCF_027579735.1. Lineage (NCBI taxonomy): Eukaryota > Metazoa > Chordata > Amphibia > Anura > Bombinatoridae > Bombina > Bombina bombina. The sequence goes on along the minus strand of NC_069500.1, from coordinate 573,811,900 downwards.
TGGTGCAACGCTGCCCCCTGCAGACTCGCGGCCAATTGGTCAATCAACCCGATCGTACTCGATCGGGTTGATTTCCGGCGATGTCTGTCCGCCTGCTCAGAGCAGGCGGACAGGTTATGGAGCAGCGGTCTTTGTGACCGCTGCTTCATAACTGCTGTTTCTGGCGAGTCTAAAGACTCACCAGAAATACGGGGGGCCTCAAGCACCTTTCGGAGCTTGATAGATAGGCCCCATAGATAGATAGATAGATAGATAGATAGATAGATAGATAGATAGATAGATAGATAGAATATGACTATTCGTACAAAGCATTTTTGACAATAATTTAAAAATTCAGCATATTCCATTTTTTAACGTGTTAAAGAGACCTTTAGCAGAAAAATAACATTTTCCAATTCATTGCCTAAATGACAATATTTATATTTGGAATTTGGGAGAAATATTATCAGTATTTTATAGAATAAGACAGAAATGCCCATTTTACTCAAATACAGCACAAAAAAACACAAACTGATAATTTTGCAGTGGTCTCTTAATTTTTTTAAGATTTGTATGTATATATATATATATAAATAAATAAATAAATAAATAAATAAATAAATAAATATATATATATATATATATATATATATATATATATATATATATATATTTAAATATATATAAATACCTTGAATCATGAGATATCATTTTTATAAAAAAAAAATGTTAAGTACTCTTTTTTTTTTTTAATTTTTGGTACATAAACAACAATGAAATAATATAACAAGTAATATACAAGTACAGTTGACGTTGCCTCCTTCCTATTTCACAGATAAAAACAATTACATCTGACACATTGATGTACGAAAGTTGTACATTATATAGCTATCAGAGATTTGAGAATCTATTTTTGTAATATATGTATAATAGCGTTTAACAGTGGCTAGTGCAATGGTTATTTATAAACCAACTGATATAGGAACAAGGGTACTCAAGATATAACCACAGAAATAGTATATTTATATTTGATAGATTTAAACAGCGAGTAAATACCACTTGGAGATTAATACATAAGAATACGGTGATGAATTAGCTTGAAGCAATAAATGCCACTTAAGTATAACAAATGTACCCATATTGACTAAGGTAGGGTGCTGATGGAACTAACAGTATCTCTTTAACAAGGATTATATGTTATGGAATAAGTGAGGTGTGTGAATCTGGGTATTATTGCTTCAAATTATTACTTAGAATTCCTCCCACCCTCGCCGGCTGAGGGAAGGGAAGGGAATTTTGGCTTACTAAACACTATTGATACATATAAATTATGAGAAAATATATCAACAAAATTGCCATCAGTCATAATGATAGAGGTGGATTGTGGGTAACATGGGGTTAAATTATAACAGTAGCTTATATGTGACTTATTGGGTGGGGGATGGGGGGGTGTCTAAACAGGGTCACTCTCGTACCCAATAAAAGGTAAACTGGAAAACGGGAGAATCTCAAATGGTACATGCAGCCGCTCCCGGGCACCTAATAATAATAGTTTAGCAACTAACAATGCCAATAGTAAAACAGATAAGTAAAAGACCTAAAAATTGTTTTTGCTAGTATTGGCAGGTAACTCCCAACTATCTCCAATTAGGTAGGAAGCGAGGAGAGAGTTATAGACCCTATCATTTCTGAAAAAATTGTGACCCATATACACTATGAAGAAGTGAGAATTGATTGGGGTAGGTACTTGGCATGTGATATTATGATGCTTTAGAGTATTGAGTCAGTTTCGTAGTAGGGAAACTATAGCAAATGAGCTCTTGTGGGTGGAGTACCAATGGTTAAAAGGCTTAAATGAGGCGAATGAAGAGATAGTTGAGAGTAGGGCTGACTTTTATATGGAGAGTAGGTAAGAACAGCTTGTATATGGGTAGAATGTCAGATATGAAAATGAGTACCATTTTTGTTAGTAAAGTAAATAGATAAACAGCTGTCAAGAGCCGCTCATATTGAGATCGGATACAGCCTAATTGTATTGAATGGTGATGAAGGAGTGTTAGCAAATGCTGATGGCATGTATATACCACCTGGGAGGAAGTATAGAGTATGGGTAGTAAAGAAGACTACTACACTATGGCTTGGGGAGGAGGGTAGCTGCAGGCGTGTGTGCTTATATAGGGGCAAACTAGGTTATAGATGGGGTTTTAAGAGGTAAATGTAATGCAGAAGACTAAGTCCATGAATTAGTAGGGATGAAATAGATTTCAGTGGGGGCTGACTGCGGATTATGTAATACGATGGGGTATTGACAACTTATTACTGAAACTACTAGGTGGTGCTTAAATAGTTATAGGATACCAGGAAGCAAAGTTGAGATTACAAAACATGTAGCCTAGATCCACCAAAAGTAACTGGGTATGAATACCACACAAACTAGTATATTTTGATAAAGGTGATGAGCATGTAAATATTTTTGCACCAAATACATACTATATATAAGAGATCACTGGTATTAGTGTAAATACCCACGTTCATTGGAGATCTAAGAATAATTCTGTATGAGGATATACCAGATAAAGGAGTGTATAGAATATATGTCCGCATGTTCTAGGGTAAATTAAAGAAACTTAGCTAGGAATTAAGTGACATATAATGTAAACATTGCCAAAACAGTGAAGGAAACAGATGCTAAAGACAATTAATAAAATTGAATACAAACAATATGTCTAAAAAGCCCTTAGTCTTACCACGTCATAAACATCTAAATGTTCTTTCAGTAAAAACTAACATAAAACAAAGGAAAACATTGAAAACAATCTCACACACACACACATATATATATATATATATATATATATACTTAGGGTCATGTAAGCAAAGTAAAAAGTGCAGGGATCTTTTCTAGCTTACTCCTATTCTACAGCTAGTCTGCATGTAATGGTAGGCATCTGGGTTAACCCATGCGATGAAGTGGGGCTTCTGTGGTAGGGAACCATGCAGGACACTCTGTTCATGGGTAAAAGACAGACCTGCTATCCAGTTTCTTCTCTCCCATGCGGTATGTCCCTTATATGGAGAGTAGAAATTTTCTGATATTTGCCTGTGGGAGTTGGCCGTACCTCCCGGAGCCTTGGTCAGAGGTAAGGTATTAAGTAGTAGATCATTTTGGAAACATAGGCTGGGAGGGAGAGAATGCTGAAAGTGCTGCCACATGGTGACCGGGATAAATCCTGCTGACACTGGGGCATCGACAGCAAGGTGTAGTGAACCATCCGCATGAAGCTGTGTCATATCGCTACTGGTAGCGTTAGGTATGGTGTTTATTGATGCCTCTCTACACTTCCTTTCTTGTGTCTGATCATGGTGGTGTGGTACCAGAAGCAAGTCCTCTGTCGGGTCCAAAACTTGGGTGTCATTGCTGATTAGTTGACTGATTCCATTTTGGGTACGCAGGTCTCTAAAGGTAGACCAGAGATCCTGAAATCGTCTTTCCGCTTTAAAGCTCAGTTTCTCCAGCAAAAAGGTTATATTTGCGTAGAACTCCTCCATCCTAGGAATATTGCAGTGTCGCTGTTACCCGTCTAGATTGAAAACCGGGGGGAAGGTGTTGGTATAGTAGATTAGGCCGCTGAGTGCGTGCTTGGTTAGCAAATGTCATCAGGTGTTATAAAGAGAATAATGTCGTAAGTAACATTACACTTAGAATCTTTCCCCTCTCTTTTGCTCTCCCTCCCCTCCTCTCTTTTGCCCTCTCTCCCACTTCTCTTTTGCTTTCTCTCCCCCTCTCTTTTGCTCTCTCTTTCCCCTCTCTTTTGCTCTCTCTCCCCCTCTCTTTTGCTCTCTCTTTCCCCTCTCTTTTGCTCTTTCTCTGCCCTCTCTCTTTTGCTCTCCCTCCCCTCTATTTTGATTTCGCCCCCTCTCTTTTGCTCTCTCTCTCCACTCTCTTTTGCTCTGTCTCCCCCTCTCTTTTGATCTCTCCCTCGACCACGCCCACTCACACTGACCATGCCACCACCACACCCGCCCCCATTTGCTTCAGTCTGCCCCGCCCACTCTCACCCACCGTTCTCACGGGGACAGCAGATACGGTGTGTAGACTCTAAGGCCAGGTGTGTTTGTCCTTGCGCTGTCTCTACATCACATGATAGCTTCGGACAAACACACTTGGCTTTATATATTATAGGATATATATATTTATATATATATATATATATATATATATATATATATATATATATCTGTATATATTCATATACAGTATAGGTATAGATATATATTTTCCAAAAAATGATCATTGACTAGTAAGGGTAAAATATATATATTTATATATATATATATATATAAATATATGCTTGTGTGTGTGCGTGTGTTTACATATGTACTGTATGTATGTGTGTGCAGTGTTTTTAACATTTTTCAATAAAAAGCCTTAAATTAAAAGTAAGGGAAGAAAACCACTATTAGCCATTTGGCTTAGCACTCGAGCAATAGCTGATATTAATTTTTAAGCATTTCCCCTAGAGGTCTATTATGAGAGATTTAGTCCACTAGAGCTATTTTACATGCAGATGGTAGTGCACCCTATACTTTGGCCTGATATATTACTTTTAACTTGTAATATGAGCTCAAAAATAAATCCACTTTTGATTTTGTTCAAGCTATGTTAGTGCACAATATCGCTAATATTTTTGCGCTTCACTTGTAATCTGGGCCACATAGTTTCATGGTAAGTAGTTTTCAAAATGTGCCTGCTATAATGTATTAGAGCCTGTAATTTTTGCATAGCAATGTTCCTTTAACACAGTTAATTAATTATTGGCTTAACTCAGTGATCTGTGTTCATGTTATTTACAAACAATACATACTGAAGTTATGCCCATGTATAGCTTTCCAGAGGGAATTTACACTTTATGCACCTTTTTAAAATAAATACAATGATTGCTACTCATTAGGGCAAAAAAAAGACAAATATTCAGAAGCAGAAAAAAATGAGCAGGCAATTTCTTAAATATACTGCCAAAATAAATATAATTGTTGATATGCATTATTTTCTGGGTCATAGTGTACACTAATCAATAGTACAGAATGCTTACTATTGGGATTGCTTAATTAGGGTAAAGGTACAGTGTAAACTAAAGCTAGTTACTGAAAAAAGTAAAAAAATATCACAAAGAACATCACAAAAGAAAATAGTGTTACGAAGAGCCATTTTTAAAAACTTACATCTAGATTTAGAGTTTTGCGGCCAAAGGGGTGCGTTAGCTACGCGTCTTTTTTTTCTAGCGCTGCTTCTAAACAATGCTGGTATTGAGAGTTCTCTGAAGGGCTGCGTTAGGCTCCAAAAAGGGAGCGTACAGGCATATTTACCGCCACTTCAACTCTCAATACCAGCGTTGCTTACGGTAGCGGCTAGCTGGAAAAACGTGCTTGTGCATGATTCCCCCATAGGAAACAATGGGGCAGTTTGGGATGAAAAAAAACCAAACACCTGCAAAAAAGCAGCGTTAAGCTCCTAACGCAGCCCCATTGTTTCCTATGGGGAAACACTTTCTAAGTCTGCACTTAACACCCTAACATGAACCCCGAGTCTAAATACCCTAACCTTACACTTATTAACCCCTAATCTGCCGCCCCCGCTATCGCTGACACCTGCATTACACAATTAACCCCTAATCTGCCGCTCCGGACACCGACGCCACCTACATTATCCCTATGTACCCCTAATCTGCTGCCCCCAACATCGCCGACACCTACATAATATTTATTAACCCCTAATCTGACCCCCCCAACGTCGCCGCTACCTTACCTACACTTATTAACCCCTAATATGCCTACCAGACCTCACCGCTACTCTAATAAAGTAAACCCCCAAACCCCCCTTAAATAAACCTAACACTACCCCCCTGAAGATCTCCCTACCTTGAGCCATGTTCACCCAGCCGGGCACCGATGGACCAAAAGAGGACATCAGGAGTGGCAGAAGTCTTCATCCTATCCGGGCAGAAGAGGACATCTGGACTGGCAGACATCTTCATCCAAGCGGCATCTTCTATCTTCATCCATCCGACGAGGAGCGGCTCCATCTTCAAGACCTCCGGCGCGGAACATCCTCTTCCTTCCAATGACTACCGATGAATGAAGGTTCCTTTAAGTGACGTCATCCAAGATGGCGTTCCTCGAATTCCGATTGGCTGATAGGATTCTATCAGCCAATCGGAATTAAGGTAGGAAAAATCTGATTGGCTGATTGAATCAGCCAATCAGATTCAAGTTCAATCGGATTAGCTGATCCAATCAGCCAATCAGATTGATCTCACAATCTATTGGCTGATCGGAACAGCCAATAGAATGCGAGATCAATCTGATTGGCTGATTGGATCAGCTAATCCGATTGAACTTGAAGGGGGCAGTCTGCAAAGGCTTAGATACAAGGTAATCACAGAGGTAAAAAATGTATTAATATAACAGTGTTGCTTATGCAAAACTGGGAATAGGTAATAAAGAGATTATCTATTTTTTAAAATAGTAATAGACCATAAAATACAGCATTAAACAAAAAAAGACATGTTTAGCAATTGTTCAGCATAAATATGTGACTTGGTAATTATTTTTAAAAAATTGCTTAGGTCCTAAGTGATTTACCTCCAGTGTATGAGACTTTATACTCGTGCAATAGCTAAGCCAGCTGTTTAGCATAAATGGGAATATAAAACTATATGTAATAAATATGAGTCTCAGTGCTTCACTCAAGATCATCTAATGAGAAAATAAACTATCACTATATCTGAAAACAATAACAATCACAGGATCTATAGATGTGAGGATAGAACTCTAAACTGTTTACTACAGGGTGGTCAAAGGAACTCAAACGTATTTAAACATAAACAAGTCAAACATAATGTCTAACTAATATTGTCAGGACACAATGGCAGAGATAATAAAAACATAGAACTCAGCATAAGAGTTTTTCACCTGCTAGTAAAGCAAATGATATTGTTAATAAAATGTGACATCTGATTATGGGCTTAATTATGAGAGGAGCAGTAGTTCAAACGTTAAAACCGCCAGAAGTATTTTTTAGTGCTTGGAGATTTGCAATCTTATTACAAGTTGAAAGTAAAAAGATTGGGCTCTTACGTTCATAACGTTGCGGTAACAAACAGACTTTGAGAAGTTACAAATGCAAAATTGCATTTCACCATAGACTTCAATGGAGCCAAAAAGATGAAAATAAACACCCACAAGTCTTGCAAACACGATTGCAGTTATTTAAAAGCATGAAAAGGTAATATTGCATATTTCATAATCCAATAATCTGCACATAGCAGAATATTTTCTATTTATTATAAAATAGATATTTAAATATATATATGATTGATTTTTGCAGAAATATATATTTATACATATATATATATATATATATATATATATATATATATATATATATATATATATATATATATATTTCTTTTGGTCTAGGAAGAGGTTTGTGGACCCCGAAACATCATCGTTTGTGCTGTATGTAAATACATTGTTAAACACTTTATTACATAAGAATATTGCATAAATATGATTTTTCATGTTTTGATCTACTTGGCTGCAAAGGGCTCCAATGCACATATAAATGTCTATACTGTATATGTATACATATGTATGTATTTGTTTATACTGTATGTGTATATTTGTATGTAAATACATAAATACACATATAAATACATCAATACAAATGTTTATATATATATATATATATATATATATATATATATATATATACACAGTATATATGTGTGTGTGTGTGTGTGTGTGTATTATATACATTTATATATTTAGACATGTATAGATATATCTCAATGTTAAATCCCTTTACTTGCCTTTTTACCTAACACCCACTTCCTGAGATACACTTGCATCACTAATAAGCACTTGCCAATTTTTAGCAAGGATGTTCCTCAGGGTGTGCCAATGGCAGTTATAATCAGTAATACGTTTTATTTTAGGGTCTTTCTCCTTTTCCTGGGGCGAGAGAAGTTTATCTCTATCTTCATGCAATGCATGATAGAATGCCCTTTTTACAGCTCTTTTCGAATAACCTCTATCCAGGAATCTTTTTATCATGTCAAGAGCATGTTTTATGTATCTTTCCTTAGTTGAGCAGCTTCTGCACAACCTAAGGAATTGCCCCTTGGGAATGCCCTTTTTCAAATGATTAGGGTGATGGCTTGATGCCTGCAATAGACTGTTTGTCGCTGTATCCTTGCGATAGTTTTCAGTCATTATAGTCCCTCTTTCAATCCTTACTTTGACATCTAGGAAGGAGATCTCTTCCCTGCTATATTGTAGGGTTAGAGAAATGTTCCTATTGTTTGAATTTAAAGTGCCAACAAATTCATTGAGAGTGTCCTCTGGACCCTCCCACACCAGAAAGATATTGTCCACATACCTCAACCATATGTGGACATATCTCTCAAAAATGAGGTTCTGGAAACCTCATCCATCTCCCAACTGCCAAGATGTAGGCACCCATATGTCGGGGCGCATGTTGCGCCCATAGCCGTGCCTCGCAGTTGCTTATAGATCTTGTTGTCGAACATGAATACATTGTTCGTAAGAACAAATGTAAGTAGGTTCACCACAAAATCAGTGTGTTTTTGGACATGAACTCCCCTTGTCATGAGAAAATGTTTGCATGCCTCGATACCTACTTTGTGTGGAATCGAGGAATAGAGTCCTTAAACATCTAGGCATACCAGAAATGCTTCCTGAGGAACTGACAAACTGTCCATTTTTCTAAGGAAATCAGAAGTATCAAGGACAAAAGAGGGCATGGTCTCAAGAAATGGTCTCAAAAAATGGTCTATGTAGTTCCCAAGATTCTCAGTTAAACTGCCAATACCAGCAATACAGAATACGGTCTTTTGTGAAAAATACTATTATTATTTTGACTGTATTTCAAGTGACAACTGCATGTACCCCTGACCGGTCAGGTTTATTATTGTTATTATTTCTTGTTCAGAAAGTTTCATTTAATTGTCATACGTACATAATTATCTATTGAAGATCGTTATTTACTTTTTTTTTTTTTAAAGAGCTTTATTAGTTAAATCAAAGGTTTACAATAAACACAACGAAACATACATTATTGCAAAAGTCGTTACATAGATGTGCAATCCTGCTTCTGTCGTGTTATAATGTTCTCTTTTTCTTTTGCAAAATATACAAGATTTAACTGTGTTATCTATATAATGTCCATTTTTCGAGATCCATTGCGAACAAGAATATATTAATGAATATTAACAACAATATTAACTTGACTATATTCTCCGTCAGTATATTCCAGAAAAGCCGTTAGAAGAGAGTAGAGGAAATTTAGAAGTTTAAGAAGAGGTTAGTGAATTGTGAGTTGGGAGGGGAAGAGAAGAGGTAAACGGGGAACGAAAAAGAGAGAAAAAAAAATTATAAGGGAAGGGGGAGGGGGGAAGGAGAGGGGAATTCTATATAGTTCCGTTCCACATTGCCAAGATCATTTCGTGTACATCTAATTTGTCTGTTTTTAGGTAATGATATCTTTCTAGAGTGAGAAGGTCCGTGACCTCATTCCCCCATTCCTCCAGTGTAGGGACTGTTTGAGTTTTCCATCTCTTAGGTATCAATTTTTTAGCTCCTGTAATCCTAATCAACAGTAGAGCTAGCTTAGCCGGCTCTTTGACTCTGGGCAGGGAGCAAAACATGATGCTCTCTATTGAGTTGGGAAGATGAATATTCAGTAAGTTGGATATATTAGAAAAAATATTCGCCCAGTAGGAGCCCAATTTGGGGCATGACCACCAAATGTGGTGGACAGAACCCTCTTCCCCGCAACCCCTCCAACAAGTGTTACTTAATGTAGGAAATATTTTGTGGAGCCTAACAGGGGTGAGGTACCACCTGCTCAAAAGTTTAAAGTGAATCTCTTGGATTTTTGATGAAACAGAGGAGCGTTTTGTAAGTGCAAAGGCTTTTTTCCATAATTCTGGTTCTATATCTTGGGCTAATTCTTTGTTCCAAGCTATAGTATATGATGGTAGTGTTGTCTCACTCTCAGAGGAAATAATCTTATATAGCAAGGATATGAGATGTCTTGGTAAGTTTGGGCGAATACAAAGTTCCTCAAAAGGCGTGAGTTTACGACCCATTTCCGCCCGTTTTTTATGATGAGAAATGTAATGAAGTAATTGGTTAAAGTTGAGCCAGGGGGTGAATATTTCCCTGTGGGTCTCGGCTAGTTGAGCTTGTGTTTTAAAGGTATCATTGTCTCTGAGGAACTGCATCGACCCCTATCTAAGGCCATAATGGGGAGAGTTATGAAAACTTAATTTCCAATATGGAAGGTTAGGGTTTTCAATTATTGGTGTAAGGGGCGAGGTTCTAGACGAGATATGAATACTAGTAGCCAACGTCTTGTCCCATTCTGATAGTGTTTCCGCTGTGATTATATACTTGTGCAAATGTTTTGGTCTAAGCGCTAGTGGTATCCATGCTAGAGTGCCTATATTGTTTGTTGTAAATATTTGCCTGTCTAAGCCTATCCAAGCTTTGTCTTTACTGTTGTGTGACCATTCAACTATTCTCTGTAGGAAAATCGATCTTCTATATACTGCCAAGTTTGGCAACCCCAACCCTCCTCTGTCTCTTGACATATACATCGTTTTCTTCGGAACCCTAGGTCTAGTGTTTGCCCATATGTAGTGTTCTATTATAGATTGCAATTGTTTGATATATCCTCCCTGCAGGGGAATAGGTAATGCTTGAAGGGTGTAGAGGATTCTAGGGAGGATGTTCATTTTAAATACTCCGATCCTCCCTAGCCATGAAAGTGGCTTGGTCTTCCAACTAGAAAGATCCTTAACAATGTCATTTTTTAAGGGGATGTAATTATGTTTGAAGAGGTCTTGGACATTAGGCGTTAGATATATCCCTAAATATTTGAGTTTTTGATGAGCTAACTGTATATTGTGTATCTCGTGTAGAGAAGTTATATGGTGTGGAAGGGTATTAATGTTCATTAGTTCGGATTTATTCAAGTTAAGATGAAAGTTAGATACTATCCCATATGACTTAAGTTCTTGTAATAGTTCTGGTACAGATGTTTCAGCGTCGGTGAGTGTAAAAAGCATGTCATCTGCGTATAAGGCCTGCTTATTCTCCTGATTGCCCACCTTTATACCTCTAATTCTGTCATTTAACCGCACTTTCTGAGCTAGAACCTCGATAGATATAGCAAACAGTAGGGGTGATAGTGGGCAACCTGCCTCGTCCCGTTGCTGATATAAAATGTATCTGAAAGAGTCCCATTAACCCGGACCCTCGCGTTAGGGGCCTAGTATAGCGCCGTTGTCATGTTTAGAAAGGCTTGGGGGATGCCCATTTCGCTCATAGCCTTCTGCAAAAAAGGCCATCCCACCCTATCGAAGGCCTTCTCCGCGTCTGTTGCAAACAAGACCATGGGAGTGCCCGTAACCTTCGCGTGATTGATTAGTTGGATGACTTTAGTAATGTTGTCTCTCGCTTCTCTACCGGGGATAAACCCAACTTGGTCTTTATCTATCAGAGCTGGTAAAATTTTATTCAGTCTGCTGCCAGTATTTTCATATCTGTGTTGATTAGTGAAATAGGCCTATAATTGCTTGGGCTTGTGGTTTGTCTGCCTGGTTTAGCTAAGACTGTTATGTGCGCTTTTAGTAGAGTTCTAGTCAGTGTAGGGTCATCTCTAAGTTTGTTAAATAACTGGAGCATGTGTGGTGCTAAAGAATCCCTGCATTTCTTAAAGTAAGCCGAAGTAAGCCCGTCTGGGCCAGGGCTTTTTCCGGAAGGGATATCTTTTATGGCATGTTGGAGTTCCTCTATTGTTATAATAGCTGACACGGAGTCTGCTGTTTGTTTATCTACTGTTGGGAGTTGTAGGTTATGGTGAACTGGTCTAGGTTATTTTCAAATGTTGAATTGCCCTGTGGGGCCTGATGTCCTAGGTTATAGAGCTTATCATAATAATTTCGGAAGGTATCCGCTATCTTAGGGCTATCTTTCACTGTTTTACCGTCTGACATCTCTAGGGAGTGAACGTATGTGTTTAATTGTTTCCGATTGTTATTTACTTTATTTCCAGCTTGTATGTGCTTTTTCAGTGTGGGAGGATGCTGTCCCATGATTAAAACTGCAACTTTGACTAATTTGATTGATACAAGCTTATTTCTTTTTCTATAAAAGAGTGCTGAATTCCCTGTCTTTCTTTCAGGATTATAATCCTGAGGCTCTTTTCCGGCCATCTCACATTATATATATATATATATATATATATATATATATATATATATATATATATATATATATATCTGTCTTATTATTTTGTTCAGTGTTGCAATTATTATGAGCAACGGAGCGTTTCTGGTAGTAATTTCAATGAGATCAATATAGTACGTTAACCTGTGTTTCTCTGGGTAACATTTTTTATATTGTGTTAATCCTTATCAGGTTAAATAGTGTAAAGCCACTGTGTGTTATTAACTCAATACTAAAATTATGCGTAGCAACATTGTATTTAAATTTGGCTAGTCTGCCTATGTGCGCATTTGTCAATCACACTTGTTTCTTTGTTGCCAGCAACTGATTTTGTTTATAAACGCTCTTAGTTACCCTGTTATACGTTTTTGGATTTTTAAATTTTTAAAATTTTTATATTTTTTTAATTTTTAATTGTACATGCAACTACCTAAAGTGTTGATTAATTTTCAACAGTGTGTTACTGTGTTGTGTGCTGAAAAGAAAAATAATGGTGATTTTTAACTCATGATTTATATGAATTATAGTCAACAACAAACACTAAGGGGCCGAATTATCAATGTCTGTTTGACATGAAACACTGTAGTGTATCATGTCTGACAGACATCGCTGAATGCCGACAGCATATGCTGTCGGCATTTATCATTGCACAAGCAGTTCTTGTGAACTGCTTGTGCAATACCACTGTAATGCTTGTGGGATACTCCGCTATCAGACCAATCTCGTCCAGTAGTCTGGTTATCCCAATGTCGAGCCGGAAAGATAGGAAATATAACAGAGCAGAGAAGGTTTGTAAGATGAGGTAAGCGACACTCACTACAGGCAGGACAGTTCTTGGCGGCAACAGGCAGGAAACCAGAGAAAGGCAGTTCAGAGGTAAACCACTAGTATGGTCAGGCAGGCAGGGTTTGGCAATAGTAAGGCAATCCAGAGCGAAAGGGGTTAAACAGGCAGAGAGGTCAGACCAGCAGAGTTCAGCAGCAGTATATCAATCCAGCAGTTTAAGGGGTAAACAGGCAGATTGGTCAGACAAGCAAGGTTCAGCAGCAGTATATCAATCCAGCAGTTAAGGGGTAAAAGAGGCAGTGTGGTCAGACAAGCAGAGTTCAGCAGCAGTATATAAATCCAGCAGTTAAGGGGTAAACAGGCAGAGTGGTCAGACAAGCAAGAGTCAGCAACAATATAACAGTCCAGCATAAGAATAAAGAACACCCAGGAGAACAGCAAGTAACACCTATACTTAGGCAGTGATAGGTAGCAAGTAAGTTACTTACATAGGCGCAGGGTTCGCGCCACAGGAGATCCAACCGGCTTCAGAAGAGGGAAAGCATGTGGCGATGACGTCACCGCCGCGCGCAGAGAGGAGCCCACTCCCCCCTAGGCAACGAGCATAACAGCAGGTGCCGTGTCCCTAGCAACGGCTAGATTGGCACGGCGCAATGCAACAGCCAACCCCTGCAGATCCGCGGCCTGCCGCTAGCAGGGGGTGTCAATCAGCCCGAGGGTATAGGTCTTAAAGGGACATTATACACTCATTTTTTCTTTGCATAAATGTTTTGTAGATAATCTATTTATATAGCCCATAAAGTTTTTTTTTAAATAAATGTATAGTTTTGCTTATTTTTAAATAACATTGCTCTGATTTTCAGACTCCTAACCAAGCCCCAAAGTTTTATGTGAATACTGTCAGCTACCTTCTCCAGCTTGCTCCTGTTTGTGTAAAGGGTCTTTTCATATGCAAAAGAAGGGGGAGAGGGCGAGGGTAGCTGGGCTTTCCAGCTACCTTTTCAACAGAGCCAAACTGACAGCTTCTAAGTACGTTTTTAAACAGTTTTATACTGGATTTTTATATCAGTATCTGTGCATCTTATTCTTCATAGCAGTGTCTATTACATGCAATTATATGAAAATGACTGTATACTGTCCCTTTAAGACTGCTGCTTCATAACTGCTGTTTCCTTCAGGCCCGTTCGGCCCTTGATAAATCAGCCCCAGTGAGTTAAAAATGAATTAAAGTCACCAACAAACCCTCAGTTTCTCATAATAATTGCAACACTGAACAAAATAATAAGACAGATATATATATATATATAGTTTTCCTCTTGTTTATTTGGTAAACTATATATATCAATCAACACATTTAAATAATCCTAGACACTTAAGGGGTTAAATTAAACCAACACAGACATAGATGGCAGAGCGCAAGTTTGAGAGATGTGACAACCATTATGCTAAAAAAAACTAGAAAGTGCAAACCGCAGAGCACCATTATAATCTGTATGCTCACTATATCACAACTGTTATACAATATACTATGATAGAGCATAATTTTCTGTGATGTGCAATATCTATTGGGTGAAATAAATTATCACAGTCCAATCGCAAACTACAATCATAATTTGTGTGCCCACCCTATCAAACTGCCTCATAATATACCCCTATGTTATACACACTACAGCAGGGATGTCCAAACTTTGCTCTCCAGAGGTTTTGGAACTACATTTCCCATGATGCTCAGCTAGATAAAATGCTGGCTGAGCATCATCGGAAATGTAGTTCCAAAACCTCTGGATAGCAAAGTTTGGACACCCCTGCACTACAGTGTTATAGACATATTTACTCATTGTAGCAAATAACTTGGAGATCACTCAATCCAGTATAAAAAAACACTTTGAGTAATACACACTGCTGTAACAAGGATACACAAGTGTCAGTTTAACCAAGTAATACATTAAGCTATTTGGGGGGTGTAAACCACAAGCTCCACACAAAATGATCCAAAGTTAACAGATACCCCTTAAAGTGGATACTACTGCATAACGAATGCAACTATAATTCAAGAGTTGAAGTCATAACAGCAAATCAGCAACAGTTAAAACCAAATATTTCATATTTATCAGAGAGTTGGTAACAATTGTATAACAAACAAATAGCGTGTTACTATAATCCACAAAACTATATATCAGAAGTGGAACTGTCAAGATTTATCAGTCCACACATTGCTATTTGTGAAAACTGTTGTGACATATCTTCAGAATTTACACAAGTTTATACGGTGTAACATCACTTTGATTGACATTGGCAATAAATTGCATTAAAATGGTGCTATTTATTGTGTTTCCTTAAATTTACACATTAACACAAGGGCTGGAATGCATGTACAATAGGAAACACTTACTCCATTATTGAAATAGTACCAGCTATTACTCTTTATATATATTTACATTTTTCTCCTATCTTTTAAAACTAAATATTAAAAGTTAAATTATAAACTTTGCTGCCATAAATTTAGTCTGGACAAAGAGTTCTAATAGGGCATTTATTCTCTTTGGAATACTTTCCATTTTTTTCTTTCCAATTAAGGTATATGCCAGCACCACTCCCCTAAAAAATCAAGTACAATTGGAGTTACATACTCCGTGAATTACAATACAATAACAGGGGAGCATGCCGACATAGTGCCTTTGCCAGTGTGTGTATGTTTACTAAACAAGGAATTAGCACTGCTAGGAATAAAATGTAAAAGAGCAGTTTACTGAGAGTCATAACAAGCAAAATAGCTATGTTTGTCATCTGAGCACTATTCTATATTATCGGTTGGGTTACTGGCATACCTTAATATGAGATTCTTATAATTTATTTAGATAGAAAAGTATTATTATGCTCTAAAAATCTGTGGTATCACACTACAGAGAGCTAGATAACAGAAAAGTCACATGAAACCAGAATTTACATGTAGACTTATGTAAAAGTACTAGAGATATTCAATAATTATATGGGGCTATAAATTATAATGGAGTGATGACCCGCTCCCCCAGCTGCAGGCAACAAATCATTATTATAATATATAGAAAACAACTTTAGTAACAACCAGTAAGAACAATTGTATGAATGCAGTAAGCTTCGTAAGTATACAAATTCCATACTTTGTAAATATACCCAACATTTAGAGAGCATAAGCTATTGAGTAAAAGAGGGGCATGCTAAACCTTGGAACAGGGATTTGTAGATGTTCAAAATGTGGTTTTACATATATCTCTTAAACAAATACACTGTAGCACACTTTACTTGAAGTGCCTGATCTATTAGGCAAAGTAAATAGTACCTTTATAAGTGTAATCCAATTATTTTCAAGACAGCATTGATGTAATGGAACATAACTATAAAATGCCTCAACCAACCATAAATACACATAATCAAACTGTAGACAAACACACTATCTAGTACAGAAACAAAAGAAAAATAAAGCAGACCTAATCCCTAGATTTCAGGCCTAATAGCCATCATTAAGTGTTTTAAAGTCCACAAAACAGAGAGACTATTGAGCTATAGAGTGGTTATGTCTTTAATAGTGACTCAAAAATGATTCTAAAAATAATGAGCAAACAAACATCTGAGTAAGTAAGCACTTAATCAATATTTAATATCTCTTCGTGGTCTCATTAACCTACCATTTTCTAAACATAGAAAACATAAACATAGAAAAATTGTTCTGGCTTGTTACTCTGTCTGTGGTGTAGAGCCGTGATTCTCAACAGCCGGGCCGCGGCCCACTGCCGGGCCGCGACGGCCCTACTGCCGGGCCGCGACCCGACGCTCACTCTGACAGGCCCACCACTCAACATAGCTCTGAAATTCTGGACGGGCCTGTCAGAGCACCAGTGCGCATGTCTGCTTGTGCGTTGTTATCGTGTAGCGGCAGGGAGCGTGACACAGCGTGAGAAGAACCAGATCGGCTCACAGGTTAGTAAGCCCACTAACACCAATGATGTAACATAATTAGGGTGGCCACTGACACCAATGAACGTCTTTTATTATAATTAACCCACTGACACCAATGCGCATATATATATATATATATATATATATATATATATATATATATATATATATGGATTCCACTGACACCAATGAATTGTTATGTAAAAACGCACTGTACACCAATGTATTTATATCCCACTGACACAATGAATTATTATATAATTACCCACTGTACACCAATGTATTTATATATATTTATATCCCACTGACACCAATGAATTATTATATAATTAACCCACTGTACTCCAATGTGTGTGTGTATATATATATATATATATATATATATATACACTGTATATATATATTACATTTCTGTACAGTGGGTTAATTATATAATAATTAATTGGTGTCAGTGGGATATATATATATATATATATATATATATATACAGTATATATATATATATACACTGTATATATATATATATATATATATATATATATATTTAAAAAAATACATTGGTGTACAGTGGGTTAATTAAATAATAGTTAATTGGTGTCAGTGGGATATTGGGATATATATGTGTGTGTGTATATAAAATTAACCCACTGTCACATATATATATATATAAATTCTCCACACTTTACAACCCACTCCCAATGATTACCGGGCCCTGGACAGCTCCGGCTAAAATTTTACCGGGCCTTGAGTTCACTTGGCTTGAGAACCCCTGGTGTAGAGCATGAAGCTTCCATAGATTAATATTACCACTACATCTGGTAATTGGTAAGCTGGCTCAAGCTGTCTCTGTGAGGCTGTAGCAGAAAAAAAGCTTGAGAAACAAAGGGTGCTGCCAGCAGACAAATTATGTGGCATCGGACTTCACTGATGTCTTTTATGTGCAAGTTTTAACTTAATTAAGGAACCCCTGTTACTGAGCTGTCTCATCACAGCCAAGTAGCAATGGTTTTCTTCAAAATGCGTAGCTATGTAGTAGATCTCACCTTTATCACTTAGCAATGGTGAGTTAAGACCGCCTGTCTCCCCTTCTTCTTCTGTGGATGCATGAACCACTATTGCACCATTTTCACACACTAAAGCAGAGGCTAGTGTAGAGACTGTCTGTTTTTAACTCTCCCTCAGGCAACAAGACAGCACCAGAGCTAACTTTATTAGAGACATCCCCAGTAGTTATCCGTAGCACTTCACACAATTCGTCCACAAACATATAAGATAAATAGGTAGTAGGCATTCCAACTCCTCAAGTATCAGCCTTTCCATGGTAGCCTTCGTACAAATGTAGGAAACAGTAGGTACTAATCCTTGAACAAACAGCAGTCCATATGCAACTGCACTACCCGGATCACCAGGAGGAGGGTTTAAAGGCCTCACAAACAGGCCGCCACCCAAGGCCTCCATCAGTACTCTGGTATCATATACACAGCAATGTTGACAATATTCAGTTCAGCAGATCTTAAAATATGCATTAGTAATCTTATATCCTGAGTAGCTTCTGATATTGCCACCTAACATGGGCGATGCCCAGCAATTAACCCAAAAACTTTTAAAAATTGGATTCACTTTCTGTAATATACCTTTGTATAATGCTGCGTAAAATGTTGGCACTTATATATAATATAAATAAACAATAATAATATCTGAATCATGAAAGAAGAATTAGGAGTTTCATGTCCCTTTAATTTGAGCTTTAAAATAAAGCAGACTATGAAAGACTCTAGATTTCCCTGAGCGTATAATTAATAGTGTTCCCAGAGGTTTCTGAAGAACAGCATGTATCTAAACTGCTAAAAAAACAAATAATAAACCAACTGTTATATGTAATGTTATATGTTATACATTGGCATGTCATACTCTGTAACTGTATAACTTTGTATCTACAGCTGTTGAAGTTAAATTTATTTTTTTTAAATATTTTATGTCTTTGAAATTATAGTATATTAACAGAAAACATAAATACATTACATAGTTTGAAAGAAAAAAAAGAGTCCTAGAGATTTGCCAAAACCACTTCAGCAGCATGTGTTAATAAATCGCAATCCTTATTGGACTCTTCCCTACAATGAAAGGAAACATTTTTTACCTTCAACATAACTATTCATCACTCACAATAAAGAAAGTCTCACACCATCTTTCAAGAAAGATTTGCCAGCTTGTAATTACTGCCCGCAGTGTACAGACAAATGCAATTTTTTAAATGCTAACTGTGTTATACTTACATCTGAGAGTTCTAATGGTACAAATGTAATGCGGCCTAACCAGTTTGTCTTAGCAAGACCTTCCAGTGCTGATTGGAAACAGCTGAGCTAAATCAACAGTTACCTTGAGCCAAAAGCCTTTGGAGAGCAATTAGAGTCAAAGCTTGGGTTCTGAACCCAATATGGTCTGTCAGTCTCAATGATTTGTGCTTGTTGTACTCAGTCTCATTTCCTGCGTGAAATATGAGGCTGTGTAAAGAGGAAAAATTCCCAAGATTAAAAAATATTTGACCTCAGTGCATTTGTGAGCATGAAAGTACACATGTCTAAACGACCATTTTGGTTTGTAGTACAAAGTTCTATTGATATTGGCAGGCAGAGCTTCCCTGTCTCAAAGCCACATGAATGGTTTCAAATTTCAGCCAAAAAATGTTTTCCACATGCTTTAGTGTGGGCCAATTTACACAGCAGATTTTGTGGAGACTCCAGCCAAGTGCTCTATAAAGGGTTGCCTTCTTTGGGATCAGAGAAACCACAACATACACATCGCTAATGCAATCTAATTATCTGGTTGAATATTTTTCCAGATGTATCCAATGTCTAAAAATATTGCAATAAAAAGGTATTATTTAGATTTCTGGATTGAAACAGTGGCATAAAGAACCTGTTTGTAACAAGGTAACGGTAATAGCTTTATTTTTCTATGATTTTATTTAAACCAGGTTCTCAAAACAGAACAGGCTGTTGACTCATGTTAAATGAATACACAGCTTAGAAATCTTAACAGTTCTAAAGGAGTGGTCCCGTATTTAACCAGAAAGCGTATAAAAATGATGAGTTCATTTGGTTAATTTGCGGTTGTATCTTTGATTTTGAGATGGCTAATTTATTGCAGAACAAAGAAATGCAATGTTCCATGTCTGAACACATGAAAATGCTTTTTCATTGTACAGCCTGTACTCATAAATATAATAACACTTGAATAAATCTTTCTGCAAACATTTCATGCTTCTGCTTTGTATAAATGTGTTTCTGGCTATGCTTCCTCTAAACTCACATGACTTATTGCAGTGGGAAAGAAAGAATAAAGGAGGAACCTATTATTTTTTTATTATTATTTTTGTGTGTGTGCGTGTTGATAACAATAAGTCAGCATACAATTTGCAATCATTTCTTAAGGTTCCCTTGTAGTGGTGGCTACTTGTGAGTTTTAAAATATCCTTTATCCTGGTGTGTATTGTGACAAGTTGTACAGCTGTTGAATTTATTATTTTTGTTATTCCTATGTATTTTTTATACACCTGCTATGTTTTTGTTTCTCAAATGTTTCTTTTTTCACTGTCCTGCAGAGATCAGAACATT
The DNA here is from genome assembly GCF_027579735.1 of Bombina bombina. Classification (NCBI taxonomy): domain Eukaryota; kingdom Metazoa; phylum Chordata; class Amphibia; order Anura; family Bombinatoridae; genus Bombina; species Bombina bombina. Next base: position 573,791,267 of record NC_069500.1, on the reverse strand, counting down.
TGCATCGTCTTTGTTTCTTGAGTATAATGTGTTTGTTTTGTTACGAAATGCGAATTACTAACAAAACATGAAATGGGGTCTAGGGGTCTGAAAATAAATTGTATTTCCACAAGAAAAAATGCTATTTTTAATTCAAAGCTATTGATTAAAATACTGATTGGACAATTATAACCTCTTCATTGCAATAAAAAGCATGCATAAATTCACAAAGAATAGAACTATTTCTTCATTGAGAGTAGTATAATTGTCATGTTGTTATCTTGATCTAATTTACTAATATGTGTGAAAGCACTGCAATATCAGCTGGAGCTCTAAAAATAAATGATGATAATAATAATAATAGCTCTCTCAAGATTTTGGTGAACAGACTGCATAGTATAACAAATTAATTATGAACATTTTCTCTCTCAGCCTAGGGCCCCTTTTTATCAAGCCGTCAATCGCAAATATGCTGGAATTTCACCGCGTATTTGTGGCGAGCCTGATTCGCCTTATTGATCAAAGGCATACGATCCGCCGGTCAAAGTCCGACACAGATCGATGCTTACGTCATTACAGATGTTCCAAATCCAAATTCGGTACTATCTGACTACTTTTGCTACTTATCAAAATTCTACCAGGTACGCTCGGCACTATTCCGGCCCAGCGTACCTGGTTTTCAATCTGCCACCCTGGAGGTGGCGGATGCCATAGGAATCAATGGGAGTCTGAAAGCAGCAAAGCTTATGTTCGCTGCTGCCCGATATCCCATGGATTCCTATGAGAGAATAAAGTAACGTTTACACCTAACACCCTAACATATACCCCGAATCTAAACACCCCTAATCTGCCACCCCCTACACCGCCGCCACCTATATTATACTTATAAACCCCTAATCTGCCACCCCCAATGTCGCCGCCACCTACATTATGTTATTAACCCCTAACCTGCCATCCCCAACATCGCCGCCACTATATTAAATTTATTAACCCCTAAACCTAAGTCTAACCCTAACACCCCCTAACTTAAATATAATTTAAATAAATCTAAATACAAATTACTATCATTAACTACATTATTAATATTTAAAACTAACGGCTAGATTTAGAGTTTGGCGGCCAAAGGGGTGCGTTAGCTATGCGTGCTTTTTTTCTCCCGCACCTTTTAAATACCGCTGGTATTTAGAGTTCACAGAATGGCTGGGTTTTCAGTGCGTTAGGCTCCAAAAAGGGAGCGTAGAGCATCATTTTTTTTTTTAATTCATTACATTATTAACCCTAGCTCACTGTGTTTTTTTTTTTTTTTAAATAAAGTTTTTTATTGAGGTTGGTAAAACATACAGAAATCAAAAAGACTTTAACATTACAGGAGCTTAATATGTGTAGCACAATGTAGGAGATGGGGACTTCATTAATATATGAAATAACAAGATATATAACATTTTGGTGTACAATAGAGAGAAAAAAACAGATATCTATTACAGAATTATAGGGAGACTAACCAATGGGTTGTGCTCTGTGGGCAAATCTTCAGCGAAGTGATCCTAATAGAAGAAAGTAAAGGATATACTATGGTATTGTTAAGTCTAAATGGAAATGACCTCATTTTTTTTTATAATAAGCATGATATTATGATAACTATAGCTCAGGACTGTTAAGGACTAAAGGGGAGAGAGCGCTTATGAAAACTAGTGGTATCTCAAGAAATCGCTTTAGGGGAAATTGGAGAATATATAGGTCCATAAGAACTGTGAGGTGTATAAATGGTGAGCATAGTTAGTGAGCAGAGTGATAAGTAAGAGGGGTGCAGTGGGCGAGAGCCACTCAATGAGGGGTGGGGGAATATTGTACGGGTAAGATCTAAGTGTAGGAAAACTGCCATTATTACAAAGAGGGGAAAAATATGTGCAACGTTCCTCTTTTCCCTCTTTTAAGAGCTTAGTTATATTGGAGCAGCTTGATGAGCTTTTAATTAATAATTGGAGCTATGTGTAATTTATCTGGAGGTAGTGCATGACTATGGGAGTAAATATGATGGGAGGAGGAGCTCATATGAGTATAATTTATGCTTTGCTATAGTAAGGTGCCAGCAGGTAAAGTGCTGAATTGAGTTGTGCGCTATGACCCTGTGAGAGGAATTAAAGAGAATATTGATGTTTAAATCTGACTGTGTAAGGGCTATGAGTAGTTCAGGGACAGATGTGGCGTATCATGATTTACTGGCTCAGCTTGCCTAACCCAAAATAATTCTGTATCCTAATCTCAAAAGAGTGCCTGTTAGAATGAGTCAGTGTGGATTCTGTAATAGGAGATATATGGGTGTAGTGTCTACTCTTGCGTTCACCTAGGACTGAGGGTATATAGGCTGTATAGTAGTTGAGTGGAGAGATCTTTGTTAGTGGAGAAGAGAGAAAAAAAAAGAAAAAAAAAGCCAATAGATTAAATTAGAAGGGTAGGGAATAGTGCAGTACTTATGGTGAATGTGTGATAGTGAAGTGTGCTAAATCTCTCTATCCAAAGGTCATGTGTGAGGAGATAACTATACGTATATAGATATAATAGAGACCTATTCTTTCCCCATGTCAGCTGCAACAGAAATGTTACATGGCTGAATGAGCTACAATGAGATGGAAAGTAGAGACAGGCTGTGCTAACATATATGGGAACTTAGGATTTGAATAAAATAATAGTGATATGACACTTAGTAAAATATGCCCAGCTGTGAGTAAGCGAAATCAGCCCTACATGTATATTCAAACATGTAATGATTTGGGTCACCTATCATATATGCAACAAGAACTAAACAGTTAAGCTGGTGACTGATAGTTAGAAGACACTGACAGGGACACTAAGTTAAATATATGTGAGGTCTAAGGCACAAGGAAAACAAACAGTAGAGTATTAAAAAATACAAAATCTTAACTCGAGTCATATATATTAAACTCTGCTAACATATTGAGAAGGAGAACAAAACAACTATTAACTTGCGTGAAATACAGCATGAGGTTAGGTCAGGAAGTCTTTTTAATTCAGCCCACACCAGTTCGAAGGCTGTATTGCACCAGGGTGTTATGAGAGGTAAAGTATGTCTCTCGGGCTAGCGTTGTGGGTGAGTAAGCAATGCCATATAGGGACAGAAGTCTCCAGGTGAAAGGAGGCTCTACACACCATAGAGGGCCCACCAGCAGTGAAGATGCATGCTCTGAGTCTCGTCCCGGGGAGTCGGCCGCACCTCCCCCGTCAGAGGTCAGAGGCGCGTGATCGGGCATCAGGGCTTCCACGAGGTACAAGGCTTGAGATGTGGGAAGCTGAACGTGGCATATGTCTGGAACCAGTGAGGACGTCTTGATACTTGGTGAGTCGGAGCTCACGAGTGGGTCTTTCAATATTTCCTCAGGAGGGGCAGGCGATGTTACAGTTAAGTCAAGTGTGATTCCCCTTGCATCAGTGTTTCTGGAGCTATAGTCCGTATCTCTGTTAAACTTTACACTCTGAGTTGGTGATGACTGTAGTGCCGGGGTGATGTCCTCCGTCAACTCTGTGATTCCAGGGCCCTTGCTTGTGAGACTCCCAATGCCATCCTGGAGATGTGTTCCTCTAATGATAGCACTAAGATCCGCAAATCTTCTGTCAAGCTTGTTTGCGAGCTCTGTGAATATGGTATGGATATCTGAGTGCTCCATCTTGGGTCGGCAGTAAAGAGGATCTTGTTAAACCCGGCTATCTGGGGGGGTTAGTAGATTTGAGAAGTGAGGGCCGGCACCAATCTCCATTTCAATCCGGTCTTGAGCTTTAAACAGCACTGCAGTCGGGCGATGCTGATATCAAGGTATTCCTTCAGGTGTTAGGAATCCCATACAGAAGATATAAAGTTATCATTTAGTAGGATTCTGGAGTTATATGAAAAAATTGTTGCAGTGAGTCTGGAGCTGCCATGAAGTGCGACCTATCATGGCGCCGGCTAGACACGCCCCTCCGCATAGAGCATAATTTAACGCCACTGCAACTCTAGATACCAGCAGTGCTTACGGACGCGGCCAGCTTCAAAAATGTGCTCGTGCACGATATCCCCATAGAAAACAATGGGGCTGTTTGAGCTGAAAAAAAACCTAACACCTGCAAAAAAGCAGCGTTCAGCTCTTAACTCAGCCCCATTGTTTTCTATGTGGAAACACTTCCTACGTCTGCACCTAACACTCTAACATGTACCCCGAGTCTAAACACCCCTAACCTTACACGTATTAACCCCTAATCTGCCGCCCCCGCTATCGCTGACACCTGCATATTATTATTAACCCCTAATCTGCCGCTCCCTACACCGCCGCAACATACATTATAGTTATGTACCCCTAATCTGCTGCCCCTAACACCACCGGCACCTATATTATATTTATTAACCCCTAATCTGCCCCCCACAACGTCGCCGCCAGCTACCTACAATAATTAACCCCTAAACTGCCGATCGGAGCTCACCGCTACTATAATAAATGTATTAACCCCTAAAGCTAAGTCTAACCCTAACACTAACACCCCCTAAGTTAAATATAATTTTTATCTAATGAAATAAATTAACTCTTATTAAATAAATTATTCCTATTTAAATCTAAATACTTACCTGTAAAATAAACCCTAATATAGCTACAAAATAAATTATAATTATATTGTAGCTATTTTAGTATTAATATTTATTTTACAGGCAACTTTGTATTTATTTTAACCAGGTACAATAGCTATTAAATAGTTAATAACTATTTAATAGCTACCTAGTTAAAATAATTACAAAATTACCTGTAAAATAAATCCTAACCTAAGTTACAATTAAACCTAACACTACACTATCAATAAATAAATTAAATAAACTACCTACAATTATCTACAATTAAACCTAACACTACACTATCAATAAATAAATTAAATACAATTCCTACAAATAAATACAATTAAATAAACTAACTAAAGTACAAAAAATAAAAAAGAACTAAGTTACAAAAAATAAAAAAATATTTACAAACATTAGAAAAAAATTACAACAATTTTAAACTAATTATACCTACTCTAAGCCCCCTAATAAAATAACAAAGACCCCCAAAATAAAAAAAATGCCCTACCCTATTCTAAATTACAAAAGTTCAAAGCTCTTTTACCTTACCAGCCCTTAAAAGGGCCCTTTGCGGGGCATGCCCCAAAGAATTCAGCTCTTTTGCCTGTAAAAAAAACCATACAATACCCCCCCCCCCAACATTACAACCCATCACCCACATACCCCTAATCTAACCCAAACCCCCCTTAATTCCCTCGAATTCCGATTGGCTGATAGGATTCTATCAGCCAATCGGAATTAAGGTAGGAAAATTCTGATTGGCTGATGGAATCAGCCAATCAGAATCAAGTTCAATCCGATTGGCTGATTCAATCAGCCAATCAGATTGAGCTCGCATTCTATTGGCTGTTCCGATCAGTCAATAGAATGCGAGCTCAATCTGATTGGCTGATCGGATCAGCCAATCGGATTGAACTTGATTCTGATTGGCTGATTCCATCAGCCAATCAGAATTTTCCTACCTTAATTCCGATTGGCTGATAGAATCCTATCAGCCAATCGGAATTCGAGGGACGCCATCTTGGATGACGTCCCTTAAAGGAACCGTCATTCGTCGGGAAGTCGTCGGAAGAAGAAGATGGGTCCGCGGTGGAGGTCTTCAAGATGGAGCCGGTCGTCATTGGATGAAGATAGAAGATGCCGCTTGGAAGAAGATGGTTGCCGGTCCGGATCTACTCTTCTTCCCGGATAGGATGAAGACTTTGCAGCCTCTTCTGGACATCTTCAGCCGTCGCTTGATAGAAGACTTCAGCCGGATGATGGATGTCTAGCCCCCGCTTGGGCTTGGATGAAGATTTCGGAGCCTGGAACGATCGGTGATACCTGGCATGGTGAAGACAAGGTAGGAAGATCTTCAGGGGCTTAGTGTTAGGTTTATTTTAGGGGGGTTTGGGTTAGATTAGGGGTATGTGGGTGGTGGGTTGTAATGTTGGGGGGGTATTGTATGTTTTTTTTTACAGGCAAAAGAGCTGAATTCTTTGGGGCATGCCCCGCAAAGGGCCCTTTTAAGGGCTGGTAAGGTAAAAGAGCTTTGAACTTTTGTAATTTAGAATAGGGTAGGGCATTTTTTTATTTTGGGGGTCTTTGTTATTTTATTAGGGCGCTTAGAGTAGGTGTAATTAGTTTAAAATTGTTGTAATTTTTTTCTAATGTTTGTAAATATTTTTTTATTTTTTGTAACTTAGTTCTTTTTTATTTTTTGTACTTTAGTTAGTTTATTTAATTGTATTTATTTGTAGGAATTGTATTTAATTTATTTATTGATAGTGTAGTGTTAGGTTTAATTGTAGATAATTGTAGGTAGTTTATTTAATTTATTTATTGATAGTGTAGTGTTAGGTTTAATTGTAACTTAGGTTAGGATTTATTTTACAGGTAATTTTGTAATTATTTTAACTAGGTACCTGTTAAATAGTTCTTAACTATTTAATAGCTATTGTACCTGGTTAAAATAATTACAAAGTTGCCTGTAAAATAAATATTAATCCTAAAATAGCTAAGATATAATTATAATTTATATTGTAGCTATATTAGGATTTATTTTACAGGTAAGTATTTAGATTTAAATAGGAATAATTTATTTAATAAGACTTAATTTATTTCATTAGATAAAAATTATATTTAACTTAGGGGGGTGTTAGTGTTAGGGTTAGAATTAGCTTAAGGGGTTAAACAATTTATTAGAGTAGCGGTGAGCTCCGATCGGCAGATTAGGGGTTAATACTTGAAGTTAGCTGTCGGCGATGTTAGGGAGGGCAGATTAGGGGTTAATACTATTTATTATAGGGTTATTGAGGCGGGAGTGAGGCGGATTAGGGGTTAATACATTTATTATACTAGAGGTGAGCTCCGGTCGGCAGATTAGGGGTTAATTATTGTAGGTAGCTGGCGGCGACGTTGTGGGGGGCAGATTAGGGGTTAATAAATATAATATAGGGGTCGGCGGTGTTAGGGGCAGCAGATTAGGGGTACATAGGGATAACGTAGTTGGCGGCGGTGTACGGAGCGGCAGATTAGGAGTTAAAAAATATAAATATAGTGGCGGCGATGTGGGGGGACCTCGGTTTAGGGGTACATAGGTAGTTTATGGGTGTTAGTGTACTTTAGAGCACAGTAGTTAAGAGCTTTATGAACCGGCGTTAGCCCAGAAAGCTCTTAACTACTGACTTTTTTTCTGCAACTGGAGTTTTGTCGTTAGATTTCTAACGCTCACTTCAGCCACGACTCTAAATACCAGCGTTAGAAAGATCCCATTGAAAAGATAGGATACGCAATTGACGTAAGGGGATCTGCGGTATGGAAAAGTCGCGGCTGGAAAGTGAGCTTTAGACCCTTTAATGACTGGCTCCAAATACCAGAGGGCGGTAAAAACCAGCGTTAGGAGCCTCTAACGCTGGTTTTGACGGCTACCGCCCAACTCTAAATCTAGGCCTAAATACTTACCTATAAAATAAACCCTAAGCTAGCTACAATATAACTAATAGTTACATCTAGCTTAGGGTTTATTTTTATTTTACAGGCAAGTTTGTATTTATTTTAACTAGGTACAATAGTTATTAAATAGTTATTAACTATTTAATTACTACCTAGATAAAATAAATACAAAAGTACCTGTAAAATAAAACCTAACCTAAGTTACAATAACACCTAACCTAACCCTACAATTAAATAAATTACATAAATTAAATACAATTAACTAAATTAAATTAAATTAGCTAAAGTACAAAAACAAACAAACACTAAATTACAGAAAATAATAAACAAATTACAGAAATTTAAACTAATTACACCTAATCTAATAGCCCAATCAAAATAAAAAAGCCCCCCCAAAATAAAAAAACCCTAGGCTAAACTAAACTACCAATAGCCCTTAAAAGGGCCTTTTGCAGGGCTTTGCCCCAAAGTAATCAGCTCTTTTACCTGTAAAAGAAAATACAAACAACCCCCCAACAGTAAAACCCACCACCCACACAACCCACCCCCCAAAAAAATACTAACTAAAAAAACCTAAGCTCCCTATTGCCCTGAAATTGGGCATTTGGATGGGCATTGCCCTTAAAAGGGCAGTTAGCTCTTTTGCGGCCCAAAGTCCCTAAACTAAAAACAAAACCCGAAAGAGAGAGAACAGCACTCCATGAGATAGAACAGAAGCTGGAATAACTTCCATGCATGTTCATTTTTATTGAATTCCTCAGGGTGCCAGTTCTTTTTGCACACTATGCCCCTTAACAGAGTAAAAATATCCTGAAGCATATCAGTCTGACCCTGCCCAATGACAGTCCAGCGCCGAAATACCAGGCAATTCTTCTCTGAACAAGGGAAGCAACAACCCCAGACGATCGTTTCTGCCTCTTATGGGCCTCGTCAGTGAGGTGCAGTTGTATCTCTCTAAGGGCAAGTGTGCATGGAGTCCACGTCTGGTTTCCCCATTACTCTTAGGGTGACCAAAGAATAATTTGCATAAAAATCGAAAGAGAGAGAACAGCACTCCATGAGATAGAACAGAAGCTGGAATAACTTCCATGCATGTTCATTTTTATTGAATTCCTCAGGGTGCCAGTTCTTTTTGCACACTATGCCCCTTCACAGAGTAAAAATATCCTGAAGCATATCAGTCTGACCCTGCCCAATGACAGTCCAGCGCCGAAATTCCAGGCAATTCTTCTCTGAACAAGGGAAGCAACAACCCCAGACGATCGTTTCGGCCTCTTATGGGCCTCGTCAGTGAGGTGCAGTTGTATCTCTCTAAGAGCAAGTGTGCATGGAGTCCAAGTCTGGTTTCCCCATTACTCTTAGGGTGACCTAAGAATAATTTGCATAAAAATCGAAAGAGAGAGAACAGCACTCCATGAGATAGAACAGAAGCTGGAATAACTTTCATGCATGTTCATTTTTATTGAATTCCTCAGGGTGCCAGTTCTTTTTGCACACTATGCCCTTCACAGAGTAAAAATATCCGGAAGCATATCAGTCTGACCCTGCCCATTGACAGTCCAGCGCCGAAATACCAGGCAATTCTTCTCTGAACAAGGGAAGCAACAACCCCAGACGATCGTTTCGGCCTCTTATGGGCCTCGTCAGTGAGGTGCAGTTGTATCTCTCTAAGGGCAAGTGTGCATGGAGTCCACGTCTGGTTTCCCCATTACTCTTAGGGTGGCCCATAAGAGGCCGAAACGATCGTCTGGGGTTGTTGCTTCCCTTGTTCAGAGAAGAATTGCCTGGTATTTCGGCGCTGTGAAGGGGCATAGTGTGCAAAAAGAACTGGCACCCTGAGGAATTCAATAAAAATGAACATGCATGGAAGTTATTCCAGCTTCTGTTCTATCTCATGGAATGCTGTTCTCTCTCTTTTGATTTTTATGCAAATTATTCTTGGGTCACCCTAAGAGTAATGGGGAAACCAGACGTGGACTCCATCTCACTATTTAACATTTGTAAAAACAACATAGCCGCAACCATGAGAAACTGTGGATCATATTGATATACAGATCATGAGAGATATACCAATGAATATATATATATAGCTTCTGAGACAGGCTTGGTGAGTGGAGCGGAGCAAGAACATGTTAACCACCGTACAGTTAACATTCATACGGAGTACGTGAGTGTTGCAGCCCCCATAAGCTGGACCTCTGAAGATGCCAGTAAAGTGGCAGGCAAAGCAACGGACTGCAAGACTCAGGTACATAACGGCTATTCACTAGGCTGTGTAGAGTCTAGCGACCACAAGAATAGCACAAAGCAAAAGGCATCACATTTAGATGCACTCGCACAGCCCGATCCCATGACCGACACCTTAGCAGCATTTCACATGCCTTGGACTGTCACTATCCTCCCTGAGGACTCTGCAGCTGACAAATTTGAAAGACCCAAATCCTTTTCTCTATGTCGCAGAGTATATTCACCACATTCCTGGGACCCTGGGGGCAGAATGGAACCACAGCAGGCTAACGCATCAGAGCAAAGGTGGGCAGCTGAGGGTTTAGAGTGTATCAGCTTGGAAGTACATCTGAGACCCCTGATAAGCGACAAGACAGATGTCAGCTAACTCATATATAGCCGCCTTGGAGCTGATCACCAACTATTGGCAGTAGTGGAGACTTTTCTCCTATTATCACTGAGACTTTGCCATATATGAGAACTTAATAGTTTGATATAACAGACTTAGTATAGATCTCTGGGATAATATATTTCAAGTCATGGCACTTTGTATTTATCTTAAACATCTGACTGTTACTCCACTGTATTTCACATGAGAATTGTGTTTGTTATATGTTCTGACATAGGGAGATATATTTAAGTTGGGACTAAGAGTTTGTTTCAGAATATCTGTTGGAATATTCTATCAACCCCAAGACTATTGTACTTACTAAGTGTCACTTAATGAACAGTTAAAGTATTGGGCATGTTGTCAGACAGTCTACTTTACACCCCACCTTTTCCTCTTACATACAATTTACTCTATATAGTATAAGAACTCCCAGAGTTGCAAATCAGCACCTAATCATCTTGGGCACAAACTGGATTCTTATCCATAATATTACATTAAGCCAAGAGAAACCTAATATAGTTTAAGCCACCTTACTCCCCCCATTGACAGGGGACATATTCCTTTACCATGCTATTATACTCATTTACTATGTGTGTGTTTTAACGCAACTTATCATATTGGTTCTCCTAGTCCAGATGGTATTTATATAACTTTGCTGCTTCTTAGGTTACCACAACACACTATGGATAATATGGAGACCCAACGACATTGAATTCGCACGTAGGAAAAATCCACACTGTACATGTGGCCATCATATGATTTGATCTTCTTCCTTATACAGTCATCCTCATATTTTAGCAATTTAGGTTCCCATAATAGGTTCAGACAACCAGTTGGAAAACCATACCCAGGTGAACCTAGTAGATACCGCTTATACTGCATCTAATTTTAGCATACAAATACATCTCATATGGTGTGGCTCTACATTAAGGTCCCTCGCCATAGTTAGTGTTGCTCATAGATTTAAATATTGCTACACTGACTTTTCTCTTATATAGACCTATACTTAAGATGTTGGATTTTTACAACTAAACATTGCATCCAGGTCCAGCATAATATGGTACACTATTTGACATTAATCTATTGTATTTAATTGTATAATCCATATACATTATCATTAGATGCTTATCTTAGACCCTATGAAGAGTTGCTCGCTCTTTCTGTCGGTCACTAACTGCTAAGAGTTTCTTGAGCTATTTGCTGATATATTCTTATGCACACATGGTTTAGACATTTAGGTATTTCAGTCTACATTCAGGTGTATGTTATGTACTCGTGGTCCCAGCCCCTACTACCCATGACTCTCAATGCCTCTGCATATTTACTACAATCCTCTGTAACAGTGCCCAGTTTACAACGAGTTTCTGGAGAGTTTTTTCAACCCTTATTGTCATTTGTTTATATATTTTTATGTACATGTTATCTGGAACTTGAGATATATCCTATAATTATTCATTCATTTATGCTAGTAGAGCTGAAAGAAATGTAGGTTAACCCCTAGACCCATTTAGCAAGCTTCTTAGTCTGTTCAAATGTTGATTATGTGCAAAGTATTTCATATAGGTATATTCCCAATAGTTTAAGGTATCCAATTATACCCTATATTCTACTCTTTCTAAGGCAAGTTTAATATCTGTGTTCTTTTTGCATATTCTGGGTCAAACATTTTAAAACTGACCATTACTTTGCTTACATATGGAAGGTTATAATGAGGGTATGTTTTTTTTTCTCTTACATTGAGGTTACACTATTCTTATTAGCTTATATTTTAAAATATGGGCTCTATTTTACTCACTTTGAGGAACATTCTAGTCAGGTATAATGTACGTACAATTGCCTATTTCCTTCTAATCCCTACAGCAGAATAACCACTTGCTCACTAAGATAGATCTTGCCTAAGTCAAATTTGATTTGCTGACAATAACTAATAAGATCTTATAACGGTCCTTATCATATATGTCATATAGTGAGCTAGCTTACAATAGCCCAGTGTAACCTCCTCTTAAATGTATTAGTCAAAAATATACAGTAGAGATTCTGTAGCTACTTTTCTCATATCTGTTTTACAAGGTGTCAACCTACAATAGATCCCTATAACCTCTTTTGGTTGCCTAAATTAGTGGAAAGCTTCCCCATACTATGTTACTATACCTCAATTTATCTGACATTTTATATATCATTATAGCCCACACACATCAAGTTCAATAAAAGACCCAAGAGTGCCCTATTTAATCGCTACCATAATCATTCTATGCTCATACTAACATCTTACCTGCTATACTAATATACACCCAGCCAACAATTACACTCATTTCATTAGGAGCTCAATGCTAGCCTAGCCTACAATAAACTACCAATAGCCCTTAAAAGGGCCTTTTGTAGGGCATTGCCCTAAGTTAAACTGCTCTTTTACCTGTAAAAAAAATACAAAGACCCCCCAACAGTACAACCCACCACCCAACCAACCCCCCAAAATAAAAAACCTAACTCTAAAAAAAACCTAAGCTACCCATTGCCCTGAAAAGGCATTTGTATGGACATTGCCCTTATAAGGGCCTTTAGCTCTTTTGCATTGCCCTGAAAAGGGCATTTATCTCTTTTACAAAAAGCCCAAACCCAAACTAAAAATAAAACACCCAAATAGTTTAAAAAATCCTAACACTAACCCCGAAGATCCACTTACAGTTGCTGAAGTCCCGCTTGAAGGATCTTCATCCCGGCGGCTCCATCTTCATCCAGGCGGCTCCATCTTCATCCAGGCGGCATATTCATCCATCATGGGACTGGCATCTTCTTTATCCCTGTGGAGGCGGAGCAGTCAATGCACAGAGGGGGAGGTCCAGGAGAAGATCCAAGGCGGAGGTCCAGGCAGAGGTCCAAGGTGGAGGTCCAGGTGGAGGACTAAGGCGGAGGTCCATCGGTCCGACGTCCTCTTCATGCTATCGTTGCAGCACACTTAGAATTGAAATACAAGGTACCCCTATTGGCTGAAAATTTTTAATCAGCCAATTGGCATTAGGGCTGCTAAAATCCTATTGGCTGTTTAAATCAGGCAATAGGATTTGAGCAGCTCTCATTCTATTGGATGATTTTTCAGCCAATAGGAATGCAATGGTACCCCCTGTATAAAAGGGGCACCTTGCATTTAAATCCTCAGTGTGCGGCAGACGATCGCATGAAGAGGACCTCCATGTCGAATCAGCCAATAGTATGAGAGCTGCTTAAATCCTATTGGCTGATTTGAACAGAAAATAGGATTTTAGCAGCCCTAACGAAAATTCTATTATCAGAAAATTCTATTATCAGCCCTACAACCTTACCTGTAAAATAAACGTAAAACCTAAGCTAGCTACAATATAACTATTAGTTATATTGTAGCTAGCTTAGGTTTTATTTCACAGGTAAGTATTTAGTTTTAAATAGGTATTATTAGTTAATTGTAACTTTAATTTAGCTCTATTTTAATTATGTTAAAGTTAGGGGGTGTTAGGGTTAGGGGTTAATATAGTTTAATTTAGGTTGTTGCGATGTGGGAGGCTGGGGGTTTAGGGGTTAATAGGTTTATTTAGTGGTAGTGATGTGGGAGGCCAGAGGTTTAGGGGTTAATAGCTTTATTTAGTTGCGGCGATGTTGGGGAGCGGCGGAATAGGGGTTAATAGATTTATTATAGTGTTGGCGATGTTGCGGTGCAGGGGAATGGGATTAATAACTTTAGTATAGTGGCGGCGATATCGGGTGTGGCAGATTAGGGGTCAATAGATTTATTTAGGTGGCGGCAATATCGGGAGCGGCAGATTAGGGGTTAATAACATTATGTAGGTGTCGGCGATGTTGAGGGCAGCAGATTAGGGGTGTTTAGACGTGGGTTGTATGTTAAGGTGTTAGGTTTAAACATTACTTTTTTTTCTCCATAGATATCAATGGGGCTGCGTTACGGAGCTTTTCATTCCGCAATCGCAGGTGTTAGGTTTTTTTCTGATCCGCTCTCCCCATTGATGTCTATGGGGAAAGAGTGCACGAGCACGTCAAAACAGCGCTTGTATTTTGTGCGGTATGGAGCTCAACGCAACCATATCGCACGCACAAAGTGGCTGTTTTAAAACTTGTAATGGCTGTGTTATACGGGGTGAAATAACACAACTTTTGTTGAGTTTGTTAAAAACCCTATAGAACGCATAGCTTGTAATCTACCTGTATGCAAATTAGTCACCATGAATTAGTTTGAATGGCTTGGAGAACATAGTACAGTATATTGTTTTTTTTTTAATAAATTACAATTCATTTGAGCCTGAAAACTTCACACAAAAAAACTGATGGATGGAGCAATTTGTATGTTGGTTTTGCAGATAGCAATTTTTTTTCAATTTTTTTTTATTTGTTTTCCTTTTTTTGTCATGTGCAATAACATTGAATACATAAAAAAGGATACCATTGCAGGGCCATACTATTACTGCTTCATGGCTACATATGCTGTATTATAAGAATTTCAATTTACTGCCAAAAGTGAAAATTGAAAAGGCTCAACCCATAGAGAAGTGTCTCCAAATATATGAATCTTCAAAATGAAATGGAACTATACTTACTAGACATATATGCATGATGTGTCTTGTGGTCGGTAAGCTCCCATATTTTCCCAACATAGAAAAATTAGTGGGGGGGGGGGCATGAGGCATATCATGTATATACTTCTATTAAGTATATTTCCATTTCCTTGTTATATTTTCTTTCTTCCCTTTTCAGATGAAATTGAGAAAAAGCAGTTGCCTGTACAGTCAAGTTGTACTGCTTTAGCTTTTTAACTGCTAGATTACTTTTGAATTTCCCATTTCATCCATGTGTTTGGACTTATTTCTATAACATGTTGACAAGTATTGTTTAATAGTAGTTTAGTTTCTTCTTTGTATTCAGAAATTGTATAAGCATTTGAAATGTGTAACATTTAGATCACGACAGTCCAACAACCACTGCAGCAGTCTACATCATATTTCAATTGAAGAGACATCCTATTAGTAAACTAGCACTGGGTCAATAAAATGACCACATAGTAATTGTATCTCTATATCTATATATATACTGTATATTAATAATTAAAAACAATTAGTTGAATTTTAATTGTTCACAACTTGCCATGGGATATGAACCCCACATTTTTTATTTCATGGTTTAGATAGAGCATGCAATTTTAAACAACATTCAAATTTACTTCTATTATCATTTTTTCACTGTTCCCTTGGTATCTTTTGTTGAAAAGCAGGGATGTATGCTTAAGAGCTGACCTATTTATGGAGTACTATATATCAGCAGTTTTGTAAGAATGTAATCCATTTGCGAGAGCACTAGATGACAGCACTATTTCCTGTCATGTAGTGCAGCAGATGCCTACCTAGGTATCTCTTCAACACAGAATATCATGGGAAGAAAGCAAATTTGATAATAGAAGTAATTTGGAAACTTTTTAAAAACTGTTTGCTTTGTGCATACTAACTCTCTAATCTGGAAAGTCTCCTCAATCATTCAATTGTTGCATGACCTAAGTGGTAATAAAATAAACGTCAAATTGTTACATTTAAAAAGAGGAAATCCTCTTGCGCACCGTGATAACTGGTTGAATTTAATCTGACACTTAATTTACGCACATTTTCGTGCTTGAATGAAGGTCTATTTGCTTTGGAATCTATTTTGTTTTCATAAAAATGAGAGCGTATTCGGGTGCACATATTGTTGTGATATTATAGTGGAATGGCTTGTTCACAATTTGATTAAATGAACACTAAAGTCAAAATTAAACTTTTACAAATCAGATACTATATGCATTTTTAAGAGACTTTGTACTACTGAGCATGTGCAAAGTGTTAACAGTGTGTGTGTGTATATATATATATTGAAGTATATTTTGAAATTTGACAGAAAAAATCTGCTGCTCATTTGACATTCAGAGTGTCATTGAATTATCATTGTATTATGTACTTGTGTATGAAATACTACTGTATTCAATGTTCCTTTACCCAATCTTATTGTGTCAGCCAGTAAATTAGCTGAGACCACAAATACTTTATATATTTTTGCACTTAAGGGGTTAAAATGACGAAAAATGCATATTTTCAAGAAGGTTGTCAATCATTAAAGTAGTAGCTTCTGTACATTTCTATAGTTAGGTCTAGAGCATTGATTTGCAACCTTTTTTTTTCAGTGGCACACTTTTTTACATTAAAAAATCCTGTGGCACACCACCATCCCAAAATTTTACAAAATCACACATTGTAGCCTAATACAGGATATATATACAGGGTATATATATATATATATATATATATATATATATATACACACACACACTGACACTGTACTGTGCTGTCATGCCATGCATCCTACAAACTATACATGACATATTGTAATGATTGTCTGTGAATAAATGTCAATGTTATGGTTGTAAATGATGCCTGATGAGCCTGTCACATACCTCCCAATATTTCAAAATTTGAAAGAGGGACACCCCCGCACTGTTGTCAGTCTGCCGCGGCACACCTGAGGATCTCTCACGGCACACTGGTTGAAAAACACTGGTCTAGAGAGCAGAGATGACTGTCAGCTGATCTCTAGTAAACCAGTCAACAATAACAATAAAAGAAAATAACAGATGAAGAATAAAAATGACAGTTAATTAAACTCATGAATATAAAAATGTTATTGTCTGTTTCATCCTCAAATAAGTTATATATATATATACTTAAGAATTAAATTAGTTTGTTATAAATTCTATCTAAATAAGTATGTACTAATACTTAATTATGTAATAAATATCTGTCTTAAATTACTGAATGTTGTTAAATATCTAAAAATAGTAAATCCGCCTTCTTCCTAAATACCATAAAAAAGTCTTGACATCAAAAGAACTGTTTAATTTTATCTGATTTGTGTCATCAACTTTTCACTAATGGATCAAACTAATTTAAAAGAAGGTTAAATAACTTTGACCTGAAATATCTTTTAATCCATTTTAATTTTCTCTTTGGCACAGACGTGGCTTATATGTATATTTTTTCCAGAAGGTTAGAACTTGAAAGAGAACAAAATAATTAGTTAAATACCCATTCAATTAATTCATTCATGTTTTAAAATGCTATATTCAATGCTTTATTCAGTCATTCAATACTGTATGGCTGCTAAAATGAGAAATATAAATAGGATTTTATGAATGCAACAAATAATGTTTTGCTTATTTCTTCTCAGTCACAAAACGGAATAATAAAATTATATGTATCAATTAAAACTCAGCAGGAATCATTCATCACTTAAACCACAACTAACACGTTAAAGGGACAGTCTACTCACAATTAAACTTTCATAATTCAGATAAGGTATGCAGTTTTAAATAACTTTCCAATGTACTTTTATCATCACATTTGCTTTGTTATCTTGGTATTCTTTCTTGAAAGCTAAACCTGGGTAGGCTCATATATGCTAATTTCTAAGCCCTTGAGGGCCACCTCTTATCTCAGTGCATTTTGACAGTTTGTGCACAGCTAGACAGGGCTAGTACATGTGCTCACTCAAGTGGAGTTATTTATTAGTTAGCACTGATTGGCTAAAATGCATGACTGTCAAAAGAACTGAAATAAGGCAGCAGTCTGCAGAGGCTTAGATACAAGGGAATCGCAAAAGTAAAAATATATTTATATAACAGTGTTGGTTATGCAAAACTGGGGAATGGGTAATAAAGGTATTATCTATCTTTTTAAACAATAACAATTCTGGAGTAGACTGTCCCCTTAAAGGGGTACTAAACCCAATTTTATTATTGCATGATTCAGATAGAGCATGTCATTTTAAGCAACTTTCTAATTTACTCCTATTATCAAATTTTCTTCATTCTCTTGCGGTCTTTATTTGAAAAAGCAGGAATCTAAACTAAGGAGCCGGCCCGTTTTTAGTTCAGCACCATGGATAGCGCTTGCTGATTTGTGGCTACGTTTAGGCACCCAAAAATGGGCTGGCTACTAAGCTTACATTCTTGCTTTTTAAAGAAAGATAGCAAGAGAATGAAGGGCTTTGAAGAAAGCTGCTATATTGGGTCTTAGGTATTCTTGCACTCTTTGATAGCCCTAAGTGCACAATACAACTGTCAAAAAGCTTGCAACATCACTGATTTGTGCATCTGTTCTAGCAAAGAGTGCAAGAATACCTAAGACCCAAGATAGCAGCTCTCTTCAAAGCCCTTCTCTTATGATATAAACCTGTTACTGGTGCCGGTTGGTCAAACTCCATATCTTTGTAATAATGGGAGCTGCTATCTTGGGTCTTAGGTATTCTTGCACTCTTTGCTAGAACAGGTGCACAAATCAGTAATGTTGCAAGCATTTTGACAGCTATATTGTGCATTGAGCTTTACAATTTTGCCTTGACTATATTTCTCTTTATTATTCATGTGGCCTTTTTAATATATAGCAACAAATAAGTTCAATACTAGAAACACAAGCTACTAAACCTTAGCATGTATTATGCAGTTAAAAACACAAAACAGTTGACGTGTTTTGGCCCCCCGGCGGTAATCCTAGCTACTATCATTACACATAAAATGCAGCACTTTTAAAATCAACACTGTTCATCTGATTGGTGGATTTCAATATTGCAGTGCATAAATTAACTGTTTAGGTACCGTGACCTTTTTTGCAACACTTCTCCCTATCTCTAATTTCTAAACAGCTTCACATAAAAAATCTTAACATTGCACAATTATCCATATATAAAGAATATTGATCAGTTTCCCCAGACAAAATTGGTCCTTATGAAATACTAGACATATAGATCATTGTAATTTTATTTATTTTATTTATAATTTTGGTTTTAATTTAAATTTTAATTTCCAATTTTAGAGGGTGATAATATAAATGCTCTCTAACTTTTAAACTGTGTATAAAAACTGCAAAAATTCAAGCCCCCCACTCTAATATTTTATTTGTAACTGATATTGCACAATACAGCTAAGAAAAAGCTAGCCATATCACTTATCTGTGAATGTTCACCCATTCTGTCACAGGGTGCAATAACTTGTGAGCTTCAAGATGGCAGTATGACAATGTATAGCTTCACCATATAGCACCTGTAAAGTTTTAAATTAAGAGTATAGCTCTAAAGGGAGCTTCTGTCACAGGAGGAACAAAATGGCATTGTGAGTAGTAACCGTTCTCTTGAAGTTGTGTTCAGCATTAATACCCCTTTAAACCCTTTTTTGAACCAGTAACTCATATACATAGATCAGTAATTTATCCCTTTTTGAGGAAATTATGCAAAATACACAGAGCAGTGATTTTTTTATTGAGTGGTAATGCACACAGAGCATTCATGTTTAAACTATTAACAAAGGCCAGTAATTTAACAATATAGTATTAACCCCTTTATTTTTGTAGATGATGGAAAGCATGCAACATTGGGACAGAAGATTCAGTGAAAGGTCAGGAGTCAGGTAGCAAATGTCCAAAAAATAGTCAGAAATACCAAATTAGAAATACATGGTAGGTTGTACTCCAATGTGTGATTTATGGTATATTCCTAGTTGATATAAAACAACAAACTATACTGATTGGTCAGACACATTTTTATCATTGATACAGTAGATACAAACTATTTAATTAATAATAATAATATTATTAATTTCACAGACAGGTATGAAGTAATCTATTTAAATGTATCTAAAACTAACACTAAGACTGTAATTAAACTCTTTGGAGAGAAATTAGTTAATTGATAAATGCCATAAAAAACATTCTGTAGGAATAGAGAGTGGGTCAAACTATACAATAATTTTTTCAAGATATAAATCTAAAATGTGCAAAACAGTTCAAATGTATTAAAGGGATACTAAACCTAATTTATTTTTTTGTCTGTTGATTAAAACAGATAATAACCTCTAATAAAGAAAATCTGTGTGTTCAGTATCCCTTTAAGGCAAATTAAATAAGTGTGCCAAGAAAATATCCCTCACTCCATTACACCACCAATCTGAGCCTTTGATATGGATGGATCCATGTTTCATGTTGTTTATGCCAAATTCTGACCCTACCATCTGAATGTCGCAGCTGAAATCGAGACTCATCAGACAAAGCAACATTTTTCCAATCTTCTATTGTCCAATTTTGGTCAGCCTGTGCTAATTGTAGCCTCAGTTTCCTGTTCTTAGCTGACAAGAGTGGCACCCGGTGTGGTATTTAGTGATGTCATGAATTGTTCGCCAGCGAATAGTTCCCAGCGAACATAGCATGTTCGCTTTTGCCGCGGCGGGCGAACATATGCGATGTTCGATCCGCCCCCTATTCGTCATCATTGAGTAATACTTTGACCCTGTTTCAACAAAGAAAGGACAAAACTAATGGCACTACTATATGGCACGAGTGCTATCCAAGTGTACACTTTTTCAACCCTAGAGTTGAAACCCTTTGTTCTTTTCAAAATATTTGTTTGTGTGGTTAAGGTAAGGAGCGCCTAAATGAAGGCTAGGTCTTGATAATATATTGACCCAAGTACCACAAAGGTCCGTCGGTTTACAATGTGTTACTAATGTTATGGGTAGCACAAGGACCGAGAAGGACCATTGGGGGGTTGGAGTTCGAAGAATAGATTTATTACAGATTGCGTTTAATTGTTAATACATACATATAAAACATGGATCCATGTAAGAAGATTTACATGAAAGTAAAATAAACAATATTAAAATAATTCTATATCGATAGTCTGTTGATTAAAACAGATAATAACCTCTAATAAAAACAGTTAAAATAAATATGGCATATGATATACTACTCTAAGATTGCCAAAGAGCATAAGAAATAAATTAGTTACCAAGTGATGTATAAAGGAACCCTAAATAAAGAGTAAACAATTGAATTGGCAATAAATTAAAGAAATGAAAACAAATCACAAAATAAATAATTTCATCATTAAGAGTTCCAAATATAGTTCCAATAATGTCCAAATGTTCAAAATTAATCCAAAATGTTAGTGTCAATGTGATGATGTGTGAAGTCAAATCCTAGTGCAAAACATTTATAATCCAAGTGAAAAAAATATAAAATATAAAAATAATAAAACCATAAAGGAAAAAATATAAAGGCAAAAAACCAAAAAGAAAAAAATATCCAAAAAGAAAAAAGGTATATATATATAAAATCCACACTTGTTCAATTTATGATGTGGGAAATCCAAACTAAAACAGTGATAAAAACCTTGGAGGTGATCAAATAAATCTTGGAGGGGATCAAAAAATAGTTGTTCTTAAAACAATCTAGTGGCAATACCACGCAGTTACAGTATTGCTACGTAATGTAGCCTCAGTTTCTTGTTCTTAGCTGACAAGAGTGGCAACCGGTGTGGTATTTAGTGATGTCGCGAATTGTTCGCCGGCGAATAGTTCCCGGCGAACATAGCATGTTCGCATTTGCCACGGCGGGCGAACATATGCGATGTTCGATCCGCCCCCTATTCGTCATCATTGAGTAATACTTTGACCCTGTTTCAACAAAGAAAGGACAAAACTAATGGCACTACTATATGGCACGAGTGCTATCCAAGTGTACACTTTTTCAACCCTAGAGTTGAAACCCTTTATTCTTTTCAAAATACTTTGACCCTGTACCTCACAGTCAGCAGGCACATTCCAGCCAATCAGCAGCAGACCCTCCCTCCCAGACCCTCCTACCTCCTGGACAGCATCCATTTTAGATTCATTCGGAAGCTGCATTGTTAGTAAGAGGAGGGACAGTGTAGCTGCTGCTGATTTAGTAGGGAAATCTATAGCTAGACTAGTGTATTCAGTGTCCACTACAGTCCTGAAGGACTCATCTGATCTCTGCTGTAAGGACAGCCCCCCAAAAAGCCCTTTTTAGGGCTGCTTTTTTTTTCCCTGTGTAATCTAATTGCAGTTTCCTGCCTGCCAGCGTGTGTGTCAGGCTCACAGCGTATACTGTGCCCACTTTTTTGACTGTGTTAAATAATAGCAGTCAGTTTCCTTCACACGTGTGCGTTTAAGTGCCTGCCTGCCAGGGCACAGTGTCACCCAGTGCAACTCATATGTGGTGTAACAGTAGTGTAGATTTAAAAAAACAACACTTTTTTGACTGTGTTAAATAATAGCAGTCAGTGTCCTTCACACGTGTGCGTTTAAGTGCCTGCCTGCCAGGGCACAGTGTCAACCCAGTGCAACTCATATGTGGTATAACAGTAGTGTAGATTTAAAAAAAACAACACTTTTTTGACTGTGTTAAATAATAGCAGTCAGTTTCCTTCACACGTGTGCATTTCAGTGCCTGCCTGACTGCCAGGGCACAGTGTCACCCCAGTGCAACTCATATCTGGTGTAACAGTAGTGTAGATTTTAAAAAAAAAAACACTTTTTTGACTGTGTTAAATAATAGCAGTCAGTTTCCTTCACACGTGTGCGTTTAAGTGCTTGCCTGCCAGGGCACTGTGACACCCCAGTGCAACTCATATCTGGTGTAACAGTAGTGTAGATTTAAAAAAAAAAAAAAACTTTTTTGACTGTGTTAAATAATAGCAGTCAGTTTCCTTCACATGTGTGCGTTTAAGCACCTGTCTGATAGGGCACAGTGTCACCCCAGTGCAACTCATATGTGGTATAACAGTAGTGTAGATTTAAAAAAACAACACTTTTTTGACTGTGTTAAATAATAGCAGTCAGTTTCCTTCACACGTGTGCGTTTAAGTGCCTACCTGCCTGCCAGGGCACAGTGTCACCCCAGTGCAACTCATATGTGGTATAACAGTAGTGTAGATTTAAAAAAAAAACACTTTTTTGACTGTGTTAAATAATAGCAGTCAGTTTCCTTCACACGTGTGCGTTTCAGTGCCTGCCTGCCAGGGCACAGTGTCACCCCAGTGCAACTCATATCTGGTGTAACAGTAGTGTAGATTTTAAAAAAAAAAAAAACACTTTTTTGACTGTGTTAAATAATAGCAGTCAGTTTCCTTCACACGTGTGCGTTTAAGTGCTTGCCTGCCAGGGCACTGTGTCACCCCAGTGCAACTCATATGTGGTGTAACAGTAGTGTAGATTTAAAAAACAAAAAAAACTTTTTTGACTGTGTTAAATAATAGCAGTCAGTTTCCTTCACACGTGTGCGTTTAAGTGCTTGCCTGCCAGGGCACTGTGTCACCCCAGTGCATCTCATATGTGGTGTAACAGTAGTGTAGATTTAAAAAAAAAAACACTTTTTTGACTGTGTTAAATAATAGCAGTCAGTTTCCTTCACATGTGTGCGTTTAAGCGCCTGCCTGCTAGGGCACAGTGTCACCCCAGTGCAACTCATATCTGGTGTAACAGTAGTGTAGATTTAAAAAAAAAACACTTTTTTGACTGTGTTAAATAATAGCAGTCAGTTTCCTTCACATGTGTGCGTTTAAGTGCCTGCCTGCAAGGGCACAGTGTCACCCCAGTGCAACTCATATCTGGTGTAACAGTAGTGTACATACCTGATGTTTTAAAGCACGTTATTCCAAACAATTTAGGAATGTTAGGTGATTTATGCCCTTTATGGATTAAAACCAGACTCTGCATAAACTATGTAATTTTCCATGGGAGTTTTGCCATGGATCCCCCTCCGGCATGCCACAGTCCAGGTGTTAGTACCCTTGAAACAACTTTTCCATCACTATTGTGGCCAGAAAGAGTCCCTGTGGGTTTTAAAATTCGCCTGCCTATTGAAGTCTATGGCGGTTCGCATGGTTGGCCCGTTCGTGAACAGTTGTGGAAGTTCGCGTCCGCCGTTTGCGAACGCAAAATTTTAGGTTCACGACATCACTAGTGGTATTCTGCTGTTGTAGCCCATCTGCTTCAAGGTTCCAACATGTTGTGCGTTCAGAGAGGGTATTCTGCATACCTTGGTTGTAACGAGTGGTTATTTGAGTTACTGTTGCCTTTCTATCATCTTGAACCAGTCTGCCCATTCTCCTCTGACCTCTGACATCAAAAAGGCATTTTCGTCCACTCCACTGCCGCTCACTGGATATTTTCTCTTTTTCGGACCATTCTCTGTAGACCCTAGAGATGGTTGTGCATGAAAATCTCAGTAGTTTAGCAGTTTTTTAAATAATCAGACCAGCCCGTCTGGCACCAAAACCCATGCCACATTCAAAGTCACTTAAATCCCCTTTCTTCCCTATTCTGATGCTCGGTTTGAATGTCAGCAAGTCATCTTCACCACGTCTAGATGCCTAAATGCATTGAGTTGCTGCCATGTGATTGGATGATTAGCAATTTGTTTTATCAAGCAATTGAACAGGTGTACCTAATAAAGTGGCCGGTGAGTGTATATATACACCAATATATAATCATCTATATATATATATATATATAGGTATAGATATATATTTAACCAAAACTATTATATATATATATATATATATATATATATATATATATATATATATATATATATATATATATATATATATTTATATATATATTTATATATATATATATATATATATATATATATATATATATATATATATATATATATATATATATATATACATATATATATGTATTTATGAATAAGTGGAACATATTCTGCTATGTGAAGAACATTGGAATGTAAAATATTAATATTTTCATGTCAGTGCAGTTGAGAAAATAAAATTGGGTTTGCAAGTGAGTAGGGTGTTCGTTTTTCCCCCACTTTTCACGCTCCATTGAAGTCTATGGGGTAATACATAGGTAATACATTAACGCGATCGTGATATTTAAAGTTAGTCTTTTGCTTGCGTAGAACTTTGGTTTCTTAGGACATAGCCATTGACAATGTATTAAATTAGGAAATTTATAATTACATTTTAGACAGTTTTCAGTTCTTAATTTTGTCCATTTTTTAAAAAATATGTTGTAGTGTAGTAGGATAAAAGAATCCATTTAAAAGGAGAATCGCCTATGTCTGCTGATTTGGTGACTTTCTTAAATTTTTAATACTAGCTAAGATTTCTTTATATGAAACATTCTTAGCCAGCATTTTAGACCATTTCAAATTTAAATGTTTTCCCCATTTCTAATATATCTTAATTTATATTCATTATAACATCTTTTTTAACCATAATAGTATTTTTTATTTTACAAATGTGAGGGTTATGACTAATGGGATTAACATTAATAGGAAAGTATCCCGTTGATATAGTATTTCTGATGAGATTAATAGAACAGTATGCTATATCAGAATTTAAAAGGAAATAAATTAAATTACATATAGTATATAATAAGGAATGGGATATAATTAAATGAATTTAAGCCTTTCAAGAGGCTCTAAACTTTGAGGCAATGGAGGGTATGGTAGTGAAAAGGAACAGAAAAAAAATTGAATGACCAGATAAGAAGGGTTATAATACAAACTCATTTCTGATTAGGAATGGATATCATTTTAGTATATTTGTATTTTGTAGAAACTTAATTTGGGGGAAGTTCTATTTTATAAATTATTTTTTTCCTAATTCAGAAGCATAGTGTTTGCTGGGGTGAGATTAGTACTGAGAAGGTAAGAGGCAAAAAATGATTCTTAGACCTCAAAGGGAGTCCAGAATCCACGCTTCTTGAGTAATGATTTTTCATTTGCCAGGATTTGGAGTATCTTGAAAATAAACCGCGAGAATATGGGGTCATTAAATCCTCTGAGACTTGAACTGAAGACAATTGGGCCCAGGGAACTGGTCTGGAATGTGGCTTCTTCCTTACACAGCCTTAGAAAATATTTGTGGGTAAAAAGCCTTATGTATGGAAGTTATCCAATTAAGCATAAAAAGGCCTATACATTTACACCCAATTGTGCAAACACGATCGTAATATTATTAAATATGAATATTACAAACGATAGCAAAATTGTGAAAAATTAAAATGCGAAAGCATGATCACAATAGTGTGTAATATGAAAACTCAATATTATGTAAATATGAATATTGAGAAGTGCAATCGCAATCTTAAAATGAGTAAAAATACACACATAAGGATACAATAAAAGGATAGGACATTCGCATTTATAGTTTACATACATATTCTAAATCTATACTGTACAACCCTAATTCCAAAAAAGTTGGAACAATATGGAAAATGCAAAAAACAAACAAAAAGAGTAATTTTAAAATTTTATTCACCTTGTACAATATTTATTATACATTATTTGATGTTTTACTTTGTGAATTTAATATATTTTTGAAAATATACACTCATTTCAAATCTGATGACTGCAACACACTCCAAAAAAGTTGGGACAGGGGTAATTTAGGACTAATAGTCATGTGACAAGTTGAAATAAGAAGGTTATGTGAAACAGATGAGGCAATCGTGTATTCATAGCATATAAGGATGGGTTGAGGCTTGCCATTCTGCCAACAGAGACTTCAGGGGATAATCCAACACTTTGAAAACAACATTCCCCAAAAACAAATTGGTAGAATACACTCTGCAATACACCCTGAAAGGTTCAGAGATACAATTTTAGATGAATATATCAATATATGGTTTAGATTAATTAAACCTATATTCAGCAGTACTGTATAGTCCCTCAGAAGCTGATGGGACAGATATTTACTAGTATATGTATTTAATAGCCATATATGTGATTTCTCAAACAACTAACAAGATCTGGAGGAAACACGAGAAAAGAAAATCAAGACCACAACATCTAGAAATTGTGTTTAACAATCATGCTCTTAATCTCTTTATTTTTATTCTCATATTTTAGAGATTTTAAGTTCCAGTAATTTCATGTTTTTATTAAGAGGAAATTCTATCAGTAATTGTGTACTTGTTATCAGAATTTAACACTTTGTAATTACTATTCAGTCTTTTTATTTTTTTGGTTACCAAGATCTTTTGCTGTGTTTTTACATTAAACAGAAGTCTCAAAAAATGAGTTTTGAAAAAAACGAGATTTACAGTATCTAGAACCTTGCATTGCTATCTTCTTACAATAATAGATATATAGACAAACCTAGTTCTGCATAGTGAGGCTTAGAACTTTTGGCAATATTTTAATTAAGTGGTTTAATCTTTTACAGTGTGAGAACTCCCTTTGTAGAAGATGAGATAAGTTGTGAATACTTTCTTATGGAAATTCATTTCCTACAGCATTCTTCTTGATTTTAGATTTAAATCTTGTAGAAAAGGAAAATTAGTTAAAGAGACCTAATACTCATATGCTAAATCCCTTGAAAGTGATGCAGCATAACTGTAAAAAGCAGACAGGAAAATATCACCTGAGCATCTCTATGTAAAAAAGGAAGATATTTTACCTCACAATTTTCTCAGCTCACCAGAGTAAGTTCTGTGTAAAAAGTTATACTTTAGCTGCTGTCCAGCTGCAGGTTAAAAAAAAATAAAAAATGAAGAAATGAACAGCAGCCAATCAGCATCAGCAGTGCTGAGGTCATGAACTCTTTTACCGTGATCTCATGAGATTTCACTTAACTCTCATGAGATTTCATAGTAAACTTCCTTAATCTGAATAGGGAAATAAGATAAGTGTGCACAAGGCTCACTCCAATGCCTGTCCCGGGACAGACATACTGATTTGCTGCTTAAAGTCCTTTACAATGGGGTGTGAATACTTAGGACATTTTGAGGTAAAATATCTTTCTTTTTTACATAGAGATGTTCAGGTGATATTTCCCTGTCAGCTTTTTACAGCTATGCTGCAGCACTTTCAAGTGTTTCAACATTTGGGTATAATGGCCCTTTAATTAAAATAATATATCAAACATACTCTGTATATTGATCATACTTATATACAAAAGACATTTAGATTGTTGAACACTTATCATACCTTATCAAGACCAATTACAAAACACACACAAAATACCTTTAAATCAAAAGTTTTAAATCAATGATATACACATCTAATAAACATATTTCACCATAAATAAGAAAATGTGACAGAAAAACAATTTATAACTAATCTGATTCCATAACAAGAGCATAAAGATAGATAGATAAATCTGTAAACATGAGTATAATAAATTATATAGAGCCTCATATACATTATTAGCCACCTTCTCTTGGCCCAATATTCAATATAGTAAGTTAACATGTGTTTAACTGTGTATTTACTGTAAATATTTCACATTCAAATGTTCTTCAGCTAAGGGAATATGTTCTAAGTATCTATAAATAGATATTCCGTTAACATGGTCACGATATTCGAAGTTTGGCTTTATGCGCGCGTATGGTTAGTGCCTGTGCAAACACGGTTTACTTTCAACTTGTAATACGCACGCTACCCGACACGACCAAAAGTCTCCATCTAGCAAAGTCAATGCCCTAAACTACGAGTAATTTATGTTTAATTTAATAACCTTATATGAGATTCACACCAATACATGGCTATTTTTGCTTTTTCAACAATACTGAGGCTTTATTTTATGAAACGTAAATCTATATGAATAAAATCCTGTAGCCATATCTCCTGTATGTGTTTTTACCTTAAACCTGCATTATGCTTGGATATTAAATCGAGATGGAATGATTCCCTAATGTATATAACTTCAATCTCTGTTCTACTTTTGTCCAATTCCAAATGTCCCCATGTTTCCTCTTTAGTTCAAGATATAAATGTCTGACTTGAAGGTTGGAAAATAATTCTTAATTTGAGAGCTAGAATTCTTGCTTTAATAATTCAAAACCTTTAATCACATTATTTTCTTTTTCTTTATACAGGATTGACAACTATTGTGAGACCTGAAAATATATTTGTAGTTCTTTTTTTTTTTTGTTGCTATGCTATGATGACATTTTTAAAAATACTAATTTATTTGATATTTATCTTTAATTTATTGCTTTAGCAATGTGATTATGATTTTAATGTAAATGATCTAACTCTTTTTCCGTTATCCAATCAATCACAATTTTTCCAAGACAGATCAAATTATCAATCTTAAAATTAGGAAATGCCAGACCACTGCTTAATTGTAATTGTACTAACTTACCCAAGGCAAGACCTCTTTTTCTTTTCCCATAAAAAAAGGTGATAATGGTCCCCAATAACTTTTAAGCCCCATATTAAAAATAGAACTTTCTTGGCGAGCTAAAAATTCAATTGCGCTGCAGAAAATAAGAAAACAGTCCTATTGTCCTATTGAGGCAGAAATAGATTATTTTCAGGCAGCAAGAATAGTTGAATGATCTAAATTAAATCAAAAGTATAATTTTAATTCAGCACAATGCAATTTTCAAGCTATTTTTATCATCTGTATACAGTATTGTCAATTTGGCTGAAATAAATGGAGATACAAAATAGAATTCAGGATATTACAGCCTACAGCTGGTCAGATATTTATAGGACAATGAGTATCACTGTGTTAATTAGTGGCACAGTATTACCGGATGATTTGATCGATCTGCCAGAGTTACAACATAACATTCTTCCAAAAAGAGCTAGGCATATGGCTTACTTGTTTTAAGTTCCGGTGGGCCAAGATAAACAGTAAAAATTCTGTTTTAATGAATATTTACAAAAATGTGGTGCTTATACATGTTAATGTTGCTGCATAAATAATATACTAAAACAGTAAAATATTGAAGTGGATGAGTAAGAAATGTGTTTTTTTTAATAACTGAGAGGACTAGTAGGACTAATATTGTTTCTTCTCTGACTGTTGGACAACAATTATATTTATTTTACTTTTTCCACTTGTATATATATATATATCAGTCTAGTATTGATAGAACCTTAAATTCTAGGGAGGTGCACTGGTGTAAGTAGGATAGGAGAAAAGTATCCGGCAGCACTCTTGAGAGTTCGATGTAGTGAAAAGAATCCTGTTAGAGTAGGAAAAAAAAGAGGCGCCACATAGGGTAATAACGTTTGCAAACAGGACAAACGATAACAAAGGAGCCCCCCCTTTGAAGATGGCTACTCACAAACACGGTGGCACAACCGAGTGCCCAACTGAACTGTACGGGACCAAAAGAGTTGTCCGAAAGACTCTAGGCAGTAGGCCCACACGTCCAACGTCAGGTCACGTGGAGGAGAACACCAATCCCTGCAGCGGGATCTCTCAAAGGATAGCAGTCATCCAAAGAACCATGAGCCCGAGTACACAGGAGGGTGTCACACAGGAACCAACACAGTCAGGAAGATTATACTATAGGATTGTATATAGCGATTGATAACACAGAGGAAGTAATAGTAAAAAGTGTAGACTTTAATGGATGCACTAAATATACAGTAACGCGTTTCTCAGCAGAAATAAGTGCTGTTTCATCAGGCTGTAAAATTAATATAAAATACTTGCTCTATAAATAAAATATGTTGACCAATCATGGAGCAGTGTCAATACACACCCCTCTTACATCCTAATGAGTAATGACTCAAAGTGATAACCTTGCATAAAAATTGAATTAGGGGATAGAATGTATAGTGAGATGCTGACCATGACAGGACTTACATTGGGAATAAAACATAATATATGCAAACATATATAAAAAATTGTCATCATGTGCTTGAAAAATAACATTATATAGACGTTCATATGAACTGATTGTAGTAACGAGTTATAACATTCATTTATAAAGAAATATTAAAAATATTATACACATGAGACATAATAAAAATATATAAAAATATATAAAAATATATAAAAATATAAAAATATATATCAACCAATAATATTAATGTGAATCACCTTATACTTCAGAACTATATATAATATGAATGAATCGGTGAGATTTTAGAAATACCTATCATTGTAATGAAGCATAGTCAGCCCCTTGCTTATGTGCTCTATAAAGTTGAGGTGCCACCGAAGGAAAACCTTAGAATCACTCATAACATCACACTAAATGGTAAAAAAGGCTCAATATTTAAACAGTGCTGGCTCAGATAAAAGACTCCTACTGACATAACTACACCATTATCGACCTCTTGTGGCACAGGACAATACCCTCTTAAAACAATAAGGCCTAGATTTAGAGTTTTGTCGGTAACGACC
Source organism: Bombina bombina (assembly GCF_027579735.1). NCBI lineage: Eukaryota > Metazoa > Chordata > Amphibia > Anura > Bombinatoridae > Bombina > Bombina bombina. The sequence goes on along the minus strand of NC_069500.1, from coordinate 573,760,158 downwards.
CGCGTAGCTAACGCTGGCTTTTTTCTGGCCGCACCATAAAAATAACTCTGGTATTGAGAGTCCACATAAAGGCTGCGTTAGGCTCCAAAAAAGGAGCGTAGAGCATTTTTAACGCAGCTTCAACTCTCGATACCAGAGTTGCTTACGCAAGCAGCCAGCCTCAAAAACATGCTCGTGCACGATTCCCCCATAGAAAACAATGGGGCCGTTTGAGCTGAAAAAAAACCTAACACCTGCAAAAAAGCCGCGTTCAGCTCCTAACGCAGCCCCATTGTTTGCTATGGGGAAACACTTCCTAAGTCTGCACCTAACACCCTAACATGTACCCCGAGTCCAAACACCCCTAACCTTACACTTATTAACCCCTATTCTGCCGCCCCCGCTATCGCTGATCCCTGCATATTATTATTAACCCCTAATCTGCCGCTCCGTAAACCGCCGCTACTTACATTATCCTTATGTACCCCTAATCTGCTGCCCTAACATCGCCGACCCCTATATTATATTTATTAACCCTTAATCTGCCCCCCACAATGTCGCCTCCACCTGCCTACACTTATTATCCCCTAATCTGCCGAGCGGACCTGAGCGCTACTATAATAAAGTTATTAACCCCTAATCTGCCTCACTAACCCTATAATAAATAGTATTAACCCCTAATCTGCCCCCCTAACAATAATTGTAGGTATTTTATTTAATTAATTTAATGATAGTATAGTGTTAGGTTTAATTGTAACTTAGGTTAGGATTTATTTTACAGGTAATGTTGTAATTATTTTAACTAGGTAACTATTAAATAGTTCTTAACTATTTAATAGCTATTGTACCTGGTTAAAATAATTACAAAGTTGTCTGTAAAATAAATATTAATCCTAAAATAGCTACAATGTAATTATAATTTATATTGTAGCTATATTAGGATTTATTTTACAGGTAAGTATTTAGCTTTAAATAGGATTAATTTTTTTAATAAGAGTTAATTAATTTCGTTAGATTAAAATTATATTTAATTTAGGGGGGCGTTATTGTTAGGGTTAGACTTAGCTTTAGGGGTTAATACATTTATTAGAATAGCGGTGAGCTACAGTCGGCAGATTAGGGGTTAATAATTGAAGTTAGGTGTCGGCGATGTTAGGGAGGGCAGATTAGGGGTTAATACTATTTATTATAGGGTTAGTGAGGCAGATTAGGGGTTAATAACTTTATTATAGTAGCGGTGTGGTCCGCTCGGCAGATTAGGGGTTAATAAGTGTAGGCAGGTGGAGGCGACATTGAGGGGGGCAGATTAGGGGTTAATAAATATAATATAGGGGTCGGCGGTGTTAGGGGCAGCAGATTAGGGGTACATAAGGATAACGTAGGTGGCGGCGCTTTGCGGTCGGCAGATTAGGGGTTAATAAGTGTAGGCAGCTGGCGGCGACGTTGTGGGGGGCAGGTTAGGGGTTAATAAATATAATATAGGGGTCGGCGGTGTTAGGGGCAGCAGATTAGGGGTACATAAGTATAACGTAGTTGGCGGTCGACAGATTAGGGGTTAAAAAAATGTAACCGATGTGGGGGGACATCTTTTAGGGGTACATAGGTAGTTTATGGGTGTTAGTGTACTTTAGAGTACAGTAGTTAAGAGCTTTATGAACCGTCGTTAGCCCAGAAAGCTCTTAACTACTGACTTTTGTCCTGCGGCTGGAGTTTTGTCGTTAGATTTCTAACGCTCACTTCAGCCACGACTCTAAATACCGGCGTTAGAAAGATCCCATTGAAAAGATAGGATACGCAATTTACGTAAGGGGATCTGCAGTATGGAAAAGTCGCGGCTGAAAAGTGAGCGTTAGACCCTTTTTTGAGTGACTCCAAATACCAGAGTTAGCCTAAAACCAGCGTTAGGAGCCTCTAACGCTGGTTTTCACGGCTAACGCCAAACTCCAAATCTAGGCCTAAGGGATCTGCCAGAGTTACAACATAACATTCTTCCAAAAAGCGCTAGGCATATGGCTTACTTGTTTTCAGTTCCTGTAGGCCAAGATAAACAGTAAAAATTCTGTTTTAATGAATATTTACAAAAATGTGGTGCTTATACATGTTAATGTTGCTGCATAAATAATATACTAAAACAGTAAATTATTGAAGTGGATGAGTAAGTAGTATGGCTTTTTTAATAACTGAGAGGACTAATAGGACTTATTTTGTTTCTTCTCTGACTGTTGGACAACAATGATATTTATTACTCTTTTTCCACTTGTATATATATATATATATATATATATATATATATATATATATATATATATATATATATATATATATATATATATATACATGTAAGTTTGTATATATACATGTGTATATAAATATGTGTATGTGTGTATGCATATAGACACACACATTTTATTCTGTGTGAAATAACATATTTTTGTATGTAGAATTAGTGTTATATAATCAAGTAAATACATATTTTATTATTATTATTATTATTATTTGTGCTAACAGATTTTGCAGCGCTAATAATATAATAATAATTAATAACATTAAATAATTTCATGTATATTATGAAACTGGTATGAACAAGTCAGTAGGTTTATGGTTACAGTGCAGTCTGTGCATGATGTTTTATTTTTCATTCCTGGAACAAACACCTCTAGCAATAAAGGAAAGTATCTCAGTTTCAGTACTTGACTATTACCCAGGCAGGAGGTGAACCTGAACAGAGAGCAGCAATGTTCTTTCATGCTGTTCCAATTCCCTAAGCATTTCAACTTCTGCCATTAATTGAGAACCTTTATCCCGTACCTGCGTTGAAATGACACTAAATCTTACCCTACCATTTAAAGGCTTAACTTACTACTGTAATCGTTCTCAATTTCACACATCTTTCAACTTTCTGGTGGTAATTTTATAGTCTGCATCTAAAGTCATTGCTATACCTCATCTATCTTACAATTTAAGTTAAATTGAACAATGAAAATTTCATATTGCATCTCTAATTGTGAGCCAGACTGGAACAGCCCAAGCAAATTCCAAGCAGCATTTTTTTCTGGGAAACACTAGCAGTGAGAAATGAATTAAATGCTGGGAATAGCACAACAGGTTGGAAAGTGGATCTAGGAAACTCTTGTAGCGCAACCTGCATGCAATAGTTTCCTAAAAACAACTCTACTGAAAGTAGTTACACTCAAAAAATGAGAGTAATATTCTTATGACTCAATAATTAGGCCATAAATGTGTCAGGTGCTCTCAGACAAATTATGGATTGCAGAAAACACTTGTACAGTACATAGATTTTGTAAAGTGTTTTGTAAATAATAAGTGCTCAGTCATTTAAATATAGAAATAAATATCTCCACATGATGCAATGAAAATTGTTGACATGCTCTTATCTGAATATTAAAGGTATAATATAATGCAAAAATACACAATGTAAATCATTAGAGCATGTAACTATTTATTAGTGAGCCTAGATAACTATTTAATTATTCCCACACAAAGGGATTAAACACAAAGTAAAGTCTCATTTGGGACACAAAAATATATGGAAATGCTCTAATAATTTAGATTAGTTTTTTCTTATTATACTTTTGCTCATCTGTATCATGTGTGTTTAACTTTTGCAAAGGGTTAAAACATAGTAATAATGATAATAGAAGTAAATTAGAGTGTTGCTTAAAATTGCATGGTCTATCTGAATCATTAAAGAAAAACATTTGGGTTTAATATCCCTTTAAGGCTAAATGCCAAACCGTATAAGATGCATTTATTAGCCTGCATCTTATTTTATTGTTTTAATATGTGCCAATAAAGTAACTGGTTTTATGTATCCTGGAGTGCCGACCTTTTTCTATTTCTATTAAGTGGTATGTCTTTATCAATAACAAATTACTGTACTGGTAATTTGTATTCATATTTCTTAATCAATACTCATTAGACAAGTTCCAAATCAAGAGATCAAGCAGTTAAAAAGGTTTATGGGTGTTAAGAGAAACATATAGGACATATAATTTAACCAATATTATATGTTGCATGTTGCTCGGCAGCAGCTGGCGACCATTTATGAATGCCATGTTGAAGTGATGATATTAACAACAGACATTCCAGTCTCATTTTTTAAATAAGGTCTGATAATTTATAAAGAACTATTATTTCATATGAAGAAGAACATATTGTGAAAAATAGAGGAAGCAAGGGAGAAAGAAAGAGAGAGAGATGGAAAAATAAGAGAGAGAGAGAGAGAGAGAGAGAGAGAGAGAGAGAGAGAGAGAGAGAAAGAGAGAGAGAGAGAGAGAGAGAGAGAGAGAGAGAAAGAGAGAGAGAGAGAGAGAGAGAGAGAGAGAGAGAGAAAGAGTGAGAGAAAGAAAGAAAGACAAGAAAAAAAGAAAGAGAGAGAGAGAGAGAGAGAGAGAGAGAGAGAGAGAGAGAAATAAAGAAAGAGTGTGAGAGAAAGTGAAAAATCAATAATCAGAGACTGACTGGCTGAACTGCCTGACAGCCATGGAAAAAATTGACAAGCAAAGCAAGAAAAGTCCTGTCACCTTTGGTGAAACACTATGAGGCCTATTTAACAAATGTCTGACGGACCTGATCCAACACTGCGGATCAGGTCCGACAGACATCACTGAATGCGGAGAGAAATACGCTCTCCGTATTCAGCATTGCACCAGCAGCTCACAAGAGCTGCTGGTGCAACGCCGCCAGCAGGGAGGTGTCAATCAACCCGATCGTACTTGATCGTACAGAGCAGGTGGACAGGGTTATGGAGCAGCGGTCTTTAGACCGCTGCTTCGTAACTTCTGTTTCTGGCGAGTCTGCAGACTCGCCAGAAACACAGGGCCTCAAGCACCATTCAGAGCTTGATAGATAGGCCCCTTTGAGTGTTAAATATACAATTAATAGCAATAGAAATTGAGTCCAATTATTACAATATATTTATGGGATCTTATTATAACGACTAAAGTCTAAACATTTTCCTATCTGATTTTAAAAATACTGTATTTACTGATCTGAAAGAGAAACACAATTACCAATTTTATTTATTTTTTATTCAAAAGTTAAACACATTTAACATAAAAAATGACCTTTGAATTTAAACTATAACTGTTCTAGAGCACCACTATAACAATATATACAAAAATAATGACAGAGTTTTCACTCTCACTCAAGCTTACAAAAGCCAGGGAATTCTTGGGATGTTAAAAAAAAAAAAAGATTTTAGCATGAACTAATGTTGTACTCAATTGGCTTTTTCCCAACTATTCTCTAACTCCTAATTTGGTACCTTTAGACCAATTCATAGATTTCAGGCCCCTATCTTTTATAATCACTATTGACTACCCATTTGTTTTACCTCTTGCTACCTTGCTTCCTATGCTGGTATAAAATTGGCCTGTTCCTGGCTGTGCTCCTAGTACTGATTTTGTATCTCTGCCCTGACTGAGTATGACCCAGTTGCTGTATATTTTCTGCTTTGGGACACTTCCAGGTGTACCCTCTTTCTGAGAAACTGTCTGCAACTATTACTCAGCCATATGGTCCACAGCAGAATCCATGCTAAGCAATAAAAGTGACAGAGGGCAATGGATGACAATCTAGTAAGGAACTTCAAACTGTTGCTACATTGGTGAAAAGGACCTCGTTGATAAAAAGCAGTCTGAAGTGATAGGGGCATATTTATCAAGCTTCGTATGGAGTTTAAGGCCCCCTGTTTCTGTGTGACCCTTCAGGTTCACCAGAAACAGAAGTTATGAAGCAGCGGTCTAAAGACCGCTGCTCCATGACCTGTCCGCCTGCTCTGAAGCGGCGGACAGAAGTCAACCCGATCGAATACCTTCGGGATGATTGACACCCCTGAATTGGCCGCAAATCTGCAGGGGGTGGCATTGCAGCAGCAGTTCACAAGAACTGCTGGTACAATGATAAATGCCAAAAGCGTATGCTGTCGATGTGCAGCTATGTGCAGCGGAGATGATACGCTACTTCGTATCGTGTCCGCTTGCACATTGTTAAATATGCACCATAGCCTTTAAAGACAAAGGATAAACACAAGCACAAGTGATACAGCAACTTCTTCAGTCGCTGTCCCACCCCAATGATAACAAGTACCCAATAGCAAGTCCCAAATTGGAGAATTCAGACTTGCGTAGCATTGCTTCTGATTGACTATTTTGTTTCTAATTACTGTTAAAAATAATCTGCAGATTCTGGAAGCTGGTCTGGAATGGCAGAAATATGTTTGTTTTTTTAAATTATGCAAAAACAAATTATGCTTATATTAAGAACTCCTTAGAATGCAGTAAATTAAGTTATGTTACAATAAGCACACACACAATTGTCTTGCACAGCTATTCAGAATTACAAATGGTATCATCAGATTTAGTTCTGTTTGATCATTTTGACAAAATACTAAAACTCAAACTCAGTTATACTATATTTTTGTGAAACATTTCCACAAGTTTTGCAGCTGCCAGGGTGCACTCATATCAATATAGATAGATAGATAGATATACTGTATATATATGTATGTGTGTATATATATATATATATATATATATATATATATATATATATATATATATATACAAGGCCGGATTGGCCTACCAGGATACCAGGAAATTTCCCGGTGGGCTGCAGCAGCTGGGGCTGGAAAGCTACAATTTAAAGGGGTGATTAATGGATGCAATTGGGCTTTAGAATGCATATAACAACAATCTGGCACTTTTTATATTACAAACTCCGGCCCTGTATATATATATATATATATATATATATATATATATATATATATATATATACATATATATATAACTTAGTTATGTGTTTGTAAATAATTCAGCACTAATTATAGAGATCTGTTTCATTTTGCTAATCTTCTTCTTCTTAAAAAGAGCTTTGAGCTAAAAATTAGAAGCTTTTTTGTTTCATCTACCAATAATTTAATAATTTATTTCCAAAACAAAGATTTCTGTGTTTAAAGCAGTTTAAATGAATCCTATTGGTATTACATTTCCTGCTAACTGGCAAAGATGTGTACTGCCATGTGCCAAAAATGTGTTGGCTTTAACTGACAAAGCAAACTGGCTTTGTTTCTAATGAGTAGTGATAAACTGCTGAGATGTAGCTATTGGATTTGATTCTTTTATGCCTTCAAATATATTTTAGTATCCAAATTGTGGAACACTTCTATAAATAAACACAGTTATTAAAAAATTATGGAAAACCTAATATAATATAGGTCATAAAATTTAAGCAAACCTACTCCAAAAATAATAAATAAGGCTATTGGACCATCAAAATCCTCAGTTAAGTGTTTTCAAGTCCAATATTATTGTTTATACTTTTTTTTTTTTTTTTTTTTAAATGTTCTTATTTTTTTTACATCCTATAATTGGAAATGAATAAATTGGGGTAGATTTATCAAGAGGTGATGACCTTATTGGTTGCAGGCTCACTCATTTGAACTTGCAAATGAAATTTATGAAGTAGCAGTTTGAACAACTGCTTCCTAGACCCTCTCTGCCAGCTGATCCTACTGGGGTGATCGATGTTCTGGCAATGATAAATATGGGGAGTAAATGTGTCCCAAAATGTGCGATCCCAGGAAGATAGGTTTACTACATGTAACCCTTTTCCTTCTGGACAATGATAAATCTGCCCTATTATGTCTCTAGCAATCACTACTTATATTATAAACGTTCCTGAAAAAAACTAATAAGCTGTCAAAAATACTGATTTATTTCAAACTTGATAAATGTATACTAATTAGGCACATAGCTACCAAAATATATTATGGCAAGTAGAAAGAAAAATGTAATATTAATTCATTTGAGCATAGTTTGTGACCAAAGGAACTCATAATATTCCACTAGAACAAAAGGGAATTGAAGATTCATTGACATTTTATTTTAAAACAAGCTGCTAAAGTGAGCTCTAGCTATGCATCATGGTTCCTCGTATATTATAAATTATGTAATTTTCTTTGTGTGCTCACTATATTCGTGAAATAGAGGGTGAGCATACAAAAGTGTAATGAAGTAGGACACAAAAGGTGAGATTTACTTTTTAGGCCCTGTATTTTGTATGTAACTAAGCCAAAGGTTTTTAAAATCCAATAAATTAATTTCATACTTATATAATATAATGTTTAATTAAAACTCTTGCTACGTGCACAATAAAGTATATGTATATACACATATTAACACATACATTTATATGTAAATATTGATATACATATATATTTATATTTGCTGCCCATTAAAGCACGGCTTACACCCTTCTCTGCGCTAGTTCTCATGCCATGAAACGAGGTTCCTATTGTAGCCTAAGGAAGCGTTCTCTTGTGAGCAAAATGCTTCTGTTCAATGCGAATGAGAGGTCGCACCTCACTTGTAATACCAGTGCACATTTTGCAAATATTGCTTTCACAGAAGCGATACTTTGCGATCGACTTGTAATCTAGCTCAATATAGTAATTCATTTTAGTAGTTCCACCCTGGGTGATAGTGACTTGAATCTCTTAAATGTGGGTTCCTACCCTTAAAATCGATACGTTCCAACATTGAATTGATATTAATAGATTTCAGAGAAGTTTATAATTAAGGGGTTTCTTTAAAAATGACACACAAATGCAATCCACTTTCTTTTGGAAAATAAGTAGATTTAAACCTATTGCTATACACCCATCCATTAAAATGTATACTTCAGTGTACACACAGGAACTCATACAGACATGTGAACGCAAAGGTGTATTTACGAGTAATTTGCAGAAAGATGGGCACTTAACTTAAAAGAAATAATGACATTGTGATCCGCCCTGCACATTGTTGTCCTTGACTACAGCTACTATAGGTAGGACATTTTGGACACCAAAACCTATAAGATCGTAACACATAATCCCATTGGTCTACTTAAGAAATCATTGGGTGATTTATTAGGAAAGGCCAAAAAGCATGGGGTACATAGAATACATCCTTTATACATGTTTTTGTAGTAGAGCATCTACAATGTCCCATTAAATAAACAGTGTCTAAAATTCACAAAGACCCTGTAAAACCTCTTGGAAAGCCCATAGTCTCTGCCATAGGTTCATTGTACCAGCCTATAGCCCAATATATAGATTATCACCTTCAGAATACTGTATCCAAGACTCCTGCTGCTATTTTGACTCTTTAGAACTTATTAAATTTTTTACAAAATTTGGGTGCTGAAAAGGAAATTACTTTTGCTAATCTGGATGTAAACATCCTCTGCACCATGATTCCTCATGGTGTTGGTGTAGAAGTTTTGAGACATTTTCTTATTCATAACTTGGAGTATAATGGACCTCCCATAGAATTTTTGTTGGAATTATTGGAAGTATGTTTAACACATAATTATTCTAGGTTTAAAAACATTTAGGGCTAGATTCCAAGTGTAGCACTAATGTTACAGGGCACGCAATATTGAAATATCACGCCTTCACTAACTTGCACTCATATTACAAGTTGAAAGTAAACGTGACCGCATGAGTGCAAACTAAATTTGCGCTCATCGGGTTAGCTTGACTGAAATCCTCACAGAAAGGGTTATGGCTAAGTAAAAAGTTGCACTAAACACAACATAAATACATTAAACTAAAGTGTTATGCTAATATATACTCTATCTGACATAAGTTATTCACATAACTATAAAAATTAAAAAGTTATAAATCGGCCTAAGTGTCTTAACATCGCAACAGCAAATCATACAAAGAGGCTGTGGGAAGAATAGAAAGTTTTTATTTTTATGTTGAATTTAATGATAAAGCCACATTGAGTAAGTTATGAAATATCTAAGTGAAAAAATAAAAAACAATATTATATGTTTTTATTGTTTTATATTGATCTAATTTGCAAATGTGATCATTGACAGTTGTATATCATCACAAAGGATGGGGATGGGGTTATTGGGTATATAGGGAACAAGTGTGACATTTTTTGTTAGGCTGTCTTGGGGAACACATTAATGTCTAGAAAAAAGGTTCCTGATGGAGCCAAAATATTTTTTGCATGGTATTTGATTTAAGTATTGAACTGTATCTTGTTTTTATATATATATATATATATATATATATATATATATATATATATATATATATATATATATATATATATATATATATATATATATATATATATATATATATAACCAATACTCATTTGAGTTGAGGTGGAGAAAAAAACATGAGATTAAAATCCTCAATTACATTAATGTAAGGGATATAGAATTATTGAATATAAAATTAGCAGATCTTGGCAAGTGTCCCCACTTGCTTACCCCCACAAGTACTCTGTAAACACTGTTACCAATGCACCATGAAACTCTGTGTAAGATATGAATGTTAGTTATTCAATATTTTACAGTTTTTGCTTCCAAGTACTATTTAAAAACCCAGCAATCCCCTTTTATGGGATAGGATGCAGCAAGGGAAATAGATATTTAAGATTTGCATATCTTACCCAGAGTTCCCTGGTGCATTAGTAACAATGTTTACAGAATACTTCTGGGGGTAAGCAAGCAGGGATACTTGCCTAGATCTGCTAATTTTATATTCAATAATTCTATGTCTTTAATTTTACTTTCAACTTGTAATAGTTTGTTGTTTATCTTATTGTGTGTCTGTGTGGCCTATACTATGTGGGGAAGATAAACATCTCTTTCGAGAACATCTAGCCAACCATAAATAAAAGTGCTATACACAATGCCAATAAAGAAGGTAAATAGGATCAACCTGTAGCCAGGAATTTCCGGGATGCAAGCCACACAGTGGTAATGTTAAGGACAATCTTAATTGATAATGGGGACTGGAACATGGAGCTCTTGAGGGGAGAGGCCAGGTAGATACACATATTGGACACACATATCCTTAAAGATTGAACACTATGCAGGATTATTGACTATTCTACAAATGAACTCAATTGGGGTTGTTGTCACATATATGGGGGTAAACTGGGTTGTTCATAAACATGTGCATAGCCACTAAATTTGGGACACTCCTTGTGTAAGTGTCAGGGGGGCAGACAACCTGTAACTTCAATGGTTCTCTATGAGCCCAGTGAGTGTGTGGAATTAGGATGGTGATGAGTAGTGCTACTATATATTTTTGTGCGTATGGACAAGTATTATTGTCTTAACACATTCATAATGTTAATAAAGCTAAGAAATTCACACTCATAGACATATGTTAGTATGATCCCTAGGATTTTAGTAACAGTTAAAATATAGTAAATATATGCCATTTTACAGAGAAAGGCAAGAAAACTTATATGAGGGAGAGTTACATTTATACATAATCATATGAGTTCTATTACTCAATAACATTTTAATTAATTGACCTTCTCTACCATAGATATATTTTAAGGTTTTAAGGTACCAATTTCAAGTTTAACATTCAATTTTGTAAGTTACTTAGGGCATTAAAGCATTTCATCAATGTAAACACTGTTATCTGAGAGATGAGAGAGAATTTTATTCTAGGTAATGTACAGATACGTTTTATATGAGTGTCTTAACAACTTGTTTTTCTCATTAAATAATTGGTACATTTATATATGGGGCACCATGCATAGAGTTCTTTTACTGAAATGTACTGAATGATTCTAAATAAACAACTTATACCCAGTACCTTTGTATTATTTATATAATTATTCTAGCAACTAGGGTGGCATCAGTGGTGATGTTATGATGGGCGTGGCTTCATGGTCCAGCGTTCATGGTCCAGCATTCAAGCTTGCGTTCACATTGCTGGGAAGCATTGCACTCATGAGAGCGTGCTTCCATAGGCTCCAATGGGAGCCTCATTCTCATGTCATGAGATACGGCATAAGAACTAGCGCAGCGAAGGGGGTAAGTTGCGCAACTACTATTTTTATCTTTTAATAAAGTATATAACACTTGTTTTTTGGGGGCCATTTGGTTGACATTTATTAAATTAACCAGAGATCTGAACTCTGGTTAATTTTATAAGCGCAAATTGCTCCCGCAAACTTGTGATAGCAATAACCAGTGATAAATTAGCACTGCACTTGATATCTACTCCTATATTAATAAATTAGGTTTGCATTTAGGTAATAGCACCACTTTCTGTTGGGGTACCACAAGGCTCTGTCCTCTGGCCCCTTCTCTTCTCAATCTACACATCATTATCAGGTTTCCTTATAAAGTCCCACAGGTTCCAATATCATTTGTATGCAGACGACACCCAAATCTACTTCTCCTTCCTTGCTAACCTGTGTCACTAACTGTCTTTCTCACATCTCTTCCTGGATGTCCTCTCACTAACTCAAGCTAAATCTCTCCAAAACTGAGCTCCTTATTTTCCCTCCTTCTTCCAAAATCTCCACCCCCAATCTCTCTATAACTGTTGACAACTCCATCATTACCCCTACCCCGCATGAACAATGTCTTGGGGTCACACTTGACAAAGATCTTCCTTTTACTCCTCACATTCAGTCCTTGGCTAAATCCTGCCGCTTCCAACTTAAAACATCTCTAAAATTAGACATTTCATTACACAAGACACAACTAAGATTTTAATCCACTCTCTCATCCTTTCCCGCCTCGATTACTGCAACTCTGTCCTCTCTGGTCTCCCCAGCTGCCGAATAGCTTCTTTACAATCCATAGTGAATGCCTCTGCCAGGCTCATCTTCCTTACATGTCGCTCTTCATCTGCTGCACCTCTCTGCTAATCCCTTCACTGGCTTACTCTTGCCTCCAGGATAAAACACAAAATTCGCACTCTGACATACAAAGCCCTCAACTGCACTGCTCCCTCCTATATCTCAGACCTTGTCTCCAGATACTCTCCCTCCCATCCCCTTTGCTTCTCCTCTCTTGTTATCTCCTCACACTTCCGCTTACAGGACTTCTAAAGACTGGCTCCCATCTTGTGGGAATCTCTGCTTCTCTCCATAAGACTCTCCCCTTGTTTTGAAAACTTCAAGCATTCCCTAAAGACTCTACTGTTCAGGGATGTATACAACCTACACTAACCTTTCTTTATACCGTTTCCTCTCCTCCATTTCTATCCCCTTGAACCCCCTTAGCATGTAAGCCTAAGAGCCATGCTGTTTGTAGATCACCTTCTTTAGAGCTGACTAAGTGCAAATCTTGGCAGGGCCCTCTACCCGTCTGATCCCTATAAATGTTTCCTTGTATTCTGTCTATGTTTATAGTGCTGTGGAATCTGTTGGCACAAATAACCGATAATAATAATAACACCCATTTAAAACCAAAACTTAAAGGTTATATATTGCATCAGTTTACCTGTTTGTAACTTTACTGGTGTGGCGGTCTTGAAAAGGCTCTAGAGAGGTCTGTCTGAAACGTCAACCTTATCAGACTTTGTACTGTGATGAAACAATAAAGAAGCCTTTTATATTTTGGTAAGACCTGTGAATGCCTTCATTTGGACTGTTTGTAGTTATACAGAAAGTAATTGTGTGTGAGGCAAACCTCAAGAAGATCAAGTAAATATTACACATGAGGACTGATATAATCTAGATCCTGGTTCAGAAAATGCCTAACAACTTGGATTCCCACTTGATGGGGAATGATAGTATATAAGCTGTGATAATCCTTGTACTAAAGGGTTTAACATGTAGGGAGTAGTAAAAAAATCAACAATCTTTTAATTGAGGTTTAGTATATATCTAACTTTATATAAGCCATGCATAAACATGCTAGGTGTTGTTATACTTAGAAACTACTCTTCCAAAATGTCAGGGTTTTTCCCCTGCTTTGTTTGCCATATACTGCTGGCAGCCATTTTACTTACCTCTTACTGAATCTGGTGCAGAGTATCTGATGCTGCTCATTTCCTGTACGCCCTCTTATGGCCGGACTGGTGTACATCATCCGTGTGAGACAGGTTGCAGTCTCAGTATTGTGATGTCATCACTTATTATTTAAAGGGCCTCTGTTTGCCCTTGCATTGTCTCAGACCTGTTTGTGAGTTCCTGTTCCTGTGTATTACCTGGCTATCTGACGTCTCTCCTGGTTCCTGACTAGGCTCGTCTGACTACTCGCTTTGACTCCTGACTCGACTCGTCTAAATACTAGCTCTGGCTTTGACTCCTGGCTCGTTATTTGACTTGTGGAATTTTTTTGTTATTTCTTTGTTATTAATAAAGGTGTGATTATTTTTGCACTTCTGGTTTCAGTCTGATTCCTGGTACCCTGATATTACACAAGGGCCATGAATCCTGTTGGTGCTAATAATCCACCTTTACCTACCATCATTTCCAGGATGGATGAACAGGATCACCACTTGGATCAATTTGCACTAGTCCCGCAAACCCTGCTGACTCGCACTGCACATTTGGACTAGAGTGTCCCACAAGTTATGGCTGCTCCTCTTTCCGCTGCTGCATCTAGTCCTACCAGGAGCATGTTCGGTTCTGTACCTCGACTTTAGTGATATGGAGGCGATCCTATTCAGTGCAGCGGGTTTTTGAACCAGGTTGGCATTTACTTTGAGATGTTACCTCAGGTGTTTCCCTCTGACAGAGCTAAGGTGGGATTTTTCATTTCTTTACTCTCTGACACAGCTCTTGTCTGGGCTAATCCCTTGTGGGAGACTAATAAACCTGTGATTTCAAATTACCCTGAATTTGTGGCTTCCTTTCGAAGGGTTTTTGATGTTCTGGCTCACTTCTCCTCTGCTGCTAAATGACTCATGTCCATTCAGCAAGGTACGAGATCTGTTGCTCAGTATGCCATTGAGTTCCGTACGCTTGCCGCAGAGGTAGGTTGGAACAATGAAGCCCTTGTTGTCACATTCTTTCATGGGCTCTCTGATGCGATTAAAGACGAAGTTGCTGCAAGAGATTTATTGTTATTATTATCAGGTATTTATAAAGCGCCAGCAGATTATGTAGCGCTATACAAGAAATAATGGAACATTACAGGGATGCATTAAATACACAAACAAGTACAATATTGGGGTACATTACAGTTGTAGGTGAAATAATTGAGTTATACAAAAGGAGAGGAATGCCCTGCCTTTGAGCACAATCAGTAGTAGTTCACTTTAAATATAAAGTGGCCTACAGGTAGAGAGGCTCTCAAGCTTACAATCTAAAGGAGAGGGATTTACCAGAGGATCTCAAGGCTTTGGTGTCTTTTTTAATCCTAATTGACATCAGACTAAGTGAGAGGCCCTCTTTCAAGGAGTGCTTGCGGAAGCCTCCTGTTACGTTGTTTCCTACGTGTTTGTTCCCACCCATGCCTCCCTCTCCTCCCATGCCTCCTGATCCCGAGTCACCAGGTACTGCTGAGCCGATGCAGTTGGGATTCACGCATCTTTTTGTGGCGGAGAGGGCCTTTAGGAGGAGGGAGGGGTTCTGCCTCTATTGTGGGTTACAGTGCCACCTTTTAAAGTCTTGTCCTACACGACCGGGAAATGCTCGCACCTAAGGTTCTGTCGGGGGCAAACATTGGGTGGTTTATAACAAAAATATTAAAAGTGAACAGTGCGCCAACAGATACAGTGATAAAGTATTACTGGCCATACGGTTTTTACTGTGCATAAGAGCCTACCGGGTTAGGCTACCTCTAACAAAAGATTCAAGCTTGCTAAAGCAGAGTGTAACCGGGAGAGCAAGTTATCCGGCATACATCTGAATACCCCAAAGAACGGGTCAATACGGACGGTAGTGGGAGTCAGCTGGACGACTCATAAAGTTCCAGAAGGCGTTTGTGACACTTCTCAAGTGTCAGGGAGCTTGTAAGTACCAGTTTTTCATGCGCATCTGAAGCTTGTCTGTATCCATTGATCGTACACTATGGTGGCGCCTTCTTTTTCATTCTATATTTCTACAGATTGGGTGGTTTATCCTCGTCCCCGGAACTGCTAAAGGAGAAACCTTTGGTCACGGTTGTCCTTTCCTGGGTGGACTCCTCCATAGTCACCCAGGCTCTTGTTGACTCCGGTGCTGCGGGCTATTTCATTGACAGTGCTTTTGTATCAAAGCACTCTATTCCTGTATTGCCTCAGTCCGTTCTGCTTGCTATTGAGGCCATTGATGGCAGGCCCCTTCAGCCCGCACATGTTACTCACAAAACCACTCCGTTATCCATGGCTGTTGAGGTTCTCCATTTTGAAACCCTCCAGTTCCAGGTGATAAACTCTCTGCATTTTCCAGTTGTTCTGGGTTATCCCTGGCTCCAAAAGCACAATTCCATTCTCGACTGGTGCAGGTCCGAAATTTTGTCATGGTCCCCACAATGTATCTCCACTTGTCTTCGGAAACCAGTCAAAGTCTTGTGCACTTCTTTGGTATCTCAATTGCCAGAGGAGTACCAAGAGTTCCTAGACGTTTTTGACAAGGTGCGTGCCGGTACGTTGCCACCTCACCGGTCTTACGATTGTGCAATAGACCTGCAACCCGAAGCCATTCCTCCTCGGGGGCCGGGTTTACCCTCTGTCTGTTGCGGAGAATTGTGCTATGGAGGAGTATGTTGCTGATGCTCTGTTGCGGGGGATCATCCGCAAATCCTGCTCTCCTGCAGAGGCTTGATTCTTCTTCGTGAAGAAAAAGGGTGGCTAGTTAAGACCATGCATCAATTATAGGGGTCTTAATCGTCTTACCATTATGAATGTTTACCATATTCTGCTCATTATGGAACTCTTTGACTGCCTGAAGGGAGCTACAGTCTTTTCTAAACTTGATTTGAGAGGAGCATACAATCTCGTTAGGATTAAGGAGGGCCACAAATGAAAAACAGCATTTAACACCAGGAGCGGCCTTATGAGTATCTTGTAATGCCCTTTGGCCTATGTAATGCTCCAGCTGTTTTCCAAGAATTTATTAATGATGTCCTGTGAGATATGTTGCAACAGTGTGTTGTGGTATACTTAGATGATATTCTCATACACTCACCTACTCTTGAGGTTCATCATTCTGATGTTAAAGGGATACTTCAGAGATTACGTGAGAACGGCCTGTTTTGTAAACTCAAGAAATGTGAGTTCTATCAGACTCAAGTAACCATTTCTAGGTTATGTAATCTCTGTTGCAGGGTTCTCCATGGATCCTGACAAGTTGTCTGCAGTTCTGCAGTGGCCTTGCCCAGTTGGTCTTCAGTCTATTCAACGTTTTTTGGGCTTTGCCAATTACTATAGGAAGTTTATTAAAAACTTTTCTTCCTTGGTCAAACCTATCACTGACATGACCCATAAGGAGAATGATCCACTCCATTGGTCACCTACTGCCAATAAGGTATTTGAGAGTCTTAAGACTGCCTTTGCTGCCACTCCAGTTCTGGCTCATCCTAACCCTGTCCTGCCTTTCATTCTTGAGGTCGATGTGTCTGAGACTGGAGTAGGTACTCTCTTGCCTCAACATCCTACACATGATGGTTCCTTGCATCCATGTGGTTTCTTCAATAAGAAATTGTCTCCGGCAGAGTGCAATTATGAAATTGGCGACAGGGAATTACTGGCCATGATTTTGACACTCAAGGAATGGAGGCACCTTCTCAAGGGTACTAGCGTACCAGTGCTCATTCTTACTGACCACAAGAATTTGACTTATCTATCCGAAGCAAAACATTTGTTGCCCGACAGGCCAGATGGGCGCTATTTTTGTCTCGGTTTAATTATGTGGTCTCCTACCTGCCTGGTAGTAAAAATGTTTGGGCTGATGCCCTCTCTCGACAATTTTCGCCTCTGTCCAAGGAGGAGTCTGTACCTACTCCTGTTATACCTCCTGATCATATTTTGGCTACCATACTAATTTGACTTCTCCCTTGGGGGAGAAGATCCTGGCTGCACAAACCAATGAACCTCCTGAGAAACCTAGTGGTAAGTGTTTTGTTCCTGAGAATCTTTAAACTAAACTTTTGCACACTTACCACTATCCTAAAGTTGCAGGTCACCTAGACAAGAACCAAATGATTTGGTCTGTCACTCGACAATTCTGGTGGCCAGGTCTTCGTTCTGATGTTGCTGTGCATGTTGCCTCCTGCTCAGTTTGTGCACAGAATAAGACACCTCAACGTCTTCCTGTGGGTCTTCTTCAAACTATTGCTAATGGTGACTGACCTTGGACACATCTTTCCATGGACTTCATTGTTGAGCTCCCTGTTTCCAATGGCAATACTGTTATCCTTATGGTGGTTTCCCGTTTTTCTAAAATGTCACATTGCATTCCCTTGATGGAGCTGCCTACCGCTCAGGAGCTTGCTTCAATTTTTGCCCTGGAGGTCTTCCGTTTACATGGGTTACCCAAGGAGATAGTGTCAGACCGGGGTAGCCAGTTTGTTTCCAGATTTTGGGGTTCCTTTTGTGCTCAAATTGTGATCCAGCTTTCCTTCTCCTTGGCATATCACCCTCAATCCAATGGGGCTGTGGAACGGTCTAATCAAGCTCAGGAACAGTTCCTCCATTGCTATGTCTCAGATCACCACAATAATTGGTCTGAACTGTTACCTTGGGCAGAGTTCGTTCGTAACAGTGCTTTTAATGCTTCCTCCCAGTTATCCCCGTTCATGGTGAATTATGGGTTCCAACCATCATTCATGTCTCAGGGTATTCCGGCTTTGGAGGAACATCTCCGGCAACTCCAATCCACGTGGGTACAGATTCAGGATTGCCTTGATCGTTCTATGCAGTGCCAAAAGTTCCAGGCTAATCGTAGGCATCTGCCCGTGCCTTCCTACCAGGTTGGTGAGAGGGTTTGGCTGTCCCCCCACAACTTGAACCTTTGGGTGCCTCCAATAAACTGGCTCCCCATTATGTTGGTCCTTTTCAAATACTCAGACGGTTCAATCCTGTGGCCTACGCTCTTGACCTTCCTCCTGCAATGCGCATCTCCAATGTTTTTCATGTCTCCCTCATGAAACCATTATTTTGTAATCGGTTTACCACTGTGTTGCCTTGTCCTCGTCCTATCTCTGTTGACAACCATGAAGAATATGAGGTAAGCAGCATTATTGACTCTTGTATGTTCAGGGGCCGCATACAGTATTTGGTTCCCTGGAGGGGCCACAATCTGGAGGAGCATTCATGGGTTCCCTCCTCTGATGTTCATGCTCCTGCCCTCCTCTGTGCCTTCCATGCCCGTTTCCCCAATAAGCCTTTTGTCTTCCCGTGGGGGAGGAGTCATTGAGGGGAGGGTACTGTCATGGTTTTTTCAATGCTTTGTTTGCCATGTGCTGCTGGCAGCCATTTTACTTACCTCTTACTGAATCTGGTGCAGAGTGTCTGATGCTGCTCATTTCCTGCACGCCCTCTTATGGTCGGACTAGTGTACATCATCTGTGTGAGACAGGTTGCAGTCTCAGTATAGTGATGTCATCACTTATTATTTAAAGGGCCTCTGTTCAGTATGCTTTGCCCTTGAGCTGTCTCAGACTTGTTTGTGAGTTCCTGTTCCTGTATATTACCTGGCTGTCTGACGTCTCTCCTGGTTTCTGACTCGGCTCATCTGACTACTCGCTTTGGCTCCTGACTCGGCTCGTCTGACTAGCAGCTCTGGCTTTGACTCGTGGCTTGTTATTTGACTTGTGGACTTTTTATTATTTCTTTGTTATTAATAAAGGTGTGATTATTTTTGCACTTCTCGTCTCAGTCTGATTCCTGGTACCTTGACACAAAAAAAGAGATCATATACCAGCCTAAATTGTATCTTAACAAAACAGGTGTGATTTCTGCTATACGTGTATGGTTATCTACTTGAGCAATTTGCATAAAAATCAAAAGAGAGAGATTACTGTTCTCTCTCTTTCGATTTTTACCTACTTGAGCTAGAAGCTAGAACATGTGGTGCAATAATATTAACCTATGACTATATAATACCTAGCTCCGTATAATAGATTCACACAGCATTTTTAATTCTAAATACCTTAAGGATAATTTATAATCTGAGTTTATATTAATGTGTTGTGCACGTATTTAAATGTGGCAGTTTTGTACACAAGCTAGAGTAACCTCCCAATTTAAATCCAAGTCTACATATATGCCTCCACTCGTGTGCCAGCAGTGAACTTCTTTGTTCAGACAGTTGTAACAGATATTAAAAAAATTGTCTTTTCTGACATTGTCAATGACAATCTCACCAGGGCTGAACATACTGTGTTGAATGAGTTAGGGCTTATGGATGCGTCACAGTATGTGATTGAGGTAAAACACTAATTATTGGATTTATCAAGGTATGAGAAATTACCAAATCCTATTACCACTATTCAAGCCAACTTATTCAAATTACTTAATATTGCAAAACAAGAAGGGATAATATATTTTAGAGAAATTAAATATCTATATCCTAAACATCCTATAACTCCTGTTTTTTACTTTATCCCCAAAATACATAAAAATTTGACCAACCCCCTGGGTCAACCAATAATTGCGGGTATCGGCAGGCAATAGTCTTTTGTAGGCTGTTAGTAAATACCCTAGACATCTGATTGATGGTAAGAATTGTACTTCTAGAAATTGATTTCAACAACAGGCAGAATAGATGTAGAAAAGGTTTAGAGATTGTGGTTACTCTAGACGTAGTTTTAAAAGAGTAGTAAGAAGAGCTAGAGAGTGAGACACGGACAGAGACACATTACTATATTTTTGTAAAAAGCCTATGTCAGATAAACTATGTTTCATGACTCAGTACAATTGTCATTGGGATCATATCTGTGGAATATTGAGAACAAATTGGTACTATCCATTAATGGATGAAAGAGTAGCACAAAAGGTAGGCCAGGTTCCATTAATGACAGCACAATGAGCCCTGAATTTATGGGATAAATTACTAAAAAGTATGTTTAATTTAAAACCTCCTAAAACTAATGCAAATTAGAGGTACCTACCCCTGTGGAAACTGTGTGATCTGCAGATACATGAGCAGAGCAAAATACTTTGTTACATTTGGTCACAAGCCATTTCAAATTTTGTGTTTCTTTAACTGTAACACTATCTATCTATCTATCTATCTATCTATCTATCTATATTATATATGTATATATATATATATATATATATATATATATATATATATATATATATATATATATATATATATATATATATATATATATATATATATATATATATATATATATATATATATATATATATATATACAGTATATTGTCCTGCTTATGTAAATGTTTTTACGTTTGCAAAACAAAAAGGATGTTTAAAGACAGAGCGAGGGAGCATTGTGATGATATCATAGCAGAAATACCCGCAACTAGTGTTCCCCCAACTAATTCTACCGGGCAAGATCAGATTCTCTAAGATTTGTGCCCATAGATAGAGGCATTACTAATGGTAGGGGAGGAAATGATGATGCCTACTAAGAAAAGAATGTGCATGGATCTATAAATTAGATATGTTAGCACCTAGGAGGTTAAATGAAAAAAAATGAATATGCATGTTTCTTGTGAGACTGAATTATATATATATATATATATATATATATAGTTAATGAATAATGCAAAATAATCATATGTAATTAAGCAGACAATTTCTACTTTTTATAGATGTGATTTCTATTTACAGTGACTTTATATTTGAGATGTTTCATAATAAGTGGTTAGAAATGCTGTATGTTATTAACTGGATAGCTCTTATAATGCAGCCCCCACTAAACATAATGTGAACTGAAGGTGGTTATATGCTATACTTAAAAGGGACAGTCAAATTATTATTATTTAAAAAGATAGATAACGCCTTTACTACTTATTCCCCAGCTTTGCACAACCAACATTGTAATATTAATATACTTTATAACATTTGAACATCTAAGTGTATGCCTGATTCTAACCCACTACAGACAGCCTCTTATCACATGCTTTTTTATTAGCTTTTAACAACAAGAGACTGCTAATCCATGTGGGCCATATAGATAATATTGTGCTCTCTCCCGAGAAATTGTGGCTGACACTGCACTAATTGGCTTAACTGCAAGTCAATAGATAATAAATAAAAAGTTGTGTGATCAGGGGGCTCCTAAAAGAGGCTTAGATACAAGGTGATCACTGAGGTTAGCTTTATTTCAAAGAATCTGTTTGTGTTAAAGTGTATTTTCTTACACCATGTAGGTCGGGCAAAATGGGAGAATAGGTAATAAAGGGATTAGCTATCTTGTAAAACAATGAAAATTTTGAAGTTGACTGCCCCTTTAATAAGGAATACCTTCCAAATAAGGGTGATATACCTTTAAAAGAAAAATGTCACCTTTGAGGGTGAGGAATTTAATGCAATAAAAAGGAGGACTATTAGCAATACATCAGCCTGGAAGAAGCCTCAAGAGACTTCCATGGGGGGGTGAAACACGGTTTGGCTCTAAAAAGGTATCCACCCATCTTAGCGCTAGTGAGGTTCCCTGCAGTGTGAATATGTCCTGGAGCTAGCACCACGCTTGATTCTGGCAGTTACGGAATTCAATGTGGGATAATTCGATTCAAACAAACAAATATATCAAAATTTGTTTTAAATTTTGACTGTTTTAGAAACATTCGCCCATCCCTATTTTTGAAATCACTTTCCGGTGTTACAAAGGTTGAACCAAAATTTTTAACCAAGATTTAAAATAAAAAAAAACTCCAAATTAATTGATTTAAGGAATTCATTAAACAGCATACATTGGGAGAACGTTTTCTCAAATTAAAACATGGGGAACATTTAAACCTTTGTTAAATGGCATAATACGCATGTGCTAAATCACTTGAAAAGTGATGCAGCATAACTGTAAAAAGCTGACAAGAAAATATCAACTGAGCCGCTCTATGTAAAAAAGGAAGATATTTTACCTCACAATTTCTTCAGCTCACCAAATGAAGTGCTGTGTAAACAGTTATACTTCAGCTTCTGTCCAGCTGCAAGATGAAAAAAAAACCAATAGCCAATCAGCATCAGCACTGCTGAGGTAATGCTTTGCCTTTTCTGTGATCTCATGAAATTTCTTAGAACTTACTTAAACTGAATAGGAAAATAATATGACTGTGAGTGCACATGACAGATGCACACTCCTTACCTTGTCATGGGACAAGCATCCTGACTGGCTGCTTAAACTCCCTTTAGAGGAGGTGTGAATACTTAGGAAACAAGGTAAAATATCTTCCTTTTTTACTAGAGATGTTTAGGTGATATATTCTAGTCAGCTTTTTACAGCTATGCTGCATCATTTTCATGTGCTTCAACATTTGGGTATCATGTCCCTTTTAATAATTATACACATCAACACATACTACAGGGTAAAACAAATCCAAGCTAATGTGGCTAAATAAAAAATGTATTAGAAGAAATGAAACAAAAAAAGCAGGGCATTCAAATTCAAAGAAAACATTACAGACTCAGCATTCCAAATATATAAGTAATGCAACAATGCATGTAAAAGAGTAATCAGATTAATTAAAATGAAAAATTAAAGAACTCCATTATTTTATTTATTTCTAATCTTTGGCTTAGAGCTTGAGCAAAAGTCAGAGTTGTGTAGCGTGCCCAATAGGTCAATTATGTGAGGGATTTTGCTTGCTAACATTATTCTTTCAACTAATAGGAAAGTAATAATGGGAGTGCTACGAATTGCACTCTAGAAATGTTATCGCTACTATTTTTACACTCTTAAAGGGACATGAAACCCATTTTCTTTTCTTTCATGATTTAGAAAGAGCATGCAGTTTTAAACAACTTTCTAATTTACTTCTACCATCTTATTTGCTTAATTCACTTTTATATTCTTTGTTGAAAAGCATCTCTAAATAGGCTCAGTAGCTGCTGATTGGTGGCTGCACATAGATGCCTTGCGTGATTGGCTCACCCATGTGCATTGCTAATTCTTCAACAAAGGATACATGAAGAATGAAGCAAAATAAAAAAATAGAAGTAAATTGGAATATTGTTTAAAATTGTATTCTCTACCTGAATAATAAAATACATATTTTGGGTTTCATGTCCCTTTAATAGTTTGTAAAAATGTAGGGGGGAGGTAATGTTTTAATGTTACACCTTTAGAGTGGAATAGCTTCATTTGATATATAAGGTATTCTTTATAACTACATTTTGCCCTCTAAAAGGTAAGTTTTAAAGGCATGCTTTTTCAGATATGTTTATTATACCAAGAATATGTTTCATAACATTAATTGATTGCATAGAGACTGCATGCCCCTGATTAATTATACATTAAAATAAGCCCTGAATACAGGGGAGATTATATTTAACCCTATATTACACTCATCCACATTAAAATAAAACACTGACAATACCATTACTAGTTTATAATATTCTATATAGTAAAATATTTGTTGGTAAGTCGTGGTTGCTAAACACAACCAAACAAACTCACACATAATATTTTACATACATATTAAGCAATAATTCTAATTAGCTAATTATATGTGTTTTGGTAATTACTGAGTGCAATAGAATGTATGATTTTAACAAAAAACAAACAAATACAGTTTGTAATTTTATCTTCATTTTAAGCTAGTGCCAGTATACAGAACACCAGCATTATAGGCTCATTAGCAGTTCACACAGCACAATCCTACTGTGCTAGCAATAGCTTCCAACTAATTACCAGATGAACCAGGTGATTTCATGTCTGGCATCACTTTCTCATTCTGTTTCATATTGGCCATAAGGCATTGCAGTTTGCTTTAATTTACTTTGGCGTTAAATACCTTTTGCGTATGCACTCATTTTTTTTTTTTTTATCATGGGTTGGTTACTGCTCATATAAGTTAAAAGTATAAAGTTAGCGTGCGAGAGACGGTACTCATAAGACCAATTGTGCTAGACATGAAGTGAGTTATAAATACTTTACATTCCAATGTTCTTCATGTTATTTTTATTTTAAAGGGACACGAAACTCAAAAATTTTCTTTCATGATTAAGATAAAGAATACAATTTTCAAAATGTTTCCAATATACTTCTATTATAAAATTAGCTTTGTTCTATTGTTATTCTTTGTTGAAGAGATATCTAGGTAGGTAACGTGCACATGTCTGAAACACTACATGACAGGAAATACTGCTGCCACCAAGTGCTCTTGCTTATGTGTAACATTGTTGCAAAACTGCTGCCATATAGCACTGCAGACACATGCACACTCATAAACTTAACGTCCTGCCTTTCAACAAAGGATAACAAGAAAATACAGCAAATTTGATAATAGAAGTAAAATGTAAACTTTTTAAAAAATTGTATTCTTCATTATCAAATTTGCATTGCTCTTTTGTTTTTCTTTGTTGAAGAGATATCTAGATAGGTAGCGTGCTTATATCTTGAATACTATATGAAAGGAAGTGCTGACATCTAGTGCTTGAGCTAATGTAAAATACTGTTGCAAAACTGCTGCCATGTAGAACTGTAGACAAGTGCACACTGAACTTACCTTTCTGCTTTTCAACAATGAATGATTAGAAAACAAAGAAAATTTGATAATAGAAGTAAATTGGAAAGTTGTTTAAAATAGTATACTATAGGTTTCCGGGGGAGGAGCTCAGGTGTAGGGCTTCTGTTGCACCTGTCTAAGCATTACCTCCACCTTAGGCTATTGGCAAAACCCTCGCGCCTAAACCCTCAGACCCAGGGTGGCCTACTTAGCTGTTTCACCCCTCCTGGAACCGTAGCAGTGCCACGACAATGCACTGAGCTGCATTCTGCAGCATTTATAGGTCCCTGTTTCTATATACTGCACACTTCTAAGAGACTAATTTTCTCTCTCCTGGTCCCCAAACTGGAAGATATATTTTTTTTCTTTCTTTTGTGTGTTGGTTCCTCGCATAAACCTGCTTCTGCAAACACACAAGGACAGAGGTCATCATAGCCCAATCTCAGAAGACTTACCTGAGTAAAGTTTCCCCTGTGACTGGTCTGGCGGTGTTCGCGGGGTTTGAAGTGGGAGCCCGCCCGTTGTTTGTCTGCACCGGCTTTTGGGGACCCTGTGGCGACCGGACTCTGTTTTCCTGTTGGGCCCCCCGCGGTGGTGAATTCTTCCTGCTGGACGGTCTCCGGCTGCTCCTGGCTTTGTTTGTCTGCGGTGAAGGGTGTGGAGAGGTGGTCGGCTGTGCGGACTGCTATATCGGGTCCGGGTATCCCCTCCCACCGGTGCTGCGCGAGGGACACGGACCGCTGTACCTATCTTCTGGACTTTGGACTGGCCGTTCCTAACTCCTCACCCTCTAGCACCGGTCTGAATACGAGGCAGCCGGCTGTTTCTGTTCCCCGCAGGTGAGGCCTGTAAAAGCGCCCCCCCCCCCTCCCACCGGTGCTGCTTGAGGGGGATCGCCCTGGAGAAAAGTCTTGCGGTCTTCAAATTGCATTTACAGACAGCAACGGGTAACGTTTAAAATTGTTTTACTGCTTATTACCCCCCCACCACCCTCCCCACTTGGAACAGTGTTTGACTTTATACATACAAGGGGCAAACTTTGATGGGTGTACCGGGATACAGCAATAAATGCTAAATAACTATTCTCTCAACATGGCCCTTTGGAGCAAGCACGGCTGAGTTTAAACAAAGGGACATAACTTCATCTTGCTTTTTTTTCTTTTTTTTTTTTTTTTTTGTTCTTGTTTCTGGAACATCAAACTTTTCCTTTTTTTTTCTGCTTTAAAAAAATACTGCTTATTTAAAACTACTTGATTGTCAGCAGCTTGATACTAATGTTCCTATACACTTATTTACTTGCTAACTGTGCTGCCTTATTAATGTCATATACATGAATTAAGAATGTTGCCTTCTTATGCTAAATAGCTATTAGCTATCAAACAAACCTACGAGTTAGATAGTTAAGTTGAAGTAAACTAAGTAACTCAAATTAACTGAATTTGTTTGGCCCTGTTTAGTTTAAATTTTTCTTTTTGCTAGGAGGGGAGAAGGAGAGAAAAGAGAGACAATTGGTTGACATAAGGTTGTTACAAAAAGATACCTGTAAAGATATAAGGGCAAGAGCTATAACCTTACCCCTTTGTATTTACCTGCTTCTGTCCTAAATTGAGGCCTCATAACCTCTAGAAGTCCTTAAAAATTATTACACTTATTGTTGGACACAAAACGTTCTGTATTTATCCTAAGGAAGCTTTTTGCAAATAATTGTCTCCAGTCCGCTGTAATAATTTACAGTGAAACTGAATTGGTGGAGCCAGTAGGCATAGGTTGTAAACAGCCTTAGACAGCCTCTGGTGTAAAAGAAATCAGATGTGATCTCTATCACAAAACTAAAGGCTTATCTAAAAATTATATACTTTGCCCAGGCGAAACCATATAATCACAGCAAATAAATTGCAGAAGAACAAAAGAATGAAAGAAGGGATGTGATAATGTAGAGATTCCTTACCATTTTAGCTCTCCACAAACAAAACTCTGAAAAGCAAACTTTCTTGTTTTATAGATGTGTAATATGTATCTGAGTATAACGTCAGTAATATTCTAACAGGGAAAACTAACAGGGGAAACACCTCTTTCTATCCCAATTGTTAATCCTTGGTTAATTTTTTTTTCCCACACATACGAGCTGACATTAGAAACATCTAATACTCTAAATTTATTTAGTATTCCCTCTTGTCTCGTTTCTCCTTCTTAACAAGTCTAATAGTATAACCTTCATAAACATTCATAAACATTCACTTTATAGCACAGCATAACAGCTAGTAATAGGGGAAGTTAATTAAAAATAAAACAACACTTTTCCTCTTCCTTTTTCACAAAAATAATTTTTACAACTATACCTAACACCTTTTTGTCACCCCACATTGACACACTCTCACAATCACGTCCCTCACATTTCACGAATTAAACTCCTTTAATACACATATGCACTCTTACTCCTCATACTTGTTCACTGCCCCTTTTTTTTTTTTTTCTCTCCTCCTCCACTTCACTGATAAACAACTCACTTACACTTCCCTCCCTCTTCAACCCTTTAAATAAGATACAGTACACATGGACAAATTTTTTTCTAATACCTCTAAGTCACCTTCACCAAATATGGCAGCTAGAAATAGAGACAGGAAAACTAAGAATACTCAAGACCCCCTTTCTGAATCAAATATTACCCATATGGCATCTATATCTGAATCTACCAATATACAAAGCCTAGTTACTAGCATCTCTGAAGCCCTTGCACCTAAATTTGACACGCTAAGGGCAGAAATTAAACAAGATATATCCCTGTTAACTCAGGAGATAAGACAGTTCTCCAACAGATTACAGGAGGTAGAACAACGAGTGTCAGACTTGGAGGACTTAACAACAACACATAACTCTAAACTTGAGACTTTAAAGATTAATTTCCGGGGAGTCAATGATAGGTTGGAGGATTTGGAAAATCGATCTAGAAGAAATAATATTCGAATAATTGGCCTCCCTGAGGACAAACAATATGATGACCTATGTCGTTTTATATCAGATACACTTACTACGACCCTAAATATTCCTCCAACCTACCATCCGATTCTAGTGGAAAGAGCGCATAGAGTGGGTCCTCCTCGTTTAAACAACAGGGATAAGAGTCGCCCTAGACCTGTTATTGCGAGACTACTCAACTTCCAAGACAAAAACATGCTACTGCAATCCTACCGTAAAAATCAGCCAGTCCTCATAGACAAGGCTAGAATCATGATTTTTCAAGATTTCTCGGCACATATAGCCTCTAAGAGAAGAGAGTTGGCCCCGATCTGTACAAAGCTCATTCAAAATGGGTACCATGCCACTTTAATATACCCCTCTAAACTTAGAGTTGAAGCTAATGGCACAACACATTTATTTGAAGATGCTCAAATGGCTGCAGATTTTTTTAAAACACTGAACCCGTAATCTTAGACAGATGATGACTCTGTGTCATAAAAATAGAATAAGGCCTATGAATGGGGAATCCCCGGGGACTGGGGGAAGTTTCAATAATACATTTTTAATCCATTTATGTATGTTACCCTTTTTTTTTTCTCTTTTTTTTTTTTTCTCCTCTCTCTCTTCTTCTCTCTCCCCCTCTCCGTTCCCTAAGTAAATGATGCAAAAGGCAAATAATTTAAAAATAGTATCCTGGAATGTAGGAGGCATCTCGACCCCCATTAAACGTAAAGCAATACTTTCTCATCTATGTAGAACCCAGGTGGATATTGCCCTTATACAAGAAACTCATTTAAATTTTGAAGAATCTCTAAAGTTAAAAGCCCAATGGGTCAAAGATGTTATTATAGCACCAAGTATTAGGAAAAAGAGAGGTGTAGCTATATTAATAGGGAAGAAATCACAAGTGGAAATCTTGTATTCTGAGGCAGACTCGGAGGGGAGATATGTCATTGTGAAATTTAAGGCAGCCCAATTGACATATACACTTTGTAATATATATGGTCCAAATGTTTCTGATCCGAATTTTTGGAATACCATTCAGACCAAACTCTTATTAATCTCTGAAGGGTATTTGATCCTAGGAGGAGATTTCAACATGGCACCACAATCTCCGATAGATAGGCTCAGGAGAAATCCCATGCAAATAAAACAAAAGAAAGATAATTTTGATACAACATTTTTTAATAAAATTAAGCAAAACCTGGCATTACGGGATATAAAACCCTTTCTAGGATCGACCTATTTCTAACGGATGAACGTCTATCTTTAACAAATATAAGAGCAGGAATAATGCCGATCTTTCTTTCCGATCACGGGCCTATCTTTCTCGTAATTCATCTGGGCCATCCAAAGCCCAAATTCTCTTGTTTTTTCTTCCCTTATTACTTAGCAATGGACTTCAAATTTAAGGAACGGATCAGGAATAAATTTAAAGATTATGCTAATAACAACAGCGACTATGTAGGGCGCCCAGATATATTCTGGGAGGCAGCCAAAGCGGTACTAAGAGGCAAAATCACCACTTATGTTGCTACTTTAACTAAAAAGCTGAAGATAAGAGAAAAAGAAATCAATAACACATTGATTAATTCATATAACCGCTTTCTTCTGGAAAAAAACCCTTAAATTGGGCAAAATAAATTTGTGCCAAAAGCGCTAGAGACTCTTTTATATTGTCTCAGGAAACACACAAAGAACTCAGATTTCAAGCCAAATTATATAAATTTGGCAACAAATCTGGAAAAATGTTAGCTAGATTAGTTAAAAATGAGGGAAAGAAACCAACTATTGAAGAACTTCAAAATAAGGGGAAGCAAATTTTTGACCCTAAGGAAATTTCCGACATATTCTTAGAATATTATCAGGATCTCTACGCCTGTAAAGGCTATGATGGGGAAAGGGCTGCTGAGTTTTGGAGTAAAATCACATTTCCTACAGCGGAGGAAATTGTTAATCTTAACTCCCCTATCTTAAGGGAAGAGATAGAGAGATAAATTCTCAAACTCTCCTCTAATAAAGCCCCAGGCCCTGATGGGCTGCCAAATGAATTTTACAAAATGTTGTCAGCAGAAATAACACCTTACCTGAGTAATCTCTATAATAAGATTTATGTTGATGGTAATCCGGTCTCGGCTTCCTTTTCCTCATCATATACAACTTTGATCTTAAAAGAGGGGAAGGATCCCTTGCAAAAAGAGTCAAATAGACCAATTGCCTTGCTCAACTCAGACTACAAAATTATGTCCTCCATTCCTGCAACTAGGTTACAACCCATCTTAGCAAAAATAATACACACAGATCAAGCTGGTTTTCTAAATGGGCGTAACTCCGCGGCAAAAATTAGAGAGCTTCTTGTCACAATGGATTACATTCAGAACCATCCCCTCTCTGCCATGGGGAGAGAGGGCATCCCTGACCTGGCAGTCTTGTCAATTGATGCAGAGAAAGCCTTTGATTCTGTAGTTTTCAATCATACATTGACAGCTTTAACAAAATTTGGGATAGTTGGTAATCTTCCTAGATTTGTGGGAAACTTGCATATTCATTCCCAAACAAGGTTGATAGTAAATGACATTGTTTCTTCTCCAGTTGTGATAGACAGAGGCACACATCAGGGTTGCCCTCTCTCCCCGCTTCTTTTCAATATAGCCATCGAACCGCTGGCTATTATGATCAGGGAATCTCTAGAGGGCATAAGGATCCGAGATTATCAGATAAAAATCGGTCTATATGCTGATGATCTACTAATTTACATATCTAACACAAAATTAAACATACCAAAACTCCTTCAAATAACCGATCATTTTGGCTCCTTCTCGGGATATAAGGTAAATAAATTAAAATCTGAAATACTTTGGCTGAGGAAAAATAATAGCTCCATTTTAAATATCCCATTTAGAGTGGTCACAGATTCTTTTAAGTATCTAGGGATTCGACATGCCCTAGGCTCTAGGGTTCCGGTGGAGGAGGAGCTAGGCAAGCAACGCTGAGCTCACAGCTCCAGCCCTACAGTTGCTGGCGGTGAAACTTTCGCGCCCTGCCCCAAGTTCTGGGGCTGCTTCTCTTTGGGCAATTAGTAAGACCATTCTGGAACCCCTTCCAGGGGACTGTCACCCCTCTGGTTCATGTCTAATACCAGCCACTCGAACTTATTTCAAACGGCCTAAAAGGTTACCCGGTATATACAGGTGCGGCACAAACCATCGGCACCTCCGCCTCAAGTCATCCCATTTTCTTTAAGTATTTACTTTTTGCACCCCAGCAGTGCCTTACCTGTCAATCTAAGTATCCCCCCTCTCTCTGTCTTTGTTGCCCGCCGTCCCAGCGTGACTAACCTCAAACCTAAAGACCACAGTATTCTTTCCCAGCCCCACAAGGTGCGCCTCCCAGGATTCTCTCTCTACTGAACCACTCACCTTGCTGACGAGCGCCCGCATTGTCCCTCCCCCACCGGTGCTGCGTGGGAGGGAGACGGGCTTGGCTCTGGACTGGAGACCGGCTGTCCGAGTTTGTTCCCTGCACTCCTGCACAGTGCTTCTCTCTCTCCCCTCCCACCGGTGCTGCGTGAGGGGAGACGAAGTCTGAACCTGGCGTGAAATCGTGAGGCGGGAGGTAGTGAGGGCGGCCACCTCAGGGACTGAATCACTCTACAAGATCCTGGATGTCGGCGAGAAACACGGCGGGCGGCTGGACGACGTGAGAGGGGGTAAGTCAAGTTCAAGAGCATCGCTGTCCCCACACATACAGCTGTAGTAATGGCATCTCTTGAGGTGGTCCTCAGCAAAGGAACACAAGGCTAGCAGACTGGTGTGACTGACTTGGAGATCTCCTTAGAAGTGGGCCCATAAAAGTGCAAAAAGAACATATTTGTCTGCCTACCTACTGTAGAACACTGCCTGCAGTTTGCTAAACCCACATAAATGCAACGCCAAGAAAAGATACAGGGGTGAAAAATGAATTACCGTTAAACCTCTCCTCATTATAAACTAATCTTTAAATGGACACTATTGGGGAAAATCAGAGAGGAAAAAAGAGACACTCCTAACTGAATATAATGCACATGGGACAATGCTATTTTCGTTTTCTTGTTTTCTTTTTTTTTCTTTTTCTCCTTTATTTTCCCCTAATGCATTCTAACCGCTTAAGTTGTTAGCTATCTGTGAGCATAAAACTACTAACTTAGGATGGGTACAGATGTAGCAAGCACAAGTTAAAATCACTGTATCTTCTTTTTGAGCATACGCTGAATTGGTTTTTTCTTCTTTTTCTTTCCTTTGGATTGAACACTCATACAAAGTATATTTATTATTTAATAATTACATAGAACCCTAAGATAAATACCCTAAACCACAAGAAAAGCAATGAGCAGATGCACAATAAGGACATCAAGCTAAACACATAACATGTAAAAACAAGATTGCCTAGATATAATCTTGGCCATAGGTGTAAAACACTGAAAGTTGATTGCACGATTGCATTGGGTCTTAAACAACCAATATCTGTATATGGTCTAGGGAAAAATTGTTTAGCATAATTGTTGAATAACCTCTAAGGGTATTATATAATCTATTTCTGTCTATAGGAGCAACAATTCACAGCATACCCCCCTAATTGTTAGAGGGGTAAAATTCTAGTGTTAGCTGTGATATCTTTTTTTTATAACAATAACAAACTGTTTTGTTCTTCTTGTTTTTTTTTCCTATGAGTAATTGGGTACTGAAAGGAGCTTGACTGTATTCTCTTTTTTTTTAAAACTTTATCCTGGACCTAGCTTTAATCTGTTTTACTCTGTTCTTCTCTACATAAAGCCTAAAGTTCCTTGAAAGTCAAAACATTTAGAGTTAATTAAACTCTTGCTGTATCTGACAACTACAGAGGTCTCAGGGCGAGCTCCAGACCCCTCTGGCGCTGCCCTGGGACAGCTGGAAGTTAAAATTGGTCTGATAGCTGAGAACAAACAGTGTTAAAGCACTTAACTGTTTAAGTCTGTCTGGCAGCAATGTTAACAGAGTAAGAATTGCCTTCACTACTATAAACCCATAGGGTTGCTGGAATTAAGCCTTTTACAGCAGGAGGGGGGAGGGGACAGCGACTTATAGTCTAATAGAAAGAGCTTATTCTATAAACAGGCCTTGAGCCAGAGGTGGCTTTTGGTCATTTTCTTTTGCTGAGTTAAGCTCCCTCCAAATTGATATTAGGCAAAAGCACTGCATAACATTCCACGCACGATGTTGATCTCTCCTTTAAAATACCAAATAGAACCATTTGTTTAGTTCCTAAACGACACCCCTCGCCCAAGGTACTGGGACAGCTAAGGGCCAACTGAACGAAAATTTGTAAAAATAATTTTGATCAAATCTTGTTGATCTGACCCCTTGGTTTCCTTCCATAATAGTCAGCGAGAGAGGAACAGCATACAATTTTGAACTGAACTCAAAATTCTTGTCTCTGACACCATTCTATTTGCCACCTTCGTATTCGGCTTGGTGAGTGAGCCTTTAACTCACCTCGCGGTTTTGCCTATCTTTTCTTTTTTTCTTTTCTCTCTCATTAACACAGGCTAATAATTGACACAATCCTCCTCCCCGCACTTCCTTCACTTTCCCCCACTCCCTTGCCCCACTTTCTTTTTCCCCCTTATATCACTGAGAGGATTCTCTCCCTAGTACTCGTAAGTTTTTATCCCCCTATTCTGATTTTGGCACATGGACAAATTTATTCACCCTCACTTTAAGACTCCCTCACCAGCCATGGCTGCAAGGCAAAGAGACAGGAAAGCCAAGAACACCTCAGACACCCTGTCTGAATCACAACCAACATCTGTTCTTGCATCTCCTCAGTTTGACATATCTGACATTCAAACTTTGGTCACTAAAATCTCGGAAGCACTGGCTCCCAATTTCGAGGCACTTAAATTAGAGATCAGACAAGACATAACACTCCTATCGCAGGAAGTCAGACAGTTCGCTAATAGAATTAATGAAGTTGAACAGAGAGTGTCAGATCTTGAAGATCTGACTACACTCCATAGTGCTAATTCAGAATCTATCAACCATTCTATTACTACAATGCAGGCTAAACTTGAAGACCTCGAAAACCGCTCCCGTAGGAACAATATTCGGTTAATAGGGGTTCCAGAGGACAAACCTCATGAGAATTTAAACACCTTTATCTCTGAGCTGTTACCTCAACTCCTTAAAATCCCATCCAACTATCCCCAATTTGTAGTGGAAAGAGCTCATAGGCTTGGCAGACCCTGGGTGGATAATAAAGGCAATTCTAGACCCAGACCGGTGATTGCAAAACTCTTAAATTTTCAAGACAAGGTTACACTGATGCAATTCTACCGAAAGAACCAGCCGATTATGCTTGGTGAATCTAAAATTCTCCTTTTTCAGGATTTTTCAGCTGAGACAACATCTAAGAGGAGGGCGTTAGCCCCTATATGCACCAAACTAATCCAACAGGGCTGCCAAGCCACCATTATCTACCCTGCAAAACTGAAAATCACAGAGGGAGAGAATGTTTATATTCTAAACACTTTACAAGAGGTAGAACAATATTTGAAAGATGCTAACATCCCAGGCACACAGACGTCAGGCCGAAAATAGGTCACTATCACTTCTCCTTTCTTTTTTTTTTCTTTTTTTTTCATATGGAGGTTATAAGCAAGGACTACGTTGGTCCAGGAGAATATGGTTGGATAGGGTCTCTCTTTTTTTTTTTTTTTTTTTCTCTTTCTCTCTTCCCTCCCCCCTTTTTTCCCTCCCTGTCCCCTCCCTCCCCTTCTTTTATCCCTTTTTTTTTTTTTTTTTCTTCTCCTCTCTTCCTTCTCCCCCCCCCCTCCTTCCCCAATTATTATATTTGGACATTTGGCTTAATTCCAGATGGCAAATTTTAAATTGATTTCTTGGAATGTGGGAGGGATCACCACCCCTATTAAAAGGAAAGCTATTCTCACACATCTGAGGAAACTCGGAACCGATATAGCATTCCTACAAGAAACACATCTGACATTGGAGGAGTCTCTAAAGCTCAGATCTTCCTGGGTGAAAGAAATTTTTTTCTCCCCGGAGATGGAAGAAGGAGAGGGGTGGCCATCCTGATAGGGAAAAAAATCAATTTGGAGGCCATTTATCCGTGATATTAAAAGCAAAAATTGGTAAGACAATCTTTACCTTCTGTAATATATACGCCCCCAATAAGCTGGATCCAGGGTTCTGGTCTAGGAGTCAGGCCAAAATCCTTTCCGTTCATGAGGGTCATCTGGTCCTCGGTGGTGACTTTAATATGGCTCCACATTGCCCGCTCGACAGACTTAGAAACTCTACTAAAGCGCCCAAACAAAAAAGGGATAATCTAGAAGCTAAGCTAATAAAAACGATTATGCAGAACCTAGCAGTAAAGGACGTCTGGAGGCTCCAGAACCCTGACGTTAGGGATTTCACTTGTCTATCTAGGGCTCACAAGACATTGTCTAGAATTGACCTATTTCTAATTAATGATAGATTAACCATGTCAGAGGTAAAGGCAAGTATATTACCTATCTTTCTTTCTGACCATGGTCCTATTTCATTGGAATTCCAGCTTAACCATCTTAAAAACGGACCAACACGCTTTATCTTTCCGTCCTATCTTGCGACCGACCTAAAATTTAAAAACTGGCTAAACATTAAATTCTCTGACTATCTACAACATAATCAGGCCTATATAGACTCTCCCCTGGTATTTTGGGAAGCTGCGAAGGCAGTCCTCAGGGGCGAAATTATAGCCTATAGTGCTATAAGAGCCAGGAAAATAAGATTAAGAGAGAAAGAAATCACCAACTCAGTAATAAACTCTTATAACTCCTTTTTGATGGAAAAATCAGCTATAAACTGGGCAAAATATATAAGGGCCAAAAATGCCAGAGATACATTTGCGGTCTTTCAGGAAACACAGAGGGAGCTAAGACTCCAAGCTAGAATCTATAGATTCGGCAACAAATCGGGCAAACTACTGGCAAACTTGGTTAGAAGGGAGAAAAAGTCAACTCTCATTGAGAGCATCCAGCAGGAGGGCACTCTCCTTGATAAGCCTGAGGATATTGCAGAGGCATTTTTCAGATATTATCATGACCTCTACTCCTATAGGAGCTCGAACCATACCCAAGCGTTACAATTCTGGAGCGAAATTTCCTGCCCTAAAATATCAGCTGAGATGGCCGATACTCTTAATGCCCCAATCACAGATGCAGAAATAATAAAAACTATATCAGGCCTCGCCACAAATAAGACACCAGGACCAGATGGCCTCCCGAACAAGTTCTACAAAATCATGAGCTCTGAGATTACTCCTTATCTTAATAATTTATATAACAACATGTATGTCAAAGGTAAACCAGTAGCTACTTCTTTCTCTGCTTCCAGTACTATTTTAGTCTTAAAGGGTGGGAAAGATCCCTCCCTCAAGGAATCATATAGACCCATAGCTCTCTTAAACGGAGATTATAAAATTTTCTGTTCCGTTATTGCTAGGCGCCTTCAGGCACCACTAGCTAATATCATCCATCCAGATCAGGCCGGGTTTCTTTATAACCGAAACTCCTCAGCAAAAATCAGAGAGGCCATAGTCATTACAGATTATTTCAGGACCATGGGGACGTCGGAGGGTGGGGGCGATCGAGATGCACCAGATCTGGCTATTGTTTCGATCGATGCAGAAAAAGCATTCGATTCAATCCACTTTGATCATCTTTTTACCTCACTGGCTAAGTTTGGCTTCAGGGGCAACTTTCTTAACTTTATCATGAATCTGTATAAAGAACCATACACTAGTCTGATCATCAATCATACTTTATCATCACAGATAACCCTTGGAAGGGGAACTCGTCAGGGGTGCCCTCTGTCCCCCCTACTCTTCGACGTCTCAATCGAACCCTTGGCAATTATGGTCAGACAACAATTAGCAGGAATCAAGGTGGGCAAACAGGTCATAAAAATCGCTCTCTATGCTGATGACCTGCTATTATATTTATCAGATACTAAAACTAGCATTCCCAAACTATTAGACATCACTGCTAGATTTGGCTCCTTCTCGGGCTACAAGATCAACGAAGCAAAATCAGAATTGTTATGGCTTAGACAAAACAACAACTCCCCCCTGGACATCCCTTTTACCGTGGCAAAAGAATCTCTTAAATATTTAGGTATCCTCATTCCCTCTTCGCCCAGGGAATTGTACGAGCTTAATTTCACTCCAATTTTAGTAAGTATCAAGGAGAAACTTAAGAACTGGCAATCACTACCACTATCCATGTCTGGCCGGATTGCCCTTTTTAAAATGGTCTTGCTTCCAAAGCTTCTTTATCTTCTACAGAATATTCCATTGATTCTTTTAGAGAGGGATATTCGCTGTTTCAACAGTGCGCTTAGTAAATTCCTATGGCTGGAAAAAAAACCTAGAATATTGCTGAGTAAACTCTCCCTCCCGAAAGATAGTGGTGGTTTTGCACTGCCAGATATCCGATCATACAATTATGCTTTCCTGATCCGAGTGGTGGTTGACTGGATATCTCACAGTAACTATGTTGTGAACAATCCACTGGAGGAAAATATTAGCAACCCTTACCTGCCGCTAGCTTTAATTCACTGTCCACCTAAAGAACTTCCAGGTGAAATCAAAAAACTTAAATCCTTCTCTAATCCATTGAAGGCTTGGTGGAAAGTGGGTAATCTACTATCTTTAAACTGTAAAGTTTCTCAGTATCTCCCACTGCAGGGGAACCCTAAATTCCCCGTAGGCTTAAACTCTGTTACATTTAAGAAGTGGCACAACGCAGGCCTGAGTAGGCTGATCCAACTCTGGAACCCAGAGAGAAAGTGTGTCAAATCTTTTGATGAACTAAAAACAGAGTTCCAAATTAACAATAAGGAATTCTTTGCATATCTCCAAAGCAGACACCTTCTTCTCGAGCTAACGAATGAGATCGGCTGGAACTGGACCTTGGGCAAACTGGAAAACTGGGTTACTTTGTTTAAAAATGGTGTCAGGTCCATCTCTCTGTGCTACCAGCT
This sequence comes from Bombina bombina, assembly GCF_027579735.1. NCBI lineage: Eukaryota > Metazoa > Chordata > Amphibia > Anura > Bombinatoridae > Bombina > Bombina bombina. Next base: position 573,721,798 of record NC_069500.1, on the reverse strand, counting down.
TATCAAATCTAGAAAAAGCGAATTAGAGCTAAGGAAAATTACTTCTTTATGGAATAAATTGCTACCACAACGTAATATTGACATAAAAATTGTTCAATCCTCAATCTCTAAAGTGGCTCAGGCTACCCTCTCAGCCACTTGGCGAGAGATGCATGTTAAACTTTTGCATAACTCATACTTAAAATACCTAAAATAAGTCACCTCTGGTGGAAGCTGGAGTTCTGGCTTAATAAAAGTCTTAAAATCTCTCCCCTAGGCCTTACACAATCCTTTATAATATTCGGTCCAAAGAATTATAATTCACATGATAAATTCATACTTCTTTCTATTTTGGCGACCAGATATCTTATCCTTAAAAAATGGAAAATGAGAGCAACTCCAACCATCTCGGAGATCAAGAACTGCCTGAAAAAACAATGTCTATTAGAACAAAGAGACACCAATCTAGATAAAGATGAAGATGTCAGACAATTCTTTGGTAAATGGTCAGCTTTCATAAAGTCAATGCCTGAGGTTGAGATGAATGATCTAATATTTCCATTTAGAAATTCAGAACTGGTGCTTCTGGGCATCTGGTAACGACTCAGTGATTGAGATGACATAGGGAAACTGCATCTGAACTCTACTATGGTCTCTTCGCTACGTCCTTTGTCCTCCGAACTGCGGCCCTCAGCGGAGGGGGGGGGGAGGAGGTCCCCTTGTCCCCTTCCTTGTCCCCTCCCGCTCCCCTTCCTTCCTCCTTGTCTTCCCCTTCCTTTATTTTTTTTTTTTTTTTTTATATTTTTCTTTTTGGGTGGGGGTCGAGGCTGTTTAATTAAAGATAAAAACTCAGCAGAACAATTAAATTACTCACTGACTGATGAAAGTATAAAATGTTATTGAATTGTTTAAATGTTTAATTTTGAGATTTTTATGTTATTTTTGCTTTTGTGAATTATCGCTGATATGTAAATAAAATTATAAAAAAAAAAAAGTATCTAGGGATTCATATTCCACTTAACCTACGGGACTTATACAAACTTAACATATCACCCATATTAATTTCTATTAAGGAGAAACTGAAATCTTGGCAGAATTTGCCTTTGTCAGTCTCTGGTCGAGTAGAATTATTTAAAATGATCCTCCTCCCTAAACTCCTATATATCCTTCAGAATGTGCCATTGCTCTTATTAGAAAAGGATATCCGCTTTATTAATGCTGCACTTAGTCAATTTATATGGAGACCTAAGATATCTCTTGCTAAACTTACTATATCCAAAGATCTTGGAGGTTTAGCATTACCGAATATCAAATTCTACAATCTTAGCTTTCTGGCGCGCATAGTAGCTGATTGGATATACGCAAAAAATTATATTCTAAACAATGAGTTAGAACTGAATATTTGTAAGCCTTATCTCCCAGTGGCTATGATTCATTCTTTATCACGGGAGTTGCCTGCGAATATTAAAGGACTTAGCACTATATATATCCCGATTAAGGCATGGGGTAAACTAACTAAATTTCTTTCAATATCCAGAAGTGTTTCGAATCATCTTCCTATAATAGGGAATCCACAATTCCAAGCAGGTATAAATTCAATTATCTTTAATAGGTGGCATAACTCTGGTCTCAATAAAATAATCTGTATATTAGATAAAGATAGAAAATGTATCAAGTCCTTCGAGGAACTTAAAATAGAATTTAATCTCCCTAATAGAGACTTTTTTGCTTATTTGCAAATACGGCATTTTGTTGCGGAATTAATTAAACAGCAAGGTTATTGTTGGACGCTAGGTAAATTGGAAAACTGGCTAATTCTGACAAAAAATGGTCATATGTCTATTACCCCAAGTTACAATATACTTAACATAAGTAAAGGTACTCCTTTACTAGATAATATGGCATTAAAGTGGAGTTCATTAATACCCCAGACTAACATTGACTCGAAAACTATCCAACTATCAATAAGTAAAGTAGCTGCCTCTACGATATCTGCCACCTGGCGGGAGGCCCATATTAGGCTCCTTCATAGGACATACTTTACTCCGGAGAAAGGCCTCAGAATACACAATCAACAATTTAATAAGTGTCCTAAATGTTCCCTTCAGGCGGCAGACCTGATTCATATGTTCTGGTCTTGCCCAAAGATTAGTAGATTCTGGAATAGATTAGAATTTTGTCTAAAAACTACATTAAATGTTAACATAACTCCTCTATCACTATACCAAATTATATTGTGCCTAAAGATGGAAAATGGCCATCAGGATAATGATAAAATAATAACCCTCTCTATCTTAACTACTAGATACCTGATTTGCAAAAAATGGAAAACAAGAGCACTCCCGACAATTCCCGAAATCAGGAATTATTTAAAAAAACAATGTATGTTAGAACAAAAGGACATAGATATTGACAAGGAACCGGACATAAGGAAGTTCTTTAGTAAATGGGCAACATTTATAAAATCACTTCAGGAAACCGAAATTGATTATTTAATTTTTCCTTTTAAAAAATCAGAAATAGTTCTCCTGGGGGTCTGGTAGATGTAGAAATTGCGGAGAGGGGAAGAGATTAGCCAATGTGGTTTCCCTTTTTTTTTTTTTTTTTTCTGGCCGATTGTCACTGGTTTTGTTTGGATGGATAGTATGTTATAATGTTCCGATCACTTCGGTGGCTGGAGAAACTGATCCAAGACAGTGGAGAGGAGGGGGGGGGGGGGGAAGAGGGGAGAGAAAGAGAAAAATCTAGCAGAGTTTATAATTTGTTTTGTCTCCCTCTTCCTTGCTTTTCTTTTTTCTTTTTTGTTCTTTCTCCTTCTTCTTCCTTTTTTAATTACTCTGGTTGAAACATATTGACGTAATTTTGCAAATTGTAAATATTTACCAATGGTTGTTTTGGGTCATTTTTAAAGATAATCAGCCCTGCGTGGCGCAAAATATGTTCTTGGGAAGGGAAAAAAAAAAAAAAATCCCAAGGCATTTTCAGAGACAAATGAAGTAGTTATTTTAATATTTTGAATAATACTAAGCATAATCTCAAATATGTATGCTAAGTAGAATTAGCGTAATATTGTATAAACTATGCAAGGCCATTAGGCCGTACTGTGCCTTAGTGTTTCTTTATTTTTCTCAATTTTCTGTTCAAAATAACAAATGTATTATGTATTATCTCTGATTTTTGTTTTGGCTTATAAATAAAGATTTAAAAAAAAAAATAGTATACTTTTTGGGTGTCATGTCATATATGTATGTATATATTTTTGTAATATATATATCTTATATTTAGACAGATAGATAAGTAAATATTATATATATATATATATATATATATATATATATATATATATATATATATATATTGTGACATTTCGGGGTTGTGCCCCTTCTTCAGACGAATAAAAACACAAGTGCAACTTATTTCCAGACACATATGTTGTTACCAGTATTCTATAAACCTGCATCATTCTCACTGTGCCAGGCCAGCATATCTATACCTGAATGTCACATGGATAAACAAAGGATATGCTATTAGACAGTCACAGGATAACATGTACGACCAGATTTATAGTTTACATGCTCCATTGTAGTTGTGGAAAATATTACATTGGTAAATTGAACGATGAGCTACGTACACGTATGGCAAATCATTGTAGTGCAATAAGAGCAGCATTGGCATCTGGTCAGGAACAACCAGTATCAAAACATTTTTTGGCTGCTAAACATTCGGTGTCTGAACTGAGATACATGATTACTGATCATGTTCCCCCTCCTTATAGAGGTGGGGTTTGGGCTATAATGATATTGCAAAGAGAATCCAGATGGATCTATATGCTAGACACATTATTTCCTAAGGTCTTAAATACACAGTTAGATATACAATGTTTTCTCTAGATACTTAAAGTAGAGGCAATGTATTTTGAAACTAGAATAGACAATAGTACTTCTGGATAGTAGGAAATGCTAAAGAATTATTCAGAAACAGGAAAACATATTGAAATCAATTGCGATTTAGATGTGACGTGTGTGATGCATGTAGAATATAAAATACAAAACATGTTTTAAATATATTGATGCATATTCAGGTATAGATATGCTGGCACATTGATAATGATGCAGGTTTATACAGGGAGTGCAGAATTATTAGGCAAGTGAGTATTTTGACCACATCTCCTCTTTATGCATGTTGTCTTACTCCAAGCTGTATAGGCTCGAAAGCCTACTAACAATTAAGCATATTAGGTGATGTGCATCTCTGTAATGAGAAGGGGTGTGGTCTAATGACATCAACACCCTATATCAGGTGTGCATAATTATTAGGCAACTTCCTTTCCTTTGGCAAAATGGGTCAAAAGAAGGACTTAACAGGCTCAGAAAAGTAAAAAATAGTGAGATATCTTGCAGAGGGATGCAGCACTCTTAAAATTGCAAAGCTTCTGAAGCGTGATCATCGAACAATCAAGCGTTTCATTCAAAATAGTCAACAGGGTCGCAAGAAGCGTGTGGAAAAACCAAGGCGCAAAATAACTGCCCATGAACTGAGAAAAGTCAAGCGTGCAGCTGCCAAGATGCCACTTGCCACCAGTTTGGCCATATTTCAGAGCTGCAACATCACTGGAGTGCCAAAAAGCACAAGGTGTGCAATACTCAGAGACATGGCCAAGGTAAGAAAGGCTGAAAGATGACCACCACTGAACAAGACACACAAGCTGAAACGTCAAGACTGGGCCAAGAAATATCTCAAGACTGATTTTTCTAAGGTTTTATGGACTGATGAAATGAGAGTGAGTCTTGATGGGCCAGATGGATGGGCCCGTGGCTGGATTGGTAAAGGGCAGAGAGCTCCAGTCCGACTCAGACGCCAGCAAGGTGGAGGTGGAGTACTGGTTTGGGCTGGTATCATCAAAGATGAGCTTGTGGGGCCTTTTCGGGTTGAGGATGGAGTCAAGCTCAACTCCCAGTCCTACTGCCAGTTTCTGGAAGACACCTTCTTCAAGCAGTGGTACAGGAAGAAGTCTGCATCCTTCAAGAAAAACATGATTTTCATGCAGGACAATGCTCCATCACACGCGTCCAAGTACTCCACAGCGTGGCTGGCAAGAAAGGGTATAAAAGAAGAAAATCTAATGACATGGCCTCCTTGTTCACCTGATCTGAACCCCATTGAGAACCTGTGGTCCATCATCAAATGTGAGATTTACAAGGAGGGAAAACAGTACACCTCTCTGAACAGTGTCTGGGAGGCTGTGGTTGCTGCTGCACGCAATGTTGATGGTGAACAGATCAAAACACTGACAGAATCCATGGATGGCAGGCTTTTGAGTGTCCTTGCAAAGAAAGGTGGCTATATTGGTCACTGATTTGTTTTTGTTTTGTTTTTGAATGTCAGAAATTTATATTTGTGAATGTTGAGATGTTATATTGGTTTCACTGGTAAAAATAAATAATTGAAATGGGTATATATTTGTTTTTTGTTAAGTTGCCTAATAATTATGCACAGTAATAGTCACCTGCACACACAGATATCCCCCTAAAATAGCTATAACTAAAAACAAACTAAAAACTACTTCCAAAACTATTCAGCTTTGATATTAATGAGTTTTTTGGGTTCATTGAGAACATGGTTGTTGTTCAATAATAAAATTAATCCTCAAAAATACAACTTGCCTAATAATTCTGCAAATAATTCTGCACTCCCTGTAGAATATTGGTAACGAAATATCTGTGTGGAAATAAGTATGGCGCCACTGATGTAACAATTTATATAGTATTAATACATGCTCTAAAGTGTGGTTTTTGTCACAGATCGGGTGTACATGGGGGTAAGATGCACTTATGTTTTTGTGCATCTGAAGAAGGGACACCACCCCGAAATGTCACAATCATTAAAATGTTGATTAAATACAGTAACGGAGAGTGCATTATGGATTGAGAAATTTTTATTTAAAGTTATAGTGCACTCCGGACGTTGTCAGTGTTTTGCCAAGGAGTGCAAAGACTGTGCTAAGTATTGTGTATATACAGCAGAACAACCTTCCTACTATCAGTTAAGCGTACAAACCGCAGCGAGAATTAGCGAAGAGCAGTGATCTAATGGATTTTGAACATGGCATGATAGTAGACATCCAGTGCCTGAAGCAGCAAAGCAACTCCAAAACATCAATGAACCTCCACCATGTTTGACTGTAGGGACTGCATTCTTTTCTAAAAACAGTAGAATGATGGGCTTTACTAAAAAGCTGTAATTTTGTTTCATTTGTGCACAGCAAATTCTCCCAAAAGGATTTTGGCTTCCTCAGGTAAGTTTTGGCAAACTCCAATCTGGCTTTTTTATGTTTCTATGTCAGCAGTGGGGTCCTCCTGGGTGTCCTACCATAGCATCCCTTTTTATTCAGATTGCGATGTATAGTACGAGCTGACACATTTGTACCCTGTGCCTGAAGGTCAGCAGGAATTTGTCTCGAAATTGATTGAGGTTCTTTAGCCACCATTTGAACAATCTTTTGTTGCAATCTTTGATCAATGTTTCTCTTTCGTCCACGTCCAGGGAGATTAGCTACAGTGCCATGGGCTGTAAATTTCTTGACAATGTTGCGCACAGTGGACACAGGAACTTTAAGATCTTTGGAGATGGATTTGTAACCTTGGGATTCCTCATGCTTTTCCACAATTTTTGTTCTCAAATCCCCAGAGGATTCTTTGCTGCTCTTTCTCTTCTCCATGCTCAGTGTGGCAACAGAGACACACAACAGAAAGGTTGAGTTATTTTTTCACAATTTTAACTAATTGCTGGTGTGATTTCTATATTGTCAGCATCTGTTAATGGATACAGGTGAGTTTAATTACAAATTACAGGAGCATTACAAATGTAGAATGCAATTATTTCTTAAAATTTTGAGAAGGTGGCAATAATTTTGTCCAGTCCATTTTTGGAGATTTGCATAGAATGTGTCCAATTTGGCTTTTTTTTCCTACACTTTGTTGTGTCATACCAATACAAACTAACGGCTAGATTAGGAGTCTTACGCAATTTGCGTATAGTCTATTTTCAATGGGACTTCCATAGCACCGGTATTACAAGCTTGTCCTGGGAGGCCAAAAAGTGAGCGGTACACCCTATACTGTCAAGATTTGTAACGCATTCTAAAGTCAGTAGTTATGATTTTTAAACTACAACGCTGTAGCATAAAACTCATAACTAAAGTGCTAAAAAGTACACTAATACCCATAAACTACCTATTAACCCCTAAACCGAGGCCCTCCCGCATCGCAAACACTAAAATAAAATTTATTAACCCCTAATATGTCGCTCCGGACATCACCGCCACAATAATAAACATATTAACCCCTAAACCGCTGCACTCCTGCATTGCAAACACTTGTTAAATATGATTAACCCCTAATCTCCCGCCCCCGACATCACTGACACCTACATTATACTTATTAACCCCTAATCTGCCACTCCCAACATCGCCGCCACCTACATTATACTCATTAACCCCTAATCTGTTGCCCCCAACATCACCGACACCTACATTACATTTATTAACCCCTAATCTGCCACCCCCAATGTTGCCGCAACCTACCTACATTTATTAACCCCTAATCTGCCGTCCCCATCATCGCCAACACTATAATAAACATATTAACCCCTAAACCGCCGTACTCCTGAATCGCAAGCATTAGTTAAATATTATTAACCCCTAATATGCCACCCCTAACATCGCCGCCACCTACCTAAAATTATTAACCCCTAATCTGCCGCCCCAACGTCGCAGCCACTATACTATATTTGTTAACCCCTAAACCTAAGTCTAACCCTAACCCTAACACCCCCTAACTTAAATATAATTAAAATAAATCTAAATAAAACTTATTATTAATAACTAAATAATTCCTATTTAAAAATAAATACTTACCTGTAAAATAAACCCCAAGCTAGCTACAATATAACTAATAGTTACATTCTATCTAGCTTAGGGTTTATTTTTATTTTACAGGCACGTTTTTATTTATTTTAACTAGGTAGAATAGTTACTAATTAGTTATTAACTATTTAATAACTACCTAGCTAAAATAAATACAAATTGACCTGTAAAATAAAACCTAACCTGTCTTACACTAACACCTAACCTAACCCTGCAATTAAATAAATTCCCTAAATTAAATACAATTAACTAAATGCAATAAAATTAGCTAAATTACAAAAAAACAAACACTATATTACAGAAAATAAAAAACAAATTACAAGATCTTTAAACTAATTACACCTAATCTAATAGCCCTATTAAAATAAAAAAAGCCCACCCTAAGTAAAAAAGCCTAAACTAAACTACCAATAACCCTTAAAAGGGCCTTTTGCAGGGCTTTGCTCCAAAGAAATCAGCTCTTTTACCTGTCAAAAAAAATACAAACAACCACCCCAACAATAAAACCCACCACACACAGAACCAACCTCCCAAATTAAAGCCTAACTAAAAAAAACTTTACTCCCCATTGCCCTGAAAAGGGCATTTGGATGGGCATTGCCCTTAAAAGGGCATTTAGCTCTATTGCAGCCCAAACCCCTAATCTAATAATAAAACCCACCCAATACACCCTTAAAAAATCCTAACACTAACCCCCGGAGAAGTCTTCATCCAAGCGGCAAGAAGTCCTCAACGAAGCCAGGAGAACTCTTCATCCAAGCCGGCAGAAGTGGCCCTCCAGACGGGCAAAAGTCTTCACCCAGACTGCGTCTTCTATCTTCAGCCTTCCGACGCGGAGCGGCTCCATCTTCAAGACATCCAGCACGGAGCATCCTTTTCAATCGATGGCTTATTCTACAATGAAGGTTCCTTTAAATGATGTCATCCAAGATGGCGTCCCTTAGATTCCGATTGACTGATAGAATTCTATCAGCCAATCGGAATTAAGGTTGAAAAATTTCTATAGGCTGATGCAATCAGCCAATAGGATTGAACTTCAATCCTATTGGCTGATCCAATCAGCCAATAGGATTGAGCTTGCATTCTATTGGCTGATTGGAACAGCCAATAGAATGCAAGCTCAATCCTATTGGCTGATTGGATCAGCCAATAGGATTGAAGTTCAATCCTATTGGCTGATTGCAGCCAATCAGAATCTAAGGGATGCCATCTTGGATTACGTCATTTAAAGGAACCTTCATTGTAAAAGAAGCCGTCAATTGAAGATGATGTTCCGCGCCGGATGTCTTGAAGATGGAGCCGCTCCGCATTGGAAGGATGAAGATAGAAAATGCTGTCTGGGTGAAGACTTCTGCCCGTCTGGAGGACCACTTCTGCCGGCTTGGATGAAGACTTCTCCCGGCTTTGTTGAGGACTTCTTGCCGCTTGGATGAAGACTTCTCCTTGTCTTCAAAACTGTAAGTGGATCTTCAGGGGTTAGTGTTAGGATTTTTTAAGGGTGTATTGGGTGGGTTTTATTTTTAGATTAGGGGTTTGGGCTGCAATAGAGCTAAGTGCCCTTTTAAGGGCAATGCCCATCCAAATGACCTTTTCAGGGCAATGGGGAGCTTAGGTTTTTTTAGTTAGGCTTTTATTTGGGGGGTTGGTTGTGTTGGTGGTGGGTTTTTTGCCTTTTGACGCCGGGTTTGTAAAAACCTGTAATACCAGCGTTGTAGGATATATATTTATTTTAATTTTTTTCCAAATAAAACGAAAAACAAAATCTATCAGAAAAGCATAGAATTTTAAGTAATTTTTATTCAAAACACATTAAAAATTAATAAAAAATGATATTGCAAGTTTCAAGGTATTTGGGAATATGTGTGTGTGAGTATATAAGTGTATACATGTTTATTTAGGTGTATATATGTATGTATATGTGCACAGACATGTTTACACATATTAACACATAAATATTCACATATATACAAATAAATAAATAAATATATATATATATATATATATATACATATATATACAGTATATATATATATATATGTATAAACACACATATACAATACGTTGTGCAACATTTTTGTGCAATACTTTGTGCAACACTTTGGTTTGGACACATCGACACAAGATCAATTAGTTCAAAGAGGTGAAGTGCATTTGCAAGCAGGGTAGCAGCCATGTTTGGCTACATCGCTTGAGCTAGTTAGTGTAGGTGTAATAAAACTTAGGTCCCCACAGCAATATTTGAAGTGTTCCTTCACTGAAACTATTTTTATTTTCAGTAAGCGTACTGTTTGTGCCTTGTAGGCACACTTCAAATAAGGCCCCCTTCCGCAGCAAAATTCTGTGAGCGGTGATGTCAGTGATGTGGGTGGTGACGTCACGCTCCCATTGACTTCTATGGGAAAGACATCGCCACTCACCGGCATTGCTTGGGCACGCCCCGTTTCTTTGAATATTTTGACAGGCTATCGGACTGTGAGGCTGACGAGACCATCAAAGCAGTTCCCCCGACTGTCTGTTGATGCTTTGATTATTGGGGCCCTTAGTGAGATTAATAATAGTAGAACATATTGGCACCCTTGCTAACGCAATGATATACCATAATGTGCAGTTCACATACTTTTCTGGATATGTTTATATTAAGGAACTATTAAGGAGCTATTTACTTTATGCTCATTTTAGGATTATGTAGAAGATTTTTTTCTATCTCACGAAGAACTCAAAATGACTTATAATATAATAGGAAACTACAGTTAAAAAAAAGAAAGATTAATAGCTTATGTAAATCTTGGGTAAACAGTTCTAGCATTGTGTGTGTCTTTCTGTGTATTTTTATATATATATATATATATATATATATATATATATATATATATATATATATATATATATATATATATATATATACATACAGTACATATATACATACACACACACAAACGCATGTGTTTCGAAACTGAATTTATCACTATCTTTGATGGACAGGGTGGAGAGAGTTTCTTCTTTGTAGTTCATCTTTCTCAAATAATCTTCTAAAATACAGGGTATTGCAATTTCCATGATAAGCATTTTTTAAAATAGGGGACCCTCCATTTTCAAATAATTAGGAGTCTGTCTTTACATATGGGATCATGACGAAGCGAAACATGCTGTCCATTTGGATACTTTGGATACTTTGAAACTTTGGATACTTTATTCTGCAACACTTTGCTACAGTCACCTAGTGTCACAACGACCCACTGCACAAAGTACAATTTCAGCCAGCAAGGTATATTCCATTCTGGAAACTGAAGGATCTGGGATTGCAGCCTTGATTCATATTTACTGCACTTGTGACTGACATATTGCACGATGACCTTAGCTCATACGATTGAGGTTTTAGAGAGTGAGTAGCCCCACACAGGCGGATTGTTTGTGGATTTTATTTGTGCTTTTGTATTAAACGTATTACCCTATGTGGAGGATCTTTATGCGCTTTTTTCAGATTGTTTTATACTAAGAAGATTTTATATTGATACCGGATGATTATATTGAAAAGCCGCCGTTCCTCCCTACACCTGTGATGAACCTGTCACTCTGATTGAAGAGTTTACTTTATTCTATCAGATAAGGACATTTGTGAACATTTCACTGTATCTTGTTTGATTGTTTATTTTCAGGAGTGCATAGCTTTCTTTTTGTATACTATACATATATATATATATATATATATATATATATATATATATATATATATATATACATATATATATACAGTATATATATATATATATATATATATATATATACACACATACACATTTATGTTTCAAGGGGTAAACAAACAAAATGTTATAGCACAAGAGTAGCTACTGCATGTAGTACCCATAAATTTACAGATTATTACATTTATAATAAAGTGAATTTGCAGATAAAAAATAAGAAACAGTCCCTGACAAGTTTTTTTAAAAGAACATTAATTTTTGCCATGTAAAAGTTATTTTAATAGACACACATGCAGACACATACCATTTTTTAAATAAATAATCTATAAACAATATTTTCACGCTTCAATGCTAACCAAAACAGCTGCAGGTGTTGTCAGTCAGTGAGGACCGGGGTTATAGTTTCAATATCGATTTCAACAACCCCACATTTTTCATTAAATACTTTTTCTAACATTTAAATGCTGTTCAGTCATATGCATTGTGGAATTGTAATATTAGAAATCCAATCAAAAGCATAAAAAGGCTTTAAAATGCTTAATGCTTTAAAAATTAAATAAGCAAAGACTAGGCCCAGATCAAGAATAGGAAAGAGAACCACAGGGAAACCAAATGATGCTGGCTGGAATAGGCTAAAGATATATATTATGCTGGCACTGAGATAACAGAAGATTATTTAAGGGTTGATGGGAATTGTATTAAAGGGACAGTCAAGTAAAAAAAAAATATATTTTATTATTTAAATAGGGCTTGTAATTTTAAACAACTTTCCAATTTACCTTTATTACCAATTTTGCTTTGTTCTCTTGGTATTCTTAGTTGAAAGTTAAACCTAGGAGGTTCATATGCTAATTTCTTAAACCTTGAAGGCCGCCTCTAATCTAAAAGCATTTTGCCAGTTTTTACCACTAGAGGGCGTTAGTTCATGTGTGTCATATAGATAACATTGAGCTCAGGCATTTGAAGCTCCTAGGAGTCAGCACTGATTGGCTAAAAATGCAAGTCTGTCAAAAGAACTGAAATAAGGGGGCAGTTTGCAGAGGCATAGATACAAGGTAATCACAGAGGTACAACGTATATTATTATAACTGTGTTGGTTGTGCAAAACTGGGGAATGGTTAATAAAGGGATTATCTACCTTTTTAAACAACAAAAATTCTGATGTTTACTGTCCCTTTAAGGAAATGTATAGGAGGGGCACCATTAGGAAGACTCCTTTTAGTGTAGGAAGGGTAATGTAGTGGTGGTAAATTTAAGGGTCCCTTTTTAATAGATATTCTTGTTCTGAATAAATCTGTTATTTGCTGTGTGAGTTGTCCCTATCTGCCAATGAGCAGTAAAGTCTTGGGACTTAGTTATACACAATCACGCACAATCTGTTATTTTCACATTAAGTTAAACAGCTTTTACTTAACAGTATTTCATACAAAATATTTTAACACATTTAAAGGGAAATACTAGAACATACAATTTTAAACAACTTTCCACTTTACTTCTATTATCACATTTTCTTATTATCCTTTGTTGAAGAGCAGGAAGGTAAGTCCAGGAGTGTGCATGTGCCTGAAGCATTATATGACAGCAGTTTTGCAACAATGTTATACATTAGCAAGAGCACTAGATGGCAGCACTATTTCCTATCATGTAGTGCTCCAGACATGTGCACACTACCTATCTAAATATCTCTTCAACAAAGAATAACAAAATAACAAAGCAAATGTAATAATATAAGTAAATTGGAAACTTTTTTAAAATTGAATTCTCAATCTGAATATTGAAAGACATTTTGAGTTTCATGTCCCTTTAACTGCTACTCTTTCAAATACATTATAGGAAATGTTTGCGTACCGCGTCCCTTTAAATCTTATTGACCTACAGAACAAAGAGCTGTTTACTTTTAAACAAATATATTTTGTAACATTTACACAGTGTACTAACATAAACCATCTAATTAAAACATTTACACAGTGTACTAACATATAAACCATCTAATTAAAACATTTACACTGACCACTGAGTGCATTCAAGTAATCAGCACAGAGGATTTGTTATTACCTGTGGGGTAAAAAGCTTAATGATAGCTGCCAACTTTATGTAAAATATTAATATACTGGCCAAAATGTTTTGTAATGTATACGCTATTAAATAAATGTATTTTGTCTTGTTTGTTTAACTTACACAGTTTGGGATTTCTTTTTTGAAATGTGTAAAACTTTTCTAAATGGTTAAATTGCACTATTCCATATCTATTGCTTCATCAAACAAATTCCAGAGCTACTGAATAGAATTCTCATCTATCTAGTCTGATATTGGCCTCTTGTCAACATTTTTTATGCTAGATAGAACTATTTGCACAAGGGGGGCAGTCATCTCATGTTAAATAAATTACTCTGTTTGGCAAATATTGACTCAAGCTGTTATACCTTTATGTCTTTCAGAAACTCACTCTGTTCAAGAGCTCAGCAAGCAAACAAGGATAGGTGAAGGAAGTCAGTGTGTTGACTTAAGCCACTGTTTATTTTGCAGTTGTGTATGCTGCTCAGTGACTTTGGGTAAGGTACATCCTAATGACCTTGTAAATTTACACTAGCAAAGATAAGGAACATACTTCCACCAATTACAAAAGCATTGAGGTTTCCACTTCATTTACCTTATTTGATTATTTATGTATTTACCATTACATAAATATTCACTAATGGAAAATTAAATACAGGTAAAAAAAAAAACTTTTATCTTGTTGCCCTAAAGGTTTGGATTTTGTAAAAGTTTTGATTTAGGAAAATGTTATACTCGAGTCTGTAAAATGGGACATGTTGGGACCAACTGTAAACAACAATATATTATTTAATTTACACAATATTTACATGTAACAGCAACCAAAAGGTAGTTTTATATCATTTTTACACATTTTATATTTTAATCAGAAAAGTAATAAAGTTATTTCTTTAAATAAATATAGACTTTAATTTGCATTTTAGAAAACAGAAACCAAACCAAAGAAGCATAGGTTAGTCAGCAGGCCTGTCTTTGGGCAGGGCAAGAGGGGCAACTGCCCAGGCCCCCACTCTTTAGGGGGTTCACAATGTCAGTGGTGAGGTTATGAGGTGGTTAAAGGAGGTCTAATATTTTGTGTTATTCTTTATATAGGTTTCACTGAATGTTGGCACATAGGTTGGCCATACAAGGGGCAGGGCATACAGGGGTGGGGAATAAGGGCACTTGGCAGAGAGACCCCACAAATTTAACTTGCCCAGAGGCAAGTTTGGCCCTGTTATTGAGTCAGACGAAGGAGCATCAAAATATGTTTTTTTATCTATGCATCAGTATTTATCACCACATTGCAAACCATCTACCTACAAAAATAAATGTTAATAAAGCATTTACACTAAAAATGTTTTAGTAATATTCATTTTGTTTTACAGAGGAATGAGAACAAACTAAATTTTTATAGTTAAATTACTGAAAAAGTTGGGAACATAAATAATGAAAGTAGTCTAAAAAGTATTATTCCTGCTGAAAAATAAACATTTTATTTTATGTCCATAAAAATTGATAGGATTCTATTGATAGGATCTTACTAATGTGAGCATTGCTAGAGAAATTAAACAATGATAAGAAAATAAACAATGGAATGTTCTGAGAACTGTCATATGTTGGTAGCAAATGACACATACAGGCAATAAACTATTAATGAAAGATTAGAAAGACCTTCAGCCAAGTGCTGGACCTACAGTATGAGGGAGTACATGATAAAGGACTTTGAGCCAGGTAAGGGGTAGCGAGCGTTAGACTTTTTTGGTTCGTCCAAAATTTTTGTACCGAATATTTGGGGAAATGTGTTTCCCCAAATATTCATTGGCTGTACTATTCCGTATTCATTTTTTTTAAATGAAACAAATACTGAATTTTAGTTAAACACTTAAATTCGATTTCATTAAAATGAAATTAAATGTTCAAATCTACAGGCGAAAAGTAGCTAGAATAATTAATGTGCTAACCCGCTCCTCTTCTTACCCGAGTCCTGGCCTTACTTACAGCAGGCTTAACATTCTCGGACCTGCATTAACTTTAGTGCCATCCTACGAGCCGAGCTCGCTAAACCTCCGCTTAGTGAAGCCTAGGCTCTGCAAAGAAGAGGATCAGTGTACTCCAGAGCACATTAAAGTGAATGTAAACTTAACAAGCTGTGAAAATGGCATTCTATAGACTTTTAAAAAATTAACATAAGTTAATTAATCAAATTGTTTAAATTTATGTATTTTCTTAATTTTTTATCTTTTAACTGTACCACCGATGAGAGCAGGTCTCCCCTCCGCCATACTGTCTAATTGATTGACAGATGACGATGCTTCAACCGACTAATCATGGTTTCTCCCGGGGCCGTGAAGTTTATGCAAAGGGACTGAACACTCCAGGGGGGGGGGGGGGAAACCATGATTAGTTGTTTGAAGAATCGTAATCTGTTAATCAGTTTGACAGTATGGCGGGCGGGAGAGTTGCGCTTATCGGTGGTGCAGTTAAAAGATAAAAATGTAAGAAAATACATTTCATGAATTAAACTTATGCTAATTTTTTAAAGTCTATAGACTTGTTAAGTTTACATTCACTTTAAAATGAATGTCAATTTTGATGCTAAAATGCCCGGTTTTAAAAAATCTGATTAAAAACAGGGGCACTTTAATTCATCAAAATTTACATTTCACTCCTGTTGAGAAAAAAACTTACCTTTTAATCTTCACAGCAGCTCCAGCTTCCTCCGCCCGTCGCAAAGCCTCTTCCTGGGTCTAAAATGAGGAATCCGGCTTCCTCCAATCATGGCATTGAATCAGACACTGATTCCCCCGGGGGGGAAGCTGTGATTGGAGGATGACCTATCCATCATTTCTGATGTCAGAAATGGCTTGCAACGATCCGAGGAAGCTGGAGCTGCTGTGAAGATTAAAAGGTACGTTTTTTTTATCAACAGGAGTAAAAAGGGAAATTTTAATGAATTAAAGTGCCCCTGTTTTTAATCGAATTTTTAAAAAACGGGCACTTTAGCATCAAAATTGACATTCACGTTAAGTATTAATCCCTTAAAAATTTAGGAAATTAATGAAAACTGACTATTTTCATCAGTATTTTCTTGTTTTGTTTCATTTTCTTTGTTGTATTTATTTGGATATTTGTTTTGTTAAAATGAAAACAAAAATCCGAATTTTGTCATGAATGTGCATTTGTGGCCAAACAATTGCACATTTCTATTCAGCATTTATTTAGGATGCTTTAAGGTTTTAATATCATAAGTTTTGGCCCTATACAAAGACTGAGGTAGGCCCTGATACACAGTCATTAAAAATAAAAAGTATTTACTCTGCCTTGTCAGTCTCAGATTTTGCTTGCAAATTACCATAAGAATAATAGCGATACATTAATATATAGAATTGCATCCAAGAAATCAGTTACTTTGTTAGCTCCAGAACAGAGAATCAATAACACACTATTTAGATATAGTCAGAATTGGGATTAAGTTACACAGAGGTACCTGATTCTTCTAACTACTAGCAGGTGGTGCAGCAAAAAACATATGCAAAAAAGGTGAGCAAACTTGTTTAGTTTAGGGGCAGTTAAAGGGACATTGGACTGAATGTAAAAAGCACTGAATGCTGTTTTTATGCACTTGCGAGGCAGACTCTCACATGCAAGCCAGCCTTCAACAGAAGCAGCTGTCATCTGACTTCTTACCCTCTCTGGCACCTCTGAACACTATCCAGTTCCAGGCAGCGGATCTACAGTTTCATCTGCAAATCCACTGCAAAGCTGCTTACAGCTTTGTACATTGGGCCCATGTATTAAAGGGCAGCATTTACACATGTCGAAAATAATTTTTGCCTTACTATTAGCTAATTTTTTTGCCTTACTATTAGCTAAATTTTAATTCTTTATTGTGTGTGTATGTACACTGATGCTTGGATAAAAAATTACATTTATACATTTATTTAACCAACTAGACCCCTTAACAGGCTACTAATGTGTTGCTTTATTTTCAAAACATTTTTCATTTAAAACACATGTAATCCTTTCCAAAACTACAGTATTAATTTGCTAGTATGATTCAGATTTTGGGCTATTTTATTGCAGGCACAATTTCTTAAACCTTTTGTACGACACTTAATCAATTTAGAAATGACAATATATTAAATAAAAATGATTGTATAAATAGTTTGTGTTTCAATGTGTCTCATTTATTTTAATTTATTATATTCTGATTAAACATGCTTTGTTGGATTATGAATTTAAAATGACACTGAATAAAAAATACTGGACAGAGATAACTAATTTATACATATCATACCATAGCTCGGTTCTAATAGATGGCTGCAGCTGGTCCCATTTATTTTCAGTTAATGAGATAAGTAGCGTTATGAATCAACTAATTATCATCATCAGTCTAGATCAATAAGGCAATACAGTACCTATAAATTTCATAGTAACAGTCATAATGGCACAGGTAAAGAAGATCTGAGGTGTGAAAACAATTATTTAATGATTTTGGACAGCATTTTTAACAATGTATAATTATGCTATAGCTGTTTAGCAACAACAAAATGTGAACAATTGCAGAACAAGCTACAGTTTAATTTCAGCTAAAATAATAATGTCATTAGAAATTTAATTTTGTTTTCTATTAAACATTGTTTTGTTTTCTATAAATTGACTTATGATCTGGCATTTGCAGGCACATCACTTTAATTCCATCCTCAGATTGAGGAAGTTGACTTTGAAATCTTGCGAGACTATGGTGAAATCTTACAAGATTACAGTACAGTATTAAAAAGTGTAAATTCACTACTGATGTTATTAATTAGCTGTTTTTTTTTCACCATGCAAATGAAGGATATCTGTTCACAGGCCACTTACTCTGGTGAGCTAAAGAAATTTTGAGATAAAATATGTTCATTTTTACATAGAGATATTCAAGTTATTTATTCTAGTTAGCTTTCACAGATATGCTACATACAATACAATTTATAAATTCGGGTATAAAAATTCTACAGTCTCATTCGCAAATTAAGGGGAATATGATTTTA
The DNA here is from genome assembly GCF_027579735.1 of Bombina bombina. Classification (NCBI taxonomy): domain Eukaryota; kingdom Metazoa; phylum Chordata; class Amphibia; order Anura; family Bombinatoridae; genus Bombina; species Bombina bombina. The sequence goes on along the minus strand of NC_069500.1, from coordinate 573,703,124 downwards.
TGTAATGGAACCGGGGATCTGTATTTTCTTAGTTGGTGAATGACATTGTATCAATGTTTATTAATGTTATTTATTTTTTATACAACTCAACACTATTTAGTTACAGAAATCCCCATTATGGATTTTGCACTGTGTATTATTATTAGTTTTACAGTTTATTGAAGTGTTTTATTATTTTATTTGGTACACCAAATCTTTATTTAATATAATTGTCTTAGATAGTATAAATTAGTATTGGCAAGTGCCCAACCATTTGTATTCTTTTATATATACACAAGAAGTCACTGCCCTTAGAGATGGGCACTATTTTTTCTAGTATAGTCTCAATTTTTATAGCACACTCCCAGAGTCTTTATCAGGTTATATGAGTCCTCTGGGTAAGGTTATGGTGGGGCATTTTATTGGACAACACGAATTACCGGACTGTGTCATAGTGGAGGTAGAACCTAGAAGTCACTGCGTCATAGTGGGGGCAAAAACTACTGCTCGGTCAGGTAAGGCCAGCATTAAAAATGGAAGCAAGATTGAGCATAACTATTTAGTGAATTAGGATAAAATATGATAAATGAATATCAGTACCTGCGGACAATGGTACTGGTCAATTGAGGCCCTCAGAGTCATGCCAAATAAAAATATACAAGTGAGAAATTAAAACATATGGATATAAACATGTAATAAAAAAGAATGTTAGTGAGAGGCGAGCGCGCAGGCGTACCTAATGGCTGCACTACACCAGAGCTCCTGAAGCGGTTATTGCGGGGCCCTCTCCCAGGCAAGCAAAGTGCTACTTCAGTGCCCAAATACAGCGGGCAAAACCTTAGACTAGCCGACGGACACCAAGGCTGCATTATAGGTGCGATAGATAGTGCTCCCGGACCCAGATGTGAACTGTGGAGTAGGCCGCATCCAAGGCGCACCTAAAGTAAAGAACTCACATTGCGAGGTACGGCAACCAGTCACAAAAGAGCCCATCAAGATGGAAGGAGCAGCTGGAATGTAACTTGCAGGCGCTTAGCTCCTCGCACCCCATGAGCCACAGAACAACAGCATTAAACCGGCCTTATTTGCCAGCTCAATGAATGTTGCACATTCCTAGCAAGTCGCCATCTTGGGGGTAAGAGCTCATTACAGAGCATTCTACACACTGTCAGGTTTATTAGACACAGCATCCAGCCCCCCTGGCTCCTTTTTAGCTGCATTTCCTACACTATCTGCATAAAACTACACAACTTCCATGCTCTTTCTGTACAAAAAATAAACAAAATTAAGAAGATAAAGAAAGTAAAAATAAAAGCACCGATATGACACCCATTGCCACTTTATGAACACTTTGGATGTATCCAATGTGGCGCTGACTTTTCTGGCACATATCAACCTAAAGCACCTAGAATCTGTTGCAAACTTGTCCTAACCTAACTTTAAGGCCTGTATCTGATTATTCAGCCTTGCAGCGAATGAAATGACAAATAAAAAAGGGTAACAGTTTATTCCTACCTTGCAGTTCTAAAGCACTTTATGGCTTACCACCTATAATGCACTAACTCATTATTCTGGACTTTTACTTGGCAACATATGCATCAGAAGTGATCTTCCAGTCAGAGATGAAGATCTCTCCCCTGAAAATCTACTAAATGTAAAATTAAGCCTGAGTTATCGAAATACACTTTGCGGGATCTTACTATATAGTCTCTCTTTGCACTCTAGGTTTTGCTCAGACATAAAGCGCTTGAGACACTTTTGATACTTTTGACACCCCAGACTGAGCACACAGACCACAAAATGGCGATGCGAAGAACCTCTAAATTGGACAAGAGCTCGAAGACTAATAGCACCGTTACTCCAATGAACACCTTTTTTAAGAGTGCAGATAAGCAGAAGAAAGTTTCCCAAATGGGCAGCGACGATGAAGCTATGTCTGATAACCCGGATACCTCTCAGGCGCCCATAACCTCGCCTAACTCGCCTGGACACTCCACTGATGAAGCAGTGACTTTAAAGGCTATGGAAGCACTTATTAATCAAGTAAAGTCTGGCATCAAATCTGAATGTGCGGACTTGAAAAAAGATATAAATGATCTAGGCCACCGAGTAGGAATTTTAGAAGATGACAGAGAGGAATTAACCAAAGAACTGTCTGACATGTTTCACTCCTTTACAGCACAACAAGCCCAGATTGTGGAACTAGAAAACAAACTGGATGATATAGAAAACAGGACGCAACAAAACAATCTACGACTTTGAGGGATCTAGGAGTCAGTGTGTAGAGAATATATCCCTGAACATTTGCAAAATCTGTTTCAGTAACTGGCCATTAACAACCAACGAGTGATTAAAGAGATACCCCTTGAAAGACTTCATCGAGCACTAAGCCCAAAGCCTAAATATAATTAACCTCCTAGAGACATTATTGTGTGTTTCCCGAGCTACTGAGGCATAGAAAAGATCTTCCAGCTGGCTAGAGCTCAACCATCTTTTTCCTTCATGGGCGCCAAAATCCTAATATACCAGGATCTTTCTGCATGGACGCTGCAACTCAGAAGAGAATTTGCCTTCTTCACCACCCATCTTCGCTCGCTAAAAATACCTTATAGATCGGGTTTCCCCACCTCTCTGCAAGTTATCAAAGATGAGAAAAGATATGACTACCACAATCCTGCCAAGATCCCGGATTTTTGCAGGCAACGAAACCTTTCCCCTCCGGACTAACCGGATCCCTCTCTGCTAAAAGTAACATAGTTTCCCGCAAAACCACAAAGGAAACTGTGGTCTGAAATTGCAGGCAAACAAGCCAAAAAGAGGCAGAATCCTGATCCTTCCAATCCCCTGGACACCTCCTGATTTGGAGTAGGACGGTTTACATTTGCCAGACTTAGTGAGTATAGATTGTGGGACATACATGCTCTGCAACCTATGCTATTTTTTTTTTTTAAAATGACATTTGCTCAAAATATCCCCTGGCCTGAATTAGCCAGTGAACTCCCGAACATGCTGCTCTTCCTGCTTACTAAGTTAATTTTGTTGTCTGTGGCACTTGTTGAATATTTTAATTAAGCCTGTTTAGATCTTATTTGTTGACAGTTACCTTTTTTTTTTTTAAAAAAAAAAAAGGAAAGAAAAAGAAAGAAAGGTTGTTGAATTGTATATCGTACTGCATTAACCAGCAATATGTTTCTCCAGATGCTTGCAATATTCTGGTTGCACCTTTAAGGGTGTCCATTGTTCGACCGAGCTTTCCTCTTGCTCCTAATAATACTAATGTTGATCTGATTGTTTTCTCAGTCCATTACAGGTTACAGTAATTTAAATTGTTTAATAATTATGTATTATGTTTTGCTTTCAGCTGTGCATACTAATTCCCTTAATATGAAGTTCCTGTAAGAACGCACTACATGATAATTTAGTTCTTCTGCCTGTTGAGGGGAGCCCGTTGGGCTGTCCTTCCTCCTTCTGTTTTATTTCTTATCTTACTTACTGTGTCCTTATCCCCCAGATGGACTAATCTCCGCCAGACTCCCTTTCCCTTCCCCTTTCTACTGAATTTCCCTCTTGCTCCTGAAACTCTCCTTTCCACTCTTCCTCTTCCCTTAGTTTAGTTAATTGTTCATCTACTTTGCGACAAGTAGGGAAATTCTTAGATACAGGGCACATCTAGACAGCAGCTGAGGTGGTTTAAATTTTCCTCACTTTGCACATATAAAACTTCAAGTTCCTATCAGTCCGTCTAAGCAACCACCTAAGCACCCATGGCACACCATAACACTATAAGTCACTTCAAGATAGCCTCACAAAATGTCAAAGGTTTACTATCCCTGCAAAAACGCTTCATAGCGTTCCATGACTTCTATAAAAAACAACTAGATATTGTAATGTTACAAGAGACACATTTTAAAAAACCAAAGAACCGGCTCTATCATACTACTATTATGAGCAACATTTTCTTAACTCAGGACCATCAAAATACAACGGAGTATGTATCTCTTTTAAGAAAGGAGCATCCTTCGTTCTCCTACACAAATATAAAGACCAGGAGGGTAGAATATTGATTCTTGTTGGCCTTTATTATGGTAGGCCGATCACTCTGGCCAATATATACATACCTAATCGCCCCCCCCCCCTCCTTTTTTTCGTACAGTTATCAATCACCTGGTGGATATCGCCAAGTGCCCAATAATATTAGGGGGGGACTTCAACTTTCCAATTAACCTGGCACTTGACACCTCATCGGGCAAATCATACATAAGATATAGTCAAATAAAAGCAAATTGGCAAGCCATCAAGACATTACCCTTATTTGACACCTGGAGGATTACACACCCTTCCACAAAGGACTTTACATTTTTCTCTCATCCACAACATTCTTATTCCTGTATAGACTACCTTCTCTGTGACCAAAACACCCTGACCACATTAACCGATTCCAGATTGCTTCACACCTCAAGGTCAGATCACAGTATGGTCTGCTCCACTTTTTCTTGATCTTCTAAACCCCAGCACCAACAACATTGGAGACTTAACGACCACATATTCTCTGACCCACTTATAACTACTGATATAGTTGAGAAAAATACAATTTTTTTTATTTTAATGACCCTGGTGTTACTTTGGCTACTAATAATTGGGAGACCTACAAATGTTACATCAGAGGAGTGATACTGGGCCACACACATAAGCAGTGTAAACAAAGGGCGGCACAATACCTATCCCTAATGACCAATTTTCAAAACTGCGAAAAAGCTTTGAAATGTAACCCCCTCTCCCAACATCTTCTTTTGCAATCGCAACAGGCCAGAGAGGATCTCAATCAGTACTTAGTCAAAAATGCTCATTTAAGGGCAATTACAACCAAATCGAAATTTTACGTTGAAAGATATAAAACCGGCTGTTTATTGGCCAGGTCCCTTGGAAAGAAAAGATACAAAACCTTTATTTCAAAAATAATAGACCCCTCTGGATCTCCGCTCTCTAAAAACACAGATATAGTAAATCAGTTTGCATCTTACTACTCATCTTTGTATAATCTTCCACCTACTGACTTTGACTCCAAAACTGCTATGATTAATAATTACTTATCTCATGTTAAACTCTCCACCCTCACTGCAGAGAATAGCGAGTCCTTGGACTCGCATTTCACTCTGCAAGAAATCCTAATAGCTATTCAGAACCTCCCTCAAGGTAAATACCCTGGTCCCAACGGATTCACTCCTAAATTATATCACCTGTTTAGGACCCATCTGAGCCCCCATCTACTAACAATGTACAACTCCCTAGACCATGATTGTCATTTCCATCAGTCTCTATTGGAGGCTACAATTTCGGTTTTTCCTAAACCCGTAAAGAATGCTGAAGTCTCAAATTATCACCCAATAATTTTGATCAACATTGATATTAAGTTGTATGCGAAAATACTAGCCACTAGAATTAATAGCATATTACCTACTCTAATTCATACTGACCAGGTCGGTTTTATCCCAGGTAGAAAGGCCAAGGATAATACTATTTGAGTCCTACAGACCATACTCACTGCCAATGCCTCTAACACCCCTCTAATTTTACTCTCCACCGATGTGGAAAAGGCCTTCGACAGGGTGGACTGGGACTTCCTCTGGGCCACTCTGTCGAAATTTGGCTTCTCAGCTAATTTGATCTCCCGCATAAAAGCATTATACAATGGTCCCACCTCTAGAATTTGAGCTAATAATATTTTGTCCCAGTAAATCTCTATCAGAAATGGCACGAGACAGGGGTGTCCCCTTTCTCCCTTATTGTTTGCCCTGACTGTAGAAGTGCTTGCGACTGGAGTCAGAAATATCATCAGAATTGTAGGCATATCCTTCGGGCCAGCCCATCAAAAATGTCTACTTTACGCGGACGATATCATATTTACAATTCGTTCCCCACCCACCTCGCTACCAGCTCTGCTAGCAGTGCTAGCAGACTACAAGAAAATCTCGAATTTCTCTGTTAACATGGAGAAATCTAAACTAATGCCCCTTCATATAACAGAAGAGGAAATGGGCTTTATCACATCACATAGTACCTTTCAGGTAACCAATACATTTTGCTACCTAGGAATAGATATATCCCCGACCCAATCTGAACTGTTTGACCTCAACTATATCCCACTACAAAAAGAATCCCAAATATCTCTTGAGACATGGCATAAACAGGGCCATCTCTCATGCACTTAACGCACTTAAAATGAACCTCATCCCTAAATTTCTGTACCTGTTTCAGGTCCTTCCCTTAGATATCCCTCATGCTTATCTAATACAACAACAAAGACTGTTTGATTCCTTTATCTGGGGCCGAAAAACACACTAGAGTGACCAAAAACACCTTATACCTTGACAGAGAACATGGCGGTTTGGGCGCACCAAATCTCACAGCCTACTATAGAGCAGCCCACATATTGCGTATAGCGGCGTGGAAACACTCTCACCACGAGAAACCTTGTGTACAATTAGAATCCTTCCTGGCATGTGGACACAATCTTCCAGAAGCTAACACCAATTACTATGTGGCAGCAACACTAAAGTATGGGATAAAACATTAACCTTAGACAACCCAATCTCAACTATACCATCCCCTCTTACTCCTATTCTTAATAACCCCCTTCTACTACAACCACATGCCCTACAAACCCCGATAGTTGACAACTCTCCCTCCAATGTCCCAGCCCACCTGGTGCTTAATAATGGTCAAATTCGCTCGCAACTAGAACTCTCACAAATCCTAGGTCCCCCATTCCATCTCTGGTTCCCCTACCTGCAATTAAGACACGCCATACTAAATAGTCCCTTTACAGACTACCTGACCAGACTCTTGTACCCGTTTGAAAAATTGTGTACTACCCCCGCCCTGAACAGATCCCACATCCCTATAATCTATAAACTACTCCGAGGCTTGTTTCTAAGCAACCCTCGTATATATCTAAATGGGAGAGGGAACTCGGTATCACCCTAACAGATACACAATGGAGCCATATCCTTGCAGAAACCAAAAAAATCATCCCTGTCATTAGTGTTTGCAGAATGAATTTTAAGCTGTTGTCTAGATGGTATCTTACTCCACACCATCTCCATAGCATTTTCCCAAATTCCTCCCCTTTGTGCTGGAGGAAATGTGGTAGTATAGGAACCCTCTCCCATATCTGTTGGTCATGCCCTCTTCTCCAAAAATACTGGGAGGATATCACTAATTGCATAGACACAACACTAGGGCTCTCTATCACGCTCTCTCATAGTATGGTTTTGTTAAATGACACCCCCCAATCTCTTGCCTATACCGAAGAAAATTATTCCGTTGCCTGCTCAAATGCACCAAACGCCTAATACCCCGGTTCTGGAAATCAACACAAACACTTAACTTCCCAATGTGGTTAAGAGAAGTAGATCACATTTTATCTTTAGAAAAAATACACTACACCTTTATGGAAAACAAGATTTTATTGCAGATATTCTATACATTTGGGAACAAAGGTCTCTACAGTGACTCAGTACAACACAATACAATACAATACTCTACATCATTCACTCTAAGCTATGATCTGAAATTAATTAAACTAATATAATTGTCTGAACTAGTGTCAAGTGTCTTGGTTATATGTAAACCTCCCCTATAAATGTGCCTCTAAACGGAGCAGATCTAGAAACTGCTTTTCTATATTATGTATAATCACTGCATTAAGTAAAACTGATTTATATTTTTGGACTAGGTGTCCTTATCTCTAACGATCACCTGTTTACATGTCTATGTTATTGCTACTGTCTTGTGACCAATTATTTGCATAATTGTATTCCCTGTACACCTGTTTGAAAACTTAATAAAAACAGTTGAATAAAAAAAAAAAAAAAGAATGTTAGTAACTTTATTGAATGTATAATACAATATAAGTAATTTTTGATTCCTTGCTTTATGATAAATAATGCAACCACATAGGACACTTTTATGATTGTTCTAATGGTTATTTACTTTTGTGATACTATAGTAACGTCTAAGATTCATATTTGCTAATGTGAGACCTTTACATTTTGATTGTAGTCTATTTGTTAGAGATGGGTATAATTATGCACAGAAAGGCTTGATGAAACATACCTGAGGAAACGATTGGAAGGCTGAGAAACATGTAGCGTGTTATGCGCATTGTTGTGCAATTTTAATTGCAAGTTTTATTGTATATAATATATGTTTACTATTCGAGCAAACTTCCAGTTATAGTGCCTGTATTTCCATCTGAAATCCTGCCTGTTTGCATGAGGGGTTCCTGTTGCAAGCCCGAATGCAAGGGAGACAGTGGGATGTATCCTGCAAGTGTGGGGTCAGTGAGCTGAGGCACTGTAACACCTCAGCACATTGGATGTCTAAATATAAAAAATATGGCTAATAATGTTCTATTTTCTTAAAAATTGAGGTAAATCAACCCCATTTAAAGTGTCACAAGAGTGGCCGAGTTCTAATTACCTGCTGTTAAGCATTTCTGAACATATGTAAAATGAAACAAAAGTTTAGATTAGGAAATGCAACAACTTTGGTTAGGATGGTATGAGTGACCTAGCAATTTAAAGCTTTAATTCTTTAAACTTGAAATAAAAATTGTCAGATGCACCAATTTACATATATCAGGTTTAGTTGTATCATCACTTATTTACTGCCTTAAAAATAAACAACAAAATCTCTTTAGAAATCTTCAGGGTTAAAGTAGTAATATATAATTTTAAAAGTTATTATTTTCATCTTTTCAATACACTTCTCGAATAAATTAATACATAAAAAAGATTATACTGTCTTTCAAATATTGTATCACATTCAAGCCACCTCAGATATATTGCTGTAGTGTTTTATAGTTGTGGTTTGCAGAATCTTACACCATAAAATCTATTGCATTTTTAGACCTGGTTTAAAAAAATATATTGGTGTTAAACCAAAAACCAACTTCTGAAGTACATCAATCTAGTTCCAACCAAGAGAACTGTCCAGCCAAAAACAAAACAGAAATTCTTCACTAAACAATGGATTTGTACAGCTAATCCTAGACACATGTTTCAACCTAAACTGGCCTTTCTAATGAATGTGCAGTTATATCCCTCTAGGAACACTGTAATAGTTGGATAAAAACAAGTTATTGAATGCACGTGTTTTACTATGTGATAACATCATTTTTTATATTAAAGGGACACTGAACCCAAATTTTTTCTTTCGTGATTCAGATAGAGCATGACATTTTAAGCAGCTTTCTAATTTACTCCTATTATTAAATTTTCTTCATTCTCTTGGTATCTTTATTTGAAATGCAAGAATGTAAGTTAATATGCCGACCCATTTTTGGTGAACAACCTGGGTTGTTCTTGCTGATTGGTGGATAAATTTATCCACCAATAAAAAAGTGCTGTCCAGAGTTCTGAAATAAATAAAAAGCTTATATGCCTTCTTTTTCAAATAAAGATAGCAAGAGAATGAATAAAAAATGATAATAGGAGTAAATTAGAAAGTTGCTTAAAATTTCATGCTCTATCTGAATAACGAAAGAAAAAAATTTGGGTTCAGCGTCCCTTTAAAGGGACAAAAAACAAGTTGGAATAGAGACAAAATAATATAATATGTACTTTAATTACTTTACCTGCAAATTTATACTGCAGTGCTTCGCCATTAACCCTTTCTTTTTAGTTTCTGAATTGTAAAGCTCTAGCTCCCCCCACACATTTCCTTTATTGCTGTATCTATGTTTATTGTTCTTTTGGTAAAATGCAAAAGTGAATAGGGATTATCTGCTGGAGCATGCCTATGCAAACTATTTTAAATTAATTAGCCCTTTTAGGATATGCACATACCTCAACCTGTTTTATGGCACTTTAAATAATTAAAACAAAATAGAAAAGAAAATATGTTCAGTATTGCAGATTTTCCCATCCGAAAGAATTGTATTTTTAAGTACATTTTCTTCAGACTACATTATTAGATTTTACAGACCAGTATTGCTTTCTAATTATCCTGTGAGTAACTTTTTTTCTTGCTCTGAAAGTATAAAGAACACGTGACAAATAAGACAACTATTTTGCTGTTTATGGTACGGAGTAGAAATGTAATATGAAATGATTTACTTTTCTTGGTTTTTTTTTATGGAGGCAATGATTGTTCTACAACTTGATTCTTATAATATCTTATAATATCTTATAAATAAGTAAATAAACATACAAAAATATTTATATATATATCTCATGCACAGTCCATGTACTCACTGTTCACAGCTCGAATGCCCAGGTGCTCTTACAAATATGTAGCTATACTCTTTTCCATACTAAGGCACTCACATGTCTTATAAAAATAGATATTTATTAGAAAATTGCCATTAAAAACAAGTCAACTTTTTGGCTTCCAGTGAAGCCTTGTCAAGACAGCCACCAAAAAAATGTGTCTTCAGTGCTAACAAACATACACCTTTTAAATGCATCAAAACCCCACTCCTCTTGTGTCAATTGGCACCAAAGTTACCATGACAAATTTAAAGAAATTGTTAAAAGAAAAACAATATAACATTCATATACTATAAGAAGGTCCCAAGAAAGGACCCCAAGGCCAGGAGGCAATGCACCAAGCCAACAAAAGACAGAGACTTCAGCACATAACTGAAAAATGTTATACAACATGTATTTATTTAAAAAAAACACCAATATAAACAATTGCTTTTCACTTCTAAAAGTGCCATGCAGTGCTAATTATTAATAGAAAGGTACACTTTATAAGGACTGGCAAGACCCCGACCATGCACAGACCCCACCAAATAAGTGGGTAGAGTCTGGATGGGTACAATCTAAGGATCCAAGCCATCCTATAAAGGAGCAAAAAAAGCAAACCATCAAGAAGGTCCCATACATTCACAAAAACTCAAGGGACCACAGAATGACAACACCTCTGCCGTATGCAGACTACACATCAATACATGATGAAAAATTCAGTCTGTACAGATATAACTTTTGCTTTATGTCAATCTGTAATGGTACCTTGTTACAACATTTTTCATAGTTCAAGGGCGCTGACTATATAATAAATTGTCTACCGTGATTTGTCACACACTATTAACATCTTCATTTTCAGTACTGTTAACAGTCTTGTACCACTCAAGAAAATTCCAGTTTCAAATACTTAAGAAAGTTCATCAGTCAGCAATGCTGTGTTACATTTGTTTTACCTTGTGGCTAATGTTGTAGCAAATGTAGCAAGGAGATGAAGTTGTATCAGGTAACCATCTCACTATTGTTTAGTGTTTACACTTAGGCTACGTGGGGCAAGTGTATATTGCATATATTTAAAAACAGTTCTGCCGGTGCTACCGCCAGCATACTCTCACTGACAATAGTTTGGTCCACATGCCTGACAAGCTACTTGAGTCTGCTCTATGGTTCGCTGCTTATCCGGTTATAATCCCACTTAGATCATGGGTGCTTCCTTTCTATCAAAACAGTGAATTTTATTACACGGACAGAGACTCCTATTTTGCATAAGCCTTTTCCTTTACTGCTCAACAGTCATTTAAAGTAACAATACACATTTTAAATATATAACATAGAAAACACAGAGATGAATATGGTAACCAATGAAAAACAACCCTGGATGGTGTGATCTAATTCAGACCAATCAAAAAAGTTCATTTTGCTATAAACTGTCCAAATAGTATCCCAACTGCCTCTTTTCATTTTGCTGCTCTCAAAGATAAGTATATTAGCAGTGCTTCAATAAATATATATCTGCTTTAGTTTTCAATAACATTTTATATTTTCTTGTGTTTTAGTTTAAGTTATTATCTTTTATGTAATTTATTTATTTATTTTAGTTGCAGTTTTACTCTTATTTTATTTCATTTTAAATCTCTCTTTTAAATTATTTTTACTTTAGGTTAATTGTATTAGCTTATTTATTTTTTCTTATATCTGTGTTTCTTTCTTTTCTTGTCTTTTTTTTCCTTGTTTTTATCTTCGTTTTTTCTCCTATTTTTATTATATATTTATATTGTTGGACTTGTATTTAAGGTTTCGTTAATATCCCCTGCGTATTTATACCTTCTGGAGCTTCTTAGTGCTCTTTCGTTTCTAATTGAGGTTCCGGACAGCTTCACTGCTGTATCTTCTTCCTGTATCCATTTTAGCAATCTGGTGCGTCGTGGCCACGCCTCCTTATCGTGACGCATCCATCTTCTCCTTTTGTTGACGTTGTCATTTTTCCCGCCCTCTGCTTCTCCCTGACTGTCCAACTTCTCTTCAGAAACTGTTGCAATATCTGGAGACTATTTCAATCTGGTCTCAGATAATTAGCAACTTTGTTTTTCTTCCGTTTACACATAGTTTATTTAATTGCTTACTTGGATTTTTAATTGACTGTTTAACTTTGTGACTTTTATAAGATTAATATTATTACATTAATTGCATAGTATTTTTTGCTACTATTCTGGCCTATTAGTTTATTACACTATATTTATATACTCATTGTTCATTTATACCATAACTATATTTAATACAATATAATATTTTATTAAATATGTTTGCAGATGAGTCTAATACTCATTCTGAGGAGTCTGCTACAGACTTGTTAGACAGTTTTATTAAAGACTATAGAAGTCATTTTAAGACCGCATCTAGATCTGTCAATGAGAATGCTAATTCTCCTAGAAAAGCAAAACAAAAAAGAAAACGTTTACCCAAAAAATATAAAAATGTTTTATTAAAAAAGAAATTTCATAAAGGAGCTTTTAGTCTGGAAAACCCAGACAACAGAGATAATTACAAAAAATAAAATTATCTCTTCAGAATCAGATTCTGAAGATGCAGCTCCTGTTAAAAAAGCAGCCAAGAGGAAAGTAGACCTAGTTTCTACATCTCAGTTTTCGGACTCCAATTCTAATAATGATGATTATTCTTGGCAATCTGTTTTTACACAAGAACTTTCTGATAGTTCTTCTTCAGATTTGTCCCTAAAAAGAACAAATTTAAAAAAATCTATTAAGAGGGTTGCAAAATTTTTAGACCACTATTTAAGAAAATCACTTTCAGTTAAAGCCATGTCCACTTTAAGAGCTGAATGTCCTAGAACAGACTGCCTCATAAAACTTCTGTCACGCCAGAAGTGGACGCAAATATCGTTAAATTTGTATGTTCAAAAAATTTTAATATCAGAAGAGGACCGGATAAATTTTTGAAGGCTTGTCAGGATAAATATTTGGACACATTAGGTCCTATTACTAAAATGTTTGAGCTGACTGAGGAAGCTATCATGAACAAATCCATGCTAGATCCTTATGTAATGAGACAGTGGATTCAAAGATCTATTTATCTAATGGGTGATGACAATACGGCCTTATCTACTCAACAAGATTAATTATTTTAAGAAAAATTGACCCTAAAATCTCTGACTTTGCCCCTACTGAAATGGGGCACCATGCAGAAGGTCTCTTGTTCAGGGACTTAGGTTTAAAAGAACTACATTCTTATGTGAATACCTTAAATTCCTTAAATAAAGTAAAGACCACTTCAAAAAAGATTTTTTTTATCCTACACCTAACCGTGTTTTTGATTGGGCAAGGAAAGGAAGTGGCCAGTTTCCCAGGTGCCCATACTTCTCCAATTGGCCTCAATATCAACCCTTCCCTCCACCAAGTCAGTCACTCACAAACTTCTTCTCTTCAAGAGCCCGTCCTTGGAATCCATAATTTTCCAGAGCAAGATCTCATCCAAGACCTTTCTCAGGTAAGCTCTTTTTCTCCACTCAACACAAAATTTTTCCCACACAAAGTTGGGGGAAGATTATACCTTTTTATAAAAACTTGGAAACTTATAATATCGGATTTTTGGGTTATTCAAACTGTTTCAGGTATTCTCCTAGACTTCATAGCTCCTCCTTTACAAAATCATCCTCCAAATCCAATAGTTTTTTCAAAAACAGACTCAAATCTCTTAGATCAAGAAATAACACATCTTCATTTCAAACAAGCTATAGAACTAGCTCCAAACAATGAAAATTCTTTTCTCAGTAACATGTTTTTTGTCAGAAAGAAAGAAGGATTTTTCCGCCCAGTGACAAATCTGAGGAATCTGAATGCCTTTCTATCTTACAATCATTTCAAGATGGAAGGAATTGACCTTCTGAGAGATTGTCTTATGGACAAGAACTGGTTAGTAAGACTAGATTTAACAGACATTTACTTGACAGTTCCCATACATCCTTTCCATCACATTTTTCTCAGATTTATTTGGAAAAATCAGATTTGGCAGTTTACTTGCCACCCTTTTGGTCTGTCATCAGATCCTTGGGCTTTCACCAAAAATGTCAAACCTGTAGTAGCTTGGTTGAGATTAAGAGGTATTTGTCTAATCATTTATTTGGACAATATACTACTTATGAATCAGGATCCTTCTCTTCTTCTTTCACATTTGAATCTAACTCTGGATATTCTGAAGAACCTAGGTTTCCTTATCAATTACAAAAAAATTGGTTCTTCTTCCTTCTCAGAAACTTACTTTTCTAGGTTTTCTAATAGATACATCTCTATCTACTTTGAGCCTTCCCTTGGAGAAAGATAACAAAATCAAGTTAGAAATTTCTCATTTATTAAAGAAAAGTTTTTTTCCAATCAGGACTCTTGCAGGAATTGTGGGTCTTCTTTCAGCCTCAATTCAAGCAATTTTTCCAGCTCCATTACATTTAAGAGCATTACAGAGATTATATTTTTTTTATTTAAGCAAGGGTTTTTCTTATTCGCACAGGATTTCTTTGTCCGAAGAAGCCCAGACCGAATTGATGTGGTGGCTTTCCAATATAGAAGCCTGGAATGGCAAAGCTCCAGATATTATAATAGAATCGGGTGCAAGATGGGGTGCCAGATGTGGTTCTCAAATAACTGGAGGCAAATGGTCAATTTCAGAAAGCAAATTGCATATAAATTGTCTAGAATTAATTGCAGGTTCATTTGCAATAAAGAGCTTTGTCAAACAAAATTCTCCCATTTTTATTCTTTTACGAATAGACACAGAGGCCTATTTATCAAGCCGTCAACTGTGCTGCATTAGGCAGCACCAATACGCCCGCCTGACATCGCCTAACATCGTGACCGCGGACCTGAATACGCTCTCCATATTTAACAAAAAAGCTGTCAAACAGCCGTGCACCAAGTACGGGGTGATGAGCAGCGGACTGTTGTTAACTAAACAGTCATCGATCTCGCTGCTATTCGGCTTTTTCACAGCTTTATTTGTATACTGTCACTAAATACCCCACTATACTAAACTGTTTAACCCCTATCCTGCCGCTCCCGGACCCCGCCGCAACTAAATAAAGTTATTAACCTCTATCCCGCCCCTCCCCGACCCTGCCGCAACTAAATAAAGTTATTAACCCCTAAACCGCAACTCTTGGAGCCCAACGCAACTCTAATAAACTTATTAACCCCTATCCTGCCGCTCCCGAACCCCGCCGCCACCTACATTATGTTCTTAACCCCTAATCTGCTGCCCCCTACACCGCCGCCACCTACATTATGTTATTAACCCCTATCCCGCTGCTCACGGAGCCCACCGCAACTAAATAAAGTTATTAACCTCTAAACCGCCAGCCCCCCACATCGCCATAAACTAAATTAACCTATTAACCCCTAAACCTAACAACCCCCTAACTGTACATTAAATATTAACATCCCTATCTTATAATAAATTTAAACTTACCTTTAGATTTAAATTAAACTATATTAAACTACTAATTAACCTACCCTAACTATTAGACTAAAATTACATTAAACTATATTAAATTAATAATTAATCTACCCTGTTATACTAAAATTACATTAAACTACAAATTAAATTAACTATATTATATATTTAAAAACCTAACCCTACTCAAATAATGTAAATTTACTAACTATATTATATATTTAAAAACCTAACCCTACTCAAATAATGTAAATCTACACTAAAAAATTAATAAGTTACACAAAACTAACAACTAAGTTACAAAAAATATAAACACTAAGATACACAAAATAAAAAATAAATTATCAAAGATTTAAACTAATTACACCTAATCTAAGAGCCCTATGAATATAAAAAAGCCCCCCAAAATAACCCCCCCAGCCTACAATCAGTCAATAGGATAGAGCTTGCATTCTATTGGCTATTCCAATCAGCCAATAGAATGTGAGCTCAATCCTATTGGCTGATTGGATCAGCCAATAGGATAAAAGCTCAATTCTATTGGCTGATTTCAACACCCCAATAGGATTTTTTTCATCTTAATTCCGATTGGCTGATAGAATTCTATCAGCCAATCGGAATCTAAGGGACGCCATCTTGGATGACGTCATTTAAAGGAACATTCATTCGGGAAGAAGACGTTGAACGAAAAGGATGCTCTGCATTGGATGTCTTGAAGATGGAGCCGCTCCGCAATGGATGGATGAAGATAGAAGATGACGTCTTGGATGAAGACTTTGGCTGCTTGGATGAAGACTTCTGCCAGCTTCTTGGAGGATGGATGTCAGATCTTCAAAACTGTAAGTGGATCTTCAGGAGTTAGTGTTAGGATTTTCTAAGGGTGTATTGGGTGGGTTCTATTTTTAGATTAGGGGTTTGGGCTGCAAAAGAGCTAAATGCCCTTTTAAGGGAAATGCCCATCCAAATGCCTTTTTTAGGGCAATGGGGAGCTTAGGTTTTTTTAGTTAGGTTTTTATTGGGGGGGGGTTGGTTGTGTGGGTGGTGGGTTTTACTGTTTGGGGGTATTTGTATTTTTTATTTACAGATAAAAGAGCTGATTTCTTTGGGGCAATGCCCCACAAAAGGCCCTTTTAAGGGCTATTTGTAGTTTATTGTAGGCTAGGGTTTTTTATTTTGGGGGGCTTTATTATTTTCATAGGGCTCTTAGATTAGGTGTAATTAGTTTAAATCTTTGATAATTTATTTTTTATTTTGTTTAACTTAGTGTTTATTTTGTTTTGTAACTTAGTGTTTGTTATTTTTTGTAACATAGTTGTTAGTTTTATGTAACTTAGTAATTTTTTAGTGTAGATTTAAATTATTTGAGTAGGGTTAGGTGTTTAAATATATAATATAGTTAATTTAATTTGTAGTTTAATGTAATTTAGTCTAACAGTTAGGGTAGATTAATTATTAGTTTAATATAGTTTAATGTAATTTTAGTATAATAGTTAGGGTAGATGAATTATTAATTTAATATAGTTTAATGTAATTTTAGTATAATAGTTAGGGTAGGTTAATTAGTAGTTTAATATAGTTTAATTTAAATCTAAAGGTAAGTTTAAATTTATTATAAGATAGGAGTGAGTTAATATTTCATATAAAGTTAGCGGGTTGTTAAGTTTAGGGGTTAATAGTTTAATTTAGTTTATGGCGATGTGGGGGGCTGGAGGTTTATGGGTTAATAGGTTTAGTAAGTGCTAGTAATGTGGGAGGCCAGGGTTTTAGGGGTTAATACATTTATTTAGTTGCGGTGGGCTCCGGGAGTGGCGGGATAGGAGTTAATAACTTTATGTAGGTGGTGTCGGTGTCGGGAGCGGCAGATTAGGGGTTAATAACTTTTATTTAGGTGGCGGCGGTGTCGGAATGGCTGAATAGGGGTTAATAAGTATAATGTAGGTGGCGGCGGTGTAGGGGGCGACAGATTAGAGGTTAATAAGTATAATGTAGGTGGTGGCAGTGTCGGGCGGTAGATTAGGGGTTAATAAGTATAATGTAGGTGGCGACAGTGTCGGGCGGCAGATTAGGGGTAAATAAGTATAATGTAGGTGGCGGCTGTGTTGGGGCGGCAGATTAGGGGTTAATAAGTATAATGTAGGTGGCGGCGATGTAGAGGGCGGCAGATTAGGGGTGTTTAGACTCGGGGTATATGTGAAGGTGTTAGGTGTAAACATAACTTTTATTCTGCCATAGGAATCAATGGGATATCGGGCAGCAGCGAACATAAGCTTTCGCTGCTTTCAGACCATTGATTCCTATGGCATCCGCCACCTCCAGGGCGGCGGATTGAAAAGCAGGTACGCTGGGCCGGAATAGTAGCGAGCGTACCTGGTAGATATTTGATAACTAGCAAAAGTAGTCAGATAGTACTGCATTTGCATTCGGAACATCTGTAATGACGTAAGCATTGATCTGTGTTGGACTGAGACTGGCGGATCGTTTGTTATGTCACAGATTTAGACTTTTGCTGGTCTGTAAGCTTTGATAAATAAGGGGACTCAAGCTCGCCACAATTATGCTGCAGAGTTCCAGCGTGTTTGCGGTTGACGGCTTCATAAATAGGCCTCAATATCTCTGCAGTCTGTTATCTGAATCGTTTGGGTGGAACTCAATCCAAACAATTATCAGACATAACAAAGAATTTTGTACATCAATGTCTCCAAAACAATATATCTATTTGCGCAGAATACATTCCAGGTCTCTCCAATATAGCTGCAGATTGGGGTTCTCGGTATATATCAGACTCAAGCAATTGAAGATTGCATTCAGATATTTTTCAAAATTTACAATTTATCAGAGGTCCTTTCTCGATAGATTTGTTTGCATCTCGTCTGAATTATCAGATTCTTCCTTTCTTCTGTTGGCGTCCAGATCCAGAAGCATTAGCAGTGGATGCATTTTTTCAGACATGGCCCTTTCAGGGAACGTATGCCTTTCCTCCGTTTTCAATGATTCCTCGAGTTTTGAATGTCATCACGAGGAACAACAATTTGCTTGTGCTGATTTCCCCGTTTTGGCCGACCCAATTCTGGTACACATCTTTTCTCGAAATGTCAATCCACTTCCTGGTCCTTCTTCCTCTTGTTCCTCACCTTCTATTAGATCCAAACGGGGGTTTTCACAACCTAGCTCTTCAAGGTTCTCTTCAACAAAAACATTTGGATCCTGTTTCAGCTCCTTTAAATGAAATTCTACATTTTTTAACTTCTCTATTTGATGCAGGTTTAGCTTATAGATCTATTAACGTTTATAGACCAGCTATATCTGCGGGTCATGAACTTATTGATAACATGCCTATTGGACAACATATCTCAATTTCCAGACTTATGAAATTGAATAAAATTAAAAGACCTCCTTCTGCTAAGCATTCTTCCTTTTGGGATGTTAATTTTTTTCCCTGTTGCAATCTTGTCCTTCTAATGAATCCCTTTCTCTTAAACAACTTTCTTGCAAACTCACAACTCTTTGTCTTCTCTCTTGTAGGAGAGTTTTTGATGTTAAAGCCATTGATTTTTCTTCTAAGATGTTTTCTCCTCAAGGTGTCATCTTTAATATAGAATCTAGAAGAACTAAGTCTATGTTGTCTTCTATCTTTTATCCTTATTTTTCTGAGTGTCCTTCTTTATGTGTTGTTCTTTGTCTTAAAGAATATGAGAAAAGTACTTTGTCTTTTAGAGATCCTCTCTCTTCTAACCAACTTTTGATTTCTTTTTCTCCTCCTCACTCTCATGTTTCTTCTACTTCCATTAGTAGATGGATTAAATGGATAATGAGTCAAGCAGGTTTTTGATGATTCCTTTTCTTCTCATTCTATAAGAGGAGCTGCAGCCTCTAAAGCTTTTTGTAAATCAGCTTCTCTTCAGGAAATTTTGAATGCCGCTGACTGGTCTTCTGATTCAATTTTTAGACAGTTTTATTTTAAACCCATCAATTATTTGCCTCAATGTTTATTAGATTGTTTTATTTCTAGCTTTAAACTTGCAAAATAGGAGTCTCTATCCTTGTAATAAAAGATTATCCTAGCTTTGTGAAGGAATAATCTAGATTTTATTAAAGAGACAGAGACAAGTATTTTCCCTCCCTTTTACCCTATGCTATTGTTTTTTTGTATAAAAATTTATATTTGATGAATAATTTATATACATTTATTGCAGCTCCTGGTCCCTCTCCTTCAGGATTCTTAATGTCTGTTTATTACAAAAGAAGATCTTCAAATTCAAGTTCCATTTGAAGAATTTTCTACAAGTTCTACAGGATTTCATCCTCATGGTCATATTCCTTCGGATAACTGTGTTTCAAGTTTTTTCTTTATTTCTTCTGGTTCTTACTTATGTTTTTTTGTATTAGTTTATGAACTCATTTGTTAAGACTTCAACAATATTTTCTCCTCAAGCACCAAAGTTCAAAGAGGCAGTTGGGATACTTTTTGGACAGTTTATAGCAAAATTAACTTTTCTGATTGGTCTGAATTAGATCACACCATCCAGGGTTATTTTTCATTGGTTACCATATTCATATCTGTGTTTTCTATGTTATATATTTAAAATATGTATTGTTTCTTTGAATGGCTGTTGAGCAGTAAAGGAAAAGGCTTATGCAAAATACTCGTCTCTGTCTCTTTAATAAAATCTACATTATTCCTTCACAAAGCTAGGATAATCGGAATTTTGAATGTTTATATAACTTTGTAACATTCTATTTTCAAATTTTTATTTTCAAATTTTTCAATAACATTCGAAAATATTTATTTAAATAATAGAATGTTTAGCTATGAATTTTATATCACATTCAATTTCAAAATGTAATATTCGAATTTGAATGTGACATTCGAATTCAAAATACTATTTCTAGTCTATAACTGTGGTTTATAAATATAAAATAAATAGTATTTCTAGTATAATACAGTGTTTTAAAAATCTAATATTTGAATTCAAAATAGTATTTCTAGTCTACAACTGTGTTTTATGAATGTAATATTCGAATTTGAATGGGAAATTCGAATTCGAATGCTGCATTCGAATTCTAAATAGTATTTATAGTCTAAAAATTTGTTTTATAACTGTAATATTCGAATTTGAATGTGACATTCGAATTTGAATGTGACATTCGAATTCGAATGTCAAATTCGAATTTGAAATAATATTTCTAGTCTACAACTTTTGTATAAATGTAATATTCAAGTTCGAATGTCACATTCAAATTCAAATGTAGCATTCAAATTCAAAATAGTATTTCTAGTCTAAAACTGTGTTTTATAAATGTTATATTCGAATTTGAATGTGACATTTGAATTCGAGTGTAATATTTGAATTCGAATGTCACATTAGAAAACTGTAAACAACATTCGATAATAGAATTTTTAAGAATATTCGTTCTTATCAACATTCGATTGTGTAAATCGAATTTCTACAATAAGTTTCGTTCTAACATTCGAATTTGAATATAAACACATTGCCCATCCCTATTCAAGAGTCAATGTTACCTAAATGTTGTTTGACTTCTAGGTTTGATATTATTTCTGTATTGGTTGAAAGCACTAAATCCAGTTAAGCATTATTTCTAGTTGGCTTCTATATTAATTGGGACATTAAGGTATAATTAAAGGGACACTAAACCCAAAATTTTTCTTTCATGAGTCAGATAGAGCATGCAATTTTAAGGAACTTTCTAATTTACTCCTGTTATCAATTTTTCTTCGTTCTCTTGCTATCTTTATTTAAAAAGCAGGAATGTGATACATAGGAGCTGTCCCATTTTTTGTTGAGAACCTGGGTTATACTTGCTTATTGGTGGGTAAATGTAATCCTCCAATAAGCAAGCACTATCCATGGTGCTGAACCTAAAATGGGCTGGCTGCTAAGATTTACATTCCTGCTTTTAAAATAAAGATACCAAGAGAATGAAGAAAAATTGATAATAGGAGTAAATTAGAAAGTTGATTAAAATGTCATGCTCTATTTGAATCATGAAAAAAAAATTGGGTTCAGTGTCCCTTTAAGCATATTTAAAAATATGTTTCCCTAGCTGGATTGCTATGTAGATTGCTAGTTTCACTACCTACATTTATTTGGGGTATTTAAAATTATGTCTAATTACATACTGGATTTTTTTGCAGTCTTTTCTATTTGCATTTGAAGCTGAGTTGCTTCAATGTCACTAATGTTGGGGGGCTTGTAGCATGTTCCTAACAATAATTGTTGGGGATTTTGTTTACCCCACTCTTTATTTCAACCACAGTGTTTCTACATTATTATCTGTATGATCATAAATATCTTCCCTTATTGTAGGTTTAAGGTCAGGCTTAATGAACATGCAAAATCCTCTTCCCATTTGAATTACCCCTATCCCTCCTAAATAAGGTATAACCCTCTAAGTTGCATCAGAAGGTGGACCTCCAGGAGCAGGATGTATTGTCATCCTGTATACTTAACATGGAGGATGGCAACATGTGGTCAACAACACTCTATAGCTTAAAGAAACATGAAGGGCAACTATTTCTTAAAAATATATAATTCCACGTCAAGATTCTGGTGACATTGTTTAAATACACAAGCATCAGCCTCATGGTTTATTCTGTTACTATAACTCCTCAGTAGAATTATACCCCAATAATACAAATATAACCTTTATGTATCCTCATGTTTGTTTGGCTGCCTTCCAAATACCACTGGCTAAGGGTTGCTGAGGATAGCTGGAGGGTTCTGGATGGTAGCAGGATAAAGAGGG
The DNA here is from genome assembly GCF_027579735.1 of Bombina bombina. Taxonomy (NCBI): domain Eukaryota; kingdom Metazoa; phylum Chordata; class Amphibia; order Anura; family Bombinatoridae; genus Bombina; species Bombina bombina. The sequence continues at coordinate 573,680,670 of NC_069500.1, read as the reverse complement.
AAACATGAAAGGAAAATACAGTGAGCGTAGAAGTGAATGCAGTTCAGTTTTTTCATTGAAAGCTACCCGCAATGTTGAGATGTATACGCAATTGTACTGTGAGTGCTGCCTGTTTTATAGGATGTGTGCCTAAACTAGTATGTGAGTATAGCCCATATCTAGGTTCAATAGGTATTATTTAAGGGAACTACTATTAGCTGTGCACCCATGTGAAACCTTGACAACATGAAAAGTTAGCAAGGTGAGTTTAAAGTTAGGATCCACACATGAGAAGTCCAGTAAAAAGAGATATAAGCGTATTACCTTCTCATCAAGGTCTCAATAATTGAAAGTACCATGAGACGGTGAGATATTCTAAAGGGATCCACCACCATGTTGAGAAAGCTGGAAAAATATTAAAAATTGCCAACATTACCTATTTAAGGCATTATTGCAGAGAGGAGTTTTACTATACATCACAATGGGTGGCAATGCTGGCAAAATATTCCAAGCAGCATCACCACCTACATTGGTGATGTAAACTAAAGGATCCCTTTTAAATATAATGCAAAACAAAATAAACACACTGCAGCTTAGCCTAATAACCCCCAAACTGCTATAACCCCCATCACAATAAACCCTACACTACTTAACCCCTATACCGCCACAACCCCTCTATCACAATAATGCCTACACTTCTTAACCCCTTTTCCCACCATAAACTACCCCTAACCTATTATCTCCTTAAATGCCAGTACCCCGCCACAAACTAATCTGACCCCTACAGCTAACCCCTAACCTTAAATCTCATAAGTAAAAAAAAAAAAAGCTAGCATTACCAATAAAATTTTTTTTTATAATAGAAGTAAAATGGAACGTTATCTTAAATTGTATACTCTGAATCATGAAATACAATTTGGGTGTCTTATGTCCCTTGAAGGTGTCGATGGACAAGGTTCACAGCCAGTGAAGCTGTCTGTCAACATTTAGGGATATTGAGGTGGCATCCCCTGCCTTTATGTATTACAACTGTGCAAACTGTGCCATTTATTTCAGAGGAGGTGGAGGGCTCCAGAAGCAGGTCTTAAAAACACTGCTTCTCAACATGCATGTTCAGGATTGCAAGAGTGAGTCTGAACGGCAATGGCTTAAAAGCTGCATTCACAGTTTCATAAACAGAGCCTGTATTATTCAAAAGTAACACTAAATGAACACTAGAATCTTTCATCAAGGAAGGAAATATACTCCAGAAACATTTTAATAAAACACATTGGGAATCCTTAAGCAGATATTAAGCCATTTGTTAATAAGTCTGTAATATAAAAGTTACAATGCAAATAAAATTAAACATCTAAGCTATCTAAACTATATCATCATTGGCCTAGTGCAGTTTGAACTCTAATTCTTCAGGACCTTGGAGAGCTGTTTACAACTGGCCTTTATATAACAAAATAAAACTTATCTGTAAGACCTACCTCATACATATATATAGTTTGCTTTAATTTGACTTCAGAAATACTCAAACACCATAGTGATTGTTGCATCTATGAAACAGAAATTTGAATAGTAAAATTACAGCACTATTTATGTAAAACTCAAAAAGGGCAGTACCATGTTAGCCAGTGTATTTAAAGAAAGTAAAAATAATTTTGTAACAAAATTACAAATATTATGTACAAGGTCCCTTCATCAGGCATTAAAATATACAAATCAAGCTCATATATATATATATATATATATATATATATATATATATATATATATATATATATATATATATATATATATATATATATATATATATATTGTGGGTGGGGTCAGACTGATATACTACAGGAGAATTCTACTCTGTGAAAAGCATTACTGGGCTAAAAGAAGTTGCACCCAGGTGGTGAATCGCCATAGAACAGGCTAACATCGATATTGAGCTGGTTGTTCGTTCCTGTGAGTGCATTTCTCTCTAGTTTCCCTATGTGAAAAAGGGTAACCCAGACGTGGACCCCTTGCTCATTGTGCTTAGAGGAATACTGCTACACCTCACTGACGAGGCTCAATGAAGGCCGAAACAATCGTCTGAGGTTGCTGTATTCCTTGTTCAGAGAGGAGTTGTCTGGCATTTCGGCGATGGACTGGCCGTAATGGGCGGGGTCAGACTGATATACTACAGGAGAATTCTACTCTGTGAAAAACATTACTGGGCTAAAAGAATTTGCACCCAGGTGGTGAATCGCCATAGAACAGGCTAACAATGATATTGAGCTGGTTTTTTGTTCCTGTGAGTGCATTTCTCTCTAGTCTCCCTATATATATATGTAACGGGGTTTGGCCTAGGCCCACAATTACCCCTGTGGGTCTTTACCCCAGCTACCTCCATGTGCTCTGCAGGCTGATCCTGAGTCTCCGCTACCTGGGAGTTGGGGTACATGACTGTGGCAGTGCCTCCACCTGACTGGGCATCCAGGGCAAGAATGGGTTTCCCAGACAGGAACATAATAAATAACTACAACACACACAGTAATAACAGTAAAACAGTATGAACATGTATTAAAGGATTTTGGCAAATAAAAAATAAGGCAAGAAATACAGTGGCTAACTAACACACCAACTCTCTCTAACCAGGACCAGCACCCTCCCAAACCACCTGCGAACCCACCCTCAGGCTTCACCCTAATGGCTGATGGGTACCAGTTGGTGCACAGAAATGTTGGGGCCCTTTAAGGTAATCCACATGCATTTAAACAGTTGCAGCTCATAGGAAACTGCAATCCACAGGAAGAGCTGTTTATAAGTTTATGTGATGGACAGAATGCCCTGTCAGTATGACAAGGAGAGAGGATAATTCTTACCACTAAACAGGATTCATCTGTATAGGCTGACAGAAAACTCCAAGGTCTGCCAGTCATTTACTTTGTCTGCATTCTTCTCCACAGCTCTCTCACAGGGTCAGACTGCAGCTGGCAGCATACACTAAATCAGCAGAGGAATGCTGTTACTTTACAAGATGAAGTCTGCAGCTCTCTCACAGCCAGGCCTCACACACACCTTCACTGCTCTGACATGTCTGCTTCCTCCTGTGTCTTACACTCTTCTTTCAGTTTCACTTGATCACATGACCAACCAGTCTAATAGTTGCCTAGGCAACTTCTCCTGCAGATTGTATACAGGTGCAAAAGTTCACAGGAAAATGTTCAACAGGAAGGGCTACATTCTCCCCCTCGTAAAATCCTTGCCTTCCACTGGCAAGGTTCCACCAAGAGGTAAATTGAAAAAACAAAACATATAAATAATAATAAATGCACTAACAGTCCTATAAACAAATGTTAACTATCTTACAGTTTATTCTAGTACAGAGGGGTTCCAACATTCATAATGTCCGCAACCGCATACAGAAAATCAACCATTTTAGACTGTACCTGGGGCATATGTACATAACTGGGTTCTCCGACTTGATCGTAAGTAAGAACCCTGGGAGGCTGTCGTATTCTAGTACCCAGTCTCTGTTCTCTCTGAGGAAGTCCAGAATGTGCCTGGGAATCTTCAGCTCTGGCCACTTGGGTGGGGAGGTCACCAGATGCTTGAGACCCTGGCTCTCCCATGATACAAGAGTCTCTTTTTGGGGTCCCAGGCACAAAGTTGGGGCTGTTGGGATTCAATGTAGAGGAGGCTAAGGGAGGAGAGGAAGGAAAGTGCTGTCTTTCCTCAGCAGGAGGAGACCACCATTGGTTATCAGCACTAAGAGCTTCTGGAGTCTCTACTGCCTCATTTTCAGGACTCTCCGTTGTGCTTTTCTCCCATTCACTGCTACTCCCTTCCTCTTCATCGATATAGGCTATTGGTAGTAGATGGTTCCTATGCCAAGCTTTGATCCGGCCTTCTGGGCCTTTTATATTATACACTGGCAGCCCCTTTAGCTTAGACACAACTTCAAATAGGGTATCCTTCCATCTGTCTGCTAATTTGTGTTTCCCAGGTACCCCTAGATTCCGGAGGAGAACCTTATCTCCCGCTTGGACTTCCCGATGCTTCACTTTGGTATCGTATCTTCTTTTGTTGCGTTCCTCCATTTTTGCCGCAGCTTGAGTGGCCAACTCGTAGGCACTGTGAAGGTTTTGTCTGAGGGTCCTCACATACTGGAAGTGAGAGTCTGACTTTGTCCCATCTGGGGACACCCCCAACCGGACATCTATCGGTAGTCTGGCTTCCCTTCCAAACACTATGAGGTCATCAAGATAGACTAGGCACTCTTTGGGATTCATATCCCCCACAGTCTTCTCCATCAGCCTTTGAAAGGTGGCGGGAGCTCCAGTGACCCCTTGGGGCATCCTGGTAAACTCGTAGAATCCCAAGGGACAGATGAAAGCTGTCTTTTCCTGATCCTCCTTCTTCATGGGTACCTGATAATACCCAGACCTCAAGTCCAGAACGCTGAACCACTGGCTTCCAGAAAGGGCATCTAGCAGATCTTCTATCCGTGGCAGAGTATATTGATCTGGCACAGTCCTTTTGTTTAAAGTCCGATAGTCTATGCAGAGCCGGACTGTGCCATTCTTTTTCCTAACTACCACTATGGGTGAGGCATATGGACTTCTGGACTCTCTAATAATGCCAGATTCTTCCATCTGTTTGAGTATATCCCGGACATCTTCCACATCTCGAGGGGGTATTCTCCTTGATCTTTCTCTGAAAGGAGCTGGGTCAGAAAGTCTGATAGCATGTGTGGCACTCTTTGCACATCCCACATCCATTTCTTTCCTGGAGAAGACTTTCTCTCGAGTAGCCAATTTGGATCGGAGGCTATCTCTCCACTTTTGTGGTAGAGGAGAATCTTCCAGTTCAAAAACTATAGGTCCTTCATGATCACCTCCCTGTTCTGCCTTTACAGACATTACTGAAGAGACTTGGTCCAACAAGTGAATCACACCAATCTTCTGGTGACGATCAATTCTGATCTCTGTGGGTGTTAAGTTTCTTATCATTATCGGGAAATCTTTACACCAGTGATTCCGCCAGTCTTTCACCTCAGGTATGAGAGTCCACCCCTTTTTTGCATCCTCCTCAGGCAAGGACTCAATGAGGTATTGCCTGGTTCCTCCTGATATTTCATGGTGCATAGATGCTATGGCTCGTAGAGTCTTAGTCTCTCCAGGCCTTACAAATAAAGGTTCTTTCCCCGAGTAGTGGCATGATCCTGGTCTAGCTTGTAGGGCTAGTCGATGGCACTCTTTCCCTAGAACAGGGCTGACTTCCATCAGTCTGGTTAGAGATACATCTCCCACTTCAGTTAGGTAGGCCCTGAACATGTCCTCCACCATTCTTGCGTTGGTACCCAAAATTATTGGGGCGCACATTGTTTTCTTCATGGAGCATACAAGAGCTTCCAATTCCATAGGGCAGATCATTCCTGTGTTTAACTGTGGGATGGTTATTGTCACTCTTATACATCCCTCTACAGGCTGGGCCTGAGATCCCACTCCCCACAACTGCAACTCTCCTGCTGGCTCCAGGGGAATATGTTTTAGATGATGGTCATAGAAGTCTCTATTAATGATGGTGACCTGGGATCCAGTATCTAACAAGGCCGAGGCATGAATATCTTCTATTTGTAACTGTATCAGAGATTTGGGCCCGATCTTGGCCCCCACAGATAACATGGGTGTTGTTTTTTTTCCTCTTTTCCTGAAAGGACTGGTAACTTGAGCCTCATCCAGCTCAATAGCTAGCACTTCCACTCCTGTATCTGATGAATTAGTGGGACACTCCCGCTTGAAATGCCCTGATTTTCCACACTTAAAACAGTTCCCTCGGGGGGACTGTTCCTCTGGGAATAACCTTCCTGTGGTCTCCCTGCGGTGCTGCCTCCTGGTAGGAGAATAATCTGTTCTTCTTGGCAATGACTTAGACAATAATTCTAATTCAGCTACCTTTTTTTTAAGAACGAACAGTTCCATATCCTCTTTCTCTGCAGCTTTAGAAGAATTTCCTTTTTGTGGAGGAGATGGGGACATTTGGTTCTCCAGTACTTTTGCTTTTCGGATCAGTGTGGAATAGGACAAGACTTGATCATCCAACTTAACTCTTAACATGATCATGACTGGATCATTGCTAAGGCCTCCCTTCTGAATTTGTTTGGATAGTCGAGCATCCAACTCAGATGCAGTGACTGCTCCATTATGAAACAGTTTTCCCAGTGACAATTGTAATCGATTGATATAGTCTGAAGCTTTCTCATGTTCCTTCTGTTTAGTGGCTAGGAACTTGATTAATAGATCATCAGAGTCCTCTGATTTTCCATACGCATCCTGCAAAACTTTCAGGTAATCTTGTGCAGTAGCTTGTTCATTCACTCCCCTAAACAGCCTTATCATATTCGTAGCTGGGAAACGAAGACTCTCCATTATCCGTTGTTTTTTTATGTTATCCGTACAAGACCATTCTTCCAATAATTGTACAGCATTATCCTTCCAGGCCTTAAAGGGTTCCTCCCCGGCAGGAACAGGCTGATTCCCAGAAAACACTTTCAGCTTACGGTAACTGTGGGTATGGGTAGCTGTTACTATGGCTTCTGAGAGTTTTTGCAGTATTTCAGATATGTTACTCTCTCCTGAACTTGTGGCTCTCAATAGGGAATCGCCTGGTTTTGGGGATGTTGGAGATGAGGGAACCACTAGATCTTGGGTCTTAGGGGCAGTTGTCCCTTGCACACTGGAAAAGTAGACATTTCGTTTGGGGATGGCCCCAGTCTCTACAGGGGTAACCGGTAATCTCCTGGCGGGTTTCTCTGACAAAGGGGACAGAATCTGGGAATAACTTGATACATTAAAGTCTCTTTGGCCTATACTGGAGGGTTGCTGCAGTGTAACCCCTTCCTCCTTATCAGGGAGAGCGTACACCAAGCGACATCCTTCAGGAGCTGCTTCAAGAAGGTATAGACATGTAGGCCTATGACGGCCTCTCAAATCTGCATGGGAATATACTAACATGTAAGTTTGACCGTATGAATCATGCAGGATATCTCTGATGGTAGCCATCTCTATTCCCAGTACAATCTCTACGCACTTGGTGATATGTTTTATCTCACTATAGGGAGGTACCTGGCATATCATCACTGCATGATGCAATGGTACCTTCTGTTGCTGGGCCCAATCTGTTACAAATGGGAGTGTGGGCCGGGGAATTAACGTATCTTTACTGGGTGTACCCCAATTTATCTCAGCAGTACCACCAAATGTAACGGGGTTTGGCCTAGGCCCACAATTACCCCTGTGGGTCTTTACCCCAGCTACCTCCATGTGCTCTGCAGGCTGATCCTGAGTCTCCGCTACCTGGGAGTTGGGGTACATGACTGTGGCAGTGCCTCCACCTGACTGGGCATCCAGGGCAAGAATGGGTTTCCCAGACAGGAACATAATAAATAACTACAACACACACAGTAATAACAGTAAAACAGTATGAACATGTATTAAAGGATTTTGGCAAATAAAAAATAAGGCAAGAAATACAGTGGCTAACTAACACACCAACTCTCTCTAACCAGGCCCAGCACCCTCCCAAACCACCTGCGAACCCACCCTCAGGCTTCACCCTAATGGCTGATGGGTACCAGTTGGTGCACAGAAATGTTGGGGCCCTTTAAGGTAATCCACATGCATTTAAACAGTTGCAGCTCATAGGAAACTGCAATCCACAGGAAGAGCTGTTTATAAGTTTATGTGATGGACAGAATGCCCTGTCAGTATGACAAGGAGAGAGGATAATTCTTACCACTAAACAGGATTCATCTGTATAGGCTGACAGAAAACTCCAAGGTCTGCCAGTCATTTACTTTGTCTGCATTCTTCTCCACAGCTCTCTCACAGGGTCAGACTGCAGCTGGCAGCATACACTAAATCAGCAGAGGAATGCTGTTACTTTACAAGATGAAGTCTGCAGCTCTCTCACAGCCAGGCCTCACACACACCTTCACTGCTCTGACATGTCTGCTTCCTCCTGTGTCTTACACTCTTCTTTCAGTTTCACTTGATCACATGACCAACCAGTCTAATAGTTGCCTAGGCAACTTCTCCTGCAGATTGTATACAGGTGCAAAAGTTCACAGGAAAATGTTCAACAGGAAGGGCTACATATATATATATATATATATATATATATATATATATATATATATATATACACACACATACATACAGAATACAGGGTAAGATATATGTATTAAAAGATAACGTATGTAAAACATGAACATTTGTTGTGTTGATGTTGTATGGGCAAGGCTTTGGGGAATGTTTAACAGGGATGTGTGAAGATGTTTGTGATTCTTGGACATTATTACTTACTAGTCCCAAAGCCCGTTCACACGGGCCATTTTTTGAAGTACAGCGGCCCCACCACTTGCTCTCTCTCCCCCCTCTCTTTTGCTCCCTCTCTCCCCCCTCTCTTTTGCTCTCTCTCTCCCCCCTCTCTTTTGCTCTCTTTCTCCCCCCTCTCTTTTGCTCTCTCTCTCTCCCCTCTCTTTTGCTCTCTCTCCCCTCTCTTTTGATCATTCCCCTCTCTTTTACTCCCTCTCTCCCCCCTCTCTTTTGTTTTCTCTCGTCCCTCTCTTTTGCTCTCTCTCCCCCTTCTCTTTTGCGCTCTCTCTCTCCCCCTCTCTTTTGTGCTCTCTCTACCCCCTATCTTTCGCACTCTCTCTCCCCCTCTCTTTTGCGCTCTCTCCCCCTCTCTTTTGCTTTCTGTCTCACTCTCTTTTGATCTCTCTCTCCCCCCTCTCTTTTGCTCTCTCTCCCCCTCTCTTTTGCTCTCTCCCCACTCTCTCTCCCCCCTCTCTTTTGCTCTCTCTCTCCCCCCTCTCTTTTGCTCCCCCTCTCCCCACTTTCTTTTGCTCTCTCTCCCCTCTCTCTTTTGCTCTCTTTCTCCCCACTCTCTTGCCAGCCCTCTCTTTTGCTCTCTCCTCCCCTCTCTCTCTCCCCCTCTCTTTTGCTTTTTCTCTCTCCTCCCTCTTTTGCTCTCTCTTCCCTCTCTTTTGTTCTTTCCCCTCTCTTTTGCTCTCTCTCTCCCATCTCTTTTGCTCTCTCTCTCCTCATCTCTTTTTATTTCTCCCCCTCTCTTTTGCTCTCTCTCTTTCCCCCCTCTTTTTTTTCTCTCCCCCTCTCTTTTGCTCTCTCTTCCCTCTCTTTTGCTCTTTCCCCTCTCTTTTGTTCTTTCCCCTCTATTTTGCTCTTTCCCCACTTTTTTCCCCTCTCTCCCGTCTTGTTTGCTCTTTCCCATCTCGTTTGCTCTCTCCCCCTCTCTTTCTCTCTCTCCCCACTCTCTTTTGATCTGTCTCTCTTGCATGCACGCGACCACGCCCCAACCCTGCCCCTGCCATGCACGGCCACGCCCACCACCCAGCTACACCCACTTCCGCCCACCATTTTGCTCAAGCGATATCGTGTTTTTGAAAACCTTTTTCATAGCGCTGATATTACAAGTTGAGCAATTGCTATTTACGCTTCAATCCTTTCCGCAATCTCAGAGCTGTGGTGAACTGTTTTCTGAAACAAAAATGTTGCACAAAACACTTCAAAAATACATTACAAAGTACAGTTACAGTCATATTAACACTGTCTAATAAAATAATTTTATAAAAAATATTGCACAAAAAATTTATAAGGGATCAAAGATATGAGATCTCGGGTGTTAGAAAAAAAAAGGCAGGCAAATGGCGTAACATTGAGACATATGCATATACATTGCTAAAGATACATTTGTATATATATATATATATACTGTATATATATATATTAATGTATTTATATGTGTAAATATGAGGCCAATTATAGATAGATGTGTAGCAGAGTTAACCATGTGAAGCCTGCCATGCGAACTCCTACATTTTAAAAAGAAAGAAAAGTGTATATATATATATATATATATATATATATATATATATATATATATATATATATATATATATATATATATAATACTATGGAACTTTACTCTATATCTGAAATTCTTTATTGCGGTCTCTCTTGAAGTTCAAATAGATTCCATTCATTGGAAAGACAGAAACATACAAATATTGTGCAAAACAATTCTTTGCAGGATATATTTTCCTATTCTAGATGAATAAAACTTATGACCTTCTGAGCTTCACACACAGAATACAACTTTACTTCTATTATCAAATTTGCCTTATTCTCTCGGCATCCTTTAAAGGAGCAGCAATGCACTACTGGGAGCTAGCTGAACACATTGGGTGAGCCAATGAAAATGTATATATGTGCAGCCACCAATCAGCAGCTAGCTCTCAGTAGCACATTGCTACTATTTAGCCTACCTAGGTAGCATACCAAGAATTAGATAATAGAAGTAAATTGAGTTTAAAATTGCATGATCTAAATGCAATTTTGTTTTAACTTCCGTTTAAGTGAATAAAAACCTTTTAATTTCACATATCCTTGCACAACGATAAGGAACTCAATATCCTATGAAGCGTCAGAACACTGGTAAGTCTTTCCTCCTATACGTGACGTGTTAGCTTCTGCTTACAGCTAACGATTTTGTTTCACCAAATAACTTTGGCTCTCTCAAAAATCCTATACTCCTACATTTTTTTTTAAATATTCCAATCACAAAGTTTACTGTTTCTATTAAAAAGAGAGGACTGAAAAACATTAGTTTGTATTTGAAAGAATCAGTTTAATAATCCTTTAAAATGAAAAATGCTGATGCAAGTAAAAAAAGGAAAATAAATTAAACACAGAGAATATACTTGACACTCTGAAGCTGACAAAGTCAGTCTATAGAGACACTGACAACTGATGTCTATACAAACAGTGAATCATAGCAGACTTGACAGGCCTTGACACAAGCAGAAGACAGAGGTATGTCAAAGATGTCATGATTCATCCTCACTTCAGAGGGGAGAACCCAGACAGGGCAAAGATAACAAATCAATGGAACACCAAGAGACAAAGCAGCCAACCAAGGTCAAGCCAAGGGCACAAAAAAAAGGACAATGCACAGCCAGGGTAACAATGCAGGTTTTGGAGACAACATAGAGAAAGCATGTAAGTCAAGAAGATATTAAAGGCACAGTCAACACTAGAATTTTTGTTTTTTAAAAGATAGATAATCCCTTAATTATTAATTCCCCAGTTTTGCATAACCAACACAGTTATAATTATACACGTTTTACCTCTGTAATTACCTTGTATCTAAGCTTCAGCAGACTGCCCCCTTATTTCAGTTCTTTTGACAGACTTGCATGTTAGCCAATCAGAGCTGACTCCATGGAAAATTCACATGCATGAGCTCAATGTTATCTATATGAAACATGTGAACTAATGCCCTCTAGCGGTGAAAAACTATCAAAATGCATTTAGATTAGAGGTGGCCTTCAAGGTCTAAGAAATTAGCATATGAACCTCCTAGGTTTAGCTTTCAACTAAGAATACCAAGAGAACAAAGCAAAATTGGTGATAAAAGTAAATTGGAAAGTTGTTTAAAATTACATGCCCTATTTGAATCATGAATGTTTTTTTGGGATTTGACTGTCCCTTTAAGATTTTAATAGCCAGGGCAAATGCAGGTTATAAAGGAAATGAAACAGTACATATTGAAAGACAGGTAGAAATAAAAAGTAGTCAGTTCACTATAAAAAGGGAAAGATGCCCAGATAGAAAAGACACAATGAGGTAAATTTATTAATGTGTGAGCAGACATGATACGATGTAGCGTATCATGTCCGCCGCACATCAGTAAATACGCATACGCTGTCAGCATTTATCATTGCACCAAGAGTTCTTGTGAACTGCTGATGCAATGACGCTCCCTGCAGATTCATGGCCAATCCGCCACTAGCAGGAGGTGTCAATCAACCCGATCGTATTTGATCGGGTTGATTTCTGTTCACCGCCTCAGAGCAGGCGTACAAGTTATGGAGCAGCAGTCTTTAGATCAAACGGAGCTTGATAAATTTAACCCAATGCATTGACTTTTAGGATGCTGCATTAGAGTCTCATTGAAACTTTAAGAATTTGTAAAATTGACAGATACTAGTTATAAGGCCATCACTTTCAATTTTAAGCTGTATCATGTAAAGGCAGACAATTCAGTGTACAAAAGGAGTACTGACCACACTCACTTCCAAGTCATAGACAGTGCAAAGGTAAAACTTAGCATTTATTTGTAAAATATATAGTAACATTTACAGACCTGGATTGTGATAGTATTCACAGAGAAAGAATTACCTCTGACCCCTGCTCGCATCGCCTGATATGTTTGCCAAAACTTTATATATATTAGATATAATTTTTATATAATATATATATTATATCATTATCAGGTATTTGTAGAGCACCAACAGAATCCGCAGCGCTATAAACATAGGCGGTATACAAGATAACTTTTATAGGGCTCAAATGGGTAGAGGGCCCTTCCGAGAGTTGCACTGTTGTAGTTGGCTCCTTTGAAGCTGATCTACAAACAGCTTGGCTCATAGGCTTACATGCTATGGGGTTTAAGGGGATAGAAATTGAGTTAGGAAAGGTTAGTGTAGGTTGTATGCATCCCTGAATAGTAGAGTCTTTGGGGAGCGCTTGAAGTTTACAAAACTAGGGGAAAGTCTTGTGGAGCGAGGCATCCACAAGATGGGAGGCAGTCTGGAGAAGTCCTGTAAATGGGAATGTGAGGAGGTAACAAGAGAGGTGGAGAGTAGGAGATCATGAGCAGAGTGAAGGGGATGGGAGGAAGAGTATCTGGAGACAAGGGGGCCGATTTATCATGTGTCAGACGGACATAAGCTGCTGTAATGGATCATGTCCGCCCGACCGATATATGCTGACAGCATACACTGTCTGTATTTATCATTGCACAAGCATTTCATGTGAAATTTTTGTGCAATACCGCCCCCTGCACATTCACAGCCAATTGGCCGCTAGCAGGTGGTGTCAATCATCCCGATTGTATCTGATCGGAATGATTGCTGTCCGCCACCTCAGAGGTAGCAGACGAGTGAAGGAGCAGCACTCTTAAGACCGCTGCTTTTTAACTTATGTTTCAGGGTAACCTGAAACTACGGGGGTAGATTGCAGCATCCGTTGCTTGAAAAATCTACCCCAAGGTCTGAGCTATAGGGAGAGGTGCAGCAGATGAAAAGCGACGTGTAAGGAAGATGAGCCTAGCAGAGGCATTCATTATAGATTGTAAAGGAGCTAGGCGGCAGCTAGGGAGACCAGAGAGGATGGAGTTGCAGTAGTTGAGGTGGGAAAGGATGAGAGAGTGGATTACAATCTTAGTTGTGTCTTGTGTAAGGAAATGTCTAATTTTAGAGATGTTTTTAAGGTGGAAGCAGCAGGCTTTAGCCAAAGACTGAAAGTGAGGAGTGGAAGAAAGATCTGAGTCAAGCGTGACACCAAGACATTGGGCATGCGTGGTAGGGGTAATTATGGAGTTAGTGACAGTTATAGAGAAATGTTGGGTGGAGATTTTGGAAGAAGGGGGGGGGGAATAAGGAGCTCAGTTTTGGATAGATAGCTTAAAGTAGTGAGAGGACATCCAGGATGACATATGAGAAAGACAGTTAGTGACAGGGGTTAGCAAGGAAGGAGATAGGTCTGGTGCAGAGAGGTAGATTTGGGTGTCATCAGCATACAAATTATATTAAAACCAGTGGGGCTTTATTAAGGAACCTTAATATCTAAAAGTAAAAACATTTTCTATCTGAAGAACATATGAATTTCAAGTATTTCCATTAAAAACACATTAAAACCGATTAAAAATTAATAAAAATTATACTGCATGTTTCAAGGTATTTGATTGATTTAGGAAGGGCAAAAAAGTGTACATATATATATATATATATATATATATATATATATATATATATGTGTGTTTATATGTATGCATATGTGTACATACATATAAACACAAATATACAGAAATATACGCATATATAGATATGTAAACATACAAATATATATATATATATATATATATATATATATATATATATATATATGTATATATATATATAATACCGTCCCTTTGCACAGGATATACCCTCACAAGGTCGTCTGCCTGAGTGCAGTAATGTCACAAATATCTCCAATAAATAAACTGCATTCTCAGGTCTTTTTGTGAAGTTGAGAACAAAAAAGTCTCTTTTTTAATGTAACGTTTTCAAAGAACAAGTCCTCGTCATCAGCATAACAATAGTGTCAAATACAACTCATATTTATATCAACATATAAATTACATGTATGCAAAATACCTGTGTACCTCTAGTGCCCCAGAAAAAAACGCCAAACACTTGTGTGTGGAGCGCAGTGTGCGTTCCAGTGATTTGCAACCGGAAATATCTACTATCACATGACTTCCGGTCTGTGCTGTTATACATTATCCGTGAATTTTATACTTTATAATTGTGAATATCTTCAGATCGCAATCTTTTGCAAGTGTCAAATGTGCATAATAAAGTTATTATATCTCTGTGTATTACTTAAGGGACAGTTTACTCAAAAAATTTCTCCCCTTTAATTTGTTCCCAATGACCCACTTTACCTGCTGGAGTGTATTAAATTGTTTACAAGTAGCTCCTTTACCCTTATATTGGCATTTGAAATGGTTAATTTAGCATGTGGTATCCCCACCTATTCTGAAAGTTTGTGGCCGCGCGTACCAGCTATAAATAAGCTTTGTAAACACAGCCAGCAGAAGAAATTACACTCCCAGTGCGATATAGCAGAGATAAGGTAATAAAATGTTGATTTTCCATTGTTCTCTCAAAGTATTGGTGATTGTTTTAAGGACAGATATAAGATAAAGAAGCAGGTATATGTGCACAATGTGATACAGTAATGAGATCTGATTATACCTACAAGCTCAACCTATTTTATTAGGCTGTGGCTTCAAAACACAAAATCAGAGCTTTAATATACAGAAATGAACCTTAAAAAGCTAATTTTCATAAATTTTTTACTCTGCAGTTGGTAAAAAAAGCAATTGTAACACATTAAGGGAAAAACTATTTTACAGTATACTGTCCCTTTAACGCTCAGACTGTTATCTCACATCTAAGGCTTTTGCTTCAACCTTCTACATATCCAGTGCTGCAATATCTCTGCATTGCCTTATCGATCTATTGTGTACTTAGTGCATTATGTGGGTATTTCATTCTGTGCATGTTTATATTGGAAGCAGCCTCTTATATACTATCGTGTGTGGGCTGCTTGGTGACCAGTTGTTTATCTGGGTTACCACGGTAACCTTGGTTGGCCATATGTTTGGAGCATGTGATCTTCCACTCGCTATTCTTATGTTATTATCTATGGCATTATGTTTTCTATCAAATACACCTTTTAACTATTGATGCCCCATATCTTGAACATTTTCAAACTACATCATACATATATTATTGTTACCCCCACTGTGTGCATGCTTGTGTCTGTTGTACACCGTGTAATTACCACAAATCCAGTTTTGTCCAATTAGTCTAAACACTTTACATACGTGTCCAGAGATAAAACCTCTATAAAAACATAAAGTAAACTTAAACAAAATGCTACATATTAGCATATATGCTACTTGCATATGACTATTAAATCTAATTTTGCTATCTAGACCTTATATATAGATGCCATCTTGTTAATAACCGGTTGTCACCGTTTACTGAACTTTAGGTAGTTCTTATTGTCCTTATATATTTATTCCACCCTAATGATAATTTATGTGAGAATTCACCCCATTTTCCCATCTTAGGGTTAGCTTTTCCTCTGGATCCCTGTGTGTCAGATCTTTGCTTTCACTCAATTCCTGTGTTGCTTAGGCTTAGGCCTTGTCACACACTTCAATTTATGCAGACATTTACAACTTTTCAATTTATCATATTATCTAATTTGCTTCATTCTCTTGCTATCCTTTGTTTTAAACATATCTAGATTGGCTCAGGAGCTTGGAGCTAGCTGCTTATTGGTGGCTGAAATTGTGGGCCCATTTTCATTGGCTTACAAATGTGTTCCTCTAGCTCCTAGGAGTGCATTGCTCCTTCTTTAATAAAAGATACCAAGGCCTAGATTTGGAGTTCGGCGGTAAAAGGGCTGTTAACGCTCCGCGGGCTTTTTTCTGGCCGCACCATAAATTTAACTCTGGTATCGAGAGTTTAATCAAATGCTGCGTTAGGCTCCAAAAAAGGAGCGTAGAGCATTTTTACCGCAAATGCAACTCTCGATACCAGAGTTGCTTACGGACGCGGCCGGCCTCAAAAACGTGCTCGTGCACGATTCTCCCATAGGAAACAATGGGGCTGTTTGAGCTGAAAAAAACCTAACACCTGCAAAAAAGCAGCGTTCAGCTCCTAACGCAGCCCCATTGTTTCCTATGGGGAAACACTTCCTACGTCTGCACCTAACACCCTAACATGTACCCCGAGTCTAAACACCCCTAACCTTACACTTATTAACCCCTAATCTGCCGCCCCCACTATCGCTGACCCCTGCATATTTTTTTTAACCCCTAATCTGCCGCTCCGTAAACCGCCGCAACCTACGTTATCCCTATGTACCCCTAATCTGCTGCCCTAACATCGCCGACCCCTATATTATATTTATTAACCCCTAATCTGCCCCCCTCAACGTCGCCGACACCTGCCTACACTTATTAACTCCTAATCTGCCGAGCGGACCTCACCGCTACTATAATAAATGTATTAACCCCTAAAGCTAAGTCTAACCCTAATACTAACACCCCCCTAAGTTAAATATAATTTACATCTAACGAAATAAATTAACTCTTATTAAATAAATTATTCCTATTTAAAGCTAAATACTTACCTGTAAAATAAATCCTAATATAGCTACAATATAAATTATAATTATATTATAGCTATTTTAGGATTAATATTTATTTTACAGGCAACTTTGTAATTATTTTAACCAGGTACAATAGCTATTAAATAGTTAAGAACTATTTAATAGTTACCTAGTTAAAATAATAACAAATTTACCTGTAAAATAAATCCTAACCTAAGATATAATTAAACCTAACACTACCCTATCAATAAATTAATTAAATAAACTACCTACAATTACCTACAATTAACCTAACACTACACTATCAATAAATTAATTAAACACAATTGCTACAAATAAATACAATTAAATAAACTAGCTAAAGTACAAAAAATAAAAAAGAACTAAGTTACAAAAAATAATAAAATATTTACAAACATAAGAAAAATATTACAACAATTTTAAACTAATTACACCTACTCTAAGCCCCCTAATAAAATAACAAAGCCCCCCAAAATAAAAAATTCCCTACCCTATTCTAAATTAAAAAAGTTACAAGCTCTTTTACCTTACCAGCCCTGAACAGGGCCCTTTGCGGGGCATGCCCCAAGGATTTCAGCTCTTTTGCCTGTAAAAAAAAACATACCATACCCCCCCCAACATTACAACCCACCACCCACATACCCCTAATCTAACCCAAACCCCCCTTAAATAAACCTAACACTAAGCCCCTGAAGATCTTCCTACCTTGTCTTCACCATACCAGGTTCACCGATCCGTCCTGGCTCCAACATCTTCATCCAACCCAAGCGGGGGTTGGCGATCCATCATCCGGTGCTGAAGAGGTCCAGAAGAGGCTCCAAAGTCTTCCTCCTATCCGGCAAGAAGAGGACATCCGGACCGGCAAACATCTTCTCCAAGCGGCATCTTCAATCTTCTTCCATCCGGTGCGGAGCGGGTCCATCTTGAAGCAGGCGACGCGGATCCATCCTCTTCTTCCGTTGTCTCCCGACGAATGACGGTTCCTTTAAGGGACGTCATCCAAGATGGCGTCCCTCGAATTCCGATTGGCTGATAGGATTCTATCAGCCAATCGGAATTAAGGTAGGAATTTTCTGATAGTCTGATGGAATCAGCCAATCAGAATCAAGTTCAATCCGATTGGCTGATCCAATCAGCCAATCAGATTGAGCTCGCATTCTATTGGCTGATCGGAACAGCCAATAGAATGCGAGCTCAATCTGATTGGCTGATTGGATCAGCCAATCGGATTGAACTTGATTCTGATTGGCTGATTCCATCAGCCAATCAGAAAATTCCTACCTTAATTCCGATTGGCTGATAGAATCCTATCAGCCAATCGTAATTCAAGGGACGCCATCTTGGATGACGTCCCTTAAAGGAACCGTTATTCGTCGGGAGACAACGGAAGAAGAGGATGGATCCGCGTCGCCTGCTTCAAGATGGACCCGCTCCGCACCGGATGGAAGAAGATTGAAGATGCCGCTTGGAGAAGATGTTTGCCGGTCCGGATGTCCTCTTCTTGCCGGATAGGAGGAAGACTTTGGAGCCTCTTCTGGACCTCTTCAGCACCGGATGATGGATCGCCAACCCCCGCTTGGGTTGGATGAAGATGTTGGAGCCAGGACGGATCGGTGAACCTGGTATGGTGAAGACAAGGTAGGAAGATCTTCAGGGGCTTAGTGTTAGGTTTATTTAAGGGGGGTTTGGGTTAGATTAGGGGTATGTGGGTGGTGGGTTGTAATGTTGGGGGGGGGTATGGTATGTTTTTTTTTACAGGCAAAAGAGCTGAAATCCTTGGGGCATGCCCCGCAAAGGGCCCTGTTCAGGGCTGGTAAGGTAAAAGAGCTTGTAACTTTTTTAATTTAGAATAGGGTAGGGAATTTTTTATTTTGGGGGGCTTTGTTATTTTATTAGGGGGCTTAGAGTAGGTGTAATTAGTTTAAAATTGTTGTAATATTTTTCTTATGTTTGTAAATATTTTATTATTTTTTGTAACTTAGTTCTTTTTTATTTTTTGTACTTTAGCTAGTTTATTTAATTGTATTTATTTGTAGCAATTGTGTTTAATTAATTTATTGATAGTGTAGTGTTAGGTTAATTGTAGGTAATTGTAGGTAGTTTATTTAATTAATTTATTGATAGGGTAGTGTTAGGTTTAATTATATCTTAGGTTAGGATTTATTTTACAGGTAAATTTGTTATTATTTTAACTAGGTAACTATTTAATAGCTATTGTACCTGGTTAAAATAATTACAAAGTTGCCTGTAAAATAAATATTAATCCTAAAATAGCTATAATATAATTATAATTTATATTGTAGCTATATTAGGATTTATTTTACAGGTAAGTATTTAGCTTTAAATAGGAATAAGTTATTTAATAAGAGTTAATTAATTTCGTTAGATTTAAATTATATTTAACTTAGGGGGGGTGTTAGTATTAGGGTTAGACTTAGCTTTAGGGGTTAATCAATTTATTAGAATAGCGGTGAGCTCCGGTCGTCAGATTAGGGGTTAATAATTGAAGTTAGGTGTTGGCGATGTTAGGGAGGGCAGATTAGGGGTTAATACTATTTATGATAGGGTTAGTGAGGCGGGCTAGGGGTTAATAACTTTATTATAGTAGCGCTCAGGTCCGCTCGGCAGATTAGGGGTTAATAAGTGTAGGCAGGTGGAGGCGACGTTGAGGGGGGCAGATTAGGGGTTAATAAATATAATATAGGGGTCGGCGGTGTTAGGGGTAGCAGATTAGGGGTACATAGGGATAACGTAGGTGGCGGCGCTTTGCGGTCGGAAGATTAGGGGTTAATTATTTTAAGTAGCTGGCGGCGACATTGTGGGGGGCAGGTTAGGGGTTAATAAATGTAATACAGGGGTCGGCGGGGTTAGGGGCAGCAGATTAGGGGTACATAAGTATAACGTAGGTGGCGGTCGGCAGATTAGGGGTTAAAAATTTTAATCGAGTGGCGGCGGTGTGGGGGGACCTCGGTTTAGGGGTACATAGGTAGTTTATGGGTGCTAGTGTACTTTAGGGTACAGTAGTTAAGAGCTTTATGAACCGGCGTTAGCCAGAAAGCTCTTAACTCCTGCTATTTTCAGGCGGCTGGAATCTTGTCGTTAGAGCTCTAACGCTCACTTCAGAAACGACTCTAAATACCAGCGTTAGAAAGATCCCATTGAAAAGATAGGCTACGCAAATGGCGTAGGGGGATCTGCGGTATGGAAAAGTCGCGGCTGAAAAGTGAGCGTTAGACCCTTTAATCACTGACTCCAAATACCAGCGGGCGGCCAAAACCAGCGTTAGGAGCCTCTAACGCTGGTTTTGACGGCTACCGCCGAACTCCAAATCTAGGCCCAAGAGAATAAAGCAAAATTGATAACAGAAGTAAATTGGAAAGTTGTTTAAAAATGTTTAATTCAACTGAATCATAAAATAAAATTTGTGGGTTTCATGCCTTTTTAAGAAGGAAATTTAATTTATTAAATAGAAAGATACATTTTTATTATATAAATTAACAACAAACCTACACCAGCCAAAAAAAGGAAAAGTTTTAGCAAAATAAAAAAATAGTTTTGAGTAACAATAAAAAAAAAAAAACGCTAACTCATTTAGGGCCAGATTACGGTGGCCAATTTATTAATGTGCGAGCGGACATAAAACGATGTAGCGTATCATGTTCGCCACACATTGATAAATTCCGACAGCATACGCTGTCGGCATTTATCATTAAACAAGCATTTATTGTAAACTGCTTGTGCAACACTGCCGCTAGCAGTAGGTGTCAATTAACCCGATCGTATTTGATCGGGTTGATTTCTGTCCGCGGCCTCAGAGCAGGCGGACAAGTTATGGAGCAGCTGAAGGCTTGCACAGAAACAGGGGCATCAAGCTCCATACGGTGCTTGATAAATCTGCCCCTACAAGTGGAAAGCTATTTAACACTAAAGCATTAACTTTGTTTTTTTGCGCGATTCAGGTTGTGCTTGTATTATGAGTTTAAAGTAAACTGTTTTCACTTGGACTAACCCGATTCATGTAAAAAGCAAAACTTAGAAGATTGCACGCACAATAAATTATTTTCCCATAGAAGTCAAAGGAGCAAAACAAGTGGTAAAAAATGTAACACCATACTTGTGCGCAAACCGATCGCATATTCTCAAGTGCGCTAACCCAACATAAATTTTTCACATTTCAATGTTCTTCACATAGCAGAATATGTTCTATTTATATATATATATATATATATATATATATATATATATATATATATATATATATAGAGAGAGAGAGAGAGAGAGAGAGAGAGAGAGAGAGAGAGAGAGAGAGAGAGAGAGAGAGAGAGAGAGAGAGAGAGAGAGAGAAGCAAGTAAAATGTGTTCACTCAGTATACTGGGTAGACACAAGTGATACTCTATAATTGGCGCTAGTCAATATTGTGTAGGGTATAGTGGCAGCTATATAAGACAAGTACTGGTTGAGATGTATGACCCCAATCAGTAAGTGTAAATGTGTATACAAGGGTTGATACAGCGCCTATATATCCATTAAAATATGGGTAATGTATGGGAATATGAATAAAAGAGATAAATAATAGATTAAAAAATAATGATAATAAATAAAAAAGATATAAAATCTTATATCTTTTTTATTTATTATCATTATTTTTTAATCTATTATTTATCTCTTTTATTCATATTCCCATACATTACCCATATTTTAATGGATATATAGGCGCTGTATCAACCCTTGTATACACACATATATATATATATATATATATATATATATATATATATATATCAATAGGGTGTAGTGTATGCACTCTGACCACCATCCTGCAACCACCAGGGTGCTATAGCAAGGAAAAAAAAAAAAAAAAAATATATATATATATATATATATATATATATATATATATATATCTTAAAAAAGTAGAAAAGCACTCACTGGACTTTAGACATCAGTGTTAATCCTTTATTGTGACGTTTTGGGACCACAAACGTCCCTTCTTCTGACAACCAGTACAAGTGAAAATGCAAACTTTTATAGGCCTGAATGACCCTCCCCTTCAGGTCTACCAATCAGTGACAGCCGTGTGCAAACTAATCAACCAAGTGTTCAAGCTTAATATAACATGTATAACAAGTATATGTGATACATGAATAAAACAAGTAATATATGTATAAAACAGGTGAAGCAATTCATTTAATCTATCTTCCGTAATGATGATCTTGGCCGGTGTATAAATACTGATATAAGACAGCATGGTTACCAACACAATGATACTGATTGGATCAGGAGAACAACACCCACCAATCCTGTATGACATCACAACTCCAAAACTGCCCCCATAGCACCAGAGAGCTGTCAGGTTCTCCTCCAGTGTAACTAACTTAAATACAAACTCAGGTACATGACTGTAGCTAGCTTTCTATTACAAAAGGGGCACCACCCGCCGGGGCTAACAAGCCCCCACAACTGTATTTGCAGTGTCAGCCGACGTTGATATAAAAACAAAGCCACTGATAGGCTCCCATGCACGGTACATACTCATCCCATTGGCTAACTGGTATAGAGCTCCTCCTCCGATCCGAGTGTATCCTCCAAACCTTCATAAATGTTAACGTTTATAACTAACATCATCTGTAGCCAATAATCACCCTTAAGAGGCCTAAAGTATGCGGAAAATAAAATATATATAGTACCTATGGTTAGATCACACACATCACAGATTATAGTCGCAGACTGCACCACCCCTGAAACAGAGCTGTAAACAAATGAATCAGCACCGGAGTTTCAGTACCTCATGGAGTCTATGACAACAATATCGTCCATACGGTAACATCGCTTAATGGGGCCAAGTCTAATCTAGCTCCGGGGCATACCTAGATCCACATCTCTGTTATAGAAAAAGAGTACTAGACAACATCGTCAGCCGATACAGCTGTCACCAAACAGAGCCACTGATAGGCTCACATGTCCAGCCCACACTGCTCCTATTCGCTGGCTAACTCCGCCTCTATCCTAAGCATCTATATCACCAGAGTCCCTCTTGGGTTGTCACAACACTGGATAGAAAAAAGTGTGCAGCCAAAAACTACATATGTTCCAATCCCACACACCCGCTGGAGTTATAACAGCACACTACACCGCCCCTGAACCCAAGCTGTCAGTCCCTGGTGCAACATAGGGGTCACTACCTTACATAGGCAAACAAACACATTAAGACCCCGTCTCGGTACTAGTAATGTCTAATAGGACCAGATCACATCCACTAAGCATGAAATATCCATAGACACACATATCCCCAATTTCCAATATAGTGACCAAATTTATAAATCAGATGACAAAACACAATTTATGCTTACCTGATAAATTTATTTCTCTTGTTGTGTATCCAGTCCACGGATCATCCATTACTTGTGGGATATTCTCATTCCCAACAGGAAGTTGCAAGAGGACACCCACAGCAGAGCTGTTATATAGCTCCTCCCCTAACTGCCATATCCAGTCATTCGACCGAAAACAAGCCGAGAAAGGAGAAACCATAGGGTGCAGTGGTGACTGTAGTTTAAATTAAAAAATTACCTGCCTTAAAATCACAGGGCGGGCCATGGACTGGATACACCACAAGAGAAATAAATTTATCAGGTAAGCATAAATTGTGTTTTCTCTTGTAAGGTGTATCCAGTCCACGGATCATCCATTACTTGTGGGATACCAATACCAAAGCTAAAGTACATGGATGAAGGGAGGGACAAGGCAGGTACTTAAACGGAAGGTACCACTGCCTGTAAAACCTTTCTCCCAAAAATAGCCTCCGAAGAAGCAAAAGTATCAAATTTGTAGAATTTTGAAAAAATATGAAGCGAAGACCAAGTCGCCGCCTTGCAAATCTGTTCAACAGAAGCCTCATTTTTAAAGGCCCAAGGGGAAGCCACAGCTCTAGTAGAATGAGCTGCAATCCTTTCAGGAGGCTGCTGTCCAGCAGTCTCATAGGCTAAGTGGATTATGCTTCTTAGCCAAAAAGAAAGAGAGGTTGCCGAAGCCTTTTGACCTCTCCTCTGTCCAGAGTAGACCACAAACAAAGCAGATGTTTGACGAAAATCTTTAGTAGCTTGTAAGTAAAACTTTAAAGCATGAACCACGTCCAGATTGTGTAATAGACATTCCTTCTTTGAAGAAGGATTAGGACACAAGGATGGAACAACAATCTCTTGATTGATATTCTTGTTAGATACCACCTTAGGTAAAAACCCAGGTTTGGTACGCAGGACTACCTTATCCGTATGGAAAATCAGATAAGGAGAATCACATTGTAAGGCAGATAACTCAGAGACTCTACGAGCCGAGGAAATAGCTACCAAAAAAAGAACTTTCCCAAGATAAAAGTTTGATATCTATGGAATGAAGAGGTTCAAACGGAACTCCTTGAAGAACCTTAAGAACCAAATTTAAGCTCCATGGCGGAGCAACAGGTTTAAACACAGGCTTGATTCTAACTAAAGCCTGACAAAATGCCTGAACGTCTGGAACATCTGCCAGATGCTTGTGCAAAAGAATAGACAGGGCAGAAATGTGTCCCTTTAAGGAACTAGCTGACAATCCTTTTTCCAAACCTGTAACCCTTGGATTCACACCAATAAAGATATTTACGCCATATCTTATGGTAAAATTTCCTGGTGACAGGCTTTCGTGCCTGTATTAAGGTATCAATGACTGACTCGGAGAAGCCACGCTTTGATAAAATCAAGCGTTCAATCTCCAGGCAGTTAGTCTCAGAGAAATTAGATTTGGATGATTGAAAGGACCTTGTAGTAGAAGGTCTTGTCTTAACGGCAGAGTCCAAGGTGGAAAGGATGACATGTCCACTAGATCTGCATACCAGGTCCTGTGTGGCCACGCAGGCGCTATCAAAATCACTGATGCTCTCTCCTGCTTGATCTTGGCAATCAGTCAAGGGAGCAGAGGAAACGGTGGAAACACATAGGCCAGGTTGAAAGACCAAGGCGCTGCTAGAGCATCTATCAGCGTCGCCTCGGGATCCCTGGACCTGGATCCGTAACAAGGAAGCTTGGCGTTCTGGCGAGACGCCATGAGATCCAGTTCTGGTTTGCCCCAACGATGAATCAAATTGAGCAAGCACCTCCGGGTGGAGTTCCCACTCCCCCGGATGAAAAGTCTGACGACTTAGAAAATCCGCCTCCCTGGGATATGGATAGCTGATAGGTAGCAAGAGTGAATCTCTGCCCAGCGAATTATCTTTGAGACTTCTAACATCGCTAGGGAACTCCTTATTCCCCATTGATGGTTGATGTAAGCCACAGTCGTGATGTTGTCCGACTGAAATCTGATGTACTTCAGAGTTGCTAACTGAGGCCAAGCCTGAAGAGCATTGAATATCGCTCTCAGTTCCAGAATATTTATTGGAAGGAGTGTCTCCTCCTAAATCCACGATCCCTGAGCCTTCAGGGAGTTCCAGACTGCACCCCAACCTAGAAGGCTGGCATCTGTTGTTACAATTGTCCAATCTGGCCTGCGAAAGGTCATACCTTTGGACAGATGGACCTGAGATAGCCACCAGAGAAGAGAATCCCTGGTCTCTTGATCCAGATTTAGTAGAGGGGACAAATCTGTGTAATCCCCGTTCCACTGACTGAGCATGCATAGTTGCAGCGGTCTGAGATGTAGGCGTGCAAACGGCACTATGTCCATTGCTGCTACCATTAAGCCGATTACTTCCATGCACTGAGCCACTGAAGGGCGCGGAATGGAATGAAGAACACGGCAGGAATTTAGAAGCTTTGATAACCTGGACTCCGTCAGGTAAATTTTCATTTCTACAGAATCTATCAGAGTCCCTAGGAAGGAAACTCTTGTGAGTGGGGATAGAGAACTCTTTTCCTCGTTCACTTTCCACCCATGCGACCTCAGAAATGCCAGTACTATGTCCGTATGAGACTTGGCAATTTGGAAGTTTGACGCCTGTATCAGGATGTCATCTAAATAAGGGGCCACTGCTATGCCCCGCGGCCTTAGGACCGCCAGAAGCGACCCCAGAACCTTCGTAAAAATTCTTGGGGCTGTAGCTAATCCAAAGGGAAGAGCTACAAACTGGTAATGCCTGTCTAGAAAGGCAAACCTGGGAAACCGATGATGATCTTTGTGTATCGGAATGTGAAGATAAGCATCCTTTAAATCCACTGTAGTCATATATTGACCCTCCTGGATCATAGGTAGGATGGTACGAATAGTTTCCATCTTGAATGATTTTTTAAGATCTTTAGATCCAAAATTGGTCTGAAGGTTCCCTCTTTTTTGGGAACCACAAACAGATTTGAGTAAAATCCCTGTCCCTGTTCCTCCTTTGGAACTGGATAGATCACTCCCATAACTAGGAGGTCTCGTACACAGTGTAAGAATTCCTCTCTCTTTATCTGGTTTGCAGATAATTGTGAAAGGTGAAATCTCCCTTTTGGGAGGGAAGCTTTGAAGTCCAGAAGATATCCCTGGGATATAATTTCCAACGCCCAGGGATCCTGGACATCTCTTGCCCACGCCTGGGTGAAGAGTGAAAGTCTGCCCCCTACTAGATCCATTACCGGATAGGGGGCCATTCCTTCATGCTGTCTTAGAGGCAGCAGCAGGCTTTTTGGCCTGCTTACCTTTGTTCCAGGTCTGGTCAGGTCTCCAGACCGTCTTGGACTGAGCAAAAGTTCCCTCTTGTTTTGCATTAGAGGAAGTTGATGCCGCACCTGCCTTGTAGTTTCGAAAGGCACGAAAATTTGACTGTTTGGCCCTTGATTTGGACCTGTCCTGAGGAAGGGCATGACCTTTTCCTCCAGTGATATCAGCAATAATCTCCTTCAAACCAGGCCCTAATAGGGTCTGCCCCTTGAAGGGAATGTTAAGTAGCTTAGACTTTGAAGTCACGTCAGCTGACCATGATTTAAGCCATAGCGCCCTGCACGCCTAGATAGCAAAAACAGAATTCTTAGCCGTTAGTTTAGTCAAATGAACAATGGCATCAGAAACAAAAGAATTGGCTAGCTTAAGTGCTCTAAGCTTGTCAAGTATGTCATCCAATGGAGTCGCTACCTGTAAAGCCTCTTCCAGAGACTCAAACCAGAATGCCGCAGCAGCAGTGACAGAAGCAATGCATGCAAGGGGCTGTAGGATAAAACCTTGTTGAATAAACATTTTCTTAAGGTAACCCTCTAATTTTTTATCCATTGGATCTAAAAAAGCACAACTGTCCTCGACAGGGATAGTAGTACGCTTTGCTAGAGTAGAAACTGCTCCCTCCACCTTAGGGACTGTCTGCCATAAGTCCCGTGTGGTGGCGTATATTGGAAACATTTTTCTAAAAATAGGAGGGGGAGAGAACGGCACACCTGGTCTATCCCATTCCTTATTAATAATTTCTGTAAATCTTTTAGGTATTGGAAAAACATCAGTACACACCGGCTCTGCATAGTATTTATCCAGTCTACACAATTTCTCTGGCACTGCAATTGTATCACAGTCATTCAGAGCAGCTAAAACCTCCCTGAGCAACACACGGAGGTGTTCAAGCTTAAATTTAAATGTAGAAATATCAGAATCAGGTTGCATCATCTTCCCTGAGTCAGAAACATTACCCACAGACTGAAGCTCTCCTTCCTCAGCTTCTGCATATTGTGAGGCAGTATCAGACATGGTTCTTAAAGCGTCAGTATGCTCTGTATTTCGTCTAACCCCAGAGCTATCTCGCTTTCCTCTAAATTCAGGTAGTCTGGCTAATACCGCTGACAGTGTATTATCCATGACTGCCGCCATGTCTTATAAAGTAAACGCTATGGGCGCCCTAGATGTACTTGGCGCCATTTGAGCGTGAGTCCCTTGAGCGGGAGTCAAAGGATCTGACACGTGGGGAGAATTAGTCGGCATAACTTCCCCCTCGTCAGATTCCTCTGGTGATAATTTTTTTAAAGATAGAATATGATCTTTATTTCTTAAAGTGAAATCAGTACATTTGGTACACATTCTAAGAGGGGGTTCCACCATGGCTTTTAAACATAATGAACAAGGAGTTTCCTCTATGTCAGACATGTTTATACAGACTAGCAATGAGACTAGCAAGCTTGGAAAACACTTTAAATCAAGTTAACAAGCAAATATAAAAAACGGTACTGTGCCTTTAAGAGAAACAAATTTTGTCAAAATTTGAAAAACAGTGAAAAAAGGCAGTAAATCAAACGAAATTTTTACAGTATATGTAATAAGCTAACAGAGCATTGCACCCACTTGCAAATGGATGATTAACCCCTTAGTTCAAAAAACGGATCAAAAAAACGATATTGACTTTTTTAACACGCAACAAACTGCCACAGCTCTGCTGTGGCCCTACCTTCCCAAAGAAACGACTTTGGAAAGCCTTTGAGCCCTTTAGAGATGTCCTATAGCATTCAGGGGACTTCTGAGGGAAGCTGGATGTCTCAGTCTGTAATTTTAACTGCGCAAAAAAGCGCTAAAATAGGCCCCTCCAACTCATACTACAACAGTGGAACGCCTCAGGAAACTGTTTCTAGGCAAAATTTAAGCCAGCCATGTGGAAAAACTAGGCCCCAATAAAGTTTTATCACCAAAGTATATATAAAAATGCTTAAACATGCCAGCAAACGTTTTATATTGCAATTTTTTAAGAGTATTACCTCTGAGAGTAAGCATGATACCAGTCGCTATTAAATCACTGTATTCAGGCTTAACTTACATTAATCCGGTATCATCAGCATTTTCTAGCATTTCCATCTCTAGAAAAAATTGTAACTGCACATACCTCATAGCAGAGTAACCTGCACGCCATTCTCCCGCTGAAGTTACCTCTCTCCTCAGACATATGTGAGAACAGCAATGGATCTTAGTTACAACCTGCTAAGATCATAGAAAACGCAGGCAGATTCTTCTTCTATTTACTGCCTGGGATAAAATAGTACAACTCCGGTACCATTTAAAAATAACAAACTTTTGATTGAAGAAAAAAAAACTAACTATATTTCACCACTCTCTCTTACTACCTCCATGCTTGTTGAGAGTTGCAAGAGAATGACTGGATATGGCAGTGAGCTATATAACAGCTCTGCTGTGGGTGTCCTCTTGCAACTTCCTGTTGGGAATGAGAATATCCCACAAGTAATGGATGATCCGTGGACTGGATACACCTTACAAGAGAAATATGTGTTCCTCTCTGGTAATAATAACTATATATATGTGAACAGGGGCCCACTCCCCCAATAGCTATCAGCTAACATCGGCTGACGTCCATACTGGAAAAAGTGAATACAGTTGCGGGGGCTTGTTAGCCCCGGCAGGTGGTGCCCCTTTTGTAATAGAGAGCTAGTTACAGTCATGTACCTGAGTCTGTATTTAAGTTAGTTACACTGGAGGAGAACCTGACGGCTCTCTGGTGCTATGGGGGCGGTTTTGGAGTTGTGATGTTGTACCGGATTGGTGGGTGTTGTTCTCCTGATCCAATCAGTATCATTATGTTGGTAGCCATGCTGTCTTATATCGGTATTTATACACCGGCCAAGATCATCATTACGAAAGGTAGATCTACCATTTCATGTTTTACACTTGACACAAGATTAATTGCTTCACCTGTTTTATACATATATTACTTGTTTTATTCATGTATCACATATACTTTATGTTATATTAAGCTTGAGCACTTGGTTGATTAGTTTGCACACGGCTATCACTGTTTGGTAGCCCTGAAGGGGAGGGTCATTCAGGCCTATAAAAGTTTGCATTTTCACTTGTACTGGTTGTCAGAAGAAGGGATGTTTGTGGTCCTGAAACGTCACATTAAAGGATTAACACTGATGTCTAAAGTCCAGTGAGTGCTTTTCTACTGTTTTGCTATATATATATATTGGTTAAGACTTATCATGCTCATTCCCACTTGTGCACTGTTTATAGTTGTGTTAGTGCAAATCTTAGCAAAGATATGCAGTTCAAGCAGCTGTAAGTTGAATTAGTAGCAACAGCAATAAAAAAAAACAGCCCAATCTTGTGTTTAATGCATAAAGGCAAGTTGGAGACAGACACTGATTTATATTGCACAGCCGTTAGTGTGAAACATTATCTGCTCTGTGAATGGTCTCACTCAAGCTTCGAGATGTTGCGCTGGATATAGGAAGGCACAATACTCCTCACTGTATCTTGCATTGGCTGCTTGTACCAGCTAGTTGTACCTGCTACTACTTGTAAACATCCATAGCAGAAAGCGGGAAGAAAACACAAACATCCATACTGCATCTACACGGTCCAGCGCCTGACGTCATCCACAGGCGATGCGTGTTTTGGGCTCCTACCTTCAACTCGGCCGAGTTTATTATTCCTGGGTGCTTGATCTGGAGTGCACCCTAGTTTCGAGCATTCCTTGTTGAACCTTAGGTTTAGTACACATTAATATAGATACATATAAGAGTGCTATCCTTGATTATAGTGTATATATGATTATTTATAGGTATAGAAATATACAGATATATAGAAAAATCTATTTACAAATACATAGAACATATTCCCTTATGTGAAGAACATTGGAATGTGAAAAACTAACAGGAGATACACAATATAACGGTTTATTAAATATGAATATTGCATAAATTACGTTTTTACATGTTTTCATCTACTTAGCTGCAAAGGGCCCCAATGCACTTATTAAATATGCCTATATATGTATACATGTGTATTTATGTGTTTATATGTGTATATATGTCTGTAAATACATATATACACATATAAATACATATGTACACACATATATACATATATATATATATATATATATATATAATCTACAAACAAAAAAAGACACAGGCCAGCCAATAGGAGAGGAGGCTGGTGGAAAAAAGCCTCCAAAAAGTTAAACAATGTGGAAAGTGTTGTAATTAATCTAAGCAGTAGAACTGTAGACGATGATGAAAGTAATGTTTTGAGCAAGGTCTTGAACTTTGTACCAACACCTAAGGTTAATGTTTTTGATCATCTGGTTGACTTACATAGACTGCAAAGGACTCTAAAACTGAAAGATTTTTTCAAGCATTCTGTTGACATCAAGGCAAGGTCAGGACCTTCCAAACCCTCTAGCTTTGAGCCTAAAAATACACATCCCACCATAAAAACATTCACGAAGCTTTGCATCAGGGATATTGAACAAATGTGTAAGTCTCAAGCCCCGTATAGAACTAACTTGAACAAGAATGAATGGAGTGCTCTGGAAAGACTAAAACACGATGATACGATTATAATTCACCACATGAATAAGGGTGGAGCCTTAGTTATTCTTGATCACTCTTACTACAAGACAGAGTTATTGAAACAATTGGAAGATGTCTCTACATATCAGAAACTTGCACATAACCCTACAATCATATATAAAAAGAAGTTGGACAATAGTTTAACCTTTGCACTCAACAGTGGCCATATTGACCAACGCACCTTTGAGTTTTTGAAGACTGACCATCTCATGTATCCTATAATTTATACTATTCCCAAGATACACAAAGACCTGAGTAATCCTCCAGGACGACCCATAGTATCAGCTGAAGGGTCTTTGTTTCAGAACCTATCTATTTATATCGTTTTCCATCTGCAAGATCTGGTAAAAAGCACTGAGGCATTCCTTTTGGACTCTATACAATTGATTCAACTCCTCCACAATAGAACATTTCCTGTACATTGCATCTTGGTTACTCTTGACGTGAATAGCCTCTACACAATAATTCCACACGATGTAGGTGTGGAGGTAGTCAGACAAGCCTTATTAACCAGCACCAGTTATGATGGCCCTCCAATTGAGGTTCTCCTGGATTAGCTATTGATGTGTCTTACCCACAACTACTTTAGGTTTGAGGACTCATACTATTTACAACTGGTCGATACGGCTATGGGGTCGAGTTTGGCCCCGTCCTACGCCAATCTTTTTATGGCATGGTTCGAGAATCAGTACATTTTTTGAGAACGGAACTCCAATGTCCTACTTTATCGCAGGTATATTGATGATTTGTTTGTGGTTTGGGGTGGCACTCAACAGGAACTTACAGAATGGATACACTTTCTCAATAATGCAGAAGCATCGATAACATTAAAGAGTGAAAGGAATAGCTCCAGGATACACTTTCTGGATTTGTGCATTTTTAAATGTGTCACTGATGATGGATGTATTCTCAAAACTACCCTCTTCTTTAAACCGACTGACCGTAATACCCTCCTTCAAAGTAACAGCTTCCATCCTGCACAGTTAAAGAAGTGTATCATTAAATCCCAACTTTTAAGGGTTATTCGGAATAACTCTGACCCAGTGCAAAAACTTACACAACTACATGAAATGAAAAGCAAATTTCTGGAAAGGGGGTACAGCCAAAACATGTTGACTGAAATAATGAATGAGGTAATCCATTTGGACCAGCCTTCTCTAATCCAAAGACAATCAATTGCTGAAAATGAAAAAAGTGATACATGCATCAATTTTATCACTGTTTTTAGTCCTGCTACCAAACAAATTGGGAATATACTCAAGAAGAACTGGCATCTTATCAAAGGGGATTTGACGTTTTCATTTAATGAAACACCTCCACCCAGAGTGG
The DNA here is from genome assembly GCF_027579735.1 of Bombina bombina. NCBI lineage: Eukaryota > Metazoa > Chordata > Amphibia > Anura > Bombinatoridae > Bombina > Bombina bombina. Next base: position 573,648,271 of record NC_069500.1, on the reverse strand, counting down.
TCCACAGGAGCAGATGCAGTCTAAAAACACTCCTGACGACTGACCCTTGGCACAGTGCCAAGACTTGGTTAGCCAAGACCAAAACAGGCTGCTTCAAGTGTGTCAGCTGCGTTATTTGTAATTCTTTATTGACAGGTCCGAAGTTTCACCATCCACACACTACAAAAACATATCTGATTAGACATAGACTTACATGCACGTCCCAATTTGTGATATATTTCCTTACATGCCCGTGTGGAAGGTATTATGTAGGAAAAACGAGTATGACCTTCCGAGAAAGATTGGTGAATCATAAGAGTGCTATCAGGGCTGCACTAAAGAAGGACAATCAGATCAACCTGTTGCCCGTCACTTTCTGGAATCTAACCATCCAATTTCCACCTTAAGGGCGATGCTCATAAATATGGTGGTCCCCCTGAGGAGGGGTGGAGATAGGCATAAGGAACTCCTTCATTGTGAGAGCAGATGGATTTACAGGTTGAACACTCTTAGTCCACATGGGATGAATGTCCATCTGGATTACTCAATGTTTTATTAAATTACTGTATACATTGTATTACCGACTAATCTTGTCCTCCTATTCTGATTCATTTATCTACCTAGACCACATGCCTAGTAGTGATGTTGTTATAAAACACATACCAATTGTGTAACACCCACACCATGGTACAAGGGCTATTAATATTGTTATCATCTGTACATATTAAGATGTCAGTTCCCAGTTATTATTTTTTATTTTTGAGTTTTCTCGTTTGGAGGTTTGGCCATCTAATTTACATGTGTTTAAATACTGATATTTATATTACTCCCTGCATTCCTTTTTGACCACTATGTCAAAGTTATGGCACTGTTAGTGTGCCCTCGGTCTAGGTTGTAACACAGTTGTAGGTTGCTTTTCCACCCTGTTTGATAAGTTTATGTGATTTGTCAGCTTATCTGTGTGATCATTGGAATGATATGGTTCCCTGTAATTTTGGCACCATCTATTTGTTTATTATAAGGGTACACTTGGATTTTACTCTTTAAGGTTAGTGTGTCTCCTACGCAGCAGTTCGAGAGATTGTCTGTTTTTCAGTGTACAATGGAAACACGTAAATATTGAAGTGACACCAGCTAGACTACATGTTACCTTGATTGATCAGCTGCTCAGGCTACGGACTGACACTCCCCTAGCTTAAACCAATGAATGCGTTTTTTTAGCCTTATTAGTATACACAGGTGGTTTAGTGTCTATGATCTCATTTCCTGCTTTGGGAGCATGGCTACGCGCTGACTGGAGGTAGGAGCTGCGGTGTGTTTAAGCATTATTACACTTTGTCTCTTTGCTAAATTGTTATCTCAAATTGCCATGTAGTTACATAGTTGTTAAATCTTAGGGTGTTCAAGCGATACACAATAGACGGCTTTTGTTTGGTGGTTCTTTTAACTTCGTGTGCATTATAGGCTTAAGTTTGATTTATACCTTGCTATTATATGTATGGTGCTGCTGCTACTCTGTTTGTTCCCTGCATAATGAGGAAGTATTTATTTATTTAATGTATTTGCACCACTGCCGATATCTAGCTTGTGTCTATATGAGCGTTGTTTCTAGTTCACTCTATTTGAGTACAGATTTTTTTTATTCCAGCGCTACACACGGCTATTTTGTTCCTTCCGGTCCACCGCAAAAATGGTTAACGCGCTTTGTATGTTAGGTTATACACATGCTGTATATATCGCCAGTTGTACTTTTCATGTATATATGTATTGAATCACGACTTAGAGTTTTGAGCTAATGGGCAGATAATCCAATTATTATTTGGTGAAAGATTTATGAGTAATAAATATATATTTTGACTAAACATAAGGTCTGTTGTTTGTATGATTGTCATCATGGTTTACATCCCCCCGCTGTGTACATATTGGTTGATTGTAATACATTACATACATTGTTTAACGACGTGGCATTATTGGATCATATTTAAAGATCTAAATGGCTATACTATATCATTTGTATAGCTTGTAACTTAAATAATTGAGAGATATCTATTTGTTTCATCAGTATTTTACTTATGATTGAATCTTAGTGCATTATCTAATCCCATCTTGGACACTACATTGAGTCTAGGAATGCTGAGCCTTGCAAGGTGAGCTCATTCCACCCTCTTGTCATGTTTTTGGGTGTATCCAGCAAATACTGTCTTGGATGTATAACAGTTTTGGCTTGAATAGTGTGATGAATATTAGTGTGATTAGGTAGCTAGCACAGCCTCTCTGTTGGTTTTGAGTTAGAGTTTATCCTTTCAATAAGATTTTAATTTAGGTTAACTATGGTGTTGGGTGTTTGTTATCACTGTATATTGCATATTATATTAGTATATTCTTTTTTCTTTTTATATATTTCACAGATTTCCTTTGTCTTGAAGAAGGCTCTGATGTGAGCCGAAACGTCGACTCTGTTCTTGATGGCTCAATAAAACATTTTGTCCTTCTCTAAAAAATAACTGAGAGTGCCCTTCACTTCCTAATTAAGCTATACATGACCTTTTGAGGATTGCACCCAGGTGGCTAATACAATGCCTAGGATGGAGTGCTGGGATACCTGCTAGCTATACATATATATATATATATATATATATATATATATATATACACACACACACACATGTAGACATGCATACGTATGCATCTCTATGATAAAATCCTTTGCTTGCTTTTTTTTTCCTTTTTTCCTGAGACCTCTTTTTTTTATTGAGAACAAAGAAAAAAAGTTTATACAACACAAGGTGAAAATAATATAGCAAATATTCACATCATATTCGGTCTGAAATGCGCAAGAAAGGATAAAGTCCTCTTTTTTTTCATTCCCCTAATCTCAATAAAATAGGTCACTCTTGGACCAGTTGAGTTGTTGTATTCAGAGTTCAGGGGTTTATGTTAAACAGAAAGAAAAATAAACATGAAAAGAAAGGTTGCATCTTTAGGAAGGTAAATGTAAAAGTAACATAAGCTGTTATGCTATAAAGACGCACGTGCCAACACTGGACATACTCAAAAGTATATAGCACACATGGTTATACATTAAACATTAAAATAGGTATAATACGGAGAGCATAATTATTCATCTTAGTCCCCTGCATCAGGACTGTGGGTCTCGTTTGGGTTCTCGTAACTAACTAAGGACGATAAAAAGAGAGTATAGAGATTATGTAAGGATATCAACCCTCACTAAACCTTCTAGTTTCAGGTGTACAGGTGTTTATATTATGTGTTTAAGGGTTTATATTAAGGAAATTTGTGATATGTAAAGGGTAATAAGTGACAGCTTGATATTGACTTCTAAGCTTAAAGGGACAGTTCACCCCCCAAAAAAATCCCATTTAAATTGTTCCCAATGATCCATTTTACCTGCTGGAGTGCATTAAATACTTTACAAGTAGCTCCTTTACCCCTATTTTGGTCTTTGAAATAGCTGATTTAGCTTGTGGTTTCCCAACCTATACTGAAAGTTTTGATACTGGAGTCTCAGCTATTGAATAGCCTAAGTAAACACAGCCAGCAGAAGAAATTACACTCACAGTGGGGTGCAGGATAGTTAAGTAATAAAATGATAATTTACCATTGTTGTCTCTATGAGGCCTGTTTATCAAAGGTCTGTCGGACCAGATCAAGTCCGACAGACCTCGCTGAAAGCGGAGAGCAATATGCTCTCCGTATTCAGCATTGCACCAGCAGCTCTTGTGAGCTGCTAGTGCAGTGCTGCCCCCTGCAGATTCGCGGCCAGCAGGGAGTGTTAATCTACCCGATCATACTCGATCGCCAGAAACACGGGCCCCCAAGCTCCATTCGGAGCTTAATAAATGGGCCTCTATATATTGAGCTTTAGTTTTCCAGACAAATATAAGATACGGAAGCAAGTGTATGCACACAAAGTAATAACATATTGAGATATGATATTACCTGAAGCTCAACTCATTGTAATAGGCTGTGGTTTAAAAGCACAAAGCCAGCTACTTCATATACACAAATAAACCTGAAAATGCAATTTCTCAAATATTTTATACTCTGCAGCTGGTTTAACAAGTTATTGAAAATACATTAATGTAAAAACAACTTTACAGTGTACTGTCCCTTTAATACAAGCAGTTGTGCCTTATCTATCTTGATATAATTGTTCTACATTAGGATTACATGAGTATAAAGGGGTACCAGCTATGTAATGTAAAAATGTTAAAGCAATATATTAGGTTGTTCTTGTTCTACTATTATATATGAGATATTTCTTATTATTGTCCCCTCCATGGCCGGTCGCTGACCATAAGGGAGACACCAGCATGTTATCTGCCCTGTATATAGAAGCAACAGTATTATGGCTGTAGGAACCTTAGCTTTTAATTAGTTATATGGGGTATCCTCCTAGGGGCCCCCCACAAACCCAAGTAGAAAACACTTAAGTATGGTTTAGGGTACTGGAAGAACAACAATATTTGCTGTGCATGCATTATAATACGTTCAGCTCCAAGATCTGTTCTTTCCTCATGGTAAAACAAGGGAAATATGTAGAAATTGACAAAGCAGATCAACTTCTAGAACTGTGGAACAACATTGAACAATCAGGATATATTCGATCAAGCTTATTATAATAGGCAGACTAAATTGAAATATTCATAACTAGTGAGATAAGAGTTTAACTTAGCATTTTAATGTTCCTGCTATTTATTCTAGTATATAGAAAGCAGTAACTAAAAATATAACTTTAACAAGGTCTGATGAGCAGTCATAAAACTGAGCAGTTGAGAACGAGTACCACACCATGTATGCAAGGGTAACCAGCAAATATATTAACTATTATTAGCTTAACCCATAAAAAGAAAAAACAGCGAATGTTAGCTTATAAGAATGTGCATTCATTATTAAACTAGTGCCCTAAACTGAAAGATCCTGTTAGCATATAACAAGCAAGAAACAACGAATAACAAGAGAACAAAACAAATGTCATAGTATAAGTAAATTGGAGACTTTTAAAAAATATATATTTTATGAGGCACAAAATAATTTTTTTGGATTTCATGTCCCTTTAATGTGGTATTACAGATAACCAGACAATAAAGAACTACAAGGTTACAAGTGCCTACAAAACAAATGCATGAGGACAAAAGGAATGCAAGCATACCTTGGTGTTGCCATGACAACTAACTGACACCACTGAAATATGTTCTTAAGTAACAGAACACAATAGGAAATGAGTATTACTCTCCAGCTGAAGGTGAAACTCCATTAGAAGGTGAAAGTAATTTTAAACTTAGACCCAAGTTCTAGGATTTTGTTAATATGATGAAAAAAGATTTTAACACTATCTTTCTATCTCTTCATATTACCCATGTAACTCTTTTTCTCTACCCCTCTCAGGCTCTCTTTATCCTCCTATTTTCCTCTCCCCATCTCTATTTTCTCAATATTTCATCCGTATTTCATTTGTACCACTTTATGTTGAATATGTGAAGTTCCCATTAGGCCTACACACTATAACGCTTTTGATGTGCTGCCACTGTTTCACTTCCGGAACCTAAAGGACATACTTCACATATAAAGCAAGCAGGTAAGCTGTAAGAGATCATATCCGGTTAAGCAATGTGACCTCATAGTCATCCATCAAGTTTGAAGCCTGCCATGACATGAAACCTCTGCTGATCTGCCCAGCAGCCCAGTATTTATGCACCTTTATTACAGATAAACAGACATTAAAAGTAAAGTAGTGCAAAATGGAATCTTAACCTATAGTGCTTGTAAATAAGCACAAGAAGAATATAATTCCTTCTATCTTGTACTTAGAGACATTAGCATAATATTATTTAGGTGTTAAATTATATGTTTACTTACAGTAAGAGAAACAGTCTGCCAGGAACGAACAACAGCTCAGAGGCTTGTTCTATGGCCCGGTTACCACCTGAGAGAAGTTAATTCATATGTTTCCCATTTAACATGCAATAAATATGATATTTATGATAACAATAATCATAATGATTCCCAAAAATCAGTCCAACTAGATGAGCCAGCAAACTATGCATTCATTCCAAAGATCTATCATAGTCTCTATTTAAAGGTGTTTCCAGTGCATAAGTACAGTGGGAATGCATGAAAATGACAATGACATTCTCTTACTTCCCAGTGCAGTCCCCAGAAATAAAGAAGCACTGCAGCTGCTACAGCTCTGAGAACAGACCTTCAGTAATCCTTTTCACTCACAGGCACCTGCATTTGCTTTCAGTAACTCAGACAGTTAACCAGCGACAAGCTTGGGTGCAAACTAGGGATGGGCGAATGTGTACATTTTTGAATTTGAATGTTAAAACAAATGTTATTAACGAAATTCGAATTACAAATTCAAATGTTGAAAAGAACGACTATTCTTAAAAATTCTATTTTCGAATGTTATTCTAGTTTTCGAATGTCACTTTCGATTTTTGAATGTACATAAAAGATTGAATATACAGGGAGTGCAGAATTATTAGGCAAGTTGTATTTTTGAGGATTAATTTTATTATTAAACAACAACCATGTTCTCAATGAACCCAAAAAACTCATTAATATCAAAGCTGAATATTTTTGGAAGTAGTTTTTAGTTTGTTTTTAATTTTAGCTATTTTAGGGGGATATCTGTGTGTGCAGGTGACTATTACTGTGCATAATTATTAGGCAACTTAACAAAAAACAAATATATACCCATTTAAATTATTTATTTTTACCAGTGAAACCAATATAACATCTCAACATTCACAAATATACATTTCTGGCATTCAAAAACAAATCAAAAACAAATCAGTGACCAATATAGCCACCTATCTTTGCAAGGACACTCAAAAGCCTGCCATCCATGGATTCTGTCAGTGTTTTGATCTGTTCACCATCAACATTGCGTGCAGCAGCAACCACAGCCTCCCAGACACTGTTCAGAGAGGTGTACTGTTTTCCCTCCTTGTAAATCTCACATTTGATGATGGACCACAGGTTCTCAATGGGGTTCAGATCAGGTGAACAAGGAGGCCATGTCATTAGATTTTCTTCTTTTATACCCTTTCTTGCCAGCCACGCTGTGGAGTACTTGGACGCGTGTGATGGAGCATTGTCCTGCATGAAAATCATGTTTTTCTTGAAGGATGCAGACTTCTTCCTGTACCACTGCTTGAAGAAGGTGTCTTCCAGAAACTGGCAGTAGGACTGGGAGTTGAGCTTGACTCCATCCTCAACCCGAAAAAGGCCCCACAAGCTCATCTTTGATGATACCAGCCCAAACCAGTACTCCACCTCCACCTTGCTGGCGTCTGAGTCGGACTGGAGCTCTCTGCCCTTTACCAATCCAGCCACGGGCCCATCCATCTGACCCATCAAGACTCACTCTCATTTCATCAGTCCATAATACCTTAGAAAAATCAGTCTTGAGATATTTCTTGGCCCAGTCTTGACGTTTCAGCTTGTGTGTCTTGTTCAGTGGTGGTCGTCTTTCAGCCTTTCTTACCTTGGCCATGTCTCTGAGTATTGCACACCTTGTGCTTTTGGGCACTCCAGTGATGTTGCAGCTCTGAAATATGGCCAAACTGGTGGCAAGTGGCATCTTGGCAGCTGCACGCTTGACTTTTCTCAGTTCATGGGCAGTTATTTTGTGCCTTGGTTTTTCCACACGCTTCTTGCGACCCTGTTGACTATTTTGAAACGCTTGATTGTTCGATGATCACGCTTCAGAAGCTTTGCAATTTTAAGAGTGCTGCATCCCTCTGCAAAATATCTCACTATTTTTGACTTTTCTGAGCCTGTCAAGTCCTTCTTTTGACCCATTTTGCCAAAGGAAAGGAAGTTGCCTAATAATTATGCACACCTGATATAGGGTGTTGATGTCATTAGACCACACCCCTTCTCATTACAGAGATGCACATCACCTAATATGCTTAATTGGTAGTAGGCTTTCGAGCCTATACAGCTTGGAGTAAGACAACATGCATAAAGAGGATGATGTGGTCAAAATACTCATTTGCCTAATAATTCTGCACTCCCTGTACACATTTCGAAATTCGAATCTATATATTCGATTTTTTTTATGAACATTCAAAATCAAAATGGATTGCATTATTTCGAATATGACTCTGAAAATCCCAAAAATTCAAAATGTATCAAAATGTATCTTTTTAACATATCACAAATCTAAAAGAAAATCTAGTCTTCAAATATAAATTAGACCCTAGTCAGCCAGCATCACTGGCTGCCAATGCCCATTCAATAGTACCCAGATACAAGGCAGGACTAGCAGAGTAAAACACAACCCACACTACATTACAAGTACAACATCTCTATCATGAACATCAGTACTTCTCAACCACAGTCCTCAAGTAAACCTAGGCTAGTAGGCAATATTTTCAGAACGCTTAACTAGAGCACAGGTTAAATAATCAGTAACCATGGTAACTAACCTGACTCTCACCATAGGTACTGATTATTTTACCAGTGCTCTAATTAAGACATCATGAAAATATGGCCTGTTAGGGCCACTTCTGGTTAAGAAACACTAATTAAAATTACAATATAAAGATGAATAATTTTTCAAATTAAATTCTTAGGAAAAAACAACTAAATAAATGCACAAAGAAGGTAGCCACCTATCACTATCACCTGAATTTTTGCATATAAAAAAATAATGGACTGCATATTACCTCTCCAAAAATATATGAAATTGATTGAAGATGAATATAAAAAATGCATCTTCTCATGGTGTGCAGTCCACCCTCCACAGTTGTGTCCACACAAAAAAAAAGATGCCACAGGAGCAAATAGATAGATAATAGTAGTATATAGAAAAAAATCAGTATCAAAATATTCCAACACGACCACCAAACCAGTACGTCCCTTTTCTCCAAAACTAAACCTGTCAAATGAAATTTTAACAACTACAACTATAACATTTGCATATAGGAGGGAATAAGTTGATTTGAATATTTAATTTAGAATATTAAATAATTCTAATATTTATAAGATAACTGAATTATAAAAACAAACTCAAATTCAAATATTACATTACAAAAGAAAATTGTAGCTTAGAAATACTATTTTGAAATTAAAATCAAATTCGAATATTACATAACAAAATCAAATTTGATATATTGGAATCGAATTTGAATATTACATTTTGAAATTGAATGTGAAATATAGATATCGAATTTGAATATTGAATATAATACAAAGGCCCATATTTATCAAGGTCTGGCAGACCTGATCCGACACTGTGGATCAGGTCCGCCAGACCTCGCTGAATATGCGAGCAATATGCGAACCGTATTCAGCATTGCACCAGCAGCTCACAAGAGCTGCTGGTGCAACGCCGCCCCCTGCAGACTTGCGGCCAATTGGCCGCCAGCAGGGGGGTGTCAATCAACCCGATCGTACTCGATCGGGTTGATTTCCAGCGATGTCTGTCCGCCTGCTCAGAGCAGGCGGACAGGTTATGGAGCAACGGTCTTTGTGACCGCTGCTTCATAACTGCTGTTTCTGGCGAGCCTGCAGGCTCACCAGAAACACGGGGCATCAAGCTCCATTCGGAGCTTGATAAATATGCCCCATAGCCAACCATTCTATTATTAGAACGAATATTTTCGAATGTAATCGAAAATTTCGAAAACGAACATTCGAAAATTTATTAATTTTATTTAAATTTTGAATGTTTAGAAACATTCACCCATCCATAGTGCAAACCCCATATGATATATTACATACAAATATAAAGACAGCACACATACATCGAGATTATGAGTTTTGCGGTAACAGGGGTGCGTTGCTAACAAGCATTTTTTTTTCAACGCTCCCTTAAGACAACGCTGGTATTACAGGTTTTTTTAAACCTGGCGTTAGCCACAAAAAGGTGAGCGTAGAGCAAAATTTAGCTCCACATCTCACCTCAATACCAGCGTTGCTTACGGTAGCGGTGAGCTGGCAAAACGTGCTTGTGCACAATTTCCCCATAGGAAATAATCCTATTTAAAACTAAATACTTCCTATAAAATAAACCCTAAGATAGCTACAATATAACTAATAGTTACATTGTAGCTAGCTTAGGGTTTATATTTAGTTTACAGGCAACATTGTATTTATTTTAACTAGTTAGAATAGTTATTAAATAGTTATTAACTATTTAATAACTACCTAGATAAAATAAGTACACATTTACCTGTAAAATAAATCCTTACCTAAGTTACAATTATACCTAACACTACACTATCATTAAATTAATTTACTAAATTACCTACAATTAAATACAATTAAATTAAATAAAGTACAAAAAAAACACTAAATTACAGAAAATAAAAAAATAATTAAATTTTTTTTAAACTAATTACACCTACTCTAATCCCCCTAACAAAATAAAAAGGCCCCCAAAAATAATAAAATTCCCTACCCTACTAAATTACAAATAGCCCTTAAAAGGGCTTTTTGGGGGGCATTGTCCCAAAGTAATCAGCTCTTTTACCTGTAAAAAATAAATAAAATACCCCGCCACATTAAAACCCACCACCCACACTCCCAACCCTACTCTAAAACCCACCCAATACCCCCTTAATAAAACCTAACACTACCCCCTTGAAGATCACCCTACCTTGATCCGTCTTTACTCAGTCGGGCACAAGTGGTCCTCCAGAGGGGCAGAAGTCTTTGTCCGATCCGGGCAGAAGAGGACCTCCAGACGGGCAGAAGGCTTCATCCAGGCGGCATCTTCTATCTTCATCCATCCGGAGCGGAGCGGGTCCATCTTGAAGCCAGCCGACGCGGAGCATCCTCTTCTTCTGACAACTCCCGACGAATGAGGGGTCCTTTAAATGACGTCATCCAAGATGGCGTCCCTTGAATTCAGATTAGCTGATATGATTCTATCAGCCAATCGGAATTAAGGTAGGAAAAATCCTATTGGCTGATTCAATCAGCCAATAGGATTGTGATTGCATTCTATTGGCTGATTGGATCAGCCAATAGGATTGAACTTCAATCCTATTGGCTGATCCAATCAGCCAATAGGATTTTTCCTACCTTAATTCCGATTGGCTGATAGAATCCTATCAGCCAATAGGAATTCAAGGGACGCCATCTTGGATGACGTCATTTAAAGGAACCTTCATTCGTCGGGAGTCGTCGGAAGAAGAGAATTCTCCACGTCGGCTGGCTTCAAGATGGACCCGCTCCACTCCGGATGGATGAAGATAGAAGATGCCGCCTGGATGAAGACTTCTGCCCATCTGGGGGACCTCTTCTGCCCGGATCGGATGAAGACTTCTGCCCCCTCTGGAGGACCACTTGTGCCCGGCTAGGTGAAGACGGCTTAAGGTAGGGTGATCTTCAAAGGGGTAGTGTTAGGTTTTATTAAGGGGGGATTGGGTGGGTTTTAGAGTAGGGTTGGGAGTGTGGGTGGTGGGTTTTAATGTGGAGAATATTGTATTTTTTTTTACAGGTAAAAGAGCTGATTACTTTGGGGCAATTCCCCGCAAAAAGCCCTTTTAAGGGCTATTTGTAATTTAGTATAGGGTAGGGAATTTTAATATTTTGTGGGGCTTTTTTATTTTCTTAGGGGGATTAGAGTAGGTGTAATTAGTTTTAAAAAAAAATATTATTTTTTTATTTTCTGTAATTTATTGTTTTTTTTTTGTTGTACTTTAGTTTATTTAATTTAATTGTAGTTAATTGTAGGTAATTTATGTAATTAATTTAATGATAGTGTAGTGTTAGGTGTAATTGTAATTTAGGTTAGGATTTATTTTACAGATAAATTTGTATTTATTTTAACTAGGAAGTTATTAAATAGTTAATAACTATTTAATAACTATTCTACCTAGTTAAAATAAATACAATGTTGCCTGTAAAATAAAAATAAACCCTAAGCTAGCTACAATGTAACTATTAGTTATATTGTAGCTAGCTTAGGGTTTATTTTATCGGTAAGTATTTCGTTTTAAATAGGAATATTTTATTTAATTGTAGTAAATTTATTTAGATTATTTAAATTATATTTAAGTTAGGGGGGGTTAGACTTAGGGTTAGACTTAGGTTTAGGGGTTAATACATTTAATATAGTAGCGGTGACGTTGGGGGCGGCAGATTAGGGGTTAATAAATGTAGGTAGGTGTCGGCGATGTTAGGGACGGCAGATTAAGGTTAATACAATTTAGCTAGTGTTTGCGAGGCGGGAGTGCGGCAGTTTAGGGGTTAATATATTTATTTCAGTGGCGACGATGTCCGGTCGGCAGATTAGGTTTTAAACATTTTAGTTAAGTGTTTGCGATGTGGGGGGCCTCGGTTTAGGGGTGAATAGGTAGTTTATGGGTGTTAGTGTACTTTGTAGCACTTTTGTTAAGAGTTTTATGTTACAGCGTTAGCCCATAAAACTCTTAACTACTGACTTTTAAATGCGGTAGGAGTCTTGACAGGAGAGGGTCTACCACTCACTTTTTCAAGCAATCGTAATACCGGCGTTAGGAAAATCCCATTAAAAAGATAGGATACGCAATTGACGTAAGAGGATTTGCGGTATGCGAAAATCACAGAAAAAAGTGAGCGGTACACCTGTACCTGACAGGCTCTTAATACCAGCGGGCTTTAAAAAGCAGCGTTGGGACCCCTCAACGCTGCTTTTTAAGGCTAATGCAAGACTCGTAATCTAGCTGTATTTTTGTTAAAAACATTACCTGTGTGATTCCTTCTGTATAAATCTTATAGTAAATAATCTATTTTATGAATGGCTATCTTATGGTTTCTGTTTGCCGATTTTGGCATATCTATTGTTTAACAAACCTCAAACATGGATTTAATTCTGGAACAAAAGCATATGTAAACAATTATAAATATTAAAATCATCAAATAAATTTCCATTTTTAAACTAAAACTTGTATTTAAAAAATAAAATAAAAAAATCTAACCATTTATGTAAAGGCTTTTAGCACAGAATTGAACAGACCACACAGGATAATATTAAATATCAAGGGTTAATATAATGAGGTGAGCATATGTAAAAATGGATTTTTCAGTTTTTCAATAAACAGTTTACAGTTTAAATATTAACTAAATGTGGAACTGTTTTAATCAGCTGTTCAAATATTTGCTGTATACCTAGTGCAAGAGTTCTGTTTGAATAATGAAATATAGTCATGTTACAGTAAAAATAAAAAATAAAATGACCTAAAGGTTAAGTTAAACATATTGTCAAGACACAATAACTCTGTGTAATAGTTAATATTTAACATTCTTTTCTTTTGTACTTTTGTGCTGTATTCAGTAAATACATTTTCTACAACATTAGGGAATTATTAATTGCAGCAAAAGCAAGATATTGTGTACGATTCCAATAATCTGCCAGTGTAGTGGAGTTCAGTAATAAACACTTTTAATATTACATTCACACCAGGGTTTCATAGTAAAGCAAATGTTTGTTCACTCTTCATGTTTCAAACACTGAAGGTCATTCATAAAGTAGGAGTAGGTGAACTTCTTTATACAACTGGTACAAGATTTTTCTTCAGCTTTTGCTAAAGAATTGGCAGGAATAACTGTTCTTTGAAAAAAAGAAATATCTGACTGCACTTGTAGGTATTTTAATACAGTAAATTTTTTGGCATCAAGACAATATAGCACACTGTGTTTGTAAAGTATAAACATTTTTTTTACCTTTTCACCTTTACCCAAGTTGCATGCAGTCTTTCACAATCTAAAGTAATACATCAATGGACGATCTCATAATTACACATATTTGGATAGTGATGGCGGATACTACTAGGTGGTTAAAAAGTCTATAAAATATACATATAAATAGATATTTATCAAAAGTGACATTTATAGCTCTTTTCAACAGTTATAAATAACTTTATGAATACAAAAAGTGTGAAAAAAATAAACCATTCCTGAAGTGAATGACTTCTACGGCCTTCTAGAAGTGACATTTAGTAACTACCAAAGAAAACCAAGTAAAGGTAAGCATGAAGAAAAATAATATCAGTAGCTAAGCAACTAATGAAACACATAAACATAGTTGTAAGACTTTTTTGGCTACTATATTCAGACCTGAGTAGATTTGTGACTTGAATTTGGTGTAGATAAGGAGTTCCTTTGGATGTTTCAGGGACATTGAACTGAACAGACAGGTCATGAGAAATGCAATCTTGTAGTCTAGAATATAGAAGAAGAATTGAATTTTGTGATCTCAAAGAGACAAATTACTGACTTTGAAACAGAATGGATATGGACATGACCAGCAGCAGGGAAGAACTATATACATTCATATTAAAATGCTATAGAATTAAAGGGACACTGAACCCAAATTTTATCTTTCGTGATTCAGATAGAGCAATCAATTTTAAGCAACTTTCTAATTAACTCCTATTATCAAATGTTCTTCATTCTCTTGGTATGTTTATTTGAAAAGCAACAATGTAGGTTTAGATGCCAGCCCATTTTGGTGAAAAAGCTGGGTTGTCCTTGCTGATTGGACAGCACCAATAAACAAGTGCTGTTCATGGTACTGAATCAACCAGTTGCTGACTCCTTAGCTTAGATGCCTTCTTTTTTAAATAAAGATAGCAAGAGAACAAAGAAAAAGTGATAATAGAAATAAATTAGAAAGTTGCTTAAAATTGCATGCTCTATCTGAATCATGAAAGAAAAAATTTGGGTTCAGTTTCCCTTTAAATAAATGGAGATAAATTAAAAAGCCATAATAGTCAGAAAATTGTGTATTTTTAAGGCTATTAACCCTGCACTACTAGGTTTTAACCACTGCAAAGGGGTTAAACACCCAATAGAAGTTTTGCTCTGGACCCGCAATGCACTGCTGTTTAGGAGAGGAAACTGACACTGATCCAATCACCAGCACTAGTCGCATGACTCAGATGTGTGACTAGTACTGCTAATTGGATTAACATTTCTAACAAAGGATTCAAAATAAAAAGATATGGAAAAGCTAAAGAGATAAGGTATATATCAAGGGGAAGAGGTGTGTCTAAAGACATAAGATATATGTCAAGAATGTATGTGTGTGTTTATGTATGTATATGTGTCTTATATGTAAAATTTACATTGAAAGTGTATTGAAAACTAAATTAAAAACTCCACTACTTCAATAGAATTTTTGCGCTCCATCAACATTGCAATTGAGCAATATCCAACATAAATGTTAATGCAGACTCTCATCTAGTCTCATGTGGTTTGTGGATGTCAGTGAAGCAATAGGGAGAGGAGGTCTTTGTAGTGAGATATGACTCTCAGAGAGGTCTCTGGGCAAGGGAATTTCCATGGGATTTTTTTTTTTTTGGCTGTAGGACTGACAAAAAAACTTCATGTAATTTGAGTGTGGTATGAGGTTTATTAGAAAGTGCAGAAATCATATAGGTTCAGTTAGAGAATATCACCACTGAAAAGTATAAAGATGGAGAATGAGATGAATAACTGAAACTGTTTGTGACTGAGTTGTGTAAAGTCTACTTAGGTGAATTACTTGATTGCCAGGAAGCAAGGGCACATGGAAGAATGAAGAGAAAAGTATATAATCAATGTGAGCAGAGCAAGAACTATCTGAACTTAACTATTTTACATGTGCTGAGGGAGGGGGGATGTTGGGGCAGCAGAATTTTGAGTGCCTAGGGCAGCACAAAACCTAAATACGCCACTGTGTGTTTGTAACATACTTTTCCTTATAAATTGTTAATTGGCTGGAAAATGGCACTTAAATACATATGGGCATAAGGTTTATTAAACTCAAAGGGGTCATGAGAGAAATTTATCTCAAAATCTCTAAAGTAAAGTTATCCTGTTTTAAGGTTAAATATTTTATGAAATTAACCATATAACTTTATTATCTTTAAAATACAATTTTGCCTCATTAACATTTCCCCTATGCCATCTCTGTTTTATGTAAAGGACATTATTTTGTCAATTAATGCATTAGTTGTATATTTAGAAAAGAGTGGGGTGTTTTACACCACACTGATTAACACTATTACAAAAAGAACTGGAAATTAAGTATGCAGTACTTAAAGTTTTAAATGTATCCATTTTTAAATACATTTGAGTAAAATTGTGCCTTGATTTGGCAGGTGAACTGCATATTTTATCAAAATTATGGAACTTTTTTTCATGATAAAGAGTGCAGTTATAATTGTCCTTTTGTTTGTGAAACACTTTCCTGAATTTTCTGACTAAACGGCAGCCTTCTCTGGCTTTTTGTTTTCCAGCATAATTGGTCCCTGTGATTTTGGCTGATCTCAATGCAAACAGTAATTGAAGTGTCCCCCATTCCTTCCAGACAATGTTTTAGATTCATATCCTTAATCATGTCTGAATTAACAAACAGCTAGATTACGAGTTTTGTGCGCTATAGGGAAATTAACGACAGCCACAAAAGTGGCGGTATTTAACCTCCCTATAACGATGCTATTACAGGTTTTGCAAAACCCGACTTGTGCGGGCGATATGGTTGTGTTGAGCTCCATACCTTACCCAAATACAAGCAGTGTTTTGAAGTGCTTGTGCACAATTTCCCCATAGACATCAATGGGGAGAGTGGGCTAAAAAAAAAAACTAACACCTGCGATCGCGGAAACAAAAGCTCCGTAACGCAGCCCCATTGATGTCTATGGTGAAAGAGAAAGTTACATTTAAACCTAACACCCTAACATAAAAAACACAATTAAACAGCCCTAATCTGCTGCCCCTAACATTGCCGCCACCTACATTACAGTTATTAACCCCTAATCTGCCGCCCCCGATATTGCCGTCACCTACATACAGTTATTAACCCCTAAACCTCTGGCCTCCCACATCACTAACACTAAATAAATATATTAACCCCTAAACCTAACCCTAACGTAACCCTAAGCATAGCCCTAACGTAACTCTAAGCCTAAGTCTAACCCTAATCCCCCCTAACTTAAATATAATTAAAATAAATCTAAATAAACTTTACAATTATTACCTAAATAATTTCTATTTAAAACTAAATACTTACCTGTAAAAAAACCTAAGCTAGCTACAATATAACTAAAAGTTATATTGTGTCTATCTTAGGTTTTATTTTTATTTCACAGGTAAGTTTGTATTTATTTTAACTAGGTAGACTAGTTAGTAAATAGTTATTAACTATTTACTAGCTACCTAGTTAAAATAAATACAAAGTTACCTGTAAAATAAAACCTAACCTGCGTTACACTAAAACCTAACATTACGAGAGTTCCGGAGGAGGAGCCTGTGCATGAGGCTGTGCTGCACTAGACCTGCTCACTTCTCCCATGCAACCAGTCCTTGGCGGTAGATTACGCGCCAGGTGCCCCAGCAGTCGTGGGGAGATACTGCATCCAGTCTGGATATCCCCTGGAGGAACTCCCTAAGCGCTGTTACAACTTGCGCTACAAGCTACCACACGGTGTGTTAGACCCCGCGAAGACCATCCCGTGAAGAGGTCACACAGGATAAAATCTTGACAGGCAGTCCCCCCCTCCCACCGGTGCTGCGTGAGGGCGGTAGATAGCCTGAATATAACACAAATTTTGCCGGCGGAACATCAATACCCCCCAAGTCCCCCCCCCTAGTGGGGTTGTGGCTGGGGAGTAGAAAGCAGCGACTCAAGTCTAGTGCAACTTAAACAAGAGTTCACCCTCTTTCTTACCTCGACCGGACCGATCTACTCGCCTCCTGGGCGTCTCGGGATGTGGAACTCCCGGTCTCCAGCTGAACCCTCTTTGGTGTCTATACCCGACGCATGATTGTGAGCAAACAAACGGAAGAGGCGGGAACTAAGCAGTGTGCGACTGGGTCTCACGGAGAGACGGCGGCTGGGTGAAACGAAGCAAGGGCTGCGACACAGAGGAAGGATTACCTGTCTAACTCTGTATTAATTACCTGAACAGGTCGCCATCATCTCTATCCCTCCGCTGAACAGCTTCACCAGGTACAACTCACTTCATCCAAGGAAATACCTCTCAGAGCGGGAGGGTATAAGATACTGCTTCAACACTAATACAGGCTGCGGTGAGCAACTGGCTAACTCAACTACCACAAGCTAAGGAAAATCGCAAGTATATAACACAAATCTATTTTATACAAAGAAAGATTTGCTTGTAACCATTGCTGCATGACTCTTTTTGGACAAAGCACCCTATTGTCAATACTACTGCTTACTAACTTTTCTTTAACCTTGCTATAGATAAGCACGCTAAAGACTGCTCTATACTAACTGTGCTCAGTTATAACTTGCTTGCTTTGCTCAGCTCACTTATTTGACGCAACTTTCTCCCTGCAAAGAAACACCTTCCAGCTCTCGGCTTAAGGGGGCATAAAATGCTACTCTGGCGTTGCCCTAAGCTTCAGCGAGCAATTGGCACTTCAATCATTACAGGTTAAGGGAACTGCAAGTTTATAGACTAAACTTACTCTGGCTGTGTTCAATGTGCCTGCTACTGACTTTTGCCATACTAACTGCTTAAGATTAAGCACTCTATTCTGACACCAAGGCTGACTATCTTTTCTTTACTCTGCAATGAATGATATGAGGAGGACCATCTTACATTAATAATGCTTGCCTAAAATCTGCTTGGTCTATTACGAATATTGTTGTTATAGTTAATCTATCCCTAAAAGGGTTGTATATAACCAACACTAACCGCTACTAACCCTCTTGAACTAAAGTTTGCTAATTGTTACAAAATATTTTTTCAATATAACTAAAGATTCATCTCTTGTTACTAAATTGATGTAGGGTTATTAACACTTAAACTAACATCAACTCCTACACACCTGATATTACAGTCTTGCTCAAAGAATTGTTTCTGAATTTGAGAGGGGTGAGGAGAGTAAAGGAAATGGTTTCATATTTTATATACTCTCTTTCTCTTTTTCCACCTAATTAGCTAAGGCCCAAAAAACATAGAGGTAGAATAGATAGGTGGGTAAGAAAAGGAGACAAGGGATTAGGATAAACTTAAGCTGGGGACTAAGTGAAGGAGAACTGAGGCACAACTGCCACGACCTAAGTCCTGACTAAAGCTAGTTAGAACTTTTGTTAGACTCTATACGTAACACATTAGTTGGAGAACTTTTCCACTGTAAAGATTGGAAAGAAATAACATCTCAAGAGTCACAAGTCCTGTTACCTAATGCAAGCTATATAAACAAGAATACTAACAATTTAGAGTTTATTTGCAAACAAAAGGAAAGGGAGAAAGGAGGGGAGGGGGCGGGAGAGGGAAGAGGGGAGAGAGAGAGAGGGGTTAAGACTACTACTTATATCTGATCTTGAATAAAAGTGCTCTAACAAGCAAAGGCTCTAATTATTAGACTTAAGCTTGTGCACTAGAATCTTGTTAATCTGATAAATTGAGGGATCACATATCTGAAACCGAATCTTGGCTCACCCTAAAGTTCCTCAAATTTATCTAACTGTCAACGAAGGTTGTCCAATTGTTTCTCCTTCTAAACCCAGAGTTAGTAACTTCTTGTTCTTTGAGCCTGTGAACCCTTGGCTTTAAAAAGGAAAAGAAAGGAATTTTTTTTTTTTTTTTTCCTTTTTATCACTCTTCACTTGAGGGGTTCTCCCCTCCTTCTCCCCCTTTTTCCCCTCACTCTTTCTCACACGCACCTTCACCCCACTTCCTCACAAACACATTTACTTTCATCCCTCACTAACAACTCTCTTTTTCCTCCCCCCCCCTCTCCCCCCCCCCCCTTTTTTTTTTCTTTTTCTTTTTTTTCTTTCGGGTAACTTCCCCCCCCCCCTTTCCCCCCCTCCCCCCCTTTTTTTTTTTTTTTTTCTCTCTCTCTTCTTTATCTTTCCTTCTAACCTCTCCCTTCCCGCTCTAATCACTGATTGTTCCACAAAGTATTTTTTCTTTTTTAAAATTGCCACGTATGGATAAATTCCTAAATTCACCTACACAAAATAAACACTGTTCACCAACCATGGCTTCCAGACCCAGAGACAAGAAGAACAAAAATATAATTGAGACTACAGCTGAACTACATTCAGAATCAGACCTAGTCACAAAGTCAAAAGAGGCTATTAATTCACAAATAATTGTAAAAGACATCCTAGAAGCTCTGAACCCCAAATTTGAATCACTCAGAATAGAAATAAAACAAGATCTACACACATTATCTTTGGAAGTTAAGCAATTTTCAACTAGGATTCAAGAAGTAGAGCAAAGGGTGTCTGACCTTGAAGATCACTCGAGCATGCATGACACCAAATTGCAGGCACACTCTTTAACTCTCAAAGCGCTACAGAATAAGATCGAGGACCTAGAAAATAGGTCCCGAAGAAATAATATTAGAATAATAGGGGTCCCAGAAACCTTCCAGAGCACAGATCTAGTGCAGTTTGCAGCTGAAATTTTGCCTCAACTCCTAAAGATTCCCCAAGAAATTTTGCCCCTAATGGTTGAGCGTGCCCACAGCAAGAGAACAAAGAAAAAGTGATAATAGAAATAAATTAGAAAGTTGCTTAAAATTGCATGCTCTATCTGAATCATGAAAGAAAAAATTTGGGTTCAGTTTCCCTTTAAATAAATGGAGATAAATTAAAAAGCCATAATAGTCAGAAAATTGTGTATTTTTAAGGCTATTAACCCTGCACTACTAGGTTTTAACCACTGCAAAGGGGTTAAACACCCAATAGAAGTTTTGCTCTGGACCCGCAATGCACTGCTGTTTAGGAGAGGAAACTGACACTGATCCAATCACCAGCACTAGTCGCATGACTCAGATGTGTGACTAGTACTGCTAATTGGATTAACATTTCTAACAAAGGATTCAAAATAAAAAGATATGGAAAAGCTAAAGAGATAAGGTATATATCAAGGGGAAGAGGTGTGTCTAAAGACATAAGATATATGTCAAGAATGTATGTGTGTGTTTATGTATGTATATGTGTCTTATATGTAAAATTTACATTGAAAGTGTATTGAAAACTAAATTAAAAACTCCACTACTTCAATAGAATTTTTGCGCTCCATCAACATTGCAATTGAGCAATATCCAACATAAATGTTAATGCAGACTCTCATCTAGTCTCATGTGGTTTGTGGATGTCAGTGAAGCAATAGGGAGAGGAGGTCTTTGTAGTGAGATATGACTCTCAGAGAGGTCTCTGGGCAAGGGAATTTCCATGGGATTTTTTTTTTTTTTGGCTGTAGGACTGACAAAAAAACTTCATGTAATTTGAGTGTGGTATGAGGTTTATTAGAAAGTGCAGAAATCATATAGGTTCAGTTAGAGAATATCACCACTGAAAAGTATAAAGATGGAGAATGAGATGAATAACTGAAACTGTTTGTGACTGAGTTGTGTAAAGTCTACTTAGGTGAATTACTTGATTGCCAGGAAGCAAGGGCACATGGAAGAATGAAGAGAAAAGTATATAATCAATGTGAGCAGAGCAAGAACTATCTGAACTTAACTATTTTACATGTGCTGAGGGAGGGGGGATGTTGGGGCAGCAGAATTTTGAGTGCCTAGGGCAGCACAAAACCTAAATACGCCACTGTGTGTTTGTAACATACTTTTCCTTATAAATTGTTAATTGGCTGGAAAATGGCACTTAAATACATATGGGCATAAGGTTTATTAAACTCAAAGGGGTCATGAGAGAAATTTATCTCAAAATCTCTAAAGTAAAGTTATCCTGTTTTAAGGTTAAATATTTTATGAAATTAACCATATAACTTTATTATCTTTAAAATACAATTTTGCCTCATTAACATTTCCCCTATGCCATCTCTGTTTTATGTAAAGGACATTATTTTGTCAATTAATGCATTAGTTGTATATTTAGAAAAGAGTGGGGTGTTTTACACCACACTGATTAACACTATTACAAAAAGAACTGGAAATTAAGTATGCAGTACTTAAAGTTTTAAATGTATCCATTTTTAAATACATTTGAGTAAAATTGTGCCTTGATTTGGCAGGTGAACTGCATATTTTATCAAAATTATGGAACTTTTTTTCATGATAAAGAGTGCAGTTATAATTGTCCTTTTGTTTGTGAAACACTTTCCTGAATTTTCTGACTAAACGGCAGCCTTCTCTGGCTTTTTGTTTTCCAGCATAATTGGTCCCTGTGATTTTGGCTGATCTCAATGCAAACAGTAATTGAAGTGTCCCCCATTCCTTCCAGACAATGTTTTAGATTCATATCCTTAATCATGTCTGAATTAACAAACAGCTAGATTACGAGTTTTGTGCGCTATAGGGAAATTAACGACAGCCACAAAAGTGGCGGTATTTAACCTCCCTATAACGATGCTATTACAGGTTTTGCAAAACCCGACTTGTGCGGGCGATATGGTTGTGTTGAGCTCCATACCTTACCCAAATACAAGCAGTGTTTTGAAGTGCTTGTGCACAATTTCCCCATAGACATCAATGGGGAGAGTGGGCTAAAAAAAAAAACTAACACCTGCGATCGCGGAAACAAAAGCTCCGTAACGCAGCCCCATTGATGTCTATGGTGAAAGAGAAAGTTACATTTAAACCTAACACCCTAACATAAAAAACACAATTAAACAGCCCTAATCTGCTGCCCCTAACATTGCCGCCACCTACATTACAGTTATTAACCCCTAATCTGCCGCCCCCGATATTGCCGTCACCTACATACAGTTATTAACCCCTAAACCTCTGGCCTCCCACATCACTAACACTAAATAAATATATTAACCCCTAAACCTAACCCTAACGTAACCCTAAGCATAGCCCTAACGTAACTCTAAGCCTAAGTCTAACCCTAATCCCCCCTAACTTAAATATAATTAAAATAAATCTAAATAAACTTTACAATTATTACCTAAATAATTTCTATTTAAAACTAAATACTTACCTGTAAAAAAACCTAAGCTAGCTACAATATAACTAAAAGTTATATTGTGTCTATCTTAGGTTTTATTTTTATTTCACAGGTAAGTTTGTATTTATTTTAACTAGGTAGACTAGTTAGTAAATAGTTATTAACTATTTACTAGCTACCTAGTTAAAATAAATACAAAGTTACCTGTAAAATAAAACCTAACCTGCGTTACACTAAAACCTAACATTACGAGAGTTCCGGAGGAGGAGCCTGTGCATGAGGCTGTGCTGCACTAGACCTGCTCACTTCTCCCATGCAACCAGTCCTTGGCGGTAGATTACGCGCCAGGTGCCCCAGCAGTCGTGGGGAGATACTGCATCCAGTCTGGATATCCCCTGGAGGAACTCCCTAAGCGCTGTTACAACTTGCGCTACAAGCTACCACACGGTGTGTTAGACCCCGCGAAGACCATCCCGTGAAGAGGTCACACAGGATAAAATCTTGACAGGCAGTCCCCCCCTCCCACCGGTGCTGCGTGAGGGCGGTAGATAGCCTGAATATAACACAAATTTTGCCGGCGGAACATCAATACCCCCCAAGTCCCCCCCCCTAGTGGGGTTGTGGCTGGGGAGTAGAAAGCAGCGACTCAAGTCTAGTGCAACTTAAACAAGAGTTCACCCTCTTTCTTACCTCGACCGGACCGATCTACTCGCCTCCTGGGCGTCTCGGGATGTGGAACTCCCGGTCTCCAGCTGAACCCTCTTTGGTGTCTATACCCGACGCATGATTGTGAGCAAACAAACGGAAGAGGCGGGAACTAAGCAGTGTGCGACTGGGTCTCACGGAGAGACGGCGGCTGGGTGAAACGAAGCAAGGGCTGCGACACAGAGGAAGGATTACCTGTCTAACTCTGTATTAATTACCTGAACAGGTCGCCATCATCTCTATCCCTCCGCTGAACAGCTTCACCAGGTACAACTCACTTCATCCAAGGAAATACCTCTCAGAGCGGGAGGGTATAAGATACTGCTTCAACACTAATACAGGCTGCGGTGAGCAACTGGCTAACTCAACTACCACAAGCTAAGGAAAATCGCAAGTATATAACACAAATCTATTTTATACAAAGAAAGATTTGCTTGTAACCATTGCTGCATGACTCTTTTTGGACAAAGCACCCTATTGTCAATACTACTGCTTACTAACTTTTCTTTAACCTTGCTATAGATAAGCACGCTAAAGACTGCTCTATACTAACTGTGCTCAGTTATAACTTGCTTGCTTTGCTCAGCTCACTTATTTGACGCAACTTTCTCCCTGCAAAGAAACACCTTCCAGCTCTCGGCTTAAGGGGGCATAAAATGCTACTCTGGCGTTGCCCTAAGCTTCAGCGAGCAATTGGCACTTCAATCATTACAGGTTAAGGGAACTGCAAGTTTATAGACTAAACTTACTCTGGCTGTGTTCAATGTGCCTGCTACTGACTTTTGCCATACTAACTGCTTAAGATTAAGCACTCTATTCTGACACCAAGGCTGACTATCTTTTCTTTACTCTGCAATGAATGATATGAGGAGGACCATCTTACATTAATAATGCTTGCCTAAAATCTGCTTGGTCTATTACGAATATTGTTGTTATAGTTAATCTATCCCTAAAAGGGTTGTATATAACCAACACTAACCGCTACTAACCCTCTTGAACTAAAGTTTGCTAATTGTTACAAAATATTTTTTCAATATAACTAAAGATTCATCTCTTGTTACTAAATTGATGTAGGGTTATTAACACTTAAACTAACATCAACTCCTACACACCTGATATTACAGTCTTGCTCAAAGAATTGTTTCTGAATTTGAGAGGGGTGAGGAGAGTAAAGGAAATGGTTTCATATTTTATATACTCTCTTTCTCTTTTTCCACCTAATTAGCTAAGGCCCAAAAAACATAGAGGTAGAATAGATAGGTGGGTAAGAAAAGGAGACAAGGGATTAGGATAAACTTAAGCTGGGGACTAAGTGAAGGAGAACTGAGGCACAACTGCCACGACCTAAGTCCTGACTAAAGCTAGTTAGAACTTTTGTTAGACTCTATACGTAACACATTAGTTGGAGAACTTTTCCACTGTAAAGATTGGAAAGAAATAACATCTCAAGAGTCACAAGTCCTGTTACCTAATGCAAGCTATATAAACAAGAATACTAACAATTTAGAGTTTATTTGCAAACAAAAGGAAAGGGAGAAAGGAGGGGAGGGGGCGGGAGAGGGAAGAGGGGAGAGAGAGAGAGGGGTTAAGACTACTACTTATATCTGATCTTGAATAAAAGTGCTCTAACAAGCAAAGGCTCTAATTATTAGACTTAAGCTTGTGCACTAGAATCTTGTTAATCTGATAAATTGAGGGATCACATATCTGAAACCGAATCTTGGCTCACCCTAAAGTTCCTCAAATTTATCTAACTGTCAACGAAGGTTGTCCAATTGTTTCTCCTTCTAAACCCAGAGTTAGTAACTTCTTGTTCTTTGAGCCTGTGAACCCTTGGCTTTAAAAAGGAAAAGAAAGGAATTTTTTTTTTTTTTTTTTCCTTTTTATCACTCTTCACTTGAGGGGTTCTCCCCTCCTTCTCCCCCTTTTTCCCCTCACTCTTTCTCACACGCACCTTCACCCCACTTCCTCACAAACACATTTACTTTCATCCCTCACTAACAACTCTCTTTTTCCTCCCCCCCCTCTCCCCCCCCCCCCTTTTTTTTTTCTTTTTCTTTTTTTTCTTTCGGGTAACTTCCCCCCCCCTTTCCCCCCCTCCCCCCCTTTTTTTTTTTTTTTTTCTCTCTCTCTTCTTTATCTTTCCTTCTAACCTCTCCCTTCCCGCTCTAATCACTGATTGTTCCACAAAGTATTTTTTCTTTTTTAAAATTGCCACGTATGGATAAATTCCTAAATTCACCTACACAAAATAAACACTGTTCACCAACCATGGCTTCCAGACCCAGAGACAAGAAGAACAAAAATATAATTGAGACTACAGCTGAACTACATTCAGAATCAGACCTAGTCACAAAGTCAAAAGAGGCTATTAATTCACAAATAATTGTAAAAGACATCCTAGAAGCTCTGAACCCCAAATTTGAATCACTCAGAATAGAAATAAAACAAGATCTACACACATTATCTTTGGAAGTTAAGCAATTTTCAACTAGGATTCAAGAAGTAGAGCAAAGGGTGTCTGACCTTGAAGATCACTCGAGCATGCATGACACCAAATTGCAGGCACACTCTTTAACTCTCAAAGCGCTACAGAATAAGATCGAGGACCTAGAAAATAGGTCCCGAAGAAATAATATTAGAATAATAGGGGTCCCAGAAACCTTCCAGAGCACAGATCTAGTGCAGTTTGCAGCTGAAATTTTGCCTCAACTCCTAAAGATTCCCCAAGAAATTTTGCCCCTAATGGTTGAGCGTGCCCACAGATTGGGGAGACCTCCCTCGTCAAACGGTGACAAACTAAGATCTAGACCTATAATTGTGAAATACTTGAACTTTCAGGATAAGATCAAGGTCATGCAATTCTCACGCAAGAATGCTCCTATTTTCCTAGATGGGAACAAAATTTTAGTGTTTCAAGATTTCGCTTATGAAACTTCCCTGAAAAGAAGGGAGCTCTCCCCAATCTGTGGCCGGATGATCAAGGAGGGTCTCACTGCACTGGTTATTTACCCGGCTAGGTTGAAAGTAGAATTCCAGGGCCAGACGTATTTTTTTGATACTGCCCCAGAGGCAGAAAAGTTTTTTGCAGAAAAAATGGTTAAGTAATTTAAGCTACCGGTCTAATTATTTCACAGACTCAATTTAAGTTGTTATGATGATATTATCAATATGTAATTGCTTTCTTCACTTAGTACTATGTATTGTTTGTAATAAGGTTCTTCAGGTGTTAACATTGACTAAGCAACACAGTGGAGACAAGGGGTGCGGGGGAACAATAATTTTTCCAATTTTTTTTTTTTTTTCTCTTTCTTCTCTTCTCTGCTTTCCTTAGAGGGGTACAGTAAGAAAAAGAGGTCAAACCATGTCTAATGTAAAAAGATTGACTTTATCTTCTTGGAATGTTGGAGGGGTCTCAACTCCAATGAAACGAAAGCTGATAATCTCTCAATTAAAGAAATTTAATTCAGATATTGCATTCATACAAGAGACACACTTAAATGCAGAAGAATCTGTAAAGCTAAAGTCTTCATGGGTAGGTGAAGTGTTTTATACGCCTAGCATAGGCAGAAAGAGGGGCGTAGCTATTCTGCTCGGTAAAAAAAATCTCTATGAAATTTTATCAGAATATAGAGATCCCGAAAGCCGAATTCTGATTCTAAAAATTAGAATGGCCGGCTCCATTCTTACGCTTTGCAACCTATACGCCCCGAATAACTTTGAAAAAAGCTTTTGGGAATTACTCCAAACTAAAATATTACAAATAGGCGAGGGTTATATAATCATAGCAGGGGATTTTAACATGACCCCTAAGGCCCAGATAGATAGGCACAGGCAAAAACCCATTAAAACTATGGCCAAAAGGGACAAACTTGAAGGTAAAATGTTTAAAACTCTATTTAAAAACCTAGCCCTGAGAGACATCTGGAGAATTCGTAATCCAGATCAAAGGGAGTTTACATGTAAGGCTAAGAGTGTAAGATCCTTCTCCAGAATTGACCTATTCTTAATAAGTGAGAACCTGTTGAGAATTGGGGCTACATCAAAAATAATGCAAATCACTGTGTCGGATCATGCTCCGATTATACTAAAAATACCATTAAATGAAAAAAGGTCTACTACACGACGATTTTTTTCCCTAAATTTTTAACAAAAAATATAAAATTCAAGACATGGCTGGCTGCTAGAATGAATGAATTTTTTAATCTAAATGCAGATACTGCCAATGATCCAAATATACTTTGGGAAGCTGGTAAGGCCGTAATGAGGGGAGAAATCATCGCTTATATGGTGGATTATAAGCGGAAGGCGGCTCTTCGGGAGAATGAAGCTCTGAGTGCACTTACTAACAGCTATAGTAATTATTTATCCCAACCAACATCAATAAACTGGAGGAGGTACGCCTCTGCCAAGAGAGAGAGAGACAATCTCCTATTACATGTTGCAATCCAAGAGGATTACAAAATGAGAGCGAAATTTTACAGGCACGGGAATAAGGCAGGGAAATTATTGGCAAATTTAGTTAAGAACGCACAGGGAAGCTCTACTATTGACTCACTCAAAGAACAAGGAACCTTACTTCAAAATCCGAGAGAAATTATGGATGCCTTCTTCACCTATTATAGAGATCTCTATTCACACAGGCAATCAGATGAAGTAGTCTCAGAACTCTTCTGGGAAGGACTTGATCATCCAGTCTTAAAGGAGGAAGCCGTGACTAAAATTAATGCCCCTATCACTGACCAAGAAATTACCTTGGCAATTAAAGAAACTCGCTTGGACAAATCACCTGGCCCAGACTCTCTCCCTAACGAGTTTTATAAGCTTCTTTCTCCAATTATAACACCTTATCTAAGAAAATTATTTAATTATTTCTTTATCGATAATCAACCTATTCCTATGTCTTTTACAGCATCTATAACAACATTAATTGTGAAACCAGGGAAAGACCCCCTGAATAAAGAGTCATACCGACCTATAGCATTACTTAATTCAGATTACAAGTTATTAACATCAATTTTAGCTAGAAGACTCCAAAAAGTGATAGGGGATCTTATTAATAAGGATCAGGCAGGTTTTATATCCAGGCGCAATCTGGCAGCCAAGATAAGAGAATTATGCCTGGTCCTAGATTACTTCTATAATAGCCCAGATACCACTCAAAACCAACCTGACATAGCAATAATTGCATTAGACGCAGAAAAAGCGTTCAACTCGGTTTTTCATCAACACATTATTAATTCTCTGCTGCGTTTTGGCTTTAAAGATAATTTTCCTCTTTTTATTAATAACCTTTGTACCAAGTCCACAACTAGATTGATTGTTAATAAATTAGAATCCAACTCAATTAATTTACAAAGGGGCACAAGGCAGGGATGTCCCCTGTCACCACTTTTATTTGACTTAGCGATTGAGCCATTGGCCCTTAGAATTAGACAGAGGATTCAAGGAATAAAGATTGGTTTAGTGGAGCCAAAAGTTGCCTTGTACGCCGATGACGTGCTAATTTACATGTCTAACACACTAGTCAATATCCCAAGATTGATTTCAATAACTAATGCATTTGGCTCTTTCTCAGGCTACAAATTGAATGTTTCTAAATCTGAGCTAATGTGGGTAAGGAAGAATGAGTCTTCATTTGACAAGATACCTTTCAAGGAAGTGTCGACTCATCTTAAATATTTAGGGATCCATATTTCTTTAAACCCACAAGAATGGTATAACTTGAATATTTCCCCCATTTTAGCTAAAATTAAAGAATATATGATAAACTGGCAAAATCTTCCCCTATCCTTGTCGGGGCGTATTGCTCTTTTTAAGATGGTCTTACTACCTAAAATTCTTTATCCTCTCCAAAATATTCCAGTGATTCTAAAAGTCAGAGATTGGAAGAGCCTAAATAGGGCCTTGCGATATTTTATCTGGAAATGTAAGAGACCTCGAATTTCTCTTAACAAACTCCACCTTCCGAAAAGGTATGGTGGAATGGCTCTACCAGATCTTAATAAATATAACCTGGTTTTCCTTTCACGCATTGCAATAGACTGGATCCTAAACAAGGATTATTTTACTAATAATAGCCTGGAGAGAAACATTATATTCCCTTATAACCCTTCAGCCTTAATCCATTGTCCGACACATTTAATCCCCAAAAACGTGAGGGCTATTCAATCAATATTTGTGGTCATACAAGCATGGAAAAAGTTAGGCCGTAAACTGAACATTGATCTAACAATTCCAAGGTTTCAGGGGCTTTGTGGAAATCCAGAATTTCAGGAAGGTATTCAAACACAAGTATTTCAAACTTGGCAGAGAAAGGGTCTCCTTTTTATGTCCCAACTCATAGATCAAGGTTCTGCTTCGGTCAAATCCTTCGAAATGTTGAAACAGGAATTTGATATAAGCAACAAAGATTTTTTTGCTTATCTCCAAGCCAGACACTACCTAGCTTCGTTAATACGGAAATTCGGTTGGTCTTGGTCTTGGGGGAAGTTAGATAATTGGCCCATCTTGGCCAAAAATGAATTATCATCTATATCGTATTGGTATGACCTCCTGATTAGCCAAGATGGAGCACTTAATCTCCAACAGATAACTCAAAAGTGGAACCTATTAGAACCTGATATAGGTATCGAGGCAGAACAGGTGGAAAAATCTATAGTCATTGTAGCCCAATCTACGCTATCTACAAATTGGAGGGAATCACACATTAAGCTACTTTACAGAACATATTATACCCCGCTTAAAGGGTTTAAATGGCACAATTATAATTTTAATGTCTGTCCCAAGTGTTCCTTTCCGGCTGCGGACATAGTCCATATGATATGGTCTTGTCCGAGGATCAGGCAATTATGGAAAAAGGTAGAATTTTGGCTAATTAATACATTGAAGCTTCCGACTCTCTCTCTCTCATTGGCAGGGGTGGTATTCTTGGTAGAACCCTCAACAAATTCGGATCAAAAAAAAATTAGGAATGGGGCAATTCTGGCAACGAGGAATTTAATTTTTGGAAAGTGGAGAGATCCCTCAATACCTAGTATTCAGGAAATCAAAAATTATATGAAAAAGCAATGTATTATTGAGCAAATGGACGTATCTCTAACCTCAGAAAAGGAGGTAACTTCATTTTTCAAAAAATGGTCGGCTTTCATTAAAATATTTACTCCAGAGGAAATAAATCAATTAATATACCCCTTTAGATACTCTGAAATAGTTATATTAGGACTATGGTAATAGCTAGGTGTTGAATAGTTTATATGTCTCTTCTAAGCCCCCCCTCCCCTCTTTTTTTTTTTTTTTTTCTTTGCTCTCTCTTTGCTCTCTCTCTTTTTCTCTTTTCCCCCGCACCCCTTCCCCCTCATTCAGATCAAAATGGCTCTGTTATATAGACTCTATCTGTTGTCTACCCTGAAGATATAAGCTATAGAACACTATTGAGAAATAATGGAAAAATAAGAGGCTTTGATTATTGTTTTGCTCTGGCATGCTCTTGATTATGAATGATATAGGATCAATGAATGCCAGTTTTTATTGCAGTTGCTTTTTGTTTCTCTTTTTCTTTTTATTGTATTTTTCTGTATTGCTGAGCTGACATTACTGCTGTATATAATTGCACTATACTTTGCCTCAATAAAAATAATTTAAAAAAAAAAAAACCTAACATTACAATAAAATAAAATAAATTAAAGTAATAAAATACGATTATCTAAATTACAAAAAAAAATACCGTAAACACTAAATAACACAAAATTAAAACGAAGTTATCAAAAATAAAAACGAATTACTCCTAATCTAATAGCCCTATCAAAATAAAAAAGGCCACCCAAAATAAAAATAAAAAACCCTAGCCTACACTAAACTGCCAATGGCCCTTAAAAGGCTCTTTTATCTGTAAAAAAAATACAAACAACCACCAACAATAAAACCCACCACCCACCCAACCAAACCCCCCAAATAAAAACCTATCTAAATAAACCTAAGCATAACCATTGCCCTGAAAGGGCATTTGGATGGACATTGCCCTTAAAAGGGCATTTAGCTCTCTTACATTGTCTAAACCTTAAGCTAAAAATAAAACCTACCCAATAAACCCTTAAAAAACCTAACACTAACTCCTGATGATCCACTTACAGTTTTCGAAAAACCGGACATCCATCCTCATCCAGGCAGCAGAAGTCTTCATCCAAGCGGGCAGAAGTCCTCATCAAAGCCAGGAGAAGTCTTCATCCAGATCTTCTATCTCTATTCATCCGGCACAGAGCGGGTCCATCTTCAAGACATTAGGTGCGGAGCATCCTCTTCATCCGATCACTGCTGTATAATGAAGATTCCCTTAAAGTGACGTCATCCAAGATGGCATCCCTTACATTCCGTTTGGCTGATAGAATTCTATCAGCCAATAGGAAATAAAGGTGAAAAAAGCCTATTGGCTGTTGCCATCAGCCAATAGGATTGAGCTTGCATTCTAATGGCTATTCCAATCAGCTAATAGAATGCAAGCTAAATCCTATTGTCTGATTGCAACAGCTTTGCAACAGTTTAGATTTATTTAGGTTTTTATTTGGGGGGTTTGGTTGGGTGGGTGGTGGGTTTTACTGTTGGGGGTGTTTGTATTTTTTTTTACAGGTTAAAAAACTGATTTATTTGCGGAAATTCCCCCGCAAAAGACCCTTTTAAGGGCCATTGGCAGTTTAGTGTAGACTAGGTTTTTTTTTCCAAAATAATTTTTATTGAGGTATAATTCACATAAAAGTATACAATGAACAAAGGGAAAACAAATAAAGATGTATAAATTAGGTGGAATTCCACGTTTCAGGATGGGCAGACAACATATAGGCATTATGTGTGACAATCGAGAGTTATCTACCTTGAGTAAATGAACCTCAAAGAATTAAATTTTTACAATATAAGTAAGTTTGTAAAGCATTAGAGAAATAATTGTTCAAATAGAGTCTAGGATACAAGCGTTAAATCTATGTATATAACAAAGTGCACCTAGGATCAGAGAGTCCTGTAGTCATACGCTGACTACTGGGAGTTTGAATAGAACAGGGCAAGGGGCGGAGAGGGGAGTGGGAAGGGAGAGGGAAAGGACTAAGGGAGAGAAAAAAAATATACCCCCCATCAGAAAGATCAGTCATGGGGAGGGGGGAATGATACAGACCCCTCCCGATCGATACCATTCAGAAGTTGTAAAAGGCAGCCATCCCTTTCAAAGAGAAAGAATTGTGTCCTCTCCCAAAAGGTCCCAGGGCTCCCACGTCAGAGCATACAGGTCAGTTTGTTGACGGGCACTGTAAACATAACTTTCCATAGACCTGAAGTAGGAAACGAGATGGATCAAAGCTTGCCAATTAGGGCATTCAGGCCTCTTCCAGTTCCTTGCTATAAGCAGTTTGGCGGCCATCGTGATTGTAATCAACAGAATGCGGCTTGGCGCAGGAAGAGGCCGCAGTCCAGCGTGAACTAGGGCCATTTCCAGGGGTAAAGAGACTATCAGCCACAAGCGGCAGTATAAGGTCTCCAGCCTGCTCCACAGGGGGGCTATGATTGGGCAGGTCCACCAGATATGTTGGGGATCACCTACTTGTTGGCATCCTCTGCTGCAAAGGGGTGAGCTGCTTGGGAACATCTTGTGTAGCTTAGAGGGAATATAATGCCATCTGGAAGGTAATTTATAGAATAGTTCAAAGAATGTTATACAATCAACGGATGACTTGGTATGTTGAATTGCTTCTGACCAGACATCTATTGGTAAATCCACCCTCCAGTCTCTCTCCCATTCCTCCATTTGCCTAGTTTTAGTGAGATTAGCTGCATTCAGGAGAATTTGGTAATGGAAGGACAAGGGGGATATGTGCTGAGAATCTGTGGATAGTCGATTCTCCCAAGGTGTCAGCAATATGTGGGGAGCGTTTAGGAAGCCCCAAGACTTTAGTATCAATGAGAGTCTTAGCAGGTCAAATCTAAATTTGGGATGAATATCATGGTTGTGGGCCATAACTTCATGGGACACCTGTCTACTTCCGAGAGGAAGTCTGTGATTTTCAGAGTGGACAGGGCCCGGTGTGCTGCCAGGCCCATAAAAGGAAGTCCTAGTAGAAGGCCTGTCATTGGGTGATATGGTGATGGATGCAGGGAGACCAGGTTGTGGTGTAGAAGGTATGACCATGATTTCCTGCAATGTAGAATGATTTTATTGTGAATTGGAAATTCCGAGGCACAATGAGCCGGGATCCAAATTAGGTCGATTAATTTTATGTGGGCCGGAATGGAAGCCTGTTCCAATTCATACCAACGAGGGAGAGCTTTCTTTGAATTCCACTCTGAAATGTGGGATAGGAGGGCAGCCTCATAATAAAGCCTGATATTTGGAAGACCAAGGCCACCCGCCAGGACTGGATGTTGTAATAGATAAGCAGCAATACGTGGCCTCTTCCCATTCCAAATATACCTATTGATTACTGCTTGGACCTTTATCGGCAAGCACCGGAAGAAATATGTTAGCTTTGGGAGCTGCATCATTTTGACTGCGGCTATTCTCCCAAACCAGGAGATTTCATCGTATCTTCTGGAACACAGATCTTTCTGGAGCTGGAAGAGAGAAGTATGAAAATTCTTAGTCAAGACTGTGCTAATCTCATGTGAGAGAAACACTCCAAGGTGTTTTAAGAGAGAGAAACACTCCAAGGTGTTTTAAACCAGCTAGGGACCAATGAAAATGGTACCCCTGTTTGAGTAAATTTAATTCAGTGTCAGAAATGTTCAAGGAATAAGCCTCTGTTTTACTTATGTTCAGTTTGTAGTAGGAGATTTTTACGAATCTATCTAAGAGTTCGAAGAGAGCAGGAAGTGATTCCTCCGGCTCAGTGATGAACAGGGTCAAGTCATCCGCATAAAGGGCTAATTTTTGGGGGGTATCATGCAGGGTTAGGCCCTTAATTTGAGTTGAGGCCCGCAATGCCGCAGCCAACGGTTCAATAACCAGTGCGAACAATAGAGGGGAAAGGGGGCAGCCCTGCCTTGTGCCGTTAGAGATCTGCATCTTGTTTGAAAAAAAGCCTAGACCTTTCACCCTTGCCATGGGGCAGGAATATAGAGATCTCACTGCCATGATAAAAGAATCTGGAAGACCAAACGCTTGTAGGGTTAAAAACATGTAGTCCCACCTCACCCTGTCAAATGTTTTTTCGGCATCCATTGACAGGGCGAGGAAAGGGACCCCCATGTCCGTGGCTTCCGTAAAGATGTTTAGGAGGCATCTCGTATTGTCAGGGCCCTGTCTGCCTGGAATAAAGCCAACCTGATCCGGGTCGACTAGATCTGGAAGTAGTCTGTTCAATATAATGGCTAATATTTTTGTGTACAGTTTTATATCAACATTAATGAGGGAGATCGGCCTGCAATTTTCACAAAGAGAGTGGTTTTTGCCCTCTTTGGGCAGAGTTATAATGGAGGTCTCAAGAAATTCTGTGCGGAGGCTACCTGTTTTAAAGGTGAAGTTAAAAAATCTTGTGAGGAGAGGTATCAATTGTGTGGAATAAGTCTTGTAGAATAAAGTGGTAAACCCATCTGGACCCAGGGCTTTATCTGACTTAAGCAAAGAAATCGCTTGTTTCAGTTTTTCTGTAGTCAGAGGGCCTGCCAGGCTCTGAGCGTTCCCTTTTGACAGGACTGGGAGAGGGAGGGAAGACAAGAACTGTTCTATTTGCCATTTAGGGGCTTTAGAGTGTTGTAGGGAGGAGTCCAATTTATATAAAGCAGTGTAGTAATGAGCAAATGCACTTGCTATATCGTTGGGCATCTGTACCATCCCTCTAAGGGTTTTAATCGCTGGAATTCGATGCTGCTGTGTGCGGATTCTGAGTTTGTGAGCTAAGAGCCAGTCGGCTCTATTACCTTTGTAGTAATACAGCTGTTTAAGAGTTAGAAGATTTGATTGCACCTTTATTTCTTCTGTCACGTAAATTTTGGATCTGATCCAAGCTATTTGATCTGCTATTTGTTTCGAGGGGCCATTCTTGTTAATGCTCTCCATTGACCGTAGTTCCGAGTATAGTTGGGCCAGAAGTTTACCTGAGAGCTTGCGTTTCACTGAAGCCTGTTTCATGAAGTGACCCCTCATGAATGCTTTCAGGGTCGCCCATAGTAACGAGTCATCTCTAAGTGTGTTGTCATTAGTGATCAGAAAGTCAGAGATAGCCTTAGAAGCATCAACTCCAGCTGGATCCAATATTAACGATGGGTGTAATTTCCAGGCAGAAGGCGAGGGCCCCCAAAAATGAGCATTTGACAAGGTATAGGGTGGGACAGTTTGTCCAAAAGGGAGGAATGGGAGAGTAAGTAATCTATTCTTGAGTAACATAGATGTGGGTTTGAGTAGAAAGTGAAGTCTTTCTCGAAAGGAAACAGGCAGCGCCATGCATCATACAAATTGTGTTGATACATTAGTAATCTAAACTGATTTGAGATCCACCTGGCTGCCGGGTCAGGAGGCTTGTGCTTGGAGGATTTCTTGTCCAGAGCTAAGTCCCAGACCAGATTGAAGTCTCCTCCTATCAAAAGAGTACCTCTGCTTAGTTGTTCTATTAGAGGAAGGACCACTTTTAAGAAGGTCAGTTGACCGGAATTCGGTGCGTACAGTGAAACAAGAGTATATTGGACACCCTCCAAGGAACATACCACTATCAAAAACCGACCCTCCGGGTCTTTCTCCACGTGTTGGACCGCAAATGCAATTGACTTGTGAACCACAATGGCAACACCTCTGTTTTTTTGTAGCATGGGAGGCCGATAAACAGATCGGAAACAATTTAGAGTTCTGAAGGAAAGGGGAGCCCTGGGGCCAATGGGACTCCTGAAGGAAGGCAACCCCCACATTGTTTTTTAAAAGGTAACAAAGAAGAAGGCTTCTCTTGATAGGGGAATTAAGACCCTGGGTGTTCAACGTGGCAAACTTGAGAGCCATGCTTAGAGAAAAAAAAAAGGGGGGGAGGAGGAAAGGTAAGGAGAGTGGGGAATGGGAGGTAGGGGTTAACAAAACTTGTTCTCTAACTAAGGTAACACTGGTAAGTTAGATTGAAAGTTTCCTAGACTCTACTGCAAAGTTAGATGCTTCAGTAACGTGTCATTAACTGGGGTCTGTGATAATAAAACACAGCCAATATCTGCATTGTACTTCCCTAAAAAGCGAAGCACAAAGCAGATTCGAAAGTGGGGGGAGAGTGCCGACGGCACTAAAAGCAAGCTAAAAAGCAATAATTTCTACAGGATTAGGCGAGAAGGGCCCATAGGGGTGTACAGGAAAGGTGAAAATGAGCATTCGCAATAGATAAATAGTACAGCAAACAATTTCTAGCAAAACATTAACATTAATTATCAGTTGGAGTGTAGTGACAGATTTATGTTATAACATGGGAACATCAAGGGGTGAAATGATTGAACATCATATTTAAATAATGATATAAAAGCAACCGGGGGTTAAGAGATCAAAATGAACCCAGGACAACGAGAATTAGGTAAAGTCAGGCCCTCACCCTAGTACAGTACAACTATAAAAATAATATAGTAAAGGAGATAGTGATAGTGGGACTCTTCGCCCTCCCTTCCTCTCTCATGTCCCCTGTTATGTATGGTGGTTGGGGGAGCTGCAAAAATTCAACCCAATCCAATAGGCCCTAGCCCTTAGGTAAAAGAGAGGCTTCCCACGTGAGTAGATTAAAAGGAATCCCTACCCTGTTTCTCAGGAATGGAAAGACCCGGAGTTAACTGCTCTCAGGAATTTTTCCCTGAAGGTATAGTAATGTAGCCTGAAGAAAAAAGTTTAGACTGTGTGATTGGTAGGGAATGTAGCTCACCTTTAAAAACGTTATCCCATAAGTTTACAAGTGAATAGTGATATAAGGTGGCGCAATTTAGCTTGCTATTCCCAATGTGAGTGTATAGAGATTTTAAATGTTGCAGGTCCTTATACACACCTAAATCTATATATTCCTTTTGGAGAAATGAGCAAAAACAATGTTAAATTAAAAAATATATAGGCCTAGATTTGGAGTTCGGCGGTAGCCGTCAAAACCAGCGTTAGAGGCTCCTAACGCTGGTTTTGGGCGCCCGCTGGTATTTGGAGTCAGTGATTAAAGGGTCTAACGCTCACTTTTCAGCCGCGACTTTTCCATACCGCAGATCCCCCTACGCCATTTGCGTAGCCTATCTTTTCAATGGGATCTTTCTAACGCCGGTATTTAGAGTCGTTTCTGAAGTGAGCGTTAGAGCTCTAACGACAAAATTCCAGCCGCCTGAAAATAGCAGGAGTTAAGAGCTTTCTGGCTAACACCGGTTTATAAAGCTCTTAACTACTGTACCCTAAAGTACACTAACACCCATAAACTACCTATGTACCCCTAAACCGAGGTCCCCCCACATCGCCGCCACTCTATTTAAATTTTTAACCCCTAATCTGCCGACCGCCACCTACGTTATACTTATGTACCCCTAATCTGCTGCCCCTAACCCCGCCGACCCCTATATTATATTTCTTAACCCCTAACTTGCCCCCCACAACGTCGCCGCAAGCTACTTAAAATAATTAACCCCTAATCTTCCGACCGCAAATCGCCGCCACCTACGTTATCCCTATGTACCCCTAATCTGCTACCCCTAACATCGCCGACCCCTATATTATATTTATTAACCCCTAATCTGCCCCCCTCAACGTCGCCGACACCTGCCTACACTTATTAACCCCTAATCTGCCGAGCGGACCTGAGCGCTACTATAATAAAGTTATGAACCCCTAACCCGCCTCACTAACCCTATCATAAATAGTATTAACCCCTAATCTGCCCTCCCTAACATCGCCGACACCTACCTTCAATTATTAGCCCCTAATCTGCCGACCGGAGCTCACCGCTATTCTAATAAATGTATTAACCCCTAAAGCTAAGTCTAACCCTAACACTAACACCCCCCTAAGTTAAATATAATTTTTATCTAACGAAATAAATTAACTCTTATTAAATAAATGATTCCTATTTAAAGCTAAATACTTACCTGTAAAATAAATCCTAATATAGCTACAATATAAATTATAATTATATTATAGCTATTTTAGGATTAATATTTATTTTACAGGTAACTTTGTAATTATTTTAACCAGGTACAATAGCTATTAAATAGTTAAGAACTATTTAATAGTTACCTAGTTAAAATAATAACAAAATTACCTGTAAAATAAGTCCTAACCTAAGATATAATTAAACCTAACACTACCCTATCAATAAAATAATTAAATAAACTACCTACAATTACCTACAATTAACCTAACACTACACTATCAATAAATTAATTAAATACAATTCCTACAAATAAATACAATTAAATAAACTAGCTAAAGTACAAAAAATAAAAAAGATCTAAGTTACAGAAAATAAAAAAATATTTACAAACATAATAAAAATATTACAACAATTTTAAACTAATTACACCTACTCTAAGCCCCCTAATAAAATAACAAAGCCCCCCAAAATAAAAAATTCCCTACCCTATTCTAAATTAAAAAAGTTACAAGCTCTTTTACCTTACCAGCCCTGAACAGGGCCCTTTGCGGGGCATGCCCCAAGAATTTCAGCTCTTTTGCCTGTAAAAAAAACACATACAATACCCCCCCCAACATTACAACCCACCACCCACATACCCCTAATCTAACCCAAACCCCCCTTAAATAAACCTAACACTAAGCCCCTGAAGATCTTCCTACCTTGTCTTCACCATACCAGGTTCACCGATCCGTCCTGAAGAGCTCCTCCGATGTCCTGATCCAAGCCCAAGCGGGGGCTGAAGAGATCCATGATCCGGTCAAAGTCTTCATCCAAGCGGGGCAGAAGAGGATCTTCCATCCGATTGAAGTCATCATCCAGGCGGCATCTTCGATCTTCTTCCATCCGGAGCGAAGCGGCAGGATCCTGAAGACATCCAGCGCGGAACATCCATCGGGACCGACGACTGAACGACGAATGACTGTTCCTTTAAGGGACGTCATCCAAGATGGCGTCCCTCGAATTCCGATTGGCTGATAGGATTCTATCAGCCAATCGGAATTAAGGTAGGAATTTTCTGATTGGCTGATGGAATCAGCCAATCAGAATCAAGTTCAATCCGATTGGCTGATCCAATCAGCCAATCAGATTGAGCTTGCATTCTATTGGCTGTTCCGATCAGCCAATAGAATGCGAGCTCAATCTGATTGGCTGATTGGATCGGCCAATCGGATTGAACTAGATTCTGATTGGCTGATTCCATCAGCCAATCAGAAAATTCCTACCTTAATTCCGATTGGCTGATAGAATCCTATCAGCCAATCGGAATTCGAGGGACGCCATCTTGGATGACGTCCCTTAAAGGAACAGTCATTCGTCGTTCAGTCGTCGGTCCGGATGGATGTTCCGCGCTGGATGTCTTCAGGATCCTGCCGCTTCGCTCCGGATGGAAGAAGATCGAAGATGCCGCCTGGATGATGACTTCAATCGGATGGAAGATCCTCTTCTGCCCCGCTTGGATGAAGACTTTGACCGGATCATGGACCTCTTCAGCCCCCGCTTGGGCTTGGATCAGGACATCGGAGGAGCTCTTCAGGACGGATCGGTGAACCTGGTATGGTGAAGACAAGGTAGGAAGATCTTCAGGGGCTTAGTGTTAGGTTTATTTAAGGGGGGTTTGGGTTAGATTAGGGGTATGTGGGTGGTGGGTTGTAATGTTGGGGGGGGGTATTGTATGTGTTTTTTTTACAGGCAAAAGAGCTGAAATTCTTGGGGCATGCCCCGCAAAGGGCCCTGTTCAGGGCTGGTAAGGTAAAAGAGCTTGTAACTTTTTTAATTTAGAATAGGGTAGGGAATTTTTTATTTTGGGGGGCTTTGTTATTTTATTAGGGGGCTTAGAGTAGGTGTAATTAGTTTAAAATTGTTGTAATATTTTTATTATGTTTGTAAATATTTTTTTATTTTCTGTAACTTAGATCTTTTTTATTTTTTGTACTTTAGCTAGTTTATTTAATTGTATTTATTTGTAGGAATTGTATTTAATTAATTTATTGATAGTGTAGTGTTAGGTTAATTGTAGGTAATTGTAGGTAGTTTATTTAATTATTTTATTGATAGGGTAGTGTTAGGTTTAATTATATCTTAGGTTAGGACTTATTTTACAGGTAATTTTGTTATTATTTTAACTAGGTAACTATTAAATAGTTCTTAACTATTTAATAGCTATTGTACCTGGTTAAAATAATTACAAAGTTACCTGTAAAATAAATATTAATCCTAAAATAGCTATAATATAATTATAATTTATATTGTAGCTATATTAGGATTTATTTTACAGGTAAGTATTTTGCTTTAAATAGGAATCATTTATTTAATAAGAGTTAATTTATTTCGTTAGATAAAAATTATATTTAACTTAGGGGGGTGTTAGTGTTAGGGTTAGACTTAGCTTTAGGGGTTAAAACATTTATTAGAATAGCGGTGAGCTCCGGTCGTCAGATTAGGGGTTAATAATTGAAGTTAGGTGTCGGCGATGTTAGGGAGGGCAGATTAGGGGTTAATACTATTTATGATAGGGTTAGTGAGGCGGATTAGGGGTTAATAACTTTATTATAGTAGCGCTCAGGTCCGCTCGGCAGATTAGGGGTTAATAAGTGTAGGCAGGTGTCGGCGACGTTGAGGGGGGCAGATTAGGGGTTAATAAATATAATATAGGGGTCGGCGATGTTAGGGCAGCAGATTAGGGGTACATAGGGATAACGTAGGTTGCGGCGGTTTACGGAGCGGCAGATTAGGGGTTTAAAAAAATATGCAGGGGTCAGCGATAGCGGGGGCAGCAGATTAGGGGTTAATAAGTGTAAGGCTAGGGGTGTTTAGACTCGGGGTACATGTTAGAGTGTTAGGTGCAGACGTAGGAAGTGTTTCCCCATAGGAAACAATGGGGCTGCGTTAGGAGCTGAACGCTGCTTTTTTGCAGGTGTTAGGTTTTTTTTCAGCTCAAACAGCCCCATTTTTTCCTATGGGGGAATCGTGCACGAGCACGTTTTTGAGGCCGGCCGCGTCCGTAAGCAACTCTGGTATCGAGAGTTGCATTTGCGGTAAAAATGCTCTACGCTCCTTTTTTGGAGCCTAACGCAGCATTTGTTTGAACTCTCGATACCAGAGTTAAATTTATGGTGCGGCCAGAAAAAAGCCCGCGGAGCGTTAGCAGCCCTTTTACCGCCGAACTCCAATTCTAGGCCATAATGTTTTATTATTTGGTACTTCCTCATAAAAACAAATAATCATATATAGTTTCCATATCAATATAAAACTGGACACCGGTGTCTGCTAAAATTCAATGCTTGAATAGTAAAAATGTAAAATATATCTTTTTCCTTTACAAATGTATACAATATAGTAGGTCTTACAATGTTGCTAACAGAAATATGTTTGCAATTCTAAATAGCCTGTTTGCTTTGTGATATCTGAATTTGAATTAACCTCCAAAATTATACAATCTTGTACATATATATTCAGGATTAATGTCACAGTGAGCCCAATATTTCGGGGCACAAATTAAGGAAATGTCATTCGTTTTGAGACCAATTGGCCCAATGTTACCTTATAGTGTATCTGAGTGAATGCACTATTATGGTGAATCCATAGTGGAAAAAATTGTTGTGCAAATGTCCCCAACAAATCTGCGTTGAAAACTGAGCTTCTATTCTTTATATTGGCTTTTAACGGTCTTTCATTCACCGTTCTTATGGGTCCTTGCTCCGTAATTTTCAATGCTGATATTGCTTATTTCTGAGTGGCTTACTTCTTACGGTCTGTGACTAACCGCTTCCTGCTGATGTGACCGCTCCTGTTTAGTGAGCCCCTCGATGTTAGGGGTCGCTCCTTGCTCCTTACTCCTGACCTGTACACCTCAAACAGTGTGGCAGGTTCTGTGGTATATTCCTTAGAGGTTTGTGGCTAACTGCTTCCTGTTGTTATGGCCGCTCCTGATTAGTGAGTCCCTCGATGTTAGGGGTCATTTCTTTTTCCTCATGCGGTCAAGTAGTATACCGCTAGTGACTAGGAGTGGCGGTATTCCTTGCCGGACTTTAGATAGAAGGTGTATTTTCCAAAAGTAGGCAAAATAGCTCAGTTGGTTCTTTGTTCACCTGTGCTCCACAATCAGTGTGGCAGGTCCTCTGGTATCAACGCGTTTCGGCTGGGCAGTCTTTCTCAAAAGGAATACATAGATTTCGGTGTGTAAAAGGACCTGCAACATTTAAAATCTCTATACACTCACATTGGGAAAAGCAAGCTAAATTGCGCCACCTTATATCACTATATAGTAATGTAGCCTCACAATCACATCTCTTGGCTTGTCATCGGATATAGCTCTAGGTCTGGTTGCCCTGTGGGATCTGTCAATGAGCGACTCAGGATCTTTTAATGAACCCAGGGCTGCTGTGAATACTTCTTGAAGGAAAGTTTGTAGATCTTTAGGGAGGACACTTTCAGGGATGCCTCTCAGTCGGACGTTATTTCATCTGAAGCGGTCTTCAAGGTCAGCTAACTTAGACTCGAGAGCTGAAATTTGACCATCAAGACATTCCGAGTATGTGACCAGATTGGTATGATCAACTGAGAGGTCTTCCTGTTTACGCTCCAGGGTATCAGTGCGCTCTCCAATTGTGGCTATATCCTTCTTGAGTTCTGAACATGATCTATCAAATCTTTTGCAGATGGATTCATGATGTGACGCAAGCATGGTTTTTATCTGGACCATCATGTTGTTGTTTGCACTGGCAATATCTGCCAAGCTTGCTGGCTGGGAGGCAGCACTAGGGTCTCTCCCAGTGCCTGGTTCTGAATGACAGGTAGAGTCCGATAGAGTAGACTAGGTTTTTTATTATTTTGGGTGGGCTTTTTTATTTTAATAGGGCTATTAGATTAGGAGTAATTTGTTTTTATTTTTGATAATTTCATTTTTGATTTTGTGTAATTTAGTGTTTATTAAAATAAATACAAACTTACCTGTGAAATAAACATAAAACCTAAGCTAGCTACAATGTAACTATTAGCTAGCATAGATTTTATTTTACAGGTAAGTATGTATTTAGTTTTAAATAGGAATTATTTAGGTAATAATTGTAAGCTTTATTTCGATTTATTTTAATTATATTTAAGTTAGGGGGTGTTAGGG
Organism: Bombina bombina; assembly: GCF_027579735.1. Lineage (NCBI taxonomy): Eukaryota > Metazoa > Chordata > Amphibia > Anura > Bombinatoridae > Bombina > Bombina bombina. The sequence continues at coordinate 573,604,524 of NC_069500.1, read as the reverse complement.
TTAGACTTAGGCTTAGGGTAACATTAGGGTTAGGTTTAGGGTTAATATATTTATGTAGTGATGTGGGAGGCCAGAGGTTTAGGGTTTAATAGATTATTTTATTATATTTAATTGTGGGGGGCTTGCGGTTAAGTGGCTAATAGGTTTATTATAGCGACGACAGATTAGGGGTTAATAATATTTAAATAGTGTTTGCGATGCGGGAGGGTGGCGGTTTAGGGGTAAATATGTTTATTATAGTGGTGACAATGTTGGGGAGCGGCGGAACAGGGGTTAATACATTTTTAAGTGGCGGCGATGTCCGGAGAGGCAGATTAGGAGTTAATATTTTTATTTTAGTATTTGTGATACGGGAGGGCCTCGGTTTAGGGGTTAATAGGTAATTTATGGGTGTTAGTGTACTTTTTAACACTTTAGTTATGAGTTTTATGGTACAGCTTTGTAACGTAGAACTCATAACTACTGACTTTAAATGTCGGTTCGAATCTTGTCAGTATAGGGTGTACCGCTCACTTTTTGGCCTCACAGCAAAACTCGTAATACCAACACTATGAAAGTCCCAGACGTTGCGTAAAGACCAAAAAGGTGTGCGGTACACCTATTCTGACAAGACTTGTAATAGAGGCGTTAGGGAAAAAGTATCGCTATGATGCATGCCATTTTAAGCAACTTTCTAATTTACTCCTATTATCAATTTTTCTTAATTCTCTTACTATCTTTAGTTATAAAGCAAGAATGTAAGTTTAGAAGCCGGCCCATTTTTTGTTCACAACCTGGGTTGTCCTTGCTGATTGGACAGCACTAATAAATAAGTGCTGTCCAGTGGCCTGAACCAAAAAATTGGCTTTCTCCTTAGCTTTGATGCCTTCTTTTTCAAATAAAGATAGCAAGAGAACGACGAAAAAATTATAATAGAAGTAAATTACAAACTTGCTTAAAATTGCATGCTCTATCTGAATCATGAAAGAAAAAATGTGAGTTTAGTGTCCCTTTAACACCTTAACGACCAGCGCCGTACCCTGTACGACGCTGGCTATCATGCCCTTAAGGACCAGCGACGTACCCTATACGTCGCTGCAGTCCTGGGCTTCTCTCTGCCGCAATCTCACTCAAAATAGCGAGATTGCGCTATTTCTGCAATGCAGAAATAGATTGGCAGAGTTGTTGATGCAGAGAGGGCCACTCTGGGATCTGAGAGGGGGTAGTATATTGAGGTGGGGCAGCTACACTACAGAAAAAAATGACTTTTTTTTTTTTTAATTGCTAATTTTGCAGCAAACTTGGTACTGGCAGACAGCTGCCAGTATCTAAGATGGTGGCGAATAGGTAGAGGGGGGAGGGTTAGAGAGCTTTTTTGGGGGATCAGAGAGGTTGGGTGTTAGGGGGAACCTACACTGCAGCAAATATATTAAAAAAAATATTTAAAAAAAAAAGTATTAAAAAAAAAGGATTTTATTTTCATACTGGCTTTCTGCCAGTACTTAAAATGGCGGTAACAATTGTAAAGTGGGGGAGGGAATAGAGTCAGGGAAGGTTAAGGCGGTGGCATGTGTCAGGTGGGAGGCTGATCTCTACTCTAAAGCTAAAATTATCCCTACAAGCTACCTAATTAACCCCGTCACTGCTGGGCATAATACACGTGTGGTGCGCAGCTGCATTTAGTGGCCTTCTAATTACTAAAAAGCAATGCCAAAGCATATATGTCTGCTATTTCTGAACAAAGGGGATCCCAGAGAAGTATTTACAACCATTTGTGCACAAGCTGTTTGTAAATAATTTCCGTGAGAAACCTAAAATTGTGAAAAAGTTAACTTTTTATATATTTGATCACATTTGGCAGTGAAATGGTGGCATGAAATATACCAAAATGGGCCTAGATCAATACTTTGGATTGTCTACTAAAGAAAAATATATAGTTTTGATAGGTAAATATAAAAAAGGCTCTATTTCTGCTTAAATGTAGTGATGGCAAAAATGCTAAAAATGCTCTGATCTTTTAGGGAAGTTTTTGTCTGAAATGTCCTTAAGGGGTTAAATAGTCATTAAGCCACACCCACAAAACACCTTAACCCTTACAGGTAAATGCATTTTAAATTCTAATATATCAAGTGCCATACTCTATACATTTTAACTATACTCATATACATAGGCCCCAAGCATTTGCTATATTTACAAATTTAGGGATCATTATAGCTAATCTTAATTTGATTTTAATTTATAGGTAAGTATACTTTAAAGGGAAAGTAAACACCAAAAACGGTATTGTTTAAAGGGACACTCAGATCAAATTAAATCATTTGAAATTCAGAGTAAATGATATTGTATTGTCTTGTTATCTTGCATTTGTTGATTATGCAAATCTACTGTGTTTACTGGTCCTTTAAAAAGATAGACAATCTTTCCCAGCTTTTTATAACCAACACTGTTATATAAATATACTTTTTACCTCTGTAATTACCTTGTATCTATGCTTCTGCTGACTGCCTTATCTCAGATCTTTTGACAAACTAACATTTCAGGAAATTAGTGCTGACCCTTAAATAACTTCACGTGCGTGAGCACAGTGTTATATATATTAACACATGAACTAATGCCCTCTAGCTGTGAAAAACTGTCAAATGCAGAGGGGGCCTTCAAGGGCTTAGAAATTAGCATATGAGCCTATCTAGATTTAGCTTTCAACTAAGAATACCAAGAGAACAAAGCAATTGTGATGATAAAAGTAAATTAGAAAGTTGTTTAAAATGACATGGCCTATCCAAATCAGTACAGTTTCATTTGATCTTTACTATCCCTTTAAATATACAGTCTGATACACCAAATGCCACCTAGTGGCCACCCTTAATGAATCGCAACCATAATTAAAAACATTGGCCCCAATCCATCTCTCTATTCATACCACCAGGGATCATTGTACTTAACCTATGTATCTAAAATAGTTCCCTATGTTGTAGGAGTCTTTGTCTGATACCACCCCTCCTTGGGGTGTTCTGCCAGCCCCCTGGCGTTTACCACATCTCCTTTACAAAATATGAACTGTTATGTACAATGTAGATTATTTAAAGTATAGTAGATATCGTAAAATGTATTTAATGGTTGCTTGCTAATTTAAAATATATATTTATATAAATATATATTTAAAAATATAGAAAGTATCATAAAATACCTTTTTAGTCTCTAGAATTGTACAATGCTTTAATAAATATGCATTGTACATGACTATGCATATCATTTAAACATTGACACCCCCCCCCCCTAAACTGTCATACCTAAAACTAACTATAGAATGTAAGGACTTAATGTCAGGTATTGACTTGGTTGTGTATGTACCTTTAAGTACAGCCTAAAAGTTCCTGCTTAGCACAGCACCACCTGCTAATTATTCAGTTTAGCTTGTAGCACTGCTACTCACAGCACGGATCTTCGTTGCTCTCTACCTAAAATCTACAAGTGATTTCCCACAACTTCAAATGATAATTCAGAAGCCCTATATATATTTGGGACTTGACAATCTGCTTTCTCCAAGTACACAGAATTGGAACCGTTCATGCTTCTACTTTACATAAACTGATTGCCTACAACAGCTGACTACCTACTCAGGCAAGCTCTCACTGTTAGCTGCCACACGGACTCCAACCGCACCACATTGTGCTGCTCATTCCTATCCAGCTGGAACCTTCAGTCTTATCATCTGTCTTGCTCAAGTAAGTGCATAGTATTTGCAATAAGTCTGCTTGCACTGTTATTTCGGACTGTTACAAACATCAAAGGATTACCCGCTGTTCCGACACTGTCTTCCGGGTGGCCCAGCCCCGCACAATGTCATCCAGTGTCAATCAAGCCGCAGCAGCTCCAGCGTCTCACACGCCTCCAGACTGTTCACAGGGCTGAATACACACTCAGCATATCTAAAGCTATCCTCATAGTTCCTTAACAAATCAGAGGATTTCATATTAGGCTTATGTGAGACTTGTACCTTACCAACCAACTACTAACTAATACATCTAGCAGCTGAACAATAGCTATACCGGACTCAAAGTTTTCTCTCCTGTAACCAATATTTCTATAACAGGAGACGGTTCCTCCTTAAAGGAGCATACCTCCCACAAAATAAAAGAAAGATCTGCAGTTGAGAATCCACAATTCCACTTAAGTACAAAAATATAGATAACAGAGCCCTCTGGGTGACATAATAATTAGCCAAAACAAATGGATCCAGCAGATATACCAAATGTGGTATACAACCTATCACAACGTGTTGACCAGCTATCTCAAGGCTTAAGAGAGATGTAGATACAAAATGAGAATTTAAAAGCCATAATAAAGAACAACACCCCAGAACCACAGGTGTCTTTACCAGAAAAAAATTCTGGAGACAGGACTGCTTTCAGGCAGTTTAAAAATGCATGCAACCTTTTGTTTCTGATGAGACCAAAAACATACCACACAGAGAGAATAAAAGTTATGACTGTCATATCCTTTCTACACGGAGAAGCTAGAATTTGGGCTGATTTGCTATTTGAAAATGATGATCCTATTCTGGGGGTCACTCTCAGGTTTCCTCACTCAAATGAGTCATCTATACAAGGATACCCAAAACCAGCTATCTGTAGAAACTAAAATGAGGTCACTGAGACAAGGCAGAAGGCCTGCAGAGGAATATGCTACAGAGTTTAAGCTGTATGCTGCAGATTCAGAATGGAGTGAGGTTGCCTTGCATAACCAATACAGGATAGGACTCTCTGACCCTTTGAAAGACGAATTGGCAAGGATTGAGATACCAAGATCATTAGAGGCTCTGATGAATTTATCTATCCAGATAGACCGTCGTCAGAGCATTATGAAAGGACCCCTACAACCTGAGGAAAGGTTTCATAGGAAACAGAAAAATTTGTGTATGTACTGCGCATCACCAAGTCACAACTTGTGTTAAAACTTAAGCCTGTTTCTGTCAGAGTTATTGATGGTTCTCTTGTCAAATCTGGTCCATTAACACACCAAACCATACCCATCAAATTTACCACCCAAGATGGGCATGTTGAATATATATCATTTGAGGTGTTAACTTCACCTTTATTTCCTGTTGTTTTAAGATTGTCTTGGCTACAATTGCATCCGCCTACTATTCATTGGGAGACTCTACAATTGGAATACAATCAACTTACTGCCAAACTACATGCTATCAACATCAACTGCTCTTACAGGTATCCCAGTACTCATTGCCAGATGAGTACAAGGATTTCGAGGATGTTTTTAGTAAAAAAAGAAGCTGAAGCATTACCACTGCATCGATCATATGATTGTCAGATAGAACTCCTACCCGGATCATCTATACCAGTAGGCCATCTTTATCCATTGTCTCAGCCTGAACTGGAGTTCTTAAAAAAATATTTAGAAGAAAATCTGAAAAAAGGATTCATCAGGCCATCCATCTCCCCAGCTGGTGCTGGCATCTTCTTTGTGAAGAATAAAGATAATTCGCTCAGGCCCATTATCGACTACTGCAAACTAAACAAGAGAATTGTAAAAAACAGATATCCTTTACCCCTCATTCCAGAGCTAGTGGAACGACTCAGCAAAGCCAAAATTTTTACGAAACTTGACCTCAGAGGAGCCTACAATCTGGTAAGGATCAGAGAGGGGGACGAGTGACTCACAGCCTTTAGAACTCGATATGGTCTGTACGAATACAGGATGATGCCGTTTGGGCTTTGAAATGCCCCAGCCACGTTCCAGTACCTGATTAATGATATATTCAGGGACCTTTTGGATGTTTGTGTTGTCATTTACCTCAATGACATCCTTATATACTCAGAAAACATCGAAGACCACAAAAAGCATGTCAGATGGGTACTTGGACGACTAAGAACCCACCAATTATATGCAAAGCCAAAAAATGTCTGTTTCATGCTAAAGAAATCTCTTTCCTGGGATACTACATCTTGTCTTCAGGTATCCGAATGGAAGACAATAAAGTCGAAGCCATTAAAAACTGGCCCACACCAAGAAGCAGAAAGGATGTACAGTGCTTTCTTGGTTTTGCGAACTTCTATCAGAAATTTATAAAAGGATTTTCTGCCATTGCAAAACCATTAAGCAGTCTTACAGGTTCCCATACAACTTTTCACTGGGGTCGACCTGCAGAAAAAGCATTTACCTTCTTGAAAGATGCTTTTACTTCAGCACCTATACTCAGCTTCCCGGACCCAGAGCTACAGTACATCCTTGAAGTGGATGCCTCTGAATATGCCCTTGGGGCCATTCTCTCACAACGGAAGTCTACTAATTTGCCGTTACATCCCATAGCTTTCTTCTCCCTGTTGATGACAGCGCCAGAGATGAATTATTCCATTGGTGAGAAAGAGCTACTTGTAATCAAATCATCATTTGAGCACTGGCGACACTTGCTAGAGGGCACCAAAATACCTATCCTAGTATATAGAGACCACATGAATTTAGAATATCTGCAGACCAGTAAGACCCTATCAGCTCACCAACTACACTGGAGCCTCTTCTTTACAAGGTTCACTTTCCACATTACTTATAGGCCAGGCTCCAAAAACGGGAAGGCTGAAGCGCTTTCCAGAAACCTAACTAAACCTCCTGCACACACCTCCCCCCAAACAATATTAACTCCGGACCATTTCATCGGGACTATCCAATCTTCATATGAGACTCTACATTCAACCCAACAGGGTGACTCAACTTACCCTAAGGATAAGCTAGATCTGAACTCAGATGGTCTATACTACGCCGGGGACAAAATTATATATACCCCCTACATTGAGAAAAGGTATACTACAAGAGCATCATGATACACCATTGGTTGGTCATCCAGGAATCCATAAAACAACCAAGCTAGTACGCCGGAACTATTGGTGGCCTAAAATAAACCAAAACATTAAAGATTATGTTACAACTTTCCAACCTGTGTAACATCAAAATCAGAAAAGGCTTGGCCATATGGCCTACTAAACCCTCTACCAATCCCAGACAGACCATGGCATACACTTGGTATGGACTTCATCGTAGAGCTCCCGAAATCCAAAGGCTGTAATTCAATTTTAGTAGTAGTTGATCTGTTTACTAAAATGGCTCCTTTTATTCCCTACAAGAAATTGCCAACCTCTGCTGAAACAGCTGATCTGTTCCTTACGCATATTGTAAGACTACATGGTCTCCCTTCAGTGATTGTAACCGACCGGGGATCACAGTTCACATCCCGCTTCTGGAAGCAACTCAGCAAAGTGTTAAAAATCAACCACCGTTACAGCACAGTATTCCATCCCCAAACTAATGGGCAAATGGAAAGGGTTAACCAATGTCTGGAACAATACCTTCGGTGTTATTGCTCCTACGAACAGGATACCTGGGTTGACAACATCCCTACGGCAGAATAAACCTACAACTCCATCAATACTTCCACTAAAGCATCTCCCTTCTTCGCCAATTATGGCTATCATCCTACATTCCAGATGTTTCCCGAAATAAACACAACCTCTCCACAGGTGAACGACTTAACCAACTCCCTTCTGGAGATACATTCGTATGTCAAAAACAGTATCAAACTCGCCCAAGAAAGACAGAAGACTTTCTATGATACCAGAAGAAGAAAACCTCCTAGCTATCCCATAGGAAACAAGGTATGGCTGTCAAAGAAACACCTGAAATTAAGAACATCTTGTAGGAAATTCTCAAAGTTGTTCCTAGGACTCAATCTCATCACCAGAGTTGTTAATGAGAATGCAGTCACTTTGGCATTGCCTCCTGAATTCCGCGTCCATCCGACGTTCCATGTGTCTCTCCTAAAACCATATCACTCTACTCAGACAACGGGTACAGTGGAACCTCCTATCTCGGTGGAAACCAAGGAAGAGATATATGAGATAAGTTGCATCATCGATTCCAGGATATACCGGGGTCACTTGCAGTACTTAGTGATATGGAAGGGTTATTCCCATGAGGACGATTCCTGGGAGCTCATTCCTATCCAGCTGGAACCTTCAGTCTTATCATCTGTCTTGCCCAAGTAAGTGCATAGTATTTGCAATAAGTCTGCTTGCACTGTTATTTCGGACTGTTACATACATCAAAGGATTACCCGCTGTTCCGACACTGTCTTTCGGGTAGCCCCGCCCCCGCATGACGTCATCCAGTCTGTCATGCAAGCCGCAGCAGCTCCGGCGTCTCACACGCCTCCAGACTGTTCACAGGGCTGAATACAAACTCAGCATATCTAAAGCTATCCTCATAGTTCCTTAACAAATCAGAGGATTTCATATTAGGATTATCTGAGACTTGTACCTAACCAACCAACTACAACTAATACATCTAGCAGCTGAACAAAAGCTATACAGGACTCAAAGTTTTCTCTCCTGTAACCAATATTTCTATAACAGGAGACGGTTCCTCCTTAATGGAACATATGCCCCACAAAATAAAATAAAGATCTGCAGTTGAGAATCCACAATTCCACTTAAGTACAAAAAATAGATAACAGAGCCCTGTGGCTGACACCTAAACATAAATATTTAATATTTAAAATTATGCATTGTTATGTAGAATGCATATTGTTTAAATATTTGCATATACATTATAATGTAATTAATGTTGCTTGTTGTATTTATAATTTGTTATTATAGACAGTATAATTAACATTATAGTTCTACATAACTGCATGCCTATTATGTAAAAATATAATTTAATACCATTGTGGAATATACATGCACAACAGTTTAAATATTGAATATCAATGCAAGGCCTGACTACATTATATCTATAATTTTTTAATAAAATGCATGTTTATGTATAATGAATATTAGTTTAAGTATTGGATATATCAATTAAAATTGAGATATTCTTGCTTGATGCATTTATTATTTTAAATATAAATATATTTTTAAAATAGATAGTTATGTTATAAAAGACAGTTGCATTATAATTATAGTATTACATAACTGCATGCCTTTTATGTAATAAAACAATTGTAAAACTAATGCCTTTTGTAAAATAAATATACATTTAATATATATATATATATATATATATATATATATATATATATATATATATATATAAATATATATATATATATATATATATATATATATATGTGTGTGTTTAACATAAAAAAAACAAGAAAACAAATACATATTCATTAAAATACAATAGTTACAAGAATATGCATCAGTCATAAGAATGCATTGTATTTTAAAAATGGTAGATAATGCACTATTAATCCCTAAGCTGCCCTTAACTAATCACCTAATCATCCCCCATACAGGTATGGGGGGTGGTTAGAAGATTAAGTCCTAATAAATGGTAACCATCAATAATCACCTAATCCACATCAATACAGGTATGGAGGGTGGTTAGGTGATTTGGTTAGGAGATTAAGGCCTAATAAATGGTAACCATCAATAATCACCCAAGCAACCCCCATACAGGTATGGGTGGTGGTTAGGTGATTATTGCATAATAAATGGTAACCAACTATAAATAATCACCTAATAAACTCCCATACAGGTATGGGGGTTCCTAAACTGCCACCTCCAAAGCAAACTAGAACTACACTAACACCTAACCCCCCTCTAAACTACACTCCTCTTAACTAACTCCCCTAAAATAATCCCCCTCTAAAACTAATCCCCCTAAGTTGCAATAAATAATAAAAATCTAAGTTACAAAAAATAATAAACTACTGTATCTAAAATAAAAACACACCATTATACCTAACACTAATCTACATGCCACATAAAAAACCCACTCAAAACAAAAAAAGACCTAAACCCTAACACTTTTTATAATAGCACTTAAAATGGCCTTTTGTAGTGCATTGCCCTAACAGGATTTCAGCACTTTTACATTTAAAAAACAATTACAAAACCCCCTGTACAATACAAGTAACCCACAAGTTGCGGTGAGTATGTGGCAGTTTAGAGCTTTGTTAGTGTAGTATTAGTTTACGATTGTGGGGTACTTCAGTTTAGGGGTATTAGTTTTAGTAATTAGGCACGGCAGTTATATTGCAAAGGATCTTTCACTGTATATTGTCAATATGGGTAATCTTATCTATAGGCAGCATCACTGACCAATGGCATGTATAGTAAATGCCTCTCGGTGATGCCGAGCTTGGAATATTTCAACAGGCTCGTTTAACATAGCGGCGGATCTTTTGGAATATTTCACCACCGTGTAGCACTTTCAATCATCGGGGCCTAGAAACATAACGATTGCAAACACTTTTTACTTGCTAATCTGATAATTTGCTGAGGAAAAGATGTTTGTGCTAGATAAAAGTGCATAGATGCTCCTGGTATACTTGCCATATCACTTTCAATTGAGCGCAATGCAACTAAATGCTAAAAATCTTGTGCAAAATAGTGCACCATTTGTAATCTAGGCCATAGAATATAGTGAAATATATCAATTTTAACTTTGTTTTTATTTCTAGTTTTTATTTTAAATTGGTGATTTGTGGATCTGATTTTCATGGCTTTTTATTGTTATTTTAACATCTTTTACCTTTCTCTTTTTATTTATTTATTTATATATAATTTTTGAAAATATCTATTTTGACCAAAGGTGACATTTTATTAAAGAATTTACCTAAAAATAAAATACATTTTTTTTATGTTTATAATTTTCTCCAAATCTAATAGACTCGACTTTTGATAGTTAAAATGTAACCATATACAGTATTAGGGTGACCATATTACCGCTTTAAAAAGGGACTCATATGAAAAATAAATATGTCAGGGCTGTTTAAAGAAATAGAAAGTACACTAGTGTGGCGCTTACCGTTCCTGCGGGGGTTATGGTCCGTTTCTGAGCAGCGTCACTTCGGCGTGTCTGTGTGTAGTATCCGTACTACTCCTCCATGCAGCTAGCACTGTTGGTTCCGGAAGTAGGGAGCCCAGCCGTCACGCCTCTGTCAAAGGCGCAATAGTGATTCACAGTATGCAAGAGTTTGTTGCGGCTGCAGGGCTACAAACCTACTAAGTCCTCAAGTAAAGATGGGGGACAGTACAAAGGTGAATAAAAGTAAAAAGGCTTTATTCAAAAAACACTTAAAAGCAAAAAAGAGCCATAGCTCTAACAAACGCTTACACTGACAATAAAGGGGTAACAGTGCAGCACAGCAGACATGTTTCGTGTGTCTTAGCACACTTGTTCACTGCTATGTTATTGCTGCCACTGCTACTCCTATTTAAAGGAACAACACTCTTCAATTAAAAACAAAAAAGTTAACCCCTTAATGTCATATTAGTTTTGAAATATACCGTATTATTGTCAGGCTGAGAGGGCACAATAGAGGGAACAATAGAGGGAACACTGATTGCAGATATAAAAACATAAAGATGACAGTGATGATTAGGAAAGTTACCTAAACATAAATCTAGATGAAAATATGTTTGTTTATAAAGCCTATATATATATAAATATGGTCCCTTGTTTTCCCTTTTTTTACTGTTAATATTACCAATGTATTACAAAATTTGAAGAAGGAAAAGGAATTAAAGTTATATTGGCTATTCAAACACTGATATTTATATAATTATTCTTTGGTTGTTAATAGTGTAAACCTCTATGTAATGTCTGCCTAATTACAAAAATCAGGGATGTAAATAAAACAAAATAGTTAATTGAACACCTAACTGCATCACATTACATAGAGGTTTACACTATTAACAACCAAAGAATAATTATATAAATATCAGTGTTTGAATAGCCAATATAACTTTAATTCCTTTTCCTTCTTCAAATTTTGTAATACATTGGTAATATTAACAGTAAAAAAAGGGAAAACAAGGGACCATATTTATATATATATAGGCTTTATAAACAAACATATTTTCATCTAGATTTATGTTTAGGTAACTTTCCTAATCATCACTGTCATCTTTATGTTTTTATATCTGCAATCAGTGTTCCCTCTATTGTTCCCTCTATTGTGCCCTCTCAGCCTGACAATAATACGGTATATTTCAAAACTAATATGACATTAAGGGGTTAACTTTTTTGTTTTTAATTGAAGAGTGTTGTTCCTTTAAATAGGAGTAGCAGTGGCAGCAATAACATAGCAGTGAACAAGTGTGCTAAGACACACGAAACATGTCTGCTGTGCTGCACTGTTACCCCTTTATTGTCAGTGTAAGCGTTTGTTAGAGCTATGGCTCTTTTTTGCTTTTAAGTGTTTTTTGAATAAAGCCTTTTTACTTTTATTCACCTTTGTACTGTCCCCCATCTTTACTTGAGGACTTAGTAGGTTTGTAGCCCTGCAGCCGCAACAAACTCTTGCATACTGTTTAAAGAAATGTTTGGACTAATGTTCCATTATGAGAACCCAGACATGTATTTTTCATATGTGTCCCTTTTTAAAGCAGCAATATGGTCATCCTATACAGTATATAATTATAACCCAAAGTAGTTTCAGAAATAAATAATATAATAATAATAATCATTGAAAAAATATTCAAGAAAATATTGTTAGACAGAAATATACACAAGGCTGCTCAAACAAGTAATTCAAGTGGCTGTGTAAATGAAGATTTGTTAGAGTTAAGCAGGAAGTATCTGTTTTCTTATGACATTAAATTGGCAAAGTATGATTTGCCAATTTTGTCTTCTTTCCTCTGGATCAATGGAAATGTAAATATAAGAAGTCACTTTGTAAATAATGGCTGACCAAGAGTGGTATAGAGTGCTCAATCGTCTAAACAATGAACAATCATGTTAAATGAAACAATTGTAAAAATATTTTTTTATATAAAAATAAATTACACATATGTGAAATTCACCTTTTTTTAGCTCTTAAAGGGACAATCTAGTCAAAATTAAACTTTCATGATTCAGATAGGGCATGACAATTTAAACAACTTTCCAATTGACTTTTATAATTAAATTTGCTTTGTTCCCATGGTGGTATTTTTCAAAAGCTAAACCTAGGTAGGCTCAAACTGATTTATAAACCGTTAAAAAGCGCCTTTTAGCTCAGAGCATTTTGAAAGTTTTTCACAGTTAGACAGTACTAGTTCATGTGTGTCATATAGATAACATTATGCTCACTCCTGTGTAGTTATTTAGGAGTCTGCACTGATTGGCTAAACTTCATGTCTGTCCAAAGCACTAAGATAAGGGGGCAGTCTGCAGAGGCTTAGATACAAGGTAATCACCGAGGAAAAACATATATTAATATACAACTGTGGTTATGCAAAACTGCGGAATGGGTAATAAAGGGATTATCTATCTTTTTTTAACATAAGTTTTTATTGAGGTTGTGCATGTTATAAAGCATAAATAAAACATCACCGTACCCATATAACAATAAGAGAATACAGCTTGCACAGAACATATATAACAATAAGAGAATAAAACGTACATGTAGCATTATATGAAAGTAGTGTATCACCATGGGTTGTTATGCATAAGTATCTTGAGCCTCAGTTTTTTCAAGATTTTTCTATGGTTGTTTCCTCTTTTGATATGAGGGGCCTCTCTTGGACCCATGGGGACTAATGTAATCTAGGGGAGGAAATTGGGATTTGGAGTGGTTATTTTTAGACCTAGGTATTTAAATGTGGGGGGAGTTCAGCAGTCAAGAGCTGCTCTTATGTGAGGGTAGGGAGGGGGCCTGGGCCTATAGAAACTAGTAATACATTGCTTCATAGTAGAGGCAGGATGGAGTATTGTCCAATGAGAGTAAAAAAAACAGAAGGTACAAGTGTAAACAAAACTATACCTATTTGTATAGGTAATGGATAACTATAAGGAAGTGGTCAATAGAATAAAGAGTTAAAGACAATATCTTATGTCTTAGAGATAGGGGTCTTTAAGCTGAGGAGTATGGTGAATTCTATAATTCTAAGAACAGGTGGGGGCTGTAAAAAAAAAAAAAAAAAAAGGAAAAACCCAGTTCCACTAAATGGTATAGGTAACTCCGTTGTCCCTGAGATAAATATAAGAACTTATACATTTCTAGGTAGGAGTGAGAAGTAAAAGAGTTATTTATGAACCTGTACATCAAAGCTGAGATATCATTAGTTCATAATGGCTATCCTGGTGATTAGCAGTAGGGGAGCTGTGAGGAGTGAAGTTATACAACAGACCCTATCAGAGTTTCAAGTTTCTTTCTTAAAAGAGAAACACAAGAAAACAGTATCACAACTTTATATGATATCCCTAACCAGATCAAATGTGTACTATAAACATATCTTATGTCAGCTATAGGGGGCAGACTGGTCCGAAACTTATATTTCTCTAGGGCATATAGACGTGCATGGGTCAGTTATACATGAAATGTATTGAGAGAGATTCAGCTCTAAACAGAAGCAGCCTGTGCATATCTAAAATCCGAAATTAGGTGTGTGCAATATATCTTAAGTAATAGTTTGAACCTTATACAACAAAAGTAAGAGAGAAGATAAAAAATATATATATTAAAAAAAAAACAAAAAAAAAAAACACCTACTTTAATGCCTGTTAGGTGTATAACTCAAATGGGGGAAGGGACAGCAGGTGTCATTGTAAATCCATCCTAATGAAAGGTCATGGGGAAATTAAAGGTGCACAGTTGTGCAAGCATAGAGTCCACTGGTTCTGGGTGATATTGTAACTGCGGTCAGGGCCAACAGCTATTTCAAAATAGGCAATTTAATTGAGCTAGTTTACATCAGTGTCCCCAGTCGTCACCTCTCAAAGCATGTGTTGAGTGCTATTTCCACTAGGTGGCTGTAATTTAGTTTAGTTTATTTAATTGTATGTAATTGTAGTTAATTTATTTAATTAATTTATTGATAGTGTGTTAGGTTTAATTGTAACTTAGGTTAGGATTTATTTTACAGGTAATTTTTTAATTATTTTAACTAGGTAGCTATTAAATAGTAAATAACTATTTAATAGCTATTGTACCTAGTTAAAATAAATACAAAGTTGCCTGTAAAATAAATATAAATCCTAAAATAGCTACAATATAATTATTCGTTATATTGTAGCTATATTAGGGTTTATTTTACAGGTAAGTATTTAGCTTTAAATAGGAATACTTTATTTAATAAGAGTTAATTTATTTCGTTAGAATAAAATTATATTTAACTTAGGGGGGTATTAGGGTTAGACTTAGCTTTAGGGGTTAATACATTTATTAGAGTAGCGGCGAGGTCCGGTCGGCAGATTAGGGGTTAATACTTGAAGTTAGGTGGTGGCGATGTTAGGGAGGGCAGATTAGGGGTTAATACTATTTATTATAGGGTTTGCAAGGCGGGAGTGCGGCGGTTTAGGGGTTAATACATTTATTGGAGTGGCGGCGAGGTCCAGTCGGCAGATTAGGGGTTAATAAGTGTAGGTAAGGTAGCAGCGACGTTGGGGGGGCAGATTAGGGGTTAATAAATATGTAGGTGTCGGCGATGTTAGGGGCCACAGATTAGGGGTACATAGGTATAATGTAGTTTGAGTAGGTGTCCGGAGCGGCAGATTAGGGGTTAATAGTGTAATGCAGGGGTCAGTGATAGCGGGGGCGGCAGATTAGGGGTTAATAAGTGTAAGGTTAGGGGTGTTTAGACTCGGGGTACATGTTAGGGTGTTAGGTGCAGACTTAGAAAGTGTTTCCCCATAGGAAACAATGGGGCTGCGTTAGGAGCTTAACGCTGCTTTTTTGCAGGTTTTTTTTTTTCTGCACAAACTGCCCCATTGTTTTCTATGGAGGAATCGTGCATGAGCACGTCTTTCCAGCTAGCCGCTACCGTAAGCAACGCTGGTATTGAGAGTTGAAGTGGCAGTAAATATCCCTTTTTGGAGCCTAACGCAGCCCTTCAGAAAACTCTAAATACCAGCGTTGTTTAGAAGCACTAGAAAAAAAACATGATTAGCTAATGCACCCCTTTGGCTGCAAAGCTTTAAATCTAGGTGTAAGAGTCTAATTAGTAGCTGCATGTTAAATAGAGATATATACATTAACGAGATCCATACTCAGTTCATACGTAAGTGCAAATGTAATATGCACCCCAGAGGCAGCTCTGTATCTAGCCTATGCCAGTTCTGTTCAGGTCCGACTTGCTGTGAAATAAGTCCCATGCTTTATTGAGGTGGTTGTCTGAGACTAAGGAGAGATCACGGTAGTCCCTTGTGATAAGCCATCTTGGAGGAGCAGCTGACAAGATTGCTACCCACCTGTCTATGGCGAGGCAATGCTGAGGAAGACCCCAATATCCCGTCCAGGAGTCGGCCGCATCCCCTGAACAGGGCACCAAGGGTGAGAGGGTAGATTTCTGGTCTCCATCTGTAGTTAGAGTGGGTAGCTGGGGACCCGACATACGTTTCTCGATTGTGACTCATTTGAGGTTGACAGCAGAGTTAGGCTCAATCTCCAGATTTGCCTCAGCATTGTTGATGGAGCGGATAGGTGGATGGCATATTTCTGGACTTCCCCCTGAGCTTGCAGCCTCAACTGATCCCGGGGTCCGCTTAGGCTCTTTGGATCTATGTTTTAAGGTCCCATCTACAGTGGGGTGTATCTCCGATGTTGCAGTGGTGTCATGCTTAAATGGTAGTGGTTGCTGGGCGCTATCTTCTGTGTAGGCCCCTTTGATGGCAGCTCTGAAATCAGTAAACCCTGTATCCATCTTCCGATCAAGGTCTCGTAGTAAGGCTAATGCAGTAAATCGGAACTCCTCCATCCTGCTATGTGAAGTCTGCAGTCAAATAGGCCTGTAAAACCCAGCTTACCGGGGGGGTTGAGAAGATAAAAAAGAAGAAATGTTCAGGCTGTCTCCTAATTTGAGTAGTTATTCCGTATAGAGTTCTGGGTGCAATACCCCTATTAGGGCCACACTCCTCTAATAAGAAATATTAGTATAGGACAGTCTTGGAGCTCAGTAGAGAGACTGTGTAGCTTGAGTAGTCGATGAAAGCTGTTACATGCTCTAGCAAAAGGTGACGGCCTAAGATCTTAGTTGGCTAATTCAGCTCCCGGGTGGTCTGATGCGTAAATCTCGGTAAATCTCAGTTCTACCGGACGAGTAGTAGTGGGATCCGATAAGTGTAAGGTAAGATTAAAGCTGCATCCCTAGGTAATTTATATATTAAAAGAATAGTCCCAGGAGCTTCATGAGATGCGACTGATCATGGTCGCATCTTAGCCACTCCCCCCATTAGCTATCTTTTTAAACAATACAAATTCTGGTTTAGACTGTCCCTATAACTTGTAAAGAAAAAGATTGAAAGCAAATTAAAAAAAAGTCTCACAGTTATCAAAAACATTCAGCTGATGTAAGTAAATAATGCTATTTAATATAATGTTGAGTTATCTGTAGTGTAACAAGTTTGCATATTAGAGCTTGTTCCAATATGAAGTCAACACTAAAGTCTCCATCACAACGTATCGACTGTGGCTTTTCCAGTTTTTTTCAGCTTTTTTGGTTGAAAAAGCTACTTTTTTATTCATCTCCATAGTTCATTTGTGGCTGTTTTCCGCACTAGCAAACAAGCTTTCAGATCTGCAATAAAAGACCTATTTCTCCTATGGGACTGAAAAGTTATCAGTGATCAAAATCTACTTTTCAACACTTTTTTTGTTTTGCCTTTATAATTCCTCTAGGCACTTGAAAAATGCTTGAAAGGGTATATTGGACATCTTTACAACTATTTCACAGCTATTTCCAAACAGACTGTTATCTTGTACATGTGTAAAACACTCTGAAATAGCCACAGGAGACAGTGTAGTTTTTTTTTAACAAGCATGGTATCATTTCATTAAAGCTTTATTTATCCCTATTGGAGAGGATGTATACAGTGCTCAGGGCATACATTTACATTTGTATAGGTACATATACATATGTATATGTGTTGACTATGTGATATTATTGAACTTGTAAACTGGAACGTGCCTTTGTGACTGTAAGTTAAATAATGTAGGCACAAGCACTTTGAAATGCTCTCTAATTACTGAGTTCGACTTAGCATGCATGGAGGTGTGTCCCTTATAAAAACCTGTTTATGAAGGTGCAATCTCTTCTAAGCAGATACAATTTTGAGAGGCAGCAGGTTTGCGATTTACAGTTTCAGTATTATTATAATACATAATAAGAAATAGAAACCCAAGGTCGCCATCTAGTTTTCAGTTCACCCCAAAATGAAATGGAGGATTAACAAATTATAGAAATTTATGTTGTTAATAGCAAAACTTGTCAAAGTTTAAAAACAACCATATAGCAAAAGCAAATGATGGAAGTTTGCCCATCCTGACAACACAAAATGATGCAATCAGACAGTGTAGCAGTGGTGCGGATGGAAACAGATTACAATAGACTCCTATGAAAGTTGTGATTGTAAAATCTCCTTTTAAAACTCAATTTAAAAGATGCCAGTACTGTTAGTGGCAATCAAGACAGTAATAGTGTGACTTACACTCAAAAATTACAATTAAACTTAAAAACACACTATTTGTAGATATTGTGGTCTTGATAGGACTGTAGAAGTATACCCATCATGACAAGATACATATAGCATTAATATGTTTAATCAGTTTTAAGGATGGATACTGATGACAATAGATCACAGATGTAAATTAGTATTTTCCTTGCAGAGTGAACAAACGGGTTACATGAATACGGCTTTCCTGTATCCTTAAGAGGTGTGAATGGGCTATAGTATCAATCAGTTTCAGGTGACCTTCCAGTTTTTATTTTTAAAACATGTATGTAATAGGCATTTTTAGAAGCTTTTTTGTTGAAAATTAATTTACAGAGGGGGGCTTTTAACAAACTAATCAATATTGTATTGTGATCACTCAAAAAACTCTCACAAAGTACCACAATTCTTAAAGGTAGATCTTGAAAGAAGTGAATCTGTCCTTTCAAATAAGGTGCTGCATGCCGCTTTAGGATCCAAGTGATGGTGTAAAAATGATCATCATTAAAACTAGACAGTGGGAATGCTTTGGTGAGGAGAAAGGCTTTTACAGAGACTTTAATGCTTTACCTCCCATACACCTAGATTACAAGTTTTGCGTTATGAGTCAAATAGCAGTATTGTGGCCCATAACACATAATTTTCCCTAACGCAGCCATTACAAGTCTTGTCGGTATTGGTGTACCGCAAGCCTTTTAACCTGTACAGCAACATCAGTCCCGCACTCCTAAAAATTACATTTTTTAATGGGATTCCCATAACACCGGCATTACGAGTTTTGTGGGGAAGTAAAAAGCGAGCGTTACAGCCTAAAATGACAAGATCTGTAACGCCATCTAAAGTCAGTAATTATGAGTGTTACAGTACAAAGCTGTAACATAAAACTCATAACTAAAGTGTTAAAAGTACACTAACACCCATAAACTACCTATTAACCCATAAACCGAGGCCCTCCTGAATCGCAAACACTATTTAAATATTATTAACCCCTAATCTGCCGTCCGCCCAAATTGCCCCCACTATACTAAAGTTACTAAGCCCTACACTGCTGCCTCTATAAAAAACCTAATAACCCCTAAATCACAAGCACCCCCACAACAAAATATACTAAACTAAACTATTAACCCCTAAACCGAAAGCCCCCACATCGAAATAAATTAAATTAAACTATTTACCCCTAAACCTAACAACCCCCTAACTTTATGTTAAAATTACAATTTCCCTATCTCAAATTAAATTAAAACTTATCTGTAAAATTAAAAAAACTAAGTTTAAACTAACAATTAAACTAATATAATTATTAACTAAAATTAAAATAACTACCAATTAAATTAAACTAAACTACACATTAAAAAAAATCCTTACACTACTTTAAAAATTGCAAAGTATCTAATTACAAAAAAGTTAAAAATACTAAGTTACAAAAAATAACAAAAACTCAATTACAAAAAATAAAAAATGAAATTATCCAAAATAAAAAAATTACACCTAATCTAATAGCCCTATTAAAATAAAAAAGCCCACCTAAAATAAAAAACTCTAGCCTACAATAAACTACCAATGGCCCTCAAAAGGCCTTTTGTGGGGCATTTCCCCAAAGATATCAGCTCTTTTACCTGTACAAAAAACACAAATACCCCCCTAACAGAAAAACCCACCACCCAACCAACCCCCCAAAATAAAAAAACTAATTCTAAAAAAAAACTAAGCTACCCATTGCCCTGAAAAGAGCATTTGTATCGGCATTGCCCTTAAAAGGGCATTTAGCTGTTTTACTGCCCAGACCCTAAACTAAACAAAAAACCCTAACCAAAAAACCTTAAAAAAGCCTAACACTAACCCCCTGACGATCCACTTACAGTTTTTGAAGTCTCGCTTCAACAATCTTCATCCCGGAGTTGAAGTCCTAATCCAGGCGGCGAAAAGTCTTCATCCAGATGGACTCTTCAATCTTCATCCAGGCAGCATCTTCTATCTTGATCCCAGAGGCGCGGAGCGGGTCCATCCTGAAGACATCTGGCATGGAGCATCCTCTTCATACGGTCGCTGCCGTACACTAAATCTTCAATGCAAGGGACACCATCCAAGATAGCGTCCCTTGCATTCCTATTGGCTGAAAATTTTGAATTAGCCAATAGAATGAGAGCTGCTTAAATCCTATTGGCTGATTTGAACAGCCAATAGGACTTAAAGGGACAGTTCCCCCAAAAATGTCTCCCCTTTAAATTGTTCCCAATGATTCATTTTACCTGCTGGAGTGTTTTAAATTGTTTACAAGTAGCTCCTTTACCCCTTTTTTGGCATTTGAAATAGCTGATTTAGCCTGTGGTATCCAAACCTATACTGAAAGTTTCTATACTGGAGTATATTCTATTAAACAGCCTAAGTAAACACAACCAGCAGAAGAGATTACACTCTCAGTGGGTGGCATGATAGTTAAGTAATAAAATTATAGTTTTCCATTGTTCTCTCTAAGTATTGAGATTTGGTTTTCTAGACAAATATAAAATAAGGAAGCAAGTGTGTGTATACAAAGTGGTAACATAATGAGATCTGATATTACCTGAAGCTCAACCCATTGTAATAGGCTGTGGTTTAAAAGCACAAAACCAGCTACATATACACAAATAAACCGAAAAATGCATTTTCTCATAAATGTTGTACTCTGCAGCTGGTATAACAAGTCATTGAAAATACATTCATATAAAAACAATTTTACAGTGTACTGTACCTTTAAGCAGCTCTCATTCTATAGTCTTTTTTAGAATTTGTTTTTTTATTTTGGGGGGTTGGTTGGGTGAAGGGTTTTACTGTTGGGGGGGTTTGTGTTTTTTTTTTTACAGGTAAAAGAGCTTATATCTTTGGGGCAAAGCCCCACAAAAGGCCCTTTTAAGGGCCATTGGTAGTTTATTGTAGGCTAGGTTTTTTTTTATTTTGAGTGGGCTTTTTTATTTTGATAGGGCTGTTAGATTAGGTGTAATTCTTTTTTATGTTGGATAATTTCGTTTTTTAATTTTGTGTAATGTATATTTTTAGAGGGTGTTTTATTTTTGTAGCAAAAGAGCTGTTTAACTTAGGGCAATGCCCTACAAAAGGCCCTTTTAATGGCCCTTGGTAGTTTTGGGGGTGGGGGTTTGTATAGTGTTAGGGGGTGTTTGTATTTTTTTTGGAGCAAAAAGCTGTTTATCTCAGGGCAATGCCCTACAAAAGGCCCCTTTAAGGGCCCTTGGTAGTTTATTCTAGATTAGACTTTTTTTTTTTTTTTAAGGTTATTAGAATAGGAATAATCTTAGTTTTTTTGGATATTTTTTTTTTTTTTTTTAAAGGTAGGTTTATTATTTTTTGTAATGTTAGGTTTTAGTGTAAGGCAGCTTAAGTTTTATTTCACAGGTAAGTTTGTATTTATTTTAACTAGGTAGGTAGTAAATAGTTAATAACTATTTACTAACTAGTCTAACTTGTTAAAATACATACAATCTTATCTGTGAACTAAAAATAAAAAAAAAGGATAAAATAAATAAGGATATTTGAGTTATTTCGGGAGTTATTCAGAGTTATTCAGTAGTAAAGAATACTTATATTTTACTTATTGTTAAAGTGTTGTACAGTTTAAAATATCTTAGATACAGTGCAATTTTTAATCATGCTACTTTTTGGAGATTTAGGGGCTGTCCTGTTTGTAAGCAGTTTTCCCTCTTAAGTGAAGAAATAGCTATCCTTCAAGCTAAGGTAAGTAACATACCTGTTACCTCTACACAGCTGCCTCAGAAAGAAGCCCCTCTACCCCAGAGATCAGCAGGGAGAGGCAGATGGATCACTGTAGGCTCTGGAAGAATTAGAACAGTAGACCAGAAGCATGGCCCATAACCTCTACCATTGCAAAACTCCTTTGCTGCTCTTGCCAAACTCAATTGTGATGAGGAGATTGCTGTTTCTGAGCCCTCTGAAGCGTAACAGGTAATTCAAACCTATTGGTACCTAATTCTCCAGGTACCATAACACAGGAAAGAACTGCAGATGTGTGTTTGAGGAAAAGACTGTTAGTGGTAACTGTATTTTGAGGTATGTGTATTTAGGTGAAAGTAAAGCAGAAGTAAGAGAGGTTATATGTCTTCCAGGAGCTACTGCTCACAGGGATAAGAATCTTATTTTGAGAATTGTTAAGGCAGCAGAAAAGGTAAGTGAGTTAGATGTGATTGTTCATTTAGGAACAAATTATCTGGCTAATAATCATTTTGCTGATGTTCAGAAAGAGTTTTGTAACCTATGTAATCATTTAGAGAATGTGGCATCAACTCTATAATTTTCTGCTAATTTACCTGTGTATGGCCAGGAAGTAGGAAAGATAGAGCGGATAACCACATTTAATTATTGGTTAGATAATTGGTGTAGGGAACAAGGATTTGGTTTTATTGGCCATTATAGCTCTATTTGGCAAGATACTGGGTTATTTAGGAGAGATGGCTTGCATTTGGATGTGAAAGGAACAGAGTATCTGGGAGAGGCGTTCAAGTGTATTAGAAATCATTTAAACTAATAAAGGGGTAGCATTAATATATCCACCTACCTCCTATAGCATGCTAAAACTGTTAGTTCAGGTAACAATTCTAGAAATTCTAGTAGAAAAACTCTTTGTGCCATGAGCACAAATGCTCGCAGCTTAGGAAATAAATTACCTGAACTCATTTCAATAATGACTAGGGACAACTTGGATTTAGTAGCTATAACAGAAACATGGTACAATGATTTGCATGACTGGGACATAGTTATACCTGGATACAGGTTATTTAAAAAGAACAGAGTAGGAAAGAAATGTGGAGGAGTTGCTTTGTATGTAAATGAAAATATAAAGGTTACTGAAATTGTAAGAACAAATGATGAGGTGGAAAGTATTTGGGTGACTTTGGAAATTGGAGATAAAAATGTGTTTAGAATAGGGGTTGTATATAGGCCTCCATTGCAGGATGAAAAACTGGACAATCTGTTATTAGAAGAAATAACCAAAATGGCCATGAAGGGTAAGGTTATAGTAATGGGGGACTTTAATTTGCCAGATATAGACTGAAATATACCTTCTGCTAGATCAGCTAGAAGCAGGTATATTCTTAAATCTCTGCTAGTGGAATCTCTTGAGCAATTAGTTAAGGAACCCACTTGTAAGGAAGCTATATTAGATGTAATACTTACAAACAGTGATACAGTTTCAGATGTGTCTGTAGGTGAGAACGTAGGATCCAGTGAAGAATACCTAAAAAACTTTTTAAAATGGAAAACTCTTATTACAGGAGTTCAAGAACAGTGGGAATTTGTGAAAGGTTCCATTTTAGATGCAACCGCACACTGTATTAGACATGTCTGTAAAAGTAAAAGAAAGCGGAAACCAATTTGCTTTTCCAAAGAAGTAGCGCATGCCGTAGAGACAAAAAATATAGCTTATAAAAATTACAGACACACACAATCAGATGATGATATGAAAATATGGGGACTCCAACAAAAATAGACTAAGTAGTTTATTTAGGAAGGTTAAAACTCATGC
Organism: Bombina bombina; assembly: GCF_027579735.1. NCBI lineage: Eukaryota > Metazoa > Chordata > Amphibia > Anura > Bombinatoridae > Bombina > Bombina bombina. The sequence continues at coordinate 573,580,583 of NC_069500.1, read as the reverse complement.
AGAAGAGAAGATAGCACAGTCAGTAAAATATGGGGGCAAAACATTCTTTAGATATATCAGTGAAAGAAGAAAAAATAGGGTAGGAATAGTAAAATTGAAATCAGTTGATGGTAGAATAATAGGAGATAAATTGCAGACTGTCTCAATGATTACTTCTGTTCAGTATTCACAAACGATTGTAAAAATGGTGGGGCATATTTATCAAGCTCCGTATGGAGCTTGATGCTCCGTCTAAAGACTGCTGCTCCATAGCTTGTCCGCCTGCTCTGAGGCTGTGGACAGAAATCAACCCGATCGAATATGATCAGGTTGATTGACACCCCCTGCTAGTGGCCAATTGGCTGCAAATCTGCAGGGGGCGGCATTGCACAAGCAGTTCACAACAATGATAAATGCTATATCGGATCATGTCCACTCGCATCATAATAAATAGGCCCCAGAATGTCTACATTAAGGGATGCTATGAAAAATAGAAACAAGCTTAACACTAATCTTTTAACAGAGGATGAGGTTTTGTTAGCATTATCAAAAATAAATGTGAAGAAGGCAGTGGGTCCTGATAATATTCATCCAAGGGTTTTAAAAGAGCTTCGATCAGTGCTAACTCTCATTAACTGATCTGTTTAATCAGTCACTATTAACAGGAGCTGTCCCAGATAATTGGAGAATAGCAAATGTAATACCTCTTCATAACAAAGGCAGTAGGGAAGAATCTGGTAATTACAGGCCAGTTAATTTAACTTCAGTAGTAGGGAAATTAATGGAAAGCCTCTTAAAAGAAAGAATTATGACATACATAAAGACAATCTAATTGACTTCTTTGATTATGTAACAAAAAAGACAAGGGTGGAGCAGTTGATGTACAATATCTAGATTTCAGCAAAGCATTTGACACAGTCCCACACAATAAACTAATTCACAAACTGTATCTCCTTGGTCTAGAATCAAAAATTGTAAACTGGGTGGAATGCTGGCTTAAGGACAGAGAACAAAGTGTCTTAGTAAATGGAGTTCATTCAGCAGAGGGGCAGAGGGGGCTGTTACTAGTGGTGTTCCTCAGAGGTCAGTTCTGGGGCCTGTTTTGTTTAACATATTTATCTGTGATATCAGCAAAATGGCTACAGGGGAAAGTATGTCTGTTTGCAGATGATACAAAAATTTGTAAAAGAGTGGATGTTCCATGGGGGGGGGGGGGGGTTGACAAATTGAGAACTGATATACAACAATTGGATGATTGGTCAAATGACTGGGATCTAAAGTCTAACACAGCAAAGTGTAAAATAAAGAATTTAGGGAAGAAAAATCCAAATATTAATTACAGACTCAATGACACTTTACTAGTAGTAATTTGAGAAAGCACTTCTTTACAGAAAGAGTGGTTGATTTATGGAATAAACTTCCTCAAGAGGTAGTAATGACAAACACTGTTGGGGACTTTAAAAATGCCTGGGACAAGCATAAGGCTATCCTACGAACTAGATAAGTTTATACTGTTAGGTAATATTGGGCAGATTTGCTGGGCCTATGGCTCTTATCTGCTGTCAATATCTATATCTATGTATTCTATGTAAGCTGAAAAACAGTCTTGAAATAAAAGGTCAGTTCTGTTATTCTGTGAAAGAAGGGAAAAGAGCTGCGGGCAAGCCTCAAATGTCTCTCTAACACCATGCAGACAGAGAGAGAGATGCAGACTGAAAGTTTGGGTTAGTGTTTATTTGGGTATCATCACAGTGTTAAACCTGGACTGTTCCTGTTGAGATGAGACTAGGCTAAACATCTTCTGCTAAAGTGTTTGTCACCTGATGAGATTGAGCTCCTCCTGTGTGTGATGACTGTTGTCTTCTTCTCTGCCAGAAAATGCTATCTTTAGCAAATAAAATCAAAGCTAAGTGTAGCCTAATGTATAATCATTGCTCTATTTAGCATAAGCTGTCAATAAAAGTGATCTTTTTTCACACATTTCCCATGTCCTCCCTTTATTCAGTACTAATAGTTACCTTTGCACTTTCCTTGGTACAAGCAACTGGGAACACATTAAAGACAGCCTGTTAAAATGATCTTCTTTTTTGCTAACTTTGGTGAAAATCATTTAACTTCAGGGTGTTGCGAATTTTAATTACATACTTATTTTAGACATACAGTATAACTTTACAACACATGCCAAAATGATATTGAGAAAAATGTGATGATTCTTATAATAACCTCCAAAAGTGTTATAAAGTTTTTGTTAGTTAAATTAACATAATAAACATAATTATGTTAAAGTAAAGGTTAATTTCGATGAATTAGTGCCCGGTTTTTAATAATCCTATTAAAAACAAGGGCACTTCAATTCATAAAAAATTGACATTTCACTCCTTTTCTTCAAAAACGTACCTTTTAATCCTGACAGCCGCTTCCGCGCTTCCTCCGCCTGTGTCAGGTTTCACCTTTCTACTCCACCTCTCCAGTACGCCCACTCTCTCCTGATTGGATAACTCTCCTTTAAGACACCTGTGCAGCACTCAACCTGTGCTTAGTATTGTTTGTTTATAGGATACTAGCTCTGAAGTTACTCTAACGTTCCCCAGAGATTTCCAAGAAGCTTAATTCTTTCTTTTGAGACTAATTTCTACTCTCACCGGACTTATCTAACAGTGGTGTTCAGGAGAATACCTTGCAACTGCAAAAGCCTCTCTCAGTGCGGTAATATACTTTCAACCACTTTATTGAAGTCCATTCACTTACCGTCTTCTTACAGCACTTCTGCCTTCTCTCCCCTAAACGCTGCCTGTCAGCACTACACAACTCTGCTGCAGCGTGACGTCACTTCCGGTTTCTCCGGCACCAGCTTCAGATCACTGACAAACAGCTCCGGACCAAGTCGCACGAGCCTGCCACTAATACAAGTTTCAGGTACCTTTAACTGTATTACAATACCGGACAGTATACATTCTGTTCTCTTGCTTGCTACATTGCCTAAGCTGCTGCTTAATACGAACTGTGCCTGTGTTTAATCCACTTTGTGCGGCTGCTTCCTCCTACTGTGCTTCTATGAACTTTTGCTACTCAGTTTAATATGTTTGGCTTGTTTGCTATTAACTTGGAACATCTGTGATAACATCACCTAAAACTCTCCTACAGATTATACTGTGAGGTTTGTTAATTTCAACAATCTGAGCATTATCACATTGACTGAGGAATATCCTTTTCACTCATAGAGGATTATATCAGTTAAGTGAGACATTCCACATATTTTTAGGTACTGCAGTTGCGTTCCAATCCTGATTCTAAATAGTTACCTTATATAATACTAAGCCTTTAAAAAAATGGAACCAGCAGACCTACGCCAGATTGTTTACAATTTAACTCAAAAAGTAGATCAATTAGCTCAGGGATTACATGACCTCCAAATTGAAAATGCATCCTTAAGAAGTATCATAAAAGACTCTTTAGCATTAAATGCTACTCAGACTGAAGCGATTATTGAACCACAGATTCCTTTCCCTGACTTATTCTCTGGAAACCGTAAAAATTATAGGCAGTTTAAAAATGCCTGCTACCTCCTCTTCACCATGAGACCTAAAACATATCCCACTGAGAGAGTGAAAGTTATGACTACTATCTCCTTCCTCAGGGGGGACCCCAGAACATGGGCTGACAAATTCCTAGAGACCCAAGATCCAATTTTAGGCTCCTTAGAAGATTTCATTTCTGCTATGGACGAGTTTTTTCAAGACACTGATATACAGCTCACTGCTGAAACAAGCCTCAGAAATCTCAAACAGGGTAAGAGACCGGTTGAAGAGTACATTTCGGATTTTAAACAATACGCCACTGATTCTTTATGGAATCCAGTTGCTCTGAGGAACCAATTCCGTTTGGGACTGTCTGAACAATTAAAAGACGAGTTTGCCCGAATTGAATTGCCAAAAACTCTTGATCTCTTTATGAAAACCGCTATACAAATTGATCGTCGCTTACGCGAACGTAAGGCAGAAAAGTATGCCATGGATTCTAAGGCAAAGGTCTCCTATATACCCTCAACCCTCTCCACCAGCTCAAGTACCAAGGTTCATGCTGAACCCATGGAGATTGGTTTCTTGAGGGGTCCACTCACACCTGAAGAAAAACAACGTAGAAGGCTTAAAAACCTCTGTATGTACTGTGCAAGCTCCTCCCATTCCGTCCAGGAGTGCTCACTTTTGTCTAAAAACAAGAAATGTAAGTCTGATTCTCTAATGTCTTCCTTACAACAACAAATGAAACCTTCTCATTGCACTATCTCTCTCTCTCTACAGCTGGAGCAAAGCCTGCAGATGATTGACGATGCAATAATAGATTCTGGGGCTTCTGCGAATTATATGGATCAAGTATTCTGTGAAAAGAACAAAATCCCTCTGATCCTGAAGAAGACTCCTATACCCATCAAAGTTATTGATGGCTCATTTATGTTTTCTGGTCCCATTACACATGAGACTGTTCCTTTATTAGTTAATATTTCTGGTCATATAGAAAAATTGTCCTTTGATGTTTTACCCTCCCCCCATTTTTCTGTTGTTTTGGGATTAAAATGGTTACAAATCCATAACCCAAGTATTCTTTGGTTTCCCTTTCAAATAAAATTTGATTCTGTTTACTGCAAAGACACGTGTTTCCCTACTTCTTTTTTGCTGCAATCAACCTCAGTGCTTGACACGTTACCAACAGAGTATCATGATTTTACTGATGTTTTCAGTAAAACGGAGGCTGAAAACCTCCCTCCACATAGGGCATACGATTGCCCTATCGACCTTCAACCAGGTGCTCGGATCCCTTATGGACACCTTTATCCGTTAAGCAATCCAGAACTCGAGCACCTTAAACTCTATTTAGAAGAAAATCTAAAAAAAGGTTTCATTAGACCTTCCTCTTCCCCTGCAGGGGCAGGTTTCTTCTTTGTACGAAATAAAGACTCCACTCTTAGACCGATTATTGACTACCGTGAGCTCAATAAGTGCACTATCAAAAACCGTTATCCTCTGCCTTTGATCCCAGAGATGATTGAAAGACTCTCAGAGGCTAGGATTTTTACTAAGCTTGATTTAAGAGGGGCGTATAATCTGATCAGAATTAAGCAGGGGCATGAGTGGCTGACGGCATTCAGGACCAGATACGGTCTCTTCGAGTATCTGGTAATGCCGTTCGGTCTCTGCAATGCCCCTGCCACCTTTCAGTTTTTCATCAATGATGTATTCCGAGATTTATTAGACGTTTGTCTAGTAATATACCTCAACGACATCCTAATATACTCAAAGACTCAACAAGAACATGTCAGACATGTTCGTCTAGTTCTTTCCAGACTTAGAGCACACAAGCTATACGCAAAACTTGAAAAATGTAAATTCCATACTGACCAAGTTTCTTTTCTCGGTTATGATATCTCACCCTCTGGTATAAAAATGCAAAAGGAAAAGGTGGATGCAGTTCTTCATTGGCCACAACCTAACTCTAGAAAGGATTTACAACGCTTTCTAGGATTTTCCAATTATTATAGGAAATTTATTAAAGACTTTTCTAAGATCGTCAGACCTCTAACAGCCCTCACTGGTTCCACATCTTCATTCTCCTGGGGACCTGATGCCGATAAAGCTTTCCAATACCTGAAATCCAGATTTACTACAGCTCCGATTTTACAATTTCCTAACCCTCTCTATCAATATACCCTAGAAGTAGACTCTTCTGATTTTGCTATTGGCGCTGTGCTCTCACAACAAAAATCCCTCACAGAACCTTTACATCCAATATCTTTTTATTCTAAAGTTATGTCTCCTGCGGAAAGGAATTATGCTATTGGGGATAAGGAGTTGCTGGCTATTCGTCGCTCTCTAGAACACTGGAGACACCTCTTGGAGGGTACCAATATACCCATTAACATATACACTGATCACAAAAACCTCCAATACCTTCAATCTAACAAAACTCTTTCTGCTAGACAGGTCCGTTGGAGCCTCTATTTTGACCGTTTCAACTTTAACATTATTTACAGACCAGCTCACAAGAATGCTAAAGCCGATGCATTATCCCGTTTGCCAGAGAGACCGATTTCCTACCCTCTTAGGAGGGAAATTGTTTCCCCTGACTGTTTTATTGGCCTCACTACTCCCATGCTAACGGACTTACGAAACTACTGTAAACAACAAACTAGTCCACCTTTACCTAACCTCATAAAAAATTCTGGAATTTTCTATCATGGCAAGAAGATTTTTCTACCACCTGAGATGAGAGTCCCCTTGATACAGAATTACCATGACTCTCCGTTGGCTGGTCACCCTGGGGTTCGTCGGACTCTTGATTTGCTTAGCAGGACCTTCTGGTGGCCAAGGATGAAAACCTCAATATATGATTATATCACCACTTGCAGAACCTGTGCCACTTGCAAACCTGAGCGAAAACCACCTTTTGGCTTATTGATGTCTTTACCAGTTCCCACCAAACCCTGGCACCACGTTTCAATGGATTTCATAGTTGACCTACCTCCATCTAATTCTCAAACTACCATTCTTGTTGTCATCGATCTTTTCACAAAAATGGCCCATTTTGTTCCATTCCACAAATTGCCTACTTCCTCTGAAACTGCTACTCTCTTCATTGATCACATCATTAAGCTACATGGCATACCACCCATGCTAACTACAGATAGAGGAACACAATTTACCTCTAAGTTCTGGTCTAAACTCTGTGAACTAACTCAGATTGATCATCGCTTCTCCACTGCTTTTCACCCTCAAACTAATGGGCAAGCAGAAAGGTTGAATCAGTGGCTCGAACACTACTTGAGATGTTATTGCTCCTACCATCAGACTGACTGGGTCAAATACCTCTCCATGGCTGAGTACGCTTACAATAACTCTATCCATTCTTCCACCAAGATGACACCATTTTTTGCAAACTACGCCTACCACCCAGATTTCATACTATCATCTCTTGGCTCTGTGGACTCCCCTACACTTGATGAGCTTCATGATTCACTTCAACACAACTTTGAGACAATTCGACAAAACATCCTGCAAGCTCAAAAATCTCAGAAACACTACTATGATCTCAGAAGAAGGAAACCTCCTCGATACACTATTGGTGATCTTGTATGGCTCTCCACTAAGAACTTGAGATTACAGATTCCATCAAAAAAGATGGCCAGCCTTTTTATTGGACCTTTCCCAGTAGAGAAGGTCATAAATGATAATGCTGTTAGGCTACAACTCCCTCATACTCTCAAAATCCACCCAACGTTTCACGTTTCGCTTTTGAAACCCTATATCCGCACGAGGAACGATCAGCTACTGTTACCACCTCTTCCTACTACCCTTGCGGACAATGAGTATGAGGTTGATTCGATCTTAGACTCTAGATACTCTAATGGTGTCTTACAGTATTTAGTTAGGTGGAAGAACTACTCCAGTGATGAGGATTCCTGGGAGCCTCTTTCTAATCTCAACTCTCCCCGGCTCTTGTCTTTGTTTCACCGACGCCATCCTGATCGTCCTGGTCCTGTCGCTGTGGGACAGCTCCCTTGTTGAGGGGGTACTGTCAGGTTTCACCTTTCTACTCCACCTCTCCAGTACGCCCACTCTCTCCTGATTGGATAACTCTCCTTTAAGACACCTGTGCAGCACTCAACCTGTGCTTAGTATTGTTTGTTTATAGGATACTAGCTCTGAAGTTACTCTAACGTTCCCCAGAGATTTCCAAGAAGCTTAATTCTTTCTTTTGAGACTAATTTCTACTCTCACCGGACTTATCTAACAGTGGTGTTCAGGAGAATACCTTGCAACTGCAAAAGCCTCTCTCAGTGCGGTAATATACTTTCAACCACTTTATTGAAGTCCATTCACTTACCGTCTTCTTACAGCACTTCTGCCTTCTCTCCCCTAAACGCTGCCTGTCAGCACTACACAACTCTGCTGCAGCGTGACGTCACTTCCGGTTTCTCCGGCACCAGCTTCAGATCACTGACAAACAGCTCCGGACCAAGTCGCACGAGCCTGCCACTAATACAAGTTTCAGGTACCTTTAACTGTATTACAATACCGGACAGTATACATTCTGTTCTCTTGCTTGCTACATTGCCTAAGCTGCTGCTTAATACGAACTGTGCCTGTGTTTAATCCACTTTGTGCGGCTGCTTCCTCCTACTGTGCTTCTATGAACTTTTGCTACTCAGTTTAATATGTTTGGCTTGTTTGCTATTAACTTGGAACATCTGTGATAACATCACCTAAAACTCTCCTACAGATTATACTGTGAGGTTTGTTAATTTCAACAATCTGAGCATTATCACATTGACTGAGGAATATCCTTTTCACTCATAGAGGATTATATCAGTTAAGTGAGACATTCCACATATTTTTAGGTACTGCAGTTGCGTTCCAATCCTGATTCTAAATAGTTACCTTATAGCCTGTCGCAAGCCCAATTCGCGGGTCCAAAATGACGAATCCGGCTTCCTCCAATCACTGCGTTGCATAAGTCCATTAAACCCTCCGGAGGAAAGCCATGATTGGAGGAAGCTGGATTCGTCATTTCTGAAGTAAGAAGAGGCTTTCGACGGCTGTGGGAATTGCTGGATAGGCTTTCAGGATTAAAAGGTACGTTTTTGAAGAAAAGGAGTGAAATGTCAATTTTGCTGAATTAAAGTGCACTTGTTTTTAATAGGTTTATAAAAAAACGGGCACTAATTCATCAAAATTGACCTTCACTTTAAACTACAAAAAAATATTTTTACTACTTAAAGAATTAAATCTCCATAAAAGCCTAGATTACAAGTGAGCACAAAATATTAGCCAATCAGGGACAGTTATAAATACACCACAAGAATGTGCAGCCAATGGCCATTTCTAACAGGAACTGAAAAGTTCACAATTTCAGAATGAAATTACCAGAAAAGGGGACAAAATAAATAATGAATTTATATAGTAGAGTTTATATACGGATGGCTGTATGATAAGGATGAAGCCCCCAATAGATACAGATGCAGGAATATACATGCTAAAAATACCTTAAGCATTGTTGATACCAGTGGGGGTAGTCATCTGGCAATAAAACTCTAGAAAATGATACTAATGTTATGAGGTCACCTAATCAGTCACAGTCTTTTTCCGGGGTTGCTACAAGGTCCACGGCCAAACCCCCAATTGCTATGACAAACCAAAAAGATTTAGACAGCCGCATATCAGGTGAGGGGGATACAAATCGCAAGAAACAACAATAAAAAAAGAAATGATTATTGTATTTAACTTGAGCAGTAGACCCCTTAGTGATATAGAAACCTCTGTTTTGAATCTTGGGCTGTCCTTTGTACCTACCCCTAAATGTGATACATTCAATACTTTTGTTGATATGCATAAGCTGCAAAGACAGCTCAAACTTAAAGAACATTTTAGGGATAATGCACCGATGACAGCCTCAGTGTTTAAAAGCCATCAGCATTTGAGCCCACCAACACACATCCATCCATTAAAAGCTTCACACAAATGCTATGTCATGATGTGAAACATACTCAGCCCTATGTTACTTATCCAAATTTGAGTAAGGAAGAACAGATGGCTATCAAAGATTTGAGTAATGATAGTAGTATTATCATTCGCCCACCAGACAAGGGGGGATCTATTGTTATACAAGACTATTCTTACTATAGGAATGAGGGTTTAAGACAATTGGCGGACATATCCTTGTTTCCATGGATGTGGACAGCTGATACACCTCCATTCCTCATGAGGGAGGTGTTGTGGATGTCAGGTCCATGGTGACTGGGAATCCTCTATATGAAGCACCCCCATTGAATTTCTCTGCGAGCTGTTGACCATTTGTCTGGAAAATATTTTTTTTAAGTTTGAGAAGGATTTTTATTTACAGATTTCTGGGACAGCCATGGGTTTCAAATATGGCACCCACTTATGCAAATATTTACATGGCATGGTAAGAACATGAAACCATTTACAATCTAAATAGGTAGGAGGGTGAGAAACAGGAGGTGGGGACTATACATCCTTGTATACAAAGCCAACAGATCAGAATTCCTTATTTGAACCTAGTAGCTTACATCCGAGGCATCAAAAAATGGGGATTGTCACCTCACAACTCACGAGAATCATTGAAAAAACAGTGAGGTACCCACTATGATGATGCAGCTTGCAGAGATGGAGGACAAATTGGTGACTAAAGGCTATGGAAGTGAGATGGTCCGGACCATGAAGGATAGGTTACTAAGTGCCCCAGTGGGAAGGAATCTCACAAATTCTAGTGCAGGCACGCAACAGTTAAATCTTGTCGCTACATGTGTGAGGTCTTAAGGAAGTTGGTACAATAGCATGGGTCCCTTTTGGAATCTGATCCATCCCTACCATTTCAACGGATGAAGCCATCAAGGATGGTATACCGGAGAGCGGATAATCTGAGGAATCTGTTGGTGAAAACTGATCCCACCCAGTGTTATCAAAAGAACACTTGGTTGAAGACCTCAAAGAAGGGATGCTTTACATGCGGAAGTTGTGTCATGTGCAACAGCATGTTGATGGGTCAGTCAATTCAAAATCCTCATAACAATAAGATTTAAACAATTCGCCAAATGCACAAGCACGCATGTTATATACATGCTTTTTTGCCCGTGTTCCATGGTGTATATTTATAAAGACGGTTATGACCTTTAGGGACAGGATGGTCAACCATCGGTGTGCCATTTGTGAGGCCTTAAGAAAGGGGGACTTGGAATAGCCAGTGGCACGCCACTTTGTTAGACATAACCATGGTGTGTCCAGCCTTAGGTCAATGTTAATTGATCATGTTCCTCCTCTAGCTAGAGGTGGTAATAGAGCCTAGAAATTACTACAAATGGAGACAAAATAGATTCACATACTGGATACTCTAGTACCGACGGGGCTGAATAGCTTTCTTGATTTCGGACCATTTTATACCAAGTAATTAATACTTGACTGACACAAACTGATGACTTCATTCGAAAGGGTGAACAACTCGTTAAAAATCCACATGAATACTCATTCTAGTGGGTGCCCAAGGGTTTCTACCAATACTCTTTGAGGCATGGAGGAAATATAATTTGATGTACATATGGGGGTAGGTGCAGGTTCCCCATAGTCTCTGTGTATGATACAAATAATACATTTACATATATGTTTTAAAAATTGTATATAACAGGGATAGGGATTATTTATATGGGCTGACATCCTTGTGTCCTCAGTAATTAATAGCAAGTGACATGACGAATGGTGTAACAATTAGCTCATCATATGAGCTGTCTGTTAATGATCCATGGGCGTTACATGTGGTTTGACACTTGCTATTTTATAATGCAAATGGGTGTATTGGACTGCTGACTGAAGGGCTTGGTGATGCAGTCCTACTTTAGATGATCAGCATATCGGGTTGTACATGAAGCTTCCGTGTATCCGTCTTCATGACAACCTGGTAGGTGCTGATTGGTAAAGAAGCACCATGTTAACGTCAATACTAGGGATGGGCGAATGTTTCTAAAAATTCGAAATTTAAAATGAATTTTTATACATTCGTTCATTCATTCAAATCAAATTTTGAATGTTTATATAACATTCTAACATTCTAGTTTTGAATTTTCGTTTTCGAATTTTCCAATAAAATTTGAAAATATTCGTTCGGATAATAGAATGTTTAGCTATCTATTCATTCAATTTCGAAATGTAATATTCGAATTTGAATGTGACATTCAAATTCGAAATAGTATTTCTAGTCTACAACTGTGTTTAATAAATGTAATATTCAAATTTGAATGCTACTTTCGAATGTCACATTCAAATGTAAAATAGTATTTCTAGTCTAATACTGTGTTTTTTAAATGTAATATTCGAATTTGAATGTGATATTCGATTCGAATGTGACATTCGAATTTGAAATAGTATTTCTAGTCTAATACTGTGTTTTATAAATGTAATATTCAAATTCGAATGTGATATTCAATTCGAATGTAATATTCGATTTGAATGTGATATTCGAATTTGAAATAGTGTTTCTAGTCTACAATTGTGTTTTATAAATGTATTATTCGAATTTGAAAGTGACATTCAAATTCAAATGTGATATTCAAATTTGAATGGGACATTCGCATTCGAATGTGACATTTGAAAACTGTAAATACCATTCGTAAATCGAATTTTTAAGAATATTCGTTCTTATGAACATTCTTTTATGTAAATCGAATTTCTACAATTACATTCGTTCTAACATTCGAATTTGAATATAAACACATTCGCCCATCCCTAGTCAATACATGATGACATCACTATAATGAGGTTTAACAAAGCTATTAGATTTTGTAAGTATATAAAGGGGTGAAGGTGTTCTGGTTTATATGTTTTTAGGTTCTGATTATAGAACCAATTTTGTGACATTTGACAAAGGTGTTAGGTAAACACCGAAATGTTAAGTCTCCTTTTTATTGATGCAATAAATGTTATGTTTCTAATATATGAAGACCAGTGAGTGCCTTTTCTTGATGGAACTCTGAATTGATTTTTGAAGTGCACCCTTGCGGCTGTGAGGATCTGTAAGACTGTGCTTATCCATTCCTGGGAACTTGTTTTTTTATATATATATATACACACACATATATATATATATATATATATATATATATATATATATATATATATATATATATGATTGATCATTTAAAATGACTATCTCAAACTGTTTAATTTCCTTTTAATGGTTACTACTTACCATGTTATTGATTTTCCTCTTCTGCCTGCTGCTCTCTTTAATGCTGTTCTTTTATTTTAACCTATTACAGAAGCAGTTGATAATGCTCTTCATGTTTATACTTGGCACTTCCATCTTGGTACGCTGGCTTTTTGGCTTTACTTTGCACTTTAGATTGCACAATAGAAAGCAGGAGTGTTACGTTTGTAGTTTTTTACACAGTTTAAAGGTTACATAATAAATATAAAGAAGCAGTTAGGAATAATATTGAGAAATGGAAAAATGTAAAGGCCCCACCGCACACATTAAACTGAAGTAATTACAGGAAAAGGGGAAAAAATAAATAATAAAAGTATATTGCATTTTTTTTAATTTATACGATTTATCATTTTATATTACAAATTCAGTGTTTAATGTCCCTTTAAATCTTATGCTAATATGCTTTAAAGATTTATAATGAAACTTTGCTGCCTTCTTTCCCCTATTCTATACATATTATAGGGACATTACAATCAAAATGTAATTCCCCATAAGGGGCTAGATTACAAGTGGAACGCAATAATTTGCTCCTGAGCGATAAGGGTTATATCGTGAGGATTTGTGCTCATCAGCTTACCGCTCGTATTATACGTTTCCAGAAAATAAAAAGTTGCACAACATACATCAAAAATACATTAGAAAGTACAGTTACACTCATAATAACACTGACTAATATGAATTATTAGAACAAATTATTGCACACAAATGTTATAAGGGCTCAAAGATATGAGATCTCGGGTGTTAGAAGAAAAAAAAAAGCCGGCAAAGGGATTTAACATTGAGATACTTACATATACATGTCTAAAGATGTATGCATATACAGTCATGGCCAAAAATATTGGCACCCCTGCATTTCTGTCAGATAATGTACCACTTTACCCAGAAAATTGTTGCAATTACAAATGTTTAGACATTCTCATGTTAATTTATTTTGTTTGTATTGGTATGACACAAAAGAGGGGAGTAAAAAACCAATTCTGACACATTCCATGCAAAACTCCAAAAATGGACTAGACAAAATTATTGGCACCTTCTCAATTAAAATTGTAAGAAATAATTGCATTCCAAGTTTGTGATGCTCATGTAATTTCTAATTAAACTCACCAGTATCAATTAACAGGTGTTAACACTATAGAAATCACACCGGCAGCCAGTTAAAATGGTGAAAAATGGACTCAACCTTTCTGTTGTGTGTCTCTGTGTGCCACACTAAGCATGGAGAAGAGAAAGAACAGCAGAGAATTGTCTGAGGTTTTGAGAACAAAAATTGTGGAAAAGCATGGACAATTTCAAGGTTACAAGTCCATCTCCAGAGATCTTAATGTTCCTGTGTCCACTGTGCCAATCATTGTCAAGAAGTTTACATGAAAGAAAAAAATTAATCAAAGATTGCATTGAAGGATTGTTTGAATGGTGGATAAAGAATATTGATCAACTTCCAGACAAATTCAAGATGACCTTCAGGCATAGGGTACAAATGTGTCAGCTTGCACTATACATCGCCATCTTAATGAAAAGGGATGCTATAGTAAGAGACCCAGGAGGACCCCACTGCTGAAACAGAAACATAAAAAAGCCAGATTAGAGTTTGCCAAAACTTACCTGAGGAAGCCAAAATCCTTTTGAGACTATGTGCTGTGGACAAATGAAACAAAATTACAGCTTTTTGGTAAAGTCCATCATTCTACTGTTTTCAGAAAATGAAATTATTCTTTTAAAGAAAAGAATACAGTCCCTACAGTCAATCATGGTGGAGGTTCACTGATATTTTGGGGTTGCTTTTCTGCTTCAGGCACTGGATGTCTTGACTGTGTGCATGCATGGCATTATGAAATCTGAAGACTACCAAAGAATTCTGTGGTGGAATGTAGGGCCCAGTGTCAGAAAGTTGGGTCTCCATCAGAGGTCATGGGTCTTAGAGTACTGAACTGGCTAGCAATGAGTTCAGCTCTCAATCCCACACAGCACCTGTGGAGAGATCTAAAAACAGCAGTTGGGAAAAGGAACACTTCAAATCTGAGAGACCTGGAGCAGTTGGTGAAAGAAGAGTGGTCCAAAATTCCAGTAGAGAGGTATAAGAAACTCATTGATGGTTACAGTAAGCAATTGATTTGAGTTATTTTTCCAAGGGGTGTGCTCCCAAATATTAAATTGAGGGTGCCAATAATTTGTCCAGTCCATTTTTGGAGTTTTGCATGGAATGTGTCAGATTTGGCTTTTTTCTCTCCACTTTTTTTGTGTCATACCAATACAAACAAAAGAAATAAACATGAGAATGCCTAAACATTAGTAATTGCAACAAAGTGGTGCATTATCTGACAGAAATGCAGGGGTTCCAATATATATATATATATATATATATATATATATATATATATGTGTGTGTGCGTGTGTGTGTGTGTGTGTGTAGATATGTGGTTATGTATTTTCTAAATTCACAGACCAACATACTTCAGCTGCCCCCACAGCCCTCTGCAACCAGCTGAATTTATGGGTCAAGGCCCTGCTGTTTTTTCTTGAACTGGATTAAAGGCTTATTATTTGAAATTCCCTGTGTTGCCTGCTGCTTTCAAATACCTGGAACACACTTGAAGCCGTGTGTCTATTTGGAACACCTTCTTTATGCAATACTAATTTTGCAGTGCACCGGGTAGCTGCTTGTTTGGTGTGTGCCACTTTATCTACACACATATATATATATATATATATATATATATATGTGTGTAGATATGTGTTTATGTATTTTCTAAATTCACAGACCAACATACTTCAGCTGCCCCACAGCCCTCTGCAACCAGCTGAATTTAAAGTATATTTGCCACAGTCTTTAAAGAAAATTCACAGACCAACATACTTCAGCTACCGCACAGCCCTCTGCAACCAGGAAGCCTCTGGAAGATAGTTATCTCATTATATTCTACCATGTTATTACTACTGTGTGTGTTGTAATATGCATTGGCTATTATTTTTATTCTTTATTTTAAATGCATATTGGAGCATATTGATGGACCATATAGCTTGCTTGTTCCTTGTTTAATGGTTTTATTTCCCTCAATGGTTACCTCTCTTATCTCTGTAATTTGTGAACTTTCCCTGTGTTTTTTGCCTGAATGACCCCTAGCTCAAATATCCATAGATACCCCCTCCATTAACTTGTTTTGAAGGCCAATCTGACACTAATATATCTCTCTCCCTCAGCTGAATTGAAAATATATTTGCCACAGTCTTTAACGAAAATTCACAGACCAACATACTTCAGTTGCCCCACAGCCCTCTGCAACCAGGTAGCCTCTGGAAGATAGTTTATCTAAAACTAGGTGCCCAGTACAGAAACAAATCTTGCTCTACAGTAAAGGAAAAGATTGTACAGCAAATGCTGATGCCTATCATGGATTATGGGGACGTAGTATATGCACCTGCACCACAAACTCACCTTAATAAACTTCATACATTGTATAACTCGTTCTGCTGCTTTGTGCTACAATGTAACTACAGGACCCACCATTGTGACATGCTAAAAGAACTAAACTGGCTGATGCTGTAATCCAGACGCACCCTCCATCTTTCCTGACATTGTGTTTAAGAGCCTTTCTGGGAAGCTCCAACCCTACCTGAGCAGAATGCTCTCCCCGGCTATTCCCACCTCCTATAACCTCCGATCCAGTACCAGCACATTATTTAGCTTGCCTCAATACAAAAAGAAAGCAGCTCAATCCTCCTTTTCCTACAGAGCACCACAATTATGGAATGACCTCCCGCACACTTTCAAACCTTCCCCAAGCCTAATATCCTTTAAGAGATCCCTCTCTACATATCTCAAAACAGAATGCATCTGTCATTGTTGATTATATATTTCCTACCTGTTCTATGTTAAATATTTGCATATATTGTGTATTATTATGGTTTTTGAATTTTATTGTACCCTATTGTATCAATGCAATGTTTTGTGGACCCAGGACATACTTGAAAATGAGAGAAATCTCAATGTATCCTTCCTGGTAAAATATTTTATAAATAAATACATGTATTTATATGTGTATATATGTATTCACAGATCTATAAGCACATAAATATATATGTATACATACACAGACATATATGTAAGTGCATTAAAACCATTTGCCATTAAGTAGATGAAAACATGTAAAAAAAATATATTTATGCAATATTCATTTGTAATAAAGGTTTTAACTATGTATTTACTGTAAATATTTCACATTCATATGTTCTGCAAATAGCAGAATATGTTCTAAGTATTAACAAATAGATATTCCTAAATATATATGTATATATCTATACCTATATATAATCATCGATACATATAGGTATAAATATATATTTGTGCAAAAAAACAGTTATATATAGAAATATGTATTTATGAAAAAAACAAAATTTATGTTTACCTGATAAATTTCTTTCTCCTACGGTGTGTCTGGTCCACGGCTTCATCCTTACTTGTGGGATATTCTCTTCCCCTACAGGAAATGGCAAAGAGAGCACACAGCAAAAGCTGTCCATATAGCCCCCCAGTCATTCGACCGACGGTTAGGAGAAAAAGGAGAAACTATAGGGTGCCGTGGTGACTGTAGTGTACAGAAATAAAATTTTTAAAGCTGACTAAAAGCCAGGGCGGGCCGTGGACCGGACACACCGTAGGAGAAAGAAATTTATCAGGTAAACATAAATTCTGTTTTCTCCTACATTGGTGTGTCCGGTCCACGGCTTCATCCTTACTTGTGGGAACCAATACCAAAGCTTTAGGACACGGATGAAGGGAGGGAACAAGTCAGGTAACCTAAACAGAAGGTACCACAGCTTGCAAAACCTTTCTCCCCAAAAACAGCCTCCGAAGAAGCATAAGTATCGAATTTGTAAAATTTGGCAAAAGTATGCAGAGAAGACCAAGTCGCTGCCTTACAGATCTGATCAACAGAAGCCTCGTTCTTGAAAGCCCATGTGGAAGCCACAGCTCTAGTAGAGTGAGCTGTAATTCGTTCAGGAGGCTGCCGTCCGGCAGTCTCATAAGCCAATCGGATAATGCTTTTCAGCCAAAAGGAAAGAGAGGTAGCAGTAGCTTTCTGCCCTCTCCTCTTACCAGAATAAACGACAAACAAGGATGATGTCTGTCTGAAATCCTTTGTTGCTTCCAAATAGAATTTTAAAGCACGGACCACATCTAGGTTATGTAACAAACGTTCCTTCTTTGAAACTGGATTCGGACACAGAGAAGGAACAACTATTTCCTGGTTAATATTCCTGTTGGAAACCACTTTTGGAAGAAAACCAGGCTTGGTACGTAAAACTACCTTATCTGCATGGAATACCAGATAGGGAGAAGTACACTGCAAAGCAGACAATTCAGAAACTCTTCTAGCAGAAGAAATAGCAACCAAAAACAGAACTTTCCAAGATAGTAACTTAATATCTATGGAATGTAAGGGTTCAAACGGAACCCCTTGAAGAACTGAAAGAACTAAGTTTAGACTCCATGGAGGAGTCATGGGTCTGTAGACAGGCTTGATTCTGACTAACGCCTGTACAAACGCCTGTACATCTGGCACGGCTGCCAGGCGTTTGTGCAACAAAACAGACAGAGCAGATATCTGTCCTTTTAGCGAACTAGCTGACAAACCTTTATCCAAACCCTCTTGGAGAAAAGAAAGTATCCTAGGAACTTTAATTCTACTCCAAGAGAATCCCTTGGATTCGCACCAACGGATATATTTTTGCCATATCTTATGGTAAATTTTCCTAGTCACAGGTTTTCTGGCTTGAACCAGAGTATCTATAACTGAATCTGAAAACCCACGCTTAGATAGAATCAAGCGTTCAATTTCCAAGCAGTCAGTTGCAGAGAGACTAGATTTGGATGTTCGAATGGACCTTGTACTAGAAGATCCTGTCTCAAAGGTAGCTTCCATGGTGGAGCCGATGACATATTCACCAGGTCTGCATACCAAGTCCTGCGTGGCCATGCAGGAGCTACTAGAATCACCAAGGCCTTCTCCTGTTTGATCCTGGCTACAAGCCTGGGAAGGAGAGGGAACGGTGGAAACACATAAACTAGATTTAACGACCAAGGCGCCACCAATGCATCCACTAGCGTCGCCTTAGGATCCCTGGATCTGGACCCATAGCGAGGAACCTTGGAGTTCTGATGAGATGCCATCAGATCCATATCTGGAATGCCCCATAGTTGAGTTAACTGGGCAAAGACCTCCGGGTGGAGTTCCCACTCCCCCGGATGGAAAGTCTGATGACTCAAATAATCCGCCTCCCAGTTGTCTACTCCTGGGATGTGAATTGCAGATAGATGGCAGGAGTGATCCTCCTCCCATTTGATAATCTTGGATACCTCTCTCATCGCCAAGGAACTCTTTGTTCCCCCCTGATGATTGATGTACGCTACAGTCGTCATGTTGTCCGACTGAAATCTTATGAATCTGGCCTTCGCTAGTTGAAGCCAAGCCAGGAGCGCATTGAATATCGCTCTCAGTTCCAAAATGTTTATCGGGAGAAGAGACTCTTCCCAAGACCATAGACCCTGAGCTTTCAGGGAGTCCCAGACCGCACCCCAGCCTAAGAGACTGGCGTCAGTCGTGACAATGACCCACTCTGGTCTGCGGAAACTCATTCCCTGAGACAGGAGATCCTGAGTCAACCACCAGCGGAGTGAGTCTCTGGTTACCTGGTCTACTTGAATCTGGGGAGACAAGTCTGCATAATCCCCATTCCACTGTTTGAGCATGCACAGTTGCAATGGTCTTAGATGAATTCAAGCAAAAGGAACCACGTCCATTGCTGCAACCATTAATCCTATTACCTCCATGCACTGAGTTATGGAAGGCTGAGGAATAGATTGAAGAACTCGACAAGCGTTTAGAAGCTTTAACTTTCTGACCTCTGTCAGAAAAATCTTCATTTCTACAGAATCTATTATTGTTCCCAGAAAAGGAACCCTTGTGGACGGGGACAGGGAACTCTTTTCTATGTTCACCTTCCACCCGTGAGACCTGAGAAAGGCTAAAACAATGTCTGTATGAGCCCTTGCTTTGGAAAGGGACGACGCTTGGATTATAATGTCATCTAGGTAAGGTGCTACAGCAATGCCCCTCTGCCTTAGGACCGCTAGAAGGGACCCTAGTACCTTTGTGAAAATTCTGGGAGCAGTGGCTAAACCGAATGGAAGAGCCACGAACTGGTAATGTTTGTCCAGAAAGGCGAACCTCAGGAACTGATGATGATCTTTGTGGATAGGAATATGCAGGTACGCATCCTTTAAGTCCACGGTAGTCATATATTGACCCTCCTGGATTGTTGGTAAAATCAACCGAATGGTTTCCATCTTGAATGATGGAACTCTGAGGAATTTGTTTAGAATTTTTAAATCCAGAATTGGTCTGAAAGTTCCCTCTTTTTTGGGAACTACAAACAGGTTTGAGTAGAAACCCAGACCTTGTTCCGCTGTTGGAACTGGGTGTATCACTCCCATCTTTAATAGGTCTCCTACGCAATCTAAGAATGCCTGTCTCTTTATCTGGTCTGAAGATAAGTGAGACATGTGGAACCTTCCCCTTGGAGGAAGTTCCTTGAACTCTAGAAGATACCCCAGAGAGACTATTTCTAGTGCCCAGGGATCCGGAACATCTCTTGCCCAAGCCTGAGCAAAGAGAGAAAGTCTGCCCCCTACTAGATCTGGTCCCGGATCGGGGGCTACCCCTTCATGCTGTCTTGGTAGCAGCAGCAGGCTTCTTGGCCTGTTTACCCTTGTTCCAGCCTTGCAATGGTTTCCATGCTGGTTTAGGCTGGGAAGTGTTACCCTCTTGTCTAGAGGCTGCAAAGTTAGGAGCCGGTCCGTTCCTGAAATTGCAAAAGGAACGAAAAGTAGATTTGTTCTTAGCCTTGAAAGGCCTATCCTGTGGGAGGGCATGGCCCTTTCCCCCAGTGATGTCTGAAATAATTTCCTTCATTTCTGGCCCCGAAAAGGGTCTTACCTTTGAAAGGAATATTAGGCAATTTTGTTTTGGACGACACATCCGCCGACCAAGATTTTAGCCAAAGCGCCCTGCGTGCCACTATTGCAAAACCTGAATTTTTCGCCGCTAATTTTGCCAATTGAAAAGTGGCATCCAAAATAAAGGAATTAGCCAACTTTAGTGCGTGAATTCTGTCCATGACATCATCATATGGAGTCTCCTTTTGGAGCGAATTTTCTAGTTCCTCGAACCAAAAAGACGCCGCTGTGGTGACAGGAATAATGCACGAAATTGGTTGAAGAAGGAAACCTTGCTGAACAAATATCTTTTTAAGCAATCCTTCCAATTTTTTATCCATATGATCTTTGAAAGCGCAACTGTCCTCAATAGGAATAGTTGTGCTCTTGGCTAACATTGAAACTGCCCCCTCTACCTTAGGACCGTTTGCCATGCGTCCCTTCTAGGGTCGACAATGGGGAACATTTTCTTAAATATAGGAGGTGGAACAAAAGGTACACCTGGCTTCTCCCACTCCTTAGTCACTATGTCCGCCACCCTCTTGGGTATCGGAAAGGCATCAGCGTGCACAGGGACCTCTAAGAATTTGTCAATTTTGCACAACTTCTCTGGAATCACCAAAGAGTCACAATCATCAAGAGTAGTTAGCACCTCCTTAAGCAGGGCGCGGAGATGTTCTAGCTTAAATTTAAATGCCACGATATCAGGTTCTGCCTGCTGAGAAATTTTTCCTGAATCAGAAATTTCTCCCTCAGACAGACCCTCCCTCACTGCCAATCCTCACTGCCAATTCAGATTGATGTGAGGGTATAACAGATAAATTATCGTCAGCGCCAACTTGCTCATCCTCTGTATTTAAAACTGAGCAATCACGCTTTCTTGGAAATGCTGGAAGTTTGGATAAAAGATTTGCTATAGAATTATCCATTACTGCTGTTAATTGCTGCATAGTAACAAGCATTGGCGCGCTAGATGTACTAGGTATCGCCTGCGCGGGCAAAACTGGTGTTGACACAGAAGGAGAGGATGATTAGCTATCCCCACTACCTTCATTTGAAGAATCATCTTGGGCAACCTTATTAAATGTGACAGTACTGTCCTTACTTTGTTTGGACACCATGGCACAATTTGCACATACATTTAAAGGGGGAACCACCTTGGCTTCCATACACACAGAACATATGCTATCTTAAGGTACAGACATGTTAGACAGATTTTGGCAGGCTATTAATGCAATAAAAACGATTTTAAACAAAACTGTTACTGTCTCTTTAAATAATAAAAAGAACACACTTTATTTCTGAATGTTTGAAAAACTATGAAGGAAATATCCGATCTTTATAAAATTTACACCCCAGTATCTTAATGCTTTGAAAGTATTGCACACCGAATTTCAAGTCTCTAAACCCTTAAATGAGCAAACCAAACGGAGCTAATAGTTAAATTTACCGGTTTAAACACACTACAGTCCCTGCCACAGACTTTACTGCGGCTTTTACCTTCCTTAGGGGTTATTCACCACAGAAATAAGCCTTCCTGAGTCCGTTTCTCAGCCACAGGACCCTCTCACATGAAGATGCATGCACTGCCTTTAGAAGTAACTGCGCAACTGAGACGTGAAAATGAGGCCTCCTCCCTCTGCATACCAGAGTGAAGGGGCCTTCCTGACTAGATTAGGCGTCTAAACAACTGCCAGGCGTAATAAAACTTTCCCAAAGGTGTTTCAAAGTTCACAAAACACTCCAAATGTCATATAAATATGATATAAACAAATCGATTTAGCCCACAATAGTGTCAACCAGCATAGAGCCCAATTTATAAGCCTTAATTCTGTTACTGAGTCTAAGAAAATGGCTTACCTATCCCATAAGGGAAAACTGACAGTCTTCTAGCATTACTAGGTCTTGTTAGAAAAGAGACTGGTCATACCTGAAGCAGATAAGCCTGCAAACTGTTCCCCCCAACTGAAGTTCTCTGGTTTCAACAGTCCTGCGTGGGAACAGCAATGGATTTTAGTTACTGGTGCTAAAATCATACTCCTCTTTTAACAGAACTCTTCATCCCTTTCTGTTGTAGAGTAAATAGTACAAACCGGCACTATTTTAAAATAACAAACTCTTGATAGAAGAAATAAAACTACAACTAACACCACATACTCTTTACCATCCCCGTGGAGATGCTACTTGTTCAGAGCGGCAAAGAGAATGACTGGGGGGCGGAGCCAGAGGGGGGGCTATATGGACAGCTTTTGCTGTGTGCTCTCTTTGCCATTTCCTGTAGGGGAAGAGAATATCCCACAAGTGAAATATTAATATTTTCATATCGTTTTAGCGCTAATGAGAATATGCAATCGTGTTTGCGCGAGAGTGGGGTGTTAGTTTTTCCCCCCATTTTTTTCTCCATTTACTTATATGAGTTGGGTATTTATGACCAGAGCAAGGCATGAACACTGGCTTAGTATTTTTAACCAGAGCAAGGCAGGAACACTGGCTGGGTATTTTAGACTTGAGCAAGGCAGGAACACTGGCTGGGTATTTTTTGACTTCAGCAAGGCAGGAACACTGGCTGGGTATTTTTGACTTGAGCAAGGCAGGAACACTGACTGGGTATTTTTAACTTGAGCAAGACAGTTTAAAACACACATGTCAAAAGGATAAATACCAATTCACAAAGTCAAAGTGTCAGAAAATGTAAATGCAGGTGGCAACACAAGCCAAAACAGGAAGAAGAAAATCAGATACCAGTTCAGAGGAACAGACAACAAAAAAAGGACTCAATGATATAGCCACTGTCAGAGCATTGTGAAGAGCTGCCATATATATGCTTTGATTATAATCTATTTCCCACTAAAAACACTTTTTGCTTTCTGACCAAATTGTGAGCTGAGCTTCTCCAGGGATCACAATGCTGTGTTGTTTCATTTGTCAAAAGCCTGCCACAGTGAATGCGTTTTAAACAAACAAAAAAAAGCTCCCAAAAAGGACTTTTCATGTGTAAAGTACCTGTTTTTAAAATACAAACTGGGAGGTCTCCTTAAACTGACACATCTTTAGCCCATTCACAACTCTTCAGGTTACAGGAATGCTCTATTCATGTAACCCCTATGCTCACTCTGCAATGGAAATACTCATTTGCATGTGTGGCATTAACCTATCGTCTTCACAATACATACTCAGCATTTACAATATGAATACCATATGCATCTTGGCATGATGAACATCATTCTGTAATCACTTCTAGACAACAACGACTACAAATGTGTTTTTATATTTCATTTCTAATATTTGATCATCTCATCTGTACTGTTGTGATTGTCACAAGTATTGGCATTTTAAAAATCTGGAAACTCAAATTCCAGACTACAGGACATCATCACAACAACAATAGTATTTTGCCTCTGATATATGGACTCCCTAGATATCATAACCCTCAGATGGTTGTATATGTGCTGTCATTCTAAAATGTAAAACTATCAAAAGAGATATCAAGGGTTCAGATAGCCAAAAATATGTAGTACATCAGTGTTATAGTAAAGTGCATGGTATTAAATCACATTGAAGGTAGCTGACATGTTTCATAATTTTAAAAGTAATTTGAGTTCATGCTGAAATGACTGAAACTTAGAAAACCACTTACTTATAGCTCATATAGAATAGTTAGTGTGTGTGCAAGCCTTATATATTTTATATGTTTGAGTAACCTTAACAGCTAGCTGCTGATTGGTAGCTGAACTTGTATCCTTATTTTTATTGGCTTACAAATGTGTTCAGCTAACTCCTAGGAAAAGAATTGCGGCTTCTGCAATAAAATATACTAGGAGAATGAAGCAAAATTGATAACGTCAGTAAATTGGAAAGTTGTTTCAAAATGTATAATCTGAATCATAAAGGGGGAAAAATGGGTTTCATATCCCTTTAAAATTGTTTAAAAAATGTCAAGAAAAAGGTTTAAAAAGGTTAAAGGGACAGTAAACAATTTGTAATTACAAGACATTTCTGTTGTGTTACTATAAAATAACACATCAGCCAAGTGTAAAAATTTTGCCTTATTAAAAGGAGCCAATCTGGGCTTTAGTCCACAGACAACAAGGCTAGCCACGATCATAAAGTTACTATAAAGTACATTGTTTTGCAGTTGTTATCTGATATAGCTGATTAGGGCAGAATTGGAGTAGAGTTAGCCTTTAGAAGTCAGCAGGGTGTGTTTTAAGTTCTGAGAATAAGGCTTTGCTAAATTTTCAGAGCTAAATAACATGAATGGGGGTTAAAATAATGAATGAAAATATATACTTTAAAGGTAATTTATTGAAAACATAACTAAACAAAGTAATTACTGTCCTTTTTAATAGAGATGTTTTATTGATATCAAAGTAAGATATATACGTGTCTGCATAAACGGGGCCCTTGGAAAAGAAGCATACTGGCTAATAAGTAAGGCTCCTACATTTCTATTGATGGACAGAAATAAGCCAAACAAAAGGAACATCAGTTTTAAAAAACAAAATACATAATACCTATTAAAATGCCATATTTTTGATTCACCTGTGAAGCTTCTGTTCCAGGGTGAGGTGGCGCATTATTTTTTCTAGTTGTGCTGGGATACAGCCAAAACCAGGAATTTCCCTGTTCATTTTGATATATGAATGCATGATATTAAAGGGACATTTCACACCTTGTAATTACAAGGCATTCCTGTTTTTTTTTTGCGATAGAAAAACATATCAGAAAAGTCTAACCATTTTTTTAAAGTAATTAACATCTTGTTTGCTCAATGGACAAACTCCATGCACCACTTACATTATTTGGAGGAACCATTCAGGGATGGGTTCTGAAGAAGACAGGGCTAGATATGGTCATTATGTTAGTATAAAATGCTTTCTTTTGCAGTTGTTATTTTCTGAAACTATAAGGAAATATATGTAGCAGGGTTAGCCTTGATACATTAGCTGGGTGAATTTCCACTTCTGAGAAATAGAAAGAAACCCCACATTACTCATAAATTAATGAATAGGGGGCAAATAAAATAATGAAAATCTCTTAAAAATTATTTTACCTTGCATAATTAAACATTTTATGCTACTAATTCAAGATTTTTACTGTCCCTTTAATGGAGTACTTGGGGTAACCCAAGAAAATTTAAAACATTTAAGATGTCCCATGATTTTCAAAATTACACTAAGGATGTCCAAAAGCATAAAAAGTTTAGACAAATTGTTATAAATGTTTTCCCAGCAGTAAGCAGCTTGAATATATTGATTTATTGAATCTTGTTTCCACCGTCTTAGCTCGTGTCTTCTCATAATGGCACAAGAATAAATTAAAACAAATGAACCACGTTTACTTCTAACATCAAATGTGGCAAAGTGCACATTTATGTGAATTAAAAGATAGCATAACAATTATTCAAGGTTTTTCTAAATTCAGCTTCATAACGGAAGGTTCCTAGATGCCAAATAAAGGTGTAAATTACAAATGGAGTGCAATTTCTACGAAGAAGATCACAAGGCCGCAATATATTGTTCCCGCTAGAACTCTATTACAAGTCGCTCATGATAAAAAAAATATCACAAACTTGCCGTAGCTAATGCTTCCCATTTTTTCAATAACTTCAGAAACCACAAAACTGGCCTCTTAGGTGTTATTTTCTCACTTCTTAAAAACCTTTTACAAAGTACATTGCTTTTTTTGTGCACAAACAAATAAAATAAAAAATACACAACTATTTTTAGATGTACTGAAAGGGACAGTATACTGTATCATTAGTTACCCTTTGTTGTGTTTAAAAATCACTTGTTATTATACCAGTTGCAGAGATTAAAGGGACAATGAACCCAAATTTTTTTCTTTTGTGATTCAGATAGAGCATGACATTTTAAGCAACTTTCTAATTTACTCCTATTATCAACTTTTCTTTATTCTCTTGGTATCTTTATTTTAAATGCAACAATGTAAGTTTAGATGCCGGCCCATTTTTGGTGAACAACCTGGGTTGTCCTTGCTGTCCAGGGTTCTGAACAAAAAACAGCTTAGATGCCTTCCTTTTTCAAATAAAGATAGCAAGAGAACAGAGAAAAAGTGATAATAGGAGTAAATTAGAAAGTTGCTTAAAATTGCATGCTCTATCTGAATCACGAAAGAAAACATTTGGGTTCAGTGTCCCTTTAAAATCTATGGGAAATTGCTCCTCTAGGTATATTTTCTAGATGAAATATCTGTCTCTGCTAATTGAAAGCACAAACTATTCAAATGGTCTGGGCCTGCAGGGAGAACTTATCGCTATATTTATCCAAACTCCTTGTTATCTTTTCTCTCACTGTGTAAAGTGACATCAGTACTTAGGGCCTGATATTCAAAACCTCGCTGCTCAGGTGATATGATCTAAGTCAAAGTGTTATCAGTATGATGAGGGCCTTAAAAAAAATATAGAAAAATACATTTTATTTTGAGAAATGTTTATGTTGCTATGTAGTGTTCTTTATATAAAACAGTGACTCCTAAAAAATATCCTAAAGATTTTGTTTCATTTCTCTTCGTGTCAACGAGGTTTTGAATATCAGGGTCTTACAGAGAACAATGGAAAATTAACTTTATATTATATTTATGTCCTAACCACCACTGAGAGCTTGCTTTTTTCTAAATGTTCTTGTTTGCACAGCGTTTCTATAACGAGTATTTAAGTACTGATGGGATACAACAGGCAAATACAGCTATTTCAAATCATCATGTTTATCCAATGTCACTGTACCAACGGATGCAGTCGCATGGGGAGAGCATCATGGTTGGCACAGTGAGATTGCTTAAATTCAGTTGGTGGAGTGTGATATGGGTTAATAAACGTGGCTGGTACAGCGAGAAAGAAGCAGCTCATGGCAGAAATGGTGCCTTTTTACAAAACATGCGTTAACTATGAGAAATGTTTCACAATGCAAGAAAAGCTGGGGCCATTTTTTATGTGAAATATTAATATGCCATTCTATTAATCTTTTCGAAAACAAAAACACACCAAAAACAGAAAACAAGTTTTAACAATAAACAAACTTAGAAAAATGTATACTGAACATTTTTACAGTATAATGATTACATCTAATAGACACATGTGCTGCTTAAACATAATACCCCAGCTCAAATATATGACTAATTCATTTACAAGTGTTACTATTCTTTTGGAAGATAAAAGGTTCATTTGTAAATTGACCGTCCTTTCATAATGTACAAAGGCCCTTGTATTAGTGATTTGCTTTTATATAAAGTGTAACCGGTAGGTTTCTGGTAACTTCACAATGGGAATCAATAGATGACTTTCAGCTCTGGCAAGTTGCAATTGAGAAATACTAATACTTGAGCGTGAAAACGTAACTTTTAACTTGTAATACATTTTACTTTTGAAATCTCACGCAAAATACTGCTTGACTAATTTAGGCCAAAATGTCCTCTCATTTATTTGCTGTACTTTTAGTTAGTTCTGGCAACTAACTGACCGAATTAGATGATAACACTGAAAAATCCTATCTAAATTAATGGGACAGTCAACACTAAAATTATTATTGTTTAAAAAGTTACTTTACTACCCATTCCCCAGATTTGCACAAACAACATTGTTATATTAATATACTTTATAACATTTAAACCTCTAAATGTCTGCCTGTTTCTAAGCCACTATAGACAGCCTCTTATCACATGCTTTTTTATTCGCTCTTCACAACAGGAGACTGTTAGTTCATGTGGGCCATATATTTAACATTTTGCTAACATCTGTGGGTTCTGCACAACACAGCTAAAATGCAAGTCAATCTATACTACAATTGCGTTTGTCCATTGCTGTCGCCAGTTGCGCACGCATCCTGAATGGAATGTTGGCAGCGCGAGGCAGCCAAAAGAATGTTGGCTGCATGTGCAGCCAAAATAATTCACCTGGATGCAGCATAGCTGCAACTATGTTGAATTCTGAAAATGTCGGTGGATTCTTTCATCACCCTGCCATTTTTGGAATCTACCTGGATGCAGCATAGGCAAACCTGAAGCCTAAAAAAAACCATGCAACTCCCTGCACGAAATAAAAATAACTGCCCGCACAAAGTATAACAAAAAACACCTAACTTCCCGCACAAAGTATTAGCAAACATCTAAACCTCGAAATCCCACATCACAAAATTATAAAGTAATTAATCCCTAATCCGCAAAAAACATAATCAAAATATTAAACACTTAACCGTCAACCACCCACATCGCAATAAACCTAATTAATCTATTAACATGTTATCCGCAAAACCCCCACATCACAATAAATCTATTTAACCTATTAACCACTAAACCGCAAACTTCCAACATCACAATTAAACTATTTAACCTATTAACCCCTAAACCGTCAACCCCCCACAACGCAAGTACCCTAATTAACCTATTAACCCCTAATCCACCAAACCCCCACAACACAAATAACTAATTAAATTATTAAGACCCCTAACCTAACATCCCCTAAATAAACCCCAATTACCGAAATTAAAAAACACTAAATTACAAGGAAAATAAAAGAAGCTAACATTAAATTAATCTTACAAAAATAAAAAAGTCTAACGTTGCAAAAAATAATAAACAAAATTATCCAAAACTAAAAAAATTACACCTAATCCCTATCAAAATAAAAAAGCCACCCAAAATAAAAACACCCACTAATCTTTTGCTAAACTACCAATAGCCCTTAAAAGGGCCTTTTGTAGGGCATTGCCTTAAAGTTTAACAGCTCTTTTATTAAATAAAATTACTAAGACCCCCTAACAATTACAACCCCCCCACTCACCCAACCACCCAAAATAAAAAAAGACCTAACTAAAAAAATTCTAAACTACCCATTGCCCCTAAAGGGTCATTTGTATGGGCATTGCCCTTAAAAGGGCATTCAGCTCTTTTACTGCCTTTAAAAGGGCATTCAGCTCTTTTAGGATAGCCCAAACCCTAATCTAAAAAAAAAATACAAATTAAAAAGAAACCTAACACTAAGCCCCAAATAGGTACTCACGGTTCTGAAGTTTGGCGGAGAAGGTCTTCTTCCAGGCTGATCCATTATCTTCTAAGACCCCCTAACAATTACAACCTCCACTCACCCGACCCCCCAAAATAAAAAAAGACCTAACCAAAAAACTCCTAAACTACCCATTGCCCCTAAAGGGGCATTTGTAAGGGCATTGGTGGACGCACACATCTTTATCAACTGTGAAGGCGGTGGGAAGAGGAGGTGCAGTCTTCCAGATGTCGCGATCCTTGGCTACGGTCCTCGGCGGTGGTCTTCGGCGGCAGAGCTCCTCGCTGGCTTAGAGGCTCCTCTTCATGCGATCATCCATCGCACACCGAAGATTGAATGCAAGGTACCGCAATCGATGTGGGGTACCTTGCATTTCTATTGGCTGAAATTTTGAAATCAGCCAATAGGATTAGAGCTACTGAAATCCCATTGGCTGTTCAAATCAGCCAATATTATTTCAGTAGCTCTCATCCTATAGGCTGATTAAAAAAAAATTCAGCCAGTAGGAATGCAAGGTACCGCAAAAAATATGGAGTACCTTGCATTCAGAGTGCAGCGGACGATCGCATGAAGAGGAGCATCTACAAGCAGCTGAGGAGCACCGAGGAGCACAGCCGCCAAGGATCACCACATCTGGGAAGACCGCTCCGCACCTCCACTCCTCACCGCCTTCACAGTGGATGAAGATAGAAGATGATGGATCCGCCTGGAAGAAGACCTCCACCGAACTTCAGAACTGTGAGTACCTATTTGGGGCTTAAAGTTAGGTTTCTTTTTAATTGTTTTTTTTAGATTAGGGTTTGGGCTATCCTAAAAGAGCTGAATGCCCTTTTAAGGGCAATGCCCATACAAATGCCCCTGATGGGGCAAAGGGTAGTTTAGGTTTTTTTAAGTTAGGTCTTTTTTTTATTCTGTGGGGTTGGGTGAGTGGGGGGTTGTAATTGTTAGGGGGTCTTAGTCATTTTATTTCATAAAAGAGCTGTTAAACTTTAGGGCAATGCCTTACAAAAGGCCCTAGATTAGTGGGTGATTTTATTGGGGGGGGGATATTTTCATAGGGATTAGGTGTAATGTTTTAATTTTGAATAATTTTGTTTATTATTTTTTGTAACGTTAGACTTTTTTATTTTTTGTAATTTAGATTAATTTAATGTTATCTTTTTTTATTTTCATTGTAATTTAGTGTTTTTTAATTTTGGTAATTGGGGTTTGTTTAGGGGGTGTTAGGTTAGGGGTGTTAGGTTAAGGGTTTTAGTATTTTAATTAGTTATTTGCATTGTGGGGGTTTGGCGGATTAGGGGTTAATAGGTTTAATAGGTTTATTGCAATGTGGGTGTTTGACGTCTTAGGGATTATTAGGTTAAATCGTTTTATTGCGATGTTGGGGGTTTGCGGTTTAGGGGTTAATAGGTTAAATAGATTTATTGCAATGTGGGTGTTTTGCGGATAACATGTCAACATATTAATTAGGTTTATTGTGATGTGGGTGGTTATTTGCGGTTAAGTGGTTAATAACTTATTTTTGGTAGATTGTGATGTGGGGTTATCGGATTAGGGGTTATCAATTTTATTATTAGTTGCGATTTTTAGGGAATGGCAGAAATATTGGTTTAGATGTGTCAGGTTTACTATTGGGAGGTGGCTCAGTCTACACATTATTGATACAGTCATTATGCATAGTGACTGTATAAATAATGTATACACTGACACTAACTTAATAAGCAGTTATAATAATCATGAACATACTGATACTTTATATAATTTAGCCGTATATACCGAAAGGAATTTATGTATAAGTGTCAGTGTGTAAATCATTTTTATCATTGCTTATTATGTTATTGCCATTGTGTACATTATTTATCTTTTAACTATGTATTTTATACTGTATCAATAATGTGTGGGCGGAGTTACGGAAATTGCCGATCGCATTTTCCGAAAATATTTTATAGGGTAAATTTGCATATTAGTCATTGTCAATCAAACACTGCACGTTTGAGGAAAGCCACTCCTCTCGCTCACGGCAACTCACTTGTATAGTTCGCTGTTTAGTTAATTTAAATATTAGGTTTTTAGATTATCTGATGCAGTTAGGAAAAAGCAGTCTGTGAGGAGAGTTTCTATAGAGAGAGATCACATTTGGCTAGATTACGAGTCTTGTGTTAGGGTTGAAAAGCAGTGTTGAGAGGTCCCAATGCTGCTTTTTAACGCCCGCTGGTATTACGAGTCTTGCAGGTACAGGTGTACCGCTCACTTTTTTTCCGCGACTCGAACATAGGCTAATCCACTTACGTCAATTGTGTATCCTATATTTTTAATAGGATTTTCCTAACGCCGGTATTATGAGTCGTCCTAAAAGTGAGCGGTACAGCCTCTCCTGTCAAGCCTGGTACCGCATTTGAAAGTCAGTAGTTAAGAGTTTTATGGGCTAACGCCGTAGTATAAAACTCTTAACTAAAATGCTAAAAAGTACAATAACACCCATAAACTACCTATTAACCCCTAAAACGAGGCCCCCCATATCGCAAACACCTGTAAAAGAAAATACAATACCCCCCAACATTAAAACCCACCACCCACACACCCAACCCTACTCTAAAACCCACCCAATCCCTCCTTAATAAAAGCTAACACTAACCCCTTGAAGATAACCCTACCTTGAGACGTCTTCACCCAACCAGGCAGAAGTGGTCCTCCAGATGGACAGAAGTCTTCATCCAAGCCGGGAAGAAGAGGTCCTCCAGACGGGCAGAAGTCTTCATCCAGACGGCATCTTCTATCTTCATACATCCGGAGCAGAGCGGCTCCATCTTCAAGACATCCAACATGAAGCATCCTCTTCTGTCTTCGTCCAATGACTAAATGACGGTACCTTTAAGTGACATCATCCAAGATGGCGTCCCTTCAATTCCGATTGGCTGATAGAATTCTATCAGCCAATCGGAATTAAGGAAGAAAAAATCCTATTGGCTGATCCAATCAGCCAATAGGATTGAGCTTGCATTTTATTGGCTGTTCCAATCAGCCAATAGAATGCGAGCTCAATCCTATTGGCTGAATTCTATCAGCCAATTGGAATTGAAGGGACGCCATCTTTAATGACGTCACTTAAAGGTACCGTCATTTAGTCGTCGGATAAAGACAGAAGAGGATGCTCCACGTCGGATGTCTTGAAGATGGACCCGCTCCGGATGGATGATGATAGAAGATGCCGTCTGGATGAAGACTTTTGCCCGTCTGGAGGACCTCTTCTTCCCGGCTTGGATGAAGACTTCTGCCCGTCGGGAGGACCACTTATGCCCGGTTGGGTGAAGACATCTCAAGGTAGGGTGATCTTCAAGGGGTTAGTGTTAGGTTTTATTAAGGGGGGATTGGGTGGGTTTTAGAGTAGGGTTGGGTGTGTGGGTGGTGGGTTTGGGGGGTATTGTATTTTTTTTTACAGGTAAAAGAGCTGATTACTTTGGGGCAATACCCCGCAAAAAGCCCTTTTAAGGGCTATTTGTAATTTAGTATAGGATAGGGATTTTTATTATTTTGGGGGGATTTTTTATTTTATTAGGGGGATTAGATTAGGTGTAATTAGTTTCAAAAACTTGTAATTATTTTATTATTTTCTGTAATTTAGTGGGTTTTTTTTGTACTTTAGTTTATTTTATTTAATTGTATAATATCTCTCAGCGCTCAAATAAGGTTTCCTATGGCTCCTGGATAAAAGGGTACCTAGCTACCCCTAGATATGAGCAACTTATAACTAAAGTAACTTATAAGCAATAATTTAATTGAATTTAATGTAGGGAATTAATTTAATTATAGTGTAGTGTTAGGTGTAATTGTGACTTAGGTTAGGTTTCATTTTACAGGTAAGTTTGTATTTATTTTAACTAGGTAGCTATTAAATAGTTAATAACTATTTAATAACTATTCTACCTAGTTAAAATAAATACAAAGTTGCCTATAAAATAAAAATAAACCCTAAGCTAGCTACAATGTAACTATTAGTTATATTGTAGCTATCATAGGACTAGATTTGGAGTTTGGCGGTAGCCGTGAAAACCAGCGTTAGAGGCTCCTAACGCTGGTTTTAGGCTACCGCCGGTATTTGGAGTCATTCAAAAAAGGGTCTAACGCTCACTTTGCAGCCGCGACTTTTCCATACCGCAGATCCCCTTACGTCAATTGCGTATCCTATCTTTTCAATGGGATCTTTCTAACTCCGGTATTTAGAGTCGTGGCTGAAGTGAGCGTTAGAATTCTAACGACAAAACTCCAGCCGCAGAAAAAAGTCAGTAGTTAAGAGCTTTATGGGCTAACGCCGGTTCATAAAGCTCTTAACTACTGTGCTCTAAAGTACACTAACACCCATAAACTACCTATGTACCCCTAAACCAAGGCCCCCCCACATTGCCGCCACTCGATTAATTTTTTTTAACCCTTAATCTGCCGACCGCCACCTACGTTATACTTATGTACCCCTAATCTGCTGCCCCTAACACCGCCGACCCCTATATTATATTTATTAACCCCTAATCTGCCCCCCACAATGTCGCCGCCAGCTACCTACACTCATTAACCCCTAATCTTCCGTCCGCATGCCGCCGCCAGCTACATTATAGCTATGTACCCCTAATCTGCTGCCCCTAACACCGCTGACCCCTATATTATATTTAATAACCCCTAACCTGCCCCCCACAACGTCGCCTCCACCTGCCTACACTTATTAACCCCTAATCTGCCGAGCGGACCGCACCGCTACTATATTAAAGTTATTAACCCCTAATCCGCCACACTAACCCTATAATAAATAGTATTAACCCCTAATCTGCCCTCCCTAACATCGCCGACACCTAACTTCAATTATTAACCCCTAATCTGCCGACTGTAGCTCATCGCTATTCTAATAAATGTATTAACCCCTAAAGCTAAGTCTAACCCTAACACTAACACCCCCCTAAATTAAATATAATTTTAATCTAACGAAATAAATTAACTCTTCTTAAATAAATTATTCCTATTTAAAGCTAAATACTTACCTGTAAAATAAATCCTAATATAGCTACAATATAAATTATAATTATATTATAGCTATTTTAGGATTAATATTTATTTTACAGGTAACTTTGTATTTATTTTAACCAGGTACAATAGCTATTAAATAGTTAAGAACTATTTAATAGCTAAAATAGTTAAAATAATTACAAAATTACCTGTAAAATAAATCCTAACCTAAGTTACAATTAAACCTAACACTACACTATCAATAAATTAATTAAATACAATTCCTACAAATAAATACAATGAAATAAACTAACTAAAGTACAAAAAATAAAAAAGAACTAAGTTGCAAAAAATAAAAAAATATTTACAAACATTAGAAAATATTACAACAATTTTAAACTAATTACACCTACTCTAAGCCCCCTAATAAAATAACAAAGACCCCCAAAATAAAAAAATGCCCTACCCTATTCTAAATTACTAAAGTTCAAAGCTCTTTTACCTTACCAGCCCTGAACAGGGCCCTTTGCGGGGCATGCCCCAAAGAGTTCAGCTCTTTTGCCTGTAAAAAAAAACATACAATACCCCCCCAACATTACAACCCACCACCCACATACCCCTAATCTAACCCAAACCCCCCTTAAATAAACCTAACACTAAGCCCCTGAAGATCTCCCTACCTTGAGTCGTCTTCACCCAGCCGAGCCAAATTCTTCATCCAAGCGGAGCAAGAAGAGGTCCTCCATCCGGTAGAAGTCTTCATCCAAGCGGGGCAAGAAGAGGTCCTCCATCCGGTAGAAGTCTTCATCCAAGCGGGGCAGAAGAGGTCTTCCATCCGATTGAAGTCTTCATCCAAGCGGCATCTTCTATCGTCATCCATCTGGAGCGGAGCGGCAGCATCCTGAAGACCTCCGACGTGGAACATCCATTCTGGCCGACGACTGAACGACGAATGACGGTTCCTTTAAATGACGTCATCCAAGATGGCTTCCCTCGAATTCAGATTGGCTGATAGGATTCTATCAACCAATCAGAATTAAGGTAGGAATATTCTGATTGGCTGATGGAATCAGCCAATCAGAATCAAGTTCAATCCAATTGGCTGATCCAATCAGCCAATCGGATTGAACTTAATTCTGATTGGCTGATTCCATCAGCCGATCAGAATATTCCTACCTTAATTCCGATTGGCTGATAGAATCCTATCAGCCAATCGGAATTCTAGGGACGCCATCTTGGATGACGTCATTTAAAGGAACAGTCATTCGGCAAGTAGGCGTCGGGAGAAGAGGATGTTCCGTGTCGGATGGAAGATGATGGCTCCCGAAGAAAGAAGATTGAAGATGCCGTTGATAGAAGACTTCATCTGGATCATGGACCTCTTCAGCTCCCACTTGGATGAAGACTTCAGCCGGATCATGGACCTCTTCAGCTCCCGCTTTGATGATGACTTCATCCGGATCATGGACCTCTTCAGCCCCCCACTTGGGCTTGGATCAGGACATCGGAGGAGCTCTTCTGGATCAATCGGTGAACCTGGTATGGTGAAGATAAGGTAGGAAGATCTTCAGGGGCTTAGTGTTAGGTTTATTTAAGGGGGGTTTGGGTTAGATTAGGGGTATGTGGGTGATGGGTTGTAATGTTGGGGGGGTATTGTATGTTTTTTTTTACAGGCAAAAGAGCTGAACTTCTTGGGGCATGCCCCGCAAAGGGCCCTGTTCAGGGCTGGTAAGGTAAAAGAGCTTTGAACTTTAGTAATTTAGAATAGGGTAGGGCATTTTTTTATTTTGGGGGGCATTGTTATTTTATTAGGGGGCTTAGAGTAGGTGTAATTAGTTTAAAATTGTTGTAATATATTTCTAATGTTTGTAAATATTTTTTTATTTTTTGTAACTTAGTTCTTTTTTATTTTTTTGTACTTTAGTTAGTTTATTTCATTTTATTTATTTGTAGGAATTGTATTTAATTTATTTATTGATAGTGTAGTGTTAGGTTTAATTGTAACTTAGGTTAGGATTTATTTTACAGGTAATTTTGTAATTATTTTAACTATTTTAGCTATTAAATAGTTCTTAACTATTTAATAGTTATTGTACCTGGTTAAAATAAATACAAAGTTACCTGTAAAATAAATATTAATCCTAAAATAGCTATAATATAATTATAATTTATATTGTAGCTATATTAGGATTTATTTTACAGGTAAGTATTTAGCTTTAAATCGGAATAATTTATTTAATAAGAGTTAATTAATTTCATTAGATTAAAATTATATTTAATTTAGGGGGGTGTTAGTGTTAGGGTTAGACTTAGCTTTAGGGGTTAATACATTTATTAGAATAGCGGTGAGCTCCAGTCGGCAGATTAGGGGTTAATAATTGAAGTTAGGTGTCGGCGATGTTAGGGAGGGCAGATTAGGGGTTAATACTATTTATTATAGGGTTAGTGAGGCGGATTAGGGGTTAATAACTTTATAATAATAGCGGTGCGGTCCGCTCGGCAGATTAGGGGTTAATAAGTGTAGGCAGGTGGAGGCGACGTTGTGGGGGCCAGATTAGGGGGTTAATAAATATAATATAGGGGTCGGCGGTGTAAGGGGCAGCAGATTAGGGGTACATAGGGATAATGTAAGTAGCGGCGGTTTACGGAGCGGCAGATTAGGGGTTAAAAATAATATACAGGGGTCAGCGATAGCGGGGGCGGCAGAATAGGGGTTAATAAGTGTAAGGTTAGGGGTGTTTAGACTCGGGGTACATGTTAGAGTGTTAGGTGCAGACGTAGGAAGTGTTTCCCCATAGGAAACAATGGGGCTGCGTTAGGAGCTGAACGCTGCTTTTTTGCAGGTGTTAGGTTTTTTTTCAGCTCAAACAGCCCCATTGTTTCCTATGGAGGAATCGTGCATGAGCACGTTTTTGAGGCTGGCCGCGTCCGTAAGCAACTCTGGTATCGAGAGTTGAAGTTGCGTTAAATATGCTCTACGCTCCTTTTTTGGAGCCTAACGCAGTCATTCTGTGGACTCTCAATACCAGAATTATTTTAAAGTTGCGGTCAGAAAAAAGCCAGCGTTAGCTACGCGGGTCGTTACCGACAAAACTCTAAATCTAGCCGATAGGGTTTATTTTACAGGTAAGTATTTAGTTTTAAATAGGAATTATTTAGGTAATTATAGTAATTTTATTTAGATGTATTTAAATTATATTTAAGTTATGGGGGTGTTAGGGTTAGACTTAGGTTTAGGGGTTAATACATTTAATTTAGTGGCGGCGACGTTGGGGGCGGCAGATTAGGGGTTAATAAATGTAGTTAGGTTGCGGCGACATTGGGGGCAGCAGATTAGGGGTTAATAAATATAATGTAGGTGGCAGCGATGTTGGGGGCATCAGATTAGGGGTTCATTAGTATAATGTAGGTGGTGGCGGTGTCCGGAGCGGCAGATTAGGGGTTAATCAATATAATGTAGGTGTTGGCGATGTTGGGGGCAGCAGATTAGGGGTTAATAAGTGTAAGATTAGGGGTGTTTAGACTCAGGGTTCATGTTAGGGTGTTAGGTGTAGACATAAAAAGTGTTTCCCCATAGGAATCAATAGGGCTGTGTTAGGAGCTGAACGCTGCTTTTTTGCAGGTGTTAGGTTTTTTTCAGCCGGCTATGCCCCATTGATTCCTATGGGGAAATTGTGCACAAGCACGTTTAGCCAGCTCACCTCTACCGTAAGCAGCACATGTATAACAGTGAGATGTGGAGCTAAATTTTGCTCTCCGCTCACTTTTCTGCGGCTAACCCCGGGTTTTAAAAACCCGTAATACCAGCGTTGTCTGTAGGTGAGCATAAACTGCTCGTTAGACCCGCACACCATTACCGACAAAAACTCGTAATCTAGCCAATTTTTTTTTGTGGAACATCCTGTTTTATTTAATTTTTTAGTGTTATTAGCTATTCTATCCTAAAAGCTTTTATAAAAGCTATAGAAAAGCCTTTTAACAGATTTTTTCAAAGGTTTAGTTGTGGTAAAAAAAAAAAAAGAACAACAGTTGTACATTTTAATTCAAAATCTTTTCTGAAAGCTACAGCAAAGAAAGTTAAATACTTTTATAGAGCTTTTCTTAAAGCTATAGTACCTTTTTAAAAAAAAATATTTTTAAAATAATGTTTTGCTTCATAAGTAGCTAAGTTATATAGAAAATGTTTCATTATTTAAAGGAAGTTAATTAATTATATAAAGCTTTTCTTAAAGCTATAGTACATTTAAAAATATATATATTTTCAAAATATTGTTTTTCTACATAAGTAGCTAAGTTATATATAAAACATTTTAGTTAAAGGAAGTTAATTGATTTTATAAAGCTTTTCTTAAAGCTATAGTACCTTTTTTTATAAGGTATACCATTTCTTTTTTTAAAAGTAGTTTGGGTAAATTGGTTGATATTAACAATAATTTAATTAATACATTTAATTAATATAACTAACACCTTACAAATAGGTTTTGCTACATCTGTAGCTTATTTATTTTATATAGACATTGATATAGTTTATTGGAAAAATATAATATATGTATATAATTATTTATTTTGGATAGTAGATTATCCAAATAAGGTGTCACTACACCTGAAGGTTTTTGTTTATTTAGGATTTATTTAGGACAGTAGTTCATCCAAATAGGGTGTTGCTACACCTGTAGTGGCCAAATAGGGTGTTGCTATACCTGTAGTTTATTATATATAAAATAATTTTGATATATTTAGGACAGCAGTCCATAAAAATACAGTATTGCTACACCTGTAGCTTAAATATTTATATAAAAGCAGAGTTACAAAATAGGTTGTTGTAGCTTAAAAAAGAAATAGACTGCCCTCTGGGCAGGCTTATTGACTAGTAGATAATAAATAAAAAGTCAGGTGATCAGGGGGCTGTCAAAAGAGGCTTAGATATACGGTAATCACAGAGGTTAAAAGTATATTCATATAACCGTGTTGGCTGTGCAAAACTGGTGAATGGGTATTAAAGGGATTATTTATCTTTTTAAACAATAAAAAAATTTGAGCTGACTGTTTAAATAAAAAACAAAAAAAACTTTTATTTAACTTGTATTCAAAACCAAATTAAACTGCACAGTCTCGCTGTTGGTTAAACAAATTCAATGCTGCATAATTGGAAACTAACAGTAATAGGGCATTAGTCCAAATTGATCTGAAAAAAAACATGCAAAAACAGTACCATTACATTTGTATAATGTATGAATTTCAAACACATCAAGAATGTTCAGCTATTCTTTAACTGAAAAAAAATCTGATGACTAAAACCGAGCATTGTGTATTGTAATATTCATTTTGGATTGTATGCTGATGGAAATATTATGTAGAAGTAAACTCACCACATCTAGTTTTATAGTTTGCTTTGATAATATAGTAATTCTCACAGTGTGCGATGCCAATGAGCAAACAGTGATTTTTAAGATAGCAAACCAGTCAAAGCTTAGAATAATTAGGTTCAAATGGAGTTCAAACTGTTTAAAAGCACACAACCAGCTGCTTTTTTTGTTTGTTTGTTGATCTGTGTGCTTTATGTAACCAAAATCCCTACTTTAACCGAATTTAGTATGCTTTGTACAAACTTTCATCCAACACATTAAAGTGAATTTAAAAAACCAAAAGCACATGCATTTCATAACTTTCCATTTGTGGACAATTATCTCAGGCAGATGCATCTTTTAACTACACCCCCAACTAAAAGCCTGATAATATGCATTGTCAATGTATTTCTTTTGTGTATAATTTTAAACACAATTATAGAGCTAAAAGGCTGTACTAAAACAGGAAAAAGGATTTCAAATCTTGGCAGTGTTCACAATCTAATTCACATTATTGCATCATCTTTCACTAAACCCATGGGGATATTAGACTACATCTGTTTAACATCTACTGAAAATAAACAGAAGTGCTGTCGGCCCTTCCAATTTTAAGGGAGAAAAAAAAAAAAAAAAGAAAATGTTAATCTGAACATGCTAAGCACTGTAGCAATTTATTACACTGAGAAATCTCTAAATAGTTTCAATACAGGTTTGGCAATTGCCATGTGTTAAATATAGAAAGGGAAAATTAATCCAATACAGTTCTAATCCTATAAGTGATAAAGAACAAGTGATTTCAATACTGTTTGTTTTTGTATCACGGTGAACTAGAGATGGTTTTAAAATTGTAAAAGAAGCTGATGGGTCAGTGTTAGAATAGGTGCATGAGGTAAATCAATATACATCTAATTGTTTTGTTGTCATTAGAAATATAAACAAAATGTATAATATAGGAAGTGTTTTTATTGCTAGATAAGTACTGTCTTTACACTTTTCCTCTGGTGCTATATCTTTCAAGATATACAAAAATATGGCACCAATTACTTTTTTTAATTGTCTTAACTATTTGTAATTGTTAAAAGGACATAAAAGTACAAAAATGAAAATTGTTTAATGTGTTGCAGTGTTTTATTAGTGAACTATGGTTTGCATATAGTGTAACTGTGTGTATAATGCCTACAAAAGGGTTAGGCATATGGTCAAATTCAAAGTGAGACAATTACAAGAGGCAAATGTGTAGCCACCAATTACCAGCTAGCTTTTCAACAAAGAATACACTAAGGACTAGATTACAAGGGGAGTGGTGATTAACGTTTCCGCTCGCACGCTAACACTGCTCGACTTCTCCTCTTTGCACATGTCGGGTAGCGCTCGTATTACAAGTTGAAAGTAAATGAGGAGTATCTCTCCCCATTGACTTCAATGGGGAGAGATACATGGAGAAAAAAACTAACACCCATACTTGCGTGCTAATCCCAATCTCCATAAAACCTCTACTCTAATAACCCCTAAACTGTCACATAGCCCACACTACATTATTAGCCCCTAAACCACCACACACCCACATTGCAAACTAAACCTCTACACTATTAACCCCTAAACCGCCACATCCCCTACCACCACAAAGTAACCCACTAACATCTAAACCCCCTAAAAACCTAACACCCCCTAAGTTACCCCAAAATAGAATAAGCTTTCCTATAAAAAAAACTACCTTTAAAAAAATAAAAACTTACCTGAAAATTTAATAGAAAACTTACCTTACCTTTAAAAAATGAAAAAAACTAAACTTACCTTTAAAAAATAAAAAAACTACCATAACTTTAAAAATAAACAACCTAAAATTACTTAAAAATAAAAAAACTACCATTACAAAAAATAACAAAAAATTACCAAAAATAACAAAAAGTTATGCATATTCTAACACCCAAAAAACACCCCAAAAAAAAAAAAATATTCTAGCACAAAACTACAAATATAGCCCTTAAAATTGCCTATTGTAGCGCATTGCCCTAAAGTGATTCAGCTCTTTTCCATAAAATAAAACACTATAATCTTCTACCATTTATCCCACCGCCCCCCCCCCCCAAAAAAATATCTAAAATAAATATTCTAAAAATAAGGGGTATTTGGCTCTTTTGCTGCCCAAAATAAAGAAAAAAAACAAGTAATCTAGGCCCCCCAAACAAAAACCTATCCCAAAACCCTTGAAAATGCAACTCTATTTCCCTTTAGACAAGTAATATTAATTTAGGGATTTGACATTTCCATGTTCCTGCACCTCTTAAAAAGGAACTAAAGTGTAAGTATATTTATTCTTTCTAATGATAATCTCTGCTGCACAAGTCACCTTTTATTCTCAGGGGCACCAAAAGTCACTCTATCCCCCATGTTTCATAAGATCTTCTTCTGGAGTTATTCTTCTTTATTTATATATGGTATTATAATTGATTTACATAAATTCGATATAATGATGATGTGCTTTCAAATGAAAAACATTTAAACCTAGACTTCAAGTGAAGTGCTATTGATAGCACAGAGTGTGCTATCAATATCGCTGGGCTGCCCTAGGTTTAGCATGAAAATGAATATGACAAGTCCATGGTAAAGAAGAATAACCAGAAAATTGTTTAGTACAGCTATAAATCTTTAGCTTTCACTGGATATCGTAACAAAACATTTGTAAAACATATTAAAATAAAGTATTGCACACACACACAAACACACAAACACACACATATAGAGTATATATATATATATATATATATATTATATATTGGCCCAAAAAAAAATATGTTAATGCCTAGAGTTTAAGTTCTTAATTAAACAATAAAAGCAAGGAAATTCCCAATGGCCTCGCCCTGGGTGCTTTGCATGACATCATCAATGATATCACTGATTAAATCACACATGATATTGTTGATAACATCATCAATGACCTCACTAGTTACATCACCTATGTCATCATCAATGGCATCAGCAGTGACATAACCCATGACTTCATCCTAAAGATCAGAGAAATTATATATTTTTTAAATCATTTATGACATCAATGGCATCAGTAGTGACATAATCCATGGCAATTTTCTACACATCAGAAAAATGTGAAAACATGTATTACAATGTATCTCAGATTTTTTTGTGCAATATTGTTTATGATATCATGTATGATGTAATTAATGGTACCAGCATAACTACAGCAATCTTATCTATTTTGTTTTGAAATACTTTTTATTTTGGACAAATTTAAAGTCATATAACAAGCTTTACAACAACCAAAGGTTTAGCAAATATAAAATCTTATAGTAAGACACCCCCATTGAAGTACCAGTCTCCTCTATAAGGATATAAAAATAGAGTCTAAGGAGACACTTAAAATCTGGCCTTTAGAGTTTTGAATTCTTTGATGACATGTGAAGCCTATATAGTTTGGCAGCTTCTCCATGCGTCGATATATTCGGCTCCCTGTCTCTCTTAACTAAGGATAAAAATGAGTAATCTAGGCCATAAAAGCATAACCCTGAGTTGTTGCGCTTTGTAGTCCAATAGTCCTGGAATTTGCTTAAAAGATTATAATACCCTTCCATGAAAAGAAACAATAAACATTCCGAACTTAGCTTTTTTTTGTGAAAAATTAAACAAAATATAACAACTTAACAGAACTTAACATGCCTGTTACAACTAACATTTATTTCCATAGCAGGGAGAGAGGCTGCGGACCCACTCACGCTAAGACAGTTCAAAACAAGTAGGTATTTTGAAATTATAGGAAGATAGGGATCCAACCTCAGCATCTGCCCCGACTAATACCTGAACATATCATTAAAGTTATCAACCCCACTCCTTGTCCTATT
Organism: Bombina bombina; assembly: GCF_027579735.1. Taxonomy (NCBI): domain Eukaryota; kingdom Metazoa; phylum Chordata; class Amphibia; order Anura; family Bombinatoridae; genus Bombina; species Bombina bombina. The sequence continues at coordinate 573,536,633 of NC_069500.1, read as the reverse complement.
CATTGGTCCTCTCTCATGATCCAATGGAACCAAATCCTCAAGAACTGGTCATTGGTGCCCTGTACATGAGAGGCCAATTCTGACATATTATACGTGGAATCTATTTTGTCCAACACTTCTGTCCATAAGGGTGCCCCTGTTTTCCAGTACTTGGCTATACAGATTCTAGTAGCTGTACATAGGGCTCTAATAAATGTTTTCACAGCTGAGTTAACTGGTTTTATGTATTCATTCAGTAAGGCTTGGGAGGCCATAAACATGATACTTTCCGACAAGACTGTACTCAGCAAAGAAGATAATTTAATCCATATCTTTTGTATTTGAGGACAATCCCACTACATGTGTATGTAGGACCCTACTTTATGACAACCTCTATAGCAATTCCTATTATTATGGGAGGTGAAGTGCGAAATGATTATAGGAATTAAATACCACTTAAAAGTAGTCTTTATGCAATTTTCCTTAAAATCTGCACTAAGTAATCCTTTACTTAAGGTATAGAAGTTCAAATCCCACTCCTCCCTTGTAAATTCCTTTCCAATGTCTTTTTCCAATTTTCCCATCACTGGAGTTTTAGAAGAATATTTCACCCTTATTATGGCTAGGTAAATGTGGGAGATCATTTTCTTATTTCTAGTATATGTCTTGCAAAAGTGTTCTAATGTTGTCAATTTCTGAGATGTAGATTGTGGTCTATAGTGGGCTGTTGCCGATGCTACTTGAAGATATAAAAACCAGTGTAGCTTGTTTGGGTGTATTTTTTCTTGGATCTGATTAAAAGTAGCTATCTTGTCTCTAACTAAAAAGTCTGCTACTCGGTATAAACCCTTGTTTTCCTATTTCCCAATTTGTGTATGGAAATCTGTCTGTAGAAGAGACCTAATTGGTCTAATCCTAGATTTTGATGGAATCAACTGCAAAGAGGTGTTCAGGGCCATCCAGATATGCATAGTTTCTATAGTAATAGGTGAAGTGTCTCCCCCCTTGGGAGCGGCTTCACCTTCACCCCAAAGTGTATCACTTGGATGCCCTATGTTTGCCAATTCTGCTTCTATTCCTGTCCATAATATATCTTTAGAATTTTTTCTCAATAAAGCCGCCTGCACCAAGCTAGCTGCCTGAAAATAATCCACTAAATTTGGTACCCCCACTCCTCCCAATTGTCTACTTTGGAGTAGAATACGTGAGGCTATTCTAGCTGTAGTTTTCCCTCTCAAGAATCCCACCAGGTCTGATTGAAGTCTGGTGAGGTCTATCATAGGAATTTTAATTGGAAGAGCACGGAAAAGGTAAAGTAGCTTGGGCGACAAATTCATCTTGATGGCCGATAGCTGGCCATACCAGGTGAATCATCCTGCCCTCAATTTCCCCAGATCTTTCTTAATTCTTTTGACCAAAGGGATATCATTTAGTTTATATAAGTCAGAAATATTACCCGTCAGGTTAACTCCTAAATATTTAACCGATTCTTTTGCCCAAGTGAGTTCAAAATTAGTCTCAATAATTTTTCTGGTTTGCTGAGGGAGAGCGATTGGGAGAGCTTCGCATTTTCCCAAATTAACCTTATAGCCCAAGATATCTGAGTATTGTTGTAAAATTTGGTATAGGTTGGGTAAAGATAGCAATGGTCTAGTTAGCTTCAAGAGGACACCGTCTGCAAACAGTAATAATAATAATTCATTATATTTAAGTTTCACACCATGGACCTCTGGTGATTGATGAATATTTGCTGCCAAAGGTTCAATACATAACGCAAATAATAGTGGGGACAGTGGACAGCCCTGCCTGGTCCCATTCAAAATATCTATAGGTCTTGATTGATAACCTGCCGCCCTAACTGTCGCTGTGGGGCAAGAGTAAAAACTTTTAATAGCTTGCACAAATGACCCATGAAACCCCATCCCGGTCAAGACTTCTAACATAAAACCCAATCCACTCTATCAAACGTCTTCTCCGCATCCAATGATAGAAGCAGAGAAGGTGTCTTAGTCTTTCTAATGAGATTGTCTGCCTGATGTTTTCCAGTGCTTCCCGGTCAGCTAAAAAATTCATCCTGGTCCGGATGAATCAATGCAGACAAATGTTTTTTAAGTCTATTAGCTAAAGCTTTGGTGAATATTTTAATATCCTGATTAATCAGGGACATGGGTCTGTAGCTCTGACAAAGCCTAGGATTCTTCCCAGCCTTGGGTATAACAATAATCTTTGCCTGCAAAATTTCAATGGGAACCTCTTTCCTTTGGAAAATATCATTACAAAATTTCACCAGATGTGGGACCAGGACTGATTTAAATAGCCAATAATATTCCCCGGGAATCCATCCGGACCTGCTGCCTTTCCCAATTTTAAATCTTTAATAGTGGCCAGTATCTCACCCGCAGTTATCTCAGTTTTTTTTTAAATTTAGTTCTATCCAAAAATCTAGAGAGTAACACTTTGGTCTGGAGAGCCGGGTTGTTTTTTTTACCATCGTACAGATTAGCGTAGTATTGAGCAAAACCATCGGTAATTTCCTGAGGATTTGGTGTGTGTTTCCTCTGTTCTTTGCAAGGATGGAATAGAAAAGGACTTTATCCTTTCTCAGAGTCTATGGGCTAAATACTTGTCCGGTTTATTGGAGTACAGAAAATATTGGGCTTTTAATTTCTGGGATGTTCTCAATGATGCTCTATTCATGATGGTCAATAATTCCTGTGTCTTAGTCTGTAAGTGCCTAAATGTGGTATGGCAGAGAGTCATTTGGTTCTGTTTGGTTGGGCTATCTATTTCCTTTTGAAGGGAATCAATTTTGGATCTCATAGCTTTGGTATATATAGCTTTCTCCTTGATGAGTAGACCTCTAATATAAGGCTTGTGTGCCACCCATGTGATGATTGGGTTAAACGTCGTTCCCAAATTTATAACCCAATATTCAGAAAGGGCCTTCAAGATAGAGGGGCCTAGTTATCAAGCCGTCAACCTCAAATACGCTGGAATTCCGCAGCGTATTTGTGGCGAGGCTGATTCGCCTTAGTTATCAAAGGCTAGAGACCGGCAAAAGTAGAATTTTGTGACGTAAACTTCGATCCGCCGGACTCAGTCCGACACAGATCGATTCTTACGTCACTCCAGACACAAGTGCGGCACAATCTGACTACTTTTGCTAGTTATCAAAAAACTAGCAGATACGCTCTGCACTTTTACAGCCCAGCGTACCTGGTTTTCAAACAGCCACCCTGGAGGCGGCGGATCCCATAGGAATCAATGGGAGTCTGACCATAGCGAAAGTACAAGTTCGCTGCTGACAGACATCCTATTGATTCCTATGGGAGATGTCTACACCTAACACCCTAACATGTACCCCGAGTCTAAACACCCCTAATCTGACCCCCCTACACCGCCGCAACTAAATAAAGTTATTACCCCCTAAACCGCCGCTCCCAGAACCCACCGCAAGCTACTCTATACCTATTAACCCCTAAACCGCCGCTCCCAGAGCCCACCGCAACTATAATAAATGTATTAACCCCTAAACCGCCGCTCCCGGAGCCCACCGCCACCTACATTATACCTAGTAACCCCTATCCTGCCCCCCCTATACCGCCGCCCTCTGTAATAAAGTTATTAACCCCTATCCTGCCAATCCCGCACCTCGCCGCAACTAAATAAATAGTTTAACCCCTAAACCGCCGCTCCCTGACCCTGCCGCAACCTATATTAAATTAATTGTATTTAATTGTAGTTATTTGCAGTTAATTTATTTAATTAATTTAAAGATAGTGTAGTGTTAGGTTTAATTGTAACTTAGGTTAGGATTTATTTTACAGGTAATTTTGTATTTCTTTTATCTAGGTAGTTATTAAATAGTTAATAACTATTTAATAACTATTCTAACTAGCTAAAATAAATACAAAGTTACCTGTAAAATAAATATAAATCCTAAAATAGCTACAATGTAATTATTAATTACATTGTAGCTATCTTAGGGTTTATTTTACAGGTAAGTATTTAGTCAATATTAATATGTAGCTATTAGCTAGTGTTGCTTGTTGTCAGTATATAATTGCTTACTGGGAAGTTTTTGTACTTTATCAAAATAATTCATGTTTAGTTACTATGATATTCAAGGTCCCCAACATAGCTGCATGATTCCTATCATTATATTATTGGTAAAAATATCCACAAATATCCCCATGTTTTTCATACACTGTTCCAGTAAGTCTCTTTTTCTATAAGCATTAGTGGGGTTCAAACTTGGTTAACAGTCAAATTGAGATACTGACTTGTTTTTCAGAACAAATTTACAAAATACATATATGTCTATTATATGACCAGTGCCATCTTCCGAGGGAAAAATATTCTGACTGCTAAACCTTAGCTCATTAAAAAAATGTTAATTAATCTGTAATTAGTGTTAGCCAATCATTTATGCGAACCTTACCTTATTAGTGGGAGTAGAGTTAAAAGTTTTCCATAAAATACACACTCATCCACAAGAGTGGGTCACAAGGGGACACAAGCAGACGGCACAAAGGGCCACACTGAGCATGCATGATGACCCACCCTATCCAGAGGAGATGGGAGGCTAAGCTGACCAGATAGACAAGTCAGGATAATGGCAAGAGAGGGTCCAGGGGTAACCTAAGAGGGTCTTTTTACACTGAACCCCAGTGAAAGATCCCATAATGTTGATAAATATGAAACAAACCCACATGAAACAGTTTTGTTAATATGGTTTATCCTCTTTACATTTATATTCAAAGTTTTATTATTTAGTCAGGTGAGTTAAATCAATTCTGGTTTGTCCTTTATAGTCACAAATATTTTTGTTTGGTAATTCCTGTTAACCTGGTCTTATTTGTCGACAATAACACTGGGTCAATCAGGAATCTGGTAATAATATAATTTTCTTATAGTTTACCAGGATTATTAGTTTACCTGATTCTTGCCAGCTATGCTGAGAATTTAAATAACAAAAGTTTCTATTTCTCTATTATACACACACGCTACTGCAAATAAAATCATTTAGTGATTGTTTTCATTAGTTTTAACCTGATCATTATATCATTGTAATGATGTATGCTTATTGATTTGCTTTATTCAAATATTGCTTATTATTTCCAATAATTCTTTTAATATACTAAGTTTGTTTATTGATCTGGTCTCGGTTTAATTAATAGACAAATCAGAACTAAAAGGATTCAGGTTTTATATATATTATCCTTTGCAAATGATATAATTCAGTGTTATTAAATTTCACACATTGCTCCTGCAAAGTTGGTAACCGCTATTATATATATAATGAGTTACATTATAAAACGAATAAAAGCCAAAAATGAATAGTAAAAGTCAAAATGGTCAAAGTCAAAATGTCCAAAAGCAAAATCCAAAAGTTCCGGAAATACAAAAAAAAAATGCATTAGTCAATATAAGGAAGTGTAGAAAAAACGTGTAAAAAAAGAATGACGTTAGTGTCAATTGAAAAGCAGCACATCCCTTTAATTCTATGTGGTGAAAAAACGACAATGGAAAAATAAGCTGAGGTGTGCCCAAAGCAGATGCGTTGGTGATGTATACCGATATCCTCCTAAAGGGAAAGAAAATACATATAGCGCAGATTGTCTCTCATAAGATAAAAATTATGAAATAAGGCTTACCAGTACTCTGTCTATGCGTTTCGGCCTGTCAATAGGCCTTTATCATGACCATTTCCTTTGCCTCCCTTTGGTAGGCGCCTGGGTCTTTCATTACTAACATTTGCTTTATTTGTGGTAACTAGGTACCACGCACCCCGGGCTATAAGGCTTTTATAATTGGCGCTTAGTCCATTTCATATCTGAACATCCACAAATCCAAGATGGCAACCGGCTCTTTGTGTCGGGATTGCAGTCCACTACCAGGGAGTCTCACAGATGGTAAAAACCAGCTCAATTCCTAGACCGTTGCTGGCTTTGGGTAATCAGCTCTCTTTTGAGTCAGGATCAATTTAAATCCTCGGTTCATTCCATGTTAGCCTGCAGTGTAAGATCAATCTTATCTATTCTGATAGTATTTTGTAATGGATTAAAGGTCCCTGATACTTTAACATTTTAATATTCATCTAGCATTTTAATATATGTCTACCTGGGCCACAAAGCTCATCCAAATTTCCTCACTATATTTTAATAAAAATAATAAATGCAATAAAAATATAGTAAGGACATTTGGATGAGCATTCTGGGCCAGTTAGACATATATTAAAATGCTAGACACATATTAAAAAGTTAACATGTCACAGACTTTTAATCCATAACAATATACTATCAAAATAGATAAGATTTTTCCTATGATTATCAAGGGGCATTGAGCTTACTATAATACTCTTTTGAGTATCATTTGTTAATAACACCATAACCTTTTAAGATGGATATTACTGATATCAAGAGTAAGCTATCAATATTATAACTTAATTGACCTACCTTACATCTAGTAATGAATGTATGTTAGATGTCAGATTCATTTAAAGTGAGCACTGATATGTAATATGAACATTGTTTACATTATATTACATCACAGTAATACTATAACCATATTGGTTGTGCTCTACACTCCCCCTAACTCCCATATAATATTGTTGGACTTCTTTTAGTCAATAAAATGTTAGGGCAAGCTAAGAATATGGCAGAATGATTGGTAGTGGGAAAAGTGATGTCACACGTGACGCACATGATGAAATGGGATACGCAGCAGTCTATTCAAACAGTAAGGAGCTGTTTTAACTAACTTACTCGCAGCGATAAGTGAATAAAAGTAGAAAATATGCTATTTTGGTAATATGTTTCCTTATACAAGGGGGAATAATACATTTTGCAAACTAAGTTTTAAAAAGACTTGTTTGGCACTAGGCAAATGGTCATTTGTTTCTGTCTTGTAGGAAATGTTAAGAATATATTGACAGGTAAAATACATGCACACGAGTGCACTATATATATATATACATACAGTATATAATCTCCAAAAAATCATGCAAAATATAACAGATTTTCAGGTATGAAAATAATGTTTAAAAAAAAAAAAAGAGATCTATAAACCAACATGTTTTTTTCCTATGCTATCTACATTGCATTTACAAAAAAAAATATTTTTGTGCCACAATACAGAACAAAGCAAATTTAATATACATGCATTCTGTATATATATATATATATTGTATATATGATATCTACATTGTTGTTAAAAAAAACTAAGCCTTGAATCTGTTTATATATATAGGTGAAGATGGAAAAATGATGGCACAAGCAGGCTCCTTACATGTGCAACCTGCTCGGAGCAGGAGAAGTCTGTGTGCATGAAGTGATGGAACGTGTAGGGCAGGACTCACACAGATGTGTGCACAGACTAAAAAAATTCTAAAGGCCAGGTAACAGACCAGTGTGCATAGAGGCCATGCACGAGTGTTCACAAGCACTGGCCCTGACTGACGCTCATTACACACTGCACCTTGATGCAGAGAACTCTGTGAACCCACGTTATAGTGTGGCCCTGTGTACAGGGGTTTGGGACCAAAATGTAGGCATCAGTGCCAGAAGCCTAGCCACATCAGTAAACAGCCTGCACTGTCTACAATGCACAGCACAGTGCCGCCAACATCAGAGGCAGCCCTTCCTTTCACTGCAGCACATTCCATTTTACAACACTTCTTTGGGAACTGGTTCACAAAAAATATCAGTTTCTGTCCTGGGTGTCAGGTGGCTGTCAGGGAGCTGTCAGTAGGGGGAGGGCAATTGCCCCGTTGTTTCCAATCCTGCATCCACCACTGAAGGGAGGTGCATGAAATGCATTTATTGTTTAGTGTCCTTTTAAGCTTCTTGGAAAAATTTGAAATGATTAGTTGTTTCAAATTAGTTCCATTACACTTTCCACCATAACAGGATGTTTATTTCTGTATTTATTTTTGATCATCTACATTGAAATGCACCTTAAAATACCAACAGTGCTAAAAGACTAGCAGTTGGGTAGTAACCTTTGTCAGGTGTACACAAAAGGACAGCATCATGTTTGTCACCCCAAGATCAATATATGGATTTGTCTTACACATATCCTTGTATTCTCATTCCTTTCAGATAATGCATCATAACGAGTCTCTTTTATTATCTCTGTCCCCTTTTAGTCATTTCTCCCCATCTGCCAATAGTTATTGGCTGCTGCTCAAGGCAACGTCCTTCCTGGTCTTTGATGAATAAAACATGATGCAAACACATAAAACTTTGAGCATAGTTTATATTAACTAGTGACTCCCCCAATGTGTTTTGCAAATGGAAAGTTATAAAGATTGTAACTTACTTAGTCAAGTCTGTTTATTTTCCAAGAATTTTTTTCATAGTCATTGATTCTAACGATCTGCTTCTTCAATGGTAACAATGGGAAATAAGCAGCCTGTTGGTTTGACTGTAGGGACTGTGGGATTATAATCAATATGTCAGAAAAGCACAAATCACTGCAACTCAGTGTCAGGTCATCAATATCAATTTGGCATTCCTGTAGTCCCAGAATAATATAACAGATAATATATACAACCACAGAAAGCAATAGTGTTTATGTAAAATGTATACACTATATAAAATCCAAGTGCTGTATTTCCTTTTGGCAAAAGAGGGATCACTCTTTAGTCTGATAATTATATTAAATTAAATACCCTCTTTAATCAGAATATTTATACATGTTAGAGAGCAAGTTTAAATGCTGTCACAATAATATCCCTTGTGATCATTTTGGCTTAATCAGTTCATTCATTCTAGTGTTCAAGTTTTGCAAAACAGACTTGTATTATGCAGTCAGATTCAAAAAGTAGATACTGCCATCTAGAGTACAGGTATAGTGCCAATGTAGGATTTCATTCTAAGCCATTCCCTATATAGAAAAGCTATGCTTATTATTATTATTATTATTATTATTAAGCCAAACTAAAATAATTAATGAAAACATATACATAGGTATAAAACTAGCTTTAGATTCATTAATAGGAAGAAATTTGAAAACGTTGGTCAAAATGAAAGTTTTCACACAAACATGCCTATTATAGAAAAAGCATTTTTAAAATGGATTTTTGCATTGGTTGAATGAAACCTGTTTTAATGGATATTGATATTAACATAATTATACCCAGCTAATCCGCAAGAATCATTTGTGCACTGCCTGATAAAGACAAGTCAAACAGCTCTATTGGTGGCAGTACATACCTTCACCACCTCCACAAATATAAAGAAAGAACATTTATATTAAAATATGTGTAATATTTTAAAATATCCTCTTTATGATGTAACAAATAAAAAATACATGCATGTCAATGAGCACAGGCAAGTAGCTGATAATAGTTAGTTGTATTCAAAGCAAATTCAGGAACAACCTTTAAAATGTGCTGGGCTCTCTTTTTCTTTTCAACCCCCCCCCCCCCCCATTTGGAGGTTAAATTCTGATACTGCCACTTTTGTACATAGCTTTTCTTTATTTGATTTTTCAGAATAGGTGTCAGTTTCAATAGGCAACATAAAGTCTGTTTTAATCTTTTTGCAGTCTGGCATTTAAACATATATTACAGCATTTTTGTTATTAATTTACCATTTATCACACAAATGATATATTGTTTTTTCAGCAACAAAGCACTTTCAGGAAATAACACAGAAATACCAAAATATAAAAAAGTCACCAAAAAAGCATAATTAGTTATTTTTTGTGTATTATATGCACAATATAGTTATAATTATTTTTTAAGTATTTCAAAGGTATACTATATGCTTCCACAGTTATCATCAGTTTCTTTTCCCAAAAATACCACATTTAGGATTTAATTTTGATATTTTTTTAAGAAAAAATAAAATAGAAACAGACAATTAGAAGATAAAGACCTAGATTACATTTGGGCACAAAAATATTAGCGCTATTGTGCTATTACCATACTTATGTAAAAGGGAATTGGGTGGGCTAACGTCATTGTTCATTATTTCTGATTATTTGAAAATAGTCCAAATAATGGACAAACTAAACTTTGACATAAGTCTGTGCATAGCCCAGAACACACTCACTAAAACAGTGAAATAGCCAGAATGCATCAGGAAATCATTTAAAGAGCCTGTTGATGAAGTTCTACAGGATCAAGGAGGCTAACATATATTTAATGGAATTTGTAGTCATATTTAATTGTAGAATTATGTTTTAGCACATATTTATTACAAGAGTGACTTTTTTTATTTAAGGGGATATACTTTTTATAGGAGTAGCAGTAAAGCTGACTTAAAGGAGTTTTCCTAATAGAGTTTAAGGTGTTAATTGCACTGAGAGGTTACTGGAGGCTATTTTTGTTTTTGTTGTTATGTATATAAATAGAGTGTACAATTTCTAAATGTGCACACAGCATTGTAACACCTGCCAAAGAATAAAATCATTATGCAGCTCTACTGGAGGGATAGACTATGGGTTATGGACAGTTCTGACATTAGTGGTGGGGAAGCTTTTAGAGGAGATTATATATTCATAAAACAAATCCTGATTCACTATTAGCATGGTTTATCAGAAACAGATAATCCAAACAAATTATTTTCTATTAGGGAATAAAGAGAAAGATGGGTCAGTTGATGTGATGTACTTAGATGCATTCTAAATTGTAGTAAATGGATTATACTCAAAATGGAGAAAACAATACATGAGGTCTTTAAATAATCAGTTTTTGCCAATAATTTTAATATATTTACCAATTACTTAGTGGGCAGATTAGATAGCAGATGATGCTAAATTGTGTAAAGGTGGTTAGCTTAGTGCAGAACTGCATAATTAATACATGACAGTAAAATTGCACAACACCAACAAAATACAATTTCAATTAATTCTCAAATATATAACTTCTTTTTTTTCCCAGTGTATGAGCTATACTTTAATATATGACAATGTATTTAACAGTATATCAATTGTAGGGAATAATTTGACTTTATGCATTACTTTCATGTCTTTCTAACTACAGGGTACTAGCATGGGTCATATCCACTCTTTGGGTGGCCAGATGCTCACAAGCCTCAAACATATGCAGTTGGAGATTGCAAACATACACAAGGGCCATGAGGAAATTACAAAAACAAACTCACATATGTCAAATGCATACAAACTTCCTAGCAGCCAGAAAGGGCTGTAATGGGATGCAGCAAATCATGGCACGTAGGGATTTTATTTCTTTGAAATAACAAAGGAAGAGACTGAGAAAGTAGCTGTCCTACAACAGACATTATAGTTATAGGTCTAGATTATAATCAAAACAAATACAGCTATTACACAAAAATCTGTCAACAGACAATTTTTAATAGCATCTCTATTTTTAAACTCTATTACATTTTACTTGCTATTTGTATACACTTGCATGCCAGTAATGGCATCTTAAAATGAGGTTTCAAAATAACTAAGGAATAAGGAGTAAATGGCCCCAGCCACTATAAATTCCAGTTCCTATACTATATAGATAACCATGTTGAGACCCTCATTGTTCTTATCCCTCAGATTTCTGGTACTCCCAATGCTATTAAACCTTAATCATGCCAGCCACCTTTCTCCTAGGAACCATAAAAACACTTTTGGCTAGTAACCATGCCCCTCCTCCACTACTCATTTGCTTTGTTTGCTTGAAGTAAGGAAAGGATCTTGGAGAAGGTGAGTGATTGACTTGTAGTGTTAAAAAACATTTTGCCAACATAACTGAGCATTATTGCTGACATTTTCAATTTTTAAGAAAAGGCAATACCTAAAAGAATAGGCCAAACTCATCATATGATCACATGATCATCAGGCAAGCATAGATTGCACATATTATAGATAGTCATAAGATTCTGCCATTATTGGCCTAGATTACAAATGGAGCATTAAAATGTTAGCGTTATTTATTATTTTCACTTCAGTGCAATTAATAGCTCTTTTATTTTTACACTAATATTACAAATCCAAAGTTATTTTTTTTTGCTCAAGCAATGGTCTAAGGTGTACTAACATCTGCATGTCAGATAGTGCAGGTGCGCTAAATCCCTCACATAATAGACTTCTAAGGGGGGAGTGCAGTAAAAATAATATCAGAAATCCATTGAGAATTAAGCCGATAGTGCTAAGTCAATGGTGTGCAAGTAGTGAAGTTATTCATGTAATTCTGTACTATACTATTAATAGATTTTACATGGGAATTTGGATTGTGCTCAAGTGCAACATTTAAAGGAGTAGTCAACACAAACATTGTTTTGTTTAAAAAGATAGATAATGCCTTTACTATCCATTCCCCAGCTTTGTACAAAAAACATGGATATATTAACATACTTTATAACCTTTAAACCTCTAAATTTCTGTCTGTTTGTAAGTCCCTAAAAACAGCCTCATGATCACATGCTTTTGTATTTGCTTTTCACATAAGGGGAAGCTAGTTCATGTGAGCCATATAGATAACATTGTGCAGACGCCTGTGGATTCTAGCAACACAGCACTAATTGGCTTAAATGAAAGTCAATAGATAAAGTCATGTGATCAGGGGGCAGTCAGAAAATGCTTAGAAACAAGGTAATCACAGAGGTCAAAATTGTATTAATATAACCGTGTTTTCTTTGCAAAACTAGGGAATGAGTAATAGAGGGATTATCTATCTTTTAAAACAATAACATTTTTTGAGTTGACTGTCCCTTTAACTCCCCACTTGTAATATGAGCACAAATCAGCTTGCTTATACTTCTTCTTGAGCTATCCATTAAAAGAAAAGGGAGAGCTAAAAATGTTTAGGCTGCGTTAAGATGCTCTACCTACAATTTTAACCATCCACTTGTAATACCAGATTGTACATAAGACCAAACGCAAGATAATAGACTCTACTTGTAATCTAGCCCATTGTGTTTTAATGACTTCCATAAAAAGCAAAGGCTGTTGTTAGTACTTGAGAACTGTCTCATTGCTTGAGCCACTCATCTTTTGAGTTGTTTTAGTGTGATGGCTGACCTGACACAATTAATAGCTATAATTATATCTAAGTAGGAAAAAACTATAATTTATAGATGAAGAAAATGAAAATTAATTGCAAAAAAATGGATGTTCTCAGTTGTTCATTCTTTAGTTCAGTAGATAATAAAGCACTCTGGGTAACCAAGACCTAACAGAGAGATCCACGATAAGTATAAAAATAAATATGGGAATTTTTATTACTAAATAATATTCAACGAAAATAATATTTGCTTACTTTAGACTTTGTGTTTTGAGTTTTTGAAGTATATTTGGGGATATAATTTATAGAATCTATACATATTTTAGTATTGTTTGCAATGTCAAATGGGTCTGCCAATGAGTGTGTCTAGGCTGAATAAAGGTGATCCTTTTTTTTTTTTTTAATTTCTCCACATATTCACTATCGGCTAGATTATGAGTGGCTCGCAAACCAAAGAGGGTCTGTTGCAGCGTTTTGCTCATCAGGTTTTATAACCTAAATGCATATGAAGTTAACGCATGTTGGGTTAGCGTGTCCTTAAGAGCTGTGTTTAACTGTTTCGTGAAACAAAAAAGTGTCACAGAACACATCAAAAATAGATTACAAAGTATAGCTACACTCATAATAACAACATCTAATACAAACTATTTTAAAAAAAATATTGCATAAACAAGTTATAAGGTTTCAAAAACATGAGGGTGTTAGAAAGCAAAAAATGGAGGCAAAGAAAAATATCCCTTTAAAAAGTCCATAAGCCTTTTTTTTTTTTTTTTTTTAAATAAAGCACCTATATACGTTTTATTAGCCAGGTGATCACTTAGCATAAATAAATGTTTATTTATTTGAGTAGAGGCTCATGGGAGCACTTTAGTGCAAAATTATTTAGTTATACCCTAATTTATATGAGGAAAATCCCTTTCTTCTTTTGACTATAGACACACACATACTATTGTTTACAACCTTATTTCTTAAAATGTTAATACATTTCTTTGATGACCATGTTTTTAAAGCCTAGAAGTCTTCTTGAAATTAAATCCCCTATATAAATCTTAATAGCTATGGGATCACTATGGTAATAGTGATCAACTGGCTTGAATAAATACCTACAGTATTTATTTAAGAAGAGGCTCATGAGTGCACATATGTGCACATCAAAGTTGTATAACTATGCCAAAAAGGCCCTAATTAATATGATAACCCCTTTTTTGACTATAGGGTTTACAAAAGAGCACACACACACACGCTGTTTACAACATTTTATTTCAACCGTTTAATAACATTTAAAAAACAATATACATTTTTTCACACATATTGCTATATTTACATATTTGCAGTGCACCCCGGTACAATAACGGTCGTCGAGAGTGCTAGGCCATACTGAACTTGTGTGTATATATATATATATATATATATATATACACCCATTCAGTTGATATATATATATATATATATATATATATATATATATATATATATATATATACACCCATTCAGTTGTTTAAAGCCCACCAATAGACATCGACCTCGATGCAGTATTGGAATACAATAGGCAGACAAAAATATGCACTCTCAGGATTTGTATGCAAACAGGTCAAAATGTATTGACGTTTGAAGAAGGGGTTAACATTGACCCCGAAACGTCAATAAATTAGGACCTGTTTACATACAAATCCTGAGAGTGCATATTTTTTTCTGCATATACTGTATATATATCTATCCATATATATATATATATATATATATATATATATATATATATATATATATATATATATATATATATATATATATATATATATATATCAGCATTGCCCATTGCAATATAATTTATTAATGACTAATAATAAAATAAAAAAATAAATTGTATACATACATACATACATATATACGTATATATATATATATATATATATATATATATATATATATATATATATATATATATATACACACACACACACATACACGCATATACAGTGTGTATATAGAAAATAGAATTGGTTTAGCACCAAAGCATCCATTCCTTATGATTCATGTGCATTGGGTTGAAAAACAATGTTTTAGTTGTGCAGTAAGACTTTTCAGTAGAGTATTTATTATATTTCTGAGGTTGCAAAGGTCATTGTTTTTGATGTGTTCTGTATTATATCACTGAAGGAATAATTACTGACATTAAACCTAATGGGTCAATTACTCTTTTTTTTTTTTTTTTTAAAAAAGAAAAGTGGTTTTGGGAAAGAGCAAAATATATTGCTGCATTCATATAAAATATTTAGAAACCGATAACCTAAAAGCTTTTTTCTTAACTTTTTTCTATTGCTAGGTAAATCATTTTTTGCTGCTCTTATTTTAACTGCTTCTGTCAGTGAAAGAATTTCTGTATGAAAATATTATTAAGTGTACTTATTTGATGACTTTATGCCCCATAAAATATTTATCTCAGCACAAAAAAGAGAGTTTGCACATTTGTATAGATGGAAGATGTTGTTCAACTACATTGAAATATGTATAAAAAATATTTTATGAGGTCACGCAAAAAAAAAAGAATAATTGGAAGAAAAATTCTGCTTGTCTAAGCGGAGAGCACATTTGTAGCAGTAGGGTAAATGTTTTATCGATTGAGGAACTGGGAAACTGAAGTCATTACTCACCACGGGCTAAAGAATAATTGCTAATGCTCTGGTGGAAAGATTAAAAAACAGTTTCTGGAAGTATTTCTTACAATGATCAATGAAGTATCATCCCAGGCCACTGGATCTTCAATAACATTTTTTCCCTTTTGGGATACAATCAATTTTTATAATATGATTCATTTGCCAGTGGGCATGCTTTTTTCATTTGATGAAAAGGCACTTATGCACCTTATATTGTTAAAAAGTAACCTCACAGAGACAGGGTTAAGGCTTATACACAAAAGGATCAGTTGCCTCTCTGTTTTATGAATATATTTTAAATCTTTTGTAGGCACCTCACAGTTTTTTTTTTGGGGAATTGCAAATGATGTCTCTTGCTTCGGCATTACAGAAATCTGAGCTATAAAATAAAAATCAGAATGGAACATTTATTTGTCATATCTATTTTTTGCATAAGTTTTCTGGAAGATAAAAATGCATAATGAAATGTTCATCATTTTAATTTAATCACCTTTACTGTTTAAAATGTAAAAAAGCAATTTATTAGTCATGTGAATTATGCTCATTTGGAGTTATACTTAGTTATTTAATTTGTTTTTATAATTAAATTAATTTATATTCTGCAGAAATAAAAATCACTCTGCTCATTACTTACTTTTTTTACGGAATCTTAAAGGAAAAGAGGAAACCCTGGAGGACAGTATGGAGAAATGGGAAAATTTGACCCCACTTAGAGAAAATGAAAGGGGTCAGAGAGAGGACAGGGGGTGTGCTGTTAAGAAAGGGGTTTATAAGCCCCATACATGGAAGTAAGGGGCTCTTTCACCTGGACCAGCACAGCAAGGAACAGTTCCCACCCTCCCCTCAATTTTAGCTATAGTTAATGTTTTATCTTGTCGCAGCTGTGGCAGGGTGCTGGCCCTGGTTTTACAGGCTTATGCCAGGCATAAAGTGGCTTATACCTCTTGTTAGATTAACAGGAGAGTTATTAAAAGAGAATATCCCCCAGAATGGGGGGTGGTCTGTGAGTGGAAAAAAGGGCAAGTACTGTGGTTGGGTTTCATGTGTTAATATTGTTGGTTGTATTTATGCTTATGTTAATAAATAAGCTGCATCCTTTTCATCTCTTAAAGATTGGTGTTAGTGGTGTGTAATGAAGGTTCATATAAACTGTACAAAATGGACATGTATCATATCAAATAACATACCAAGTATAGCCAGGTTGGGACTATGGTTAGTACTCCTCTAGCAAGGGTGGGCTACAACAGTTAGAACAGGAGTTGAGACCATTCATCTGGACCTCTTTTGCCTGCCTTCTGCGCCCACCCATACACTTAGGCTCTGGCCCTTTAAAAGTCTTGTAGAGTGTCCAGGTACACAAGGGAGCATCCCTCAGATGTCTCCAGAGTCCAAAGCATTATTAGAAATTCCGCCAGCACTTCCGGAACTAGGCACAAGTTACCACTCCATTTGTCAATCAGCTGTAGATTGAAAAATGCTGAATAAAGCAAAAGGGGTCAGATAAGGAAAGTACTACTGGCTACATGGAAAATGAGACTCCATATGTAACTCAAACAAAAGAAAGTCCAGAGTGGCCAGCATAAAAATACTAATTTATTAAAGAATAACAATGAAAACATGAAGGGAAAACATTCTATAAAAAGAATGTTTTCTTTTCGTGTTTTTATTATTATTCTTCAATAAATCGTTATTTTTATTCTGGCTACTCTCGACTTTCTTTTGTTTAAAAAAAGTAATCACCTGAGGCCCCATTTAGGTACAAAAGGTTACAAGCTAAGGAAATTGCCCATCTGCTTTCAGGGAGAGCAAAGTACCAACCAATGCCCACATTTAATATTTAACATTCCACATGCAACTATAACGTGTGGTTTGTTAGCTCTAGTGAGGAAGACTGCAGTGCATGGGACTCTTTAAAGGAAACAACTATTTAATTTGATTTTTCTCTTGCTTCTTTCCATTCAAGGCTTAAGCACATAATATCTCTCTTTTGAACAAAACCCCAAATAATCTTTAATGTATCCATGAGTCAATGGGCTTGATTAATAAATGGTTGTGATGTTCTCGTAGGCCTTGTTGTAAGGCCAAGATCATGTTTTAAACTCATTGAGCAACACTTCGCCTATACTGTCCACAGTTTAATTAGTGGATTGACTTCAATAGTTTTGCTAAGTCCACAAAACATGATATCTCTATCAAGCATAGTCCATTGAAAAAAATAAAAATAAAATAAACAACGTTTACATCCACAAAAAATTTACCAGCACAAATGGTTTATGCAAATGTTTATAGTGGCCAAATGTTTTCACATTTTTTTTGTGGTAAAGTAATCTTGCTAGATAGAAAAAGTGTGTTGGTGATCATGCAGACTTTCCATGCATAAGTGGCAGTCCATGGATGTTCTGGAACATACTAGAGATGTTTTTGGGATTTTCATCATGCAGATTTCATAGATTCTATTGCCTTTGTGAAGTATGTCATTTCATATTCATGTCTCTGTTTCAAAGCTAAGTTACCTTTTTTCTATCATTCTTTTTGCATATATTAGCATGCATTTTTTAAGTTGTTTGTAATATTTTGTAGGCATGCTTGTAATGCTAGTATCCTTCACAGTGGAACTTGTTCCAAGGGCCAAGAATTGAACTGTTAGTTAGACAGGCAATGTTTCATTAATTATAACTGAGAGTGACTCCCAACTCATAGATGTGACAAGGGGAGGGTACAACTCTTTTTGAATTCAGTAATTTTTGTGTTACATTGTTAAGGTTTTTTTTAAATGAGTTCCACAAATGTTGTTTATTTACTCATTAACCATTGTTGATTTGTGCTTACAAGTTCTTCAGCTGGTGTAGAAAAAAGAGAAGAATGGCTACTGGTAACAAACATGAGACATGTTTAAAAGGTAATGATAATGGGCAGAAATGTTCACATACCGTACAGGTCAAGCCATTAGTCTATTTTGTTGAAGATTGAAATAAAAATACAACAAATCAACACAACCCTTAATTCATAAATATAGATTCATATTGCACACCAATAGAAAACTCAACCTACATTTGTAAACTATGTGAAGGCTTGTATTTTTTTTTATGAAAACCATATAAAACCTTGTATATCTGTATGAAAACCATAAAAGTGTTTGTTTTATTTTAATTAAAGCAATGTTGAATGTAAACATAACAATATACATTTAAACGATGATAAAGGATCAGTGCCATAAAACAAATTTAGATAGGTCAATAAAGTTTCTCAAACAGATGGCTGTGATTTGTCCAGACTATATGGCTGTTAGAGGTGGAAAATTACAAGACATATTGTTTCCTGCAATAACCACGTTCTTATGGAAAAGTGTTGTGGATGAGACAATGTCCTTGTATTTTTACTGCCATAATGCATGAATTTGAATAACAGGTGCCATTTTTTTCTCAAATATATGCCACTAAGCTTGATTTTTAATAGTGCTGCAGATGTTATGTTTACTCACTAAAGGTTTAGTTGCAATAGCATATTTGTATTCAGAATATACCTGGGGGGAAAAAGAGAACATTTATTAAAGATCTTGACTTTCTTTATATACAATATGTTTTTATGGCATTTTTCTCTTACAACAAATGACTAAATGGTTGCCATTAAAGGGACACTATACCCCAAAAAAATATTTCATGATTAAGGTAGAGAATACATTTTTAAACAACATTCCAATTTACTTCTATTATCTAATTTGCTTAATTCTTTAGATATCCTTTAATTAAGAAATAGCAATGCACATGGTGAACCAATCACAGGAGGCATCTATGTGCAGCGACCAATCAGCAGCTACTAAGCATATCTAGATATGCTTTTCAGCAAAGAATATCAAGAGAATGAAGCAAATTAGATAATAGAAGTAAATTAGAAAGTTGTTTATAATTGTATGCTCTTTCTAATTCATGCAATACAAAAATTGGGTTTCATGTCCCTTTAATCATGAAGATATATAGCACATATTCCCCTATGTGAACAATATTGGAATGTGAAATATTTACAGTAAATACACTTTATTAAATATGAATTTTGCATAAATATCAATGTATCCTTCCTGGTAAAATATTTTATAAATATATAAATGTTATAAATTTACTTAACTGCAAAGGGCTTAAATGGATATACAGCTGTAATCAAAATTATTCAACCCCCCATTGCAAATCAGGTTTATTGTCAAAATTTACAGACTTTCAGCTGTTTGCAAGGAATAAATCAAACAAAATAATTAAAATACTGTAGCCCAACACAATGAATGCTTCAAGTAATTTCCCCAAATTCAGCTGAAAATGCAATTTTTAATTAATTCTGCAGACTCAAAATTATTCAACCCCCTAAATAGAATCCCTCACAACGGCACACATATGCAAAACAGGAGTTGTCTCAAGCACACCTGATGCAACTAATCAAGGGCTTAATTAGTTGCACCAGGTGTGCTTAAGCTGGAACACATGAAATACCTGAACTGGCTATGGATTTGTGGAGTGTCACGTTTAACTGCATGTTAGAAATATGGTCAAAGAATGGTCCAAAAAGATAATAGAAGATATCATTGCCCTTCACAAACAAGGAACAGGATACAAAAAGATAGTGAAGGCACTGAATGTTCCTAGATACACCGCTGGAAGCATAGTTTGCAAGTTCAAAGTTAAAGGAACAGTGGTTACACTACCTGGGCGGGGCAAGAAAAGCAAGTTATCAATGGCTGCAACCAGATTTCTGAGAAGGCAGGTTGAGAAAAACCCTTGAGTGACTGCAAAAGACCTGTAGCAAGACTTGGTGGCAATGGGCACTGAGGTTTCAGTTTGCACAGTAATGTGCAAACTAAATGCAGAAAGTTTCCATGCCAGAACTCTAAGACGTACACCACTACTGACCCAAAAGCACAAGAAAAGTTGGCTCCAATATGCTCAAAATCATATAAATAACCTTTCATCTAACATTACCACAATGCTAGAATCTATTTTTCATCCACTACCATACCTCTTCCAACAGTACACAGAAAATTGTCCCCTGCATATCCTGGCTAGGCCGAGTAGCTGCTTTCAAGATAGCCCTCCTACCTAAACTCACATACTTATTCAGAGCCTTACCAATTCCCATTCCTAAATCTCTGACAAGTAAGTTTCAGACATTCTGTAATAAATTCATCTGGAAAAACAAACAACTTAGGGTTGCAACCAGGATACTGCAAAATCCGTTTATAAGTGAGGGCGCGGGTGCCATAATATAGCGTATTACCACAAAGCAGCCAGGCTTGCACAAATTCTGCCTTGGAACACACCCTCCTCAGCTAGTAAATGGTGGATATTCCTTCCTCGCCCAGTGGCCCTTATGGACCTAATCTGGCTCCCTAAGCACATCAGAACTTCCATACATATACACAACCCTATCATACTACATGCGTTACGATTTTAGGACAAAATCTACCCTCACCCACAAATAGCACCCCATCCGTCGCCAATACACTCTGCTGGCTTCTCAAGGCTTTTAAGGATTCAAACCCAGATATTTGTTCCTCTCAAGGGATTCTATCTATCCCAGATATTTTCCCCAATGGGACTCTGTGCTCTCTAGATGTCTTCTGCTCTACATACAGCCCCTCTCAACTATTAAAATGTGAGTTCTGGAGACTGCTGAGCCTCCTAAGGTCATGGGGCTTCTTAGAACTCCCACCTTGTCAGCCAACCGAATGGGAAAAGAGGTCACAACTAAATCAATCCCACTCACTCTCTCGACCTCATCCAGGGATGTACTTAATTCCCCAAAATTCTATAAGTCAACTTACATATTAAATTGGGAATGGGAACTACATTTCCAGGCAGACCAGGTATATTGGTCCACAGCTGCATCCTTCACCAAATCTGCCCTACATTGTACAACCCTACAAGAATTATACCTTAAAGTATGCTCACAATAGCACCTCACTGCGTTAAGACTTTTAAAAATCTCTCACGTGAACTCTCATTTGTGCTGGAGAAACTGCGGCAACGTGGGCTCTCCCACACACATCTGGTTGGACTGTTAAGAAATACAACCTTTCCGGTCTTCCCTATTCAACAAATGCTCCTCCCTAGGTTTCCTAATTCCCAAAACATCTCAAACAGTATTGTTCTATCTAAACTTAAAACACTTACTTCTTCCAAATAAACTCTATGCCATCTACTTATTGTCCGCAGACAAACTGGACATCGCTAGATGCTGGAAACAGATTATCCCCCAAACTTGAAAGAAATATGCAATACCATGCACTACCTAGAAATGATAGAAAGCCCCATATTCTCTCTAAATAATAAAACAGATCTACACACAAATATGAGCCTCCTGGAGACAGACAAGTTAAATTATACCCACAAACCCTTGCCCTTCCCCATCTTCCTTTATCTCTCCCCACTCCTTTTTTTATTTATTTTTTTATTTATTTTTTTATATTTGACACGTCTAGCAAAGCTGACCGTAAACTCTAACACTGACTATGACCCTTGAGGAAACCTAAACCTTATACCCTCTATAGTTCCTTACAATTACAGAAGCCAAAAATGAAGCAGCTATTTTACTACCAAATGTGTAAGCACTGCAACTCAAGATTACTTATCCCAATTTTTACAATATGATGTTTTTTCTCCTTGGTGGTGGTGGATCGGTGATGCTCTGGGGCTGCTTTGCATCTTCTAGCACTAGAAAACCTGCAGTGTGTGTGGAAGGCAAGATGGATTTATTGAAGTATAAGGAAATCCAAGGAGAAAATGTCATGCCATCTGTGAGGAAGCTGAAGCTTGGACGTCATTAAACCTTCCAGCAGGACAATGATCCCAAGCATAGCTCAAATTCTACCAAGTCTTGTTTGGAGAAGAAGTCCTGGAAGATTCTACAGTGGCCATCACAGTCACCTGAGTTGAACCCCATAGAAAATCTCTGCTGGAATTTGAAGAAGGCAGTTGCAGCACACAAACCCAGAATATTACTGAACTGAAGGCCATTGCTCATGAGGAGTGGGCTAAGATTCCTCTGAAATACTGCTAGAAGCTGGTGTCTGGCTATGCATCTCATTTGCAGCAGGTCATAACAGCAAAAGGGTGCTCTACTAAATACTAAATATGCTTGCCATGAAGGGATTGGATAATTTTGAGACTGCGGAATTCATTAAAAGTTGCATTTTCAGTTGAACTTGGAGAAACCACTTGAAGCATTCATCGTGTTGAGCTATTTCAATTGCTTTTGTTTAAATTGTTCATTGCAAACAGCTGAAAATCTGTACATTTTTAACATAAACCTGATTTGCAATGGGGCTTAAATAATTCTGATTACAACTGTATATAGATAGATAGATGATAGATAGATAGATAGATAGATAGATAGATAGATAGATAGATGATATAGATGAGCTAGATAGATAAAAATGAGATAGATAGATATATAGATAGATAGATATAGATGAGATAGGCATAGAAACATACAGATGAGATACATATAGATATAGATGAGACAGTTATAGATAGATATAGATGAGATAGATATAGATGAGATTGATAAATATATATATATATATATAGAGAGAGAGAGAGAGAGAGAGAGAGAGAGAGAGAGAGAGAGAGAGAGAGAGAGAGAGAGAAAGAGAGAGAGAGAGAGAGAGAGAGAGAGAGACAGAGAGATAGCTGTATTATTTTCACATATATGTTTTCACAATGTGCAGCAGGATTTGTTGCACTGTTCTGGAGTTAGTTTGCTGTTGACCAATCTATGTCTTACATTTGTTGGTTGTTTAAATGCTTGTATCAGAAGCTGAGGAAATATTTAATTGAGTATGGTATCCTTAGAGTATTGGCTTTACTCATATCCTCCTCTTCTTTAACCACATCTTGATTAAAGGGACATTAAATTTAAATGCACACAGATTAATTACATAGTTGATTAGAAACAAATTTGCAATATACTTGTATTGGCAAAAATGCTTCTAATAAAAGTTATCACTTTTTTAGTGTAAACATTTTTCTCTTGCACCTGCATGTGAAGCATAGCTAGATATTCTCAGTGCACCAGCATTTTAAATACTGCAACTGCTCAGAGCACAAGTGGGGCTTGTTTCATGTTGGTAATTAGCAAATTGAGTCATTACCAGATGGTAAAAGCACCTTAGGCTCTCTGAGCAAGTGCTATGTTTAAAATGCGGGTGAACGGTGCATAACTTTTGAAGCAGCTATAGCTTTTATTAGAATAATTTTTGCTAATACATGTATATTACAATAATGCTTCTATTCAAACTGAAATAAATCTATGTGTATTCCAATTTTGGCTGGAATGTCCCTTTAAGGTGTTAAATTCTGTCTTATTCATAAGTATTTCGTAAGACTTGGAAAGGAAGTAAATATCTCAAAGGCTTGTCTTTTACGTATTATGTTAGTACAATAAAAAAAAGGTATCATTGCATACTGGTTATTTTGACATCTTGTCTACTGGACTAATAAGGCTAAACCAATATACATTAACATGGAATATACTGTATATAGCCGCATAAATAAGCAAATGATCAAACTGATTAGAAATTAAACAGATCAACACACAACAAATTTTTTCTCACCCATTGTAAGAAAATGAATCTCATCCCAAAAGGACTCCAAATAAAGAACCCACTCTCAATTACCCAAAACTCACCAGTGAGAACTAGATGAACCAGTGAGAATACTTCTAATTCTAATTGGGCAGAAAACAAAAAATACCCTGCCATAAGCAAGTCTTACTCCAGAATCTTCAACAAATCACACGTGAAGCCAAAGAAATGGAATTGAATATTTCTATAGGAAGAAACAACAGTCTCATTTTGCTATCTTATTGATTAGTATAGCTTCAGGCTTGAGAAAGGAAGTAAAGATCCTGAAAGCTTGTCTTTAATATATTATGTTACAGTAGTCCAGTAAAAAAGGTATCATTGCATACTCAATGCTATTTTGGCATTATATATATATATATATATATATATATATATATATATATATATATATATATACACACACTATTTACAGCAATGTTATGTTATAATTATTGCCTATATTAATTTAATATAGTTGTATGAATAAAACACTTTGTGCCAGATTATAAGTGGAGCAATATCGGGTTTTCCTGTTTGTTTTACATGCAGGTTATATTGCGCTGGTATTACAAGTTAAAAGTAAACGTGATTGCTTGAGCTCAATTCCAGTTTACCCTCGTCAGGTTAGCACGTCTTCTGAGCTGTGGTTAACTGTTTTGCCAAACAGAAAGGTGTCACATAACAAAATAAATTACAACGTAAAATTACACTCATAATAACATCATTTAATAAAAAATATTCAAAAACTATTAAATAAAAAGGACTCAAAGATATGAGATCTCAGGTGTTAAAACATACAAGACTTTAACATTGAGATACATACATATACATGTCTAAAGATGTATATGTATGTGTATATATATATATATATATATATATATATATATATATATATATATATATATATATATATAGTAAACGCACTGGGGCCTATCTATCAAGCTCTGAATGGAGCTTGATGCCCCGTGTTTCTGGTGAGCCTGCAGACTCGCCAGAAACAGCAGTTATGAAGCAGCGGTCACAAAGACCGCTGCTCTATAACCTGTCCACCTGCTCTGAGCAGGCGGACAGACATCGCCGGAAATCAACCCGATCGAGTATGATCGGGTTGATTGACATCTCCCTGCTGGCGGCCCATTGGCCGCAAGTCTGCAGCGGGCGGCGCTGCACCAGCAGCTCTTGTGATCTGCTGGTGCAATGCTGAATACGGAGAGCGTATTGCTCTCCGCACTCAGCGAGGTCTTGCAGACTTGATACACACTGTCGGATCAGGTCCACAATACCTTTGTTAAATAGAGGCCACTCTATCATCCCGCAGCTCCAGAAAAGGGCAAAAAAAATGTTTTTCTAAAAAAACAAAACTTTATTTGACAAAAGTTTAAAAGCCATGTAAATATCATGTAAAAACATGGAAAAATACATCATCCAATTGCAGGCCTGCAACGAGGTTTAGAACAAAACGCCAAATCTTTAAGGCGCCTTAAAGATATACCCAATCAGAAGCGGATGGAGTTCTAATACAAATTTTAAGTGGCACAAAGTTAACGTTCTTTTTATGGTGGTATGTGGTTCCAATCCTATGACATATATTCTGAATTGGTTGATGCTGTATGTTATCTATCAAGCTGATTGACTTACATAGGTAATCTACTAATCCATGTCTGTTTATTTGGACGATTTTTGTATATATGCCACTGATCCTATAATCCGATATTCATAGTTTGCTATATGTTTTGTAGTTTGCTGGAATTTATTTTTGCTTTATCATTTTATATTGTTATTTTATATTGTTACTTATATGGCATTTTTTAGGAGTGCTCTGCTTTTACATGTATGGGAGACGTCCCAAATTTACTACTGTGAGTGTATACTATTGATTGAAGATCCTTTGGAAAATAAATTGAATTTTTAATAGACATTGCCAATTTAGTTTGGGGTCAATTTTTTAAAATTGTACATATAGACATATTTTTATCCACTATATTTCAGGCTGATCTATATTTACCAAATTTAAGGTTAATTATTATGATATCTTTAGCTTATCCTAGCGCCCTCTAAATTATAATCCAAATCATATTTATACAATAGTCATATTTAATAAACTGTTATACTGTGTATTTATTGTCAATTTTTCACATTCCAAAGTTCTGCACATAACAGAATATGTTCTAAGTATTTGTAAATAGATATTCCTAGATATATATTTATATATCTATACCTATATATAAAATCTTATATATATATATATATATATATATATATATATATATATATATATATATATATATATATATATATATTTGTAGGTACAGATATATCTTGCACCAAAATACAATTTTTTTTATATATATATATATATATATATATATATATATATATATATATATATATATATATATATATATAATATAGATCATATTCTGCTATGTAAAGAACATTAGAATGTGAAATATATTGAAAGATATAGAAACAAGAGTACATTTGGACCTCTACACACTGCTGCCAGCATACAAACTTATACAAGACTGGTCCTACAGGATGCAGAAACAATGCAGGAAGAAAAATTCAGGCATAACATCTCCAAAGAAGAACGTATGGCTATTGAGAGTTTGGCTCGTAATCCCAGTATAGTGATCCGTAATGCAGACAAAGGTGGGGCCATTGTGGTCCTGAACTATAAGGATTACAAAGAAGAAATACTCTCACAATTGAATGATAACTTGGTATATCTACCCCTTGTAAGGGATCCAACTAATCAATTCCAAGAACAGATTGATAAGATACTGCTTGAAGGTCTTGCGGAAGGCTGGATTAAAAAGGAGACATATGATTGGCTGCGGGTGGTACATCCTATTTGCCCTATCCTTTACACCCTGCCTAAGGTGCACAAGGGCCTGGAGAAACCCCCTGGATGCTCGATTGTGTCGGCGAGAGGATCCCTCCTGAGTCCTTTGGCAAAGTGGATTGATTCATTTCTTCAACCATTGGTGAGACACATGTAATCATATGTGAAGGATTCCACTTATGTATTGGGACAACTCACACAGGTACAGGATGTTTCTGCAGATGATTATTTGGTGTCTATGGACGTTACAAGCCTCTATACCATCATCCCACATCAGGATGGGATGATGGCAGTCACATATGCTCTTTCTAGACACCCCTATGTAGGGCCTAGTAGTACCTACATAATCAAGATTCTGGAACTATGTTTGACATTGAATTTTTTCAGATTTGAATTGAAATGCTACCAGCAAATCACGGGGACTGCCATGGGGTCAAACATGGCCCCATCTTATGCAAATTTATTTATGGAATACTTTGAATCCAACATTATGAAGGTATATGAGGTTCCTGAGATCACTAAATATATGAGATATATTGATGATGTCCTGCTGGTTTGGAGAGGAACGGAAGAACATCTATACAACTGGATACAGGATCTGAATAACCTCCCACACCCGGTGAAATTTAAGATGGTGGCCAACAAAGAGTCTATTGACTTTCTCGATCTGAGAATATTTAAGGTGAATGGTCTATTAGAAACCACCATGTATCAGAAACCTACCGACAGGAACTCGCTCCTGTTGGCAAGCAGTAGCCACCCAAAATCTCTCATCAGAGCCATTCCATTGGCACAACTCTACAGAGTAGTGAGAAACAACTCTATAAAGAAGAAAGGGGTCCAACTGGAGGAGATGTCTACCAAATTTTTACAGAGAGGCTATACACATGCAGCGATCCAAATGGCCCACAGAATAGCCAAGGAGACTGAAAGGAGTACATTACTCAAAACTCGAGGGGAGAAGCCGGATGAAAAACGGATGACCTGTATCACTACATATTCACCTAATGTTGGGATTGTTGCAAGATCGGTGAAGGATCACTGGGATCTACTGACTACAGACCAACAATTACCATTCAAAGAATTTCTCCCACCCAGGATGGGATATAAAAGAGGATGTAACCTCCAAGATCTTCTGATGAATACTGACCCAAGACAGTCATACACTAAGGACACTTGGTTACAATCTAAGAAACAGGGATGCTTTAAGTGCCTAGATTGTACAACATGCAATTCGATGATACAGAGTAAAACGTTTCACCACCCACACACCAATAAGAGTTTTAAAATTCAACACCATCTGACCTGCTCTACCCCATTTGTGGTCTACTTGCTTAATTGCTTGTGTGGGATCTACTACGTCGGTAAGACGGATGATGACAACAAGAAGAGGATGGCGAACCATCGGAGTGCTATCAGAACCGCACTCAAAGATGGCAAATCGGAACAACCTGTGGCACGCCACTTTTTACAGATGAACCACACTGTGAAGGATCTACGCTTCATACTTATTGATCATGTGCAAACATTGAGACGAGGGGGCAATAGAAAGAAGAGTCTCCTTCAAATTGAAGCCAAGTGGATCCATAGACTGGGAACGGTGCAACCTGGTGGACTTAATACAAATGTGGATTGGCATTGTTTTCTATGATACTTGCCCTGTAGTGAGAACTACTGTGTTGTTTCTACTATACTACCATGCATGATGTCAGTGAGAGTCCACGCACATTCTATGGTGCCCCTATGGGTACACTGAGAGTCCACACAGATTCCATTCACCTTAAATCTACCCTTAACACCATACTCTAGGGGACACGAGGCTGATAATTCTAGCTTAGAGTGGAATGGCTGTTGGAGCCTATGACAAGATCTCCTTATAAGAAGGATACTAATGGGGGACCTTGTTGTGTGGTTATCCAGCTATGTGGAGCCTCACACTAACATTGTATTGCCCTGGATAACTGATTAGTCTGCATAGGGAGGCCCCCTATTACTATTTTGTGACACCTTGAGTATCCACAGGAAAATATGCGTTCACACTTATAGCTATTAGTACGAGGGGGCACCATGGTATTGGTTAATCCATATTGGGCTTCAGCTAACTTACTGTTTTGTTTATAGGTGGGATTTTTACAATTTCGATATCTATAGTGATATTCATGTCCCCATAAGGTATGAGATAATCTGCCCATATGATACCTATTGATATTTCAGTTAGCCAGTAAAGGTCTGCTAGCTGTAGGATAGTTTATTTAATAACAATTATAGTGTGAGGGTGTCGATACAATGTTGGTGTTGATGCCTTGGATAGTCTGCATGACACTAACCAATTTTGGTTGGTCTTAATAATATCACATGATGCCTTTACAGTGCATATAGGTGCTCGCAATACCCTATGGGTATACTTTCAATTTGATACACATGCATCTTGCTTTTGAGTAACAGCGGAGCCACTACGTTCACTGTTGAGAGGAGTGTATTGACTGTTGCCATGACAACCTGCCGTCATCATGGATTTGGAGCCGCTGCTTGGTGGGCGTTGTTACGTCAGGTCTTGTTGCCATGGTAATGACTAACACGGCTCTGTGCACGATGACGGTTTGGATCTCATTGGTTAGAGGCCAATCTAGGACCGCCCCCCCCTGCTGAACACGCTGAGCTGAGCGTGGTAAGTAATGGCGGATCGAGTTGCCGTTAATTACGATTTTCAAACATTACTTTGAATTATTAGCTCTCCTTTCCCCAATAATTATATGGTTTTTCCTTTTATATGTGAGTGTCTGATGTGCTAATTCCTTGTTGCACCTTATAAAGGTTGTATTGACCATCAATGCTGTTTGGTTGAAATGGATCCATATCCATATATTAAGTTGTCACTTTTCTATTATACCACATCATATTGGTTTTATTATACTTGATACATCTGCTGTATTATTAATGAAATTACACTAATGTTGATCTATTCTGATGATATGTTTATGTACATCTCCTATTGATTTGATTTGATGTACTGGATTGGCTGAATTAAGATGGGGGAGGGGTTTACTGGGTATTTAACACTGTTTGTATCACATTTTGGGTTGTCTGAAGAAGGGGTGAATGCCCCGAAACGTCACTGCCTAATAAAGTGTGCTGTGTTTAAATCCAGTGAGTGCTTATTACCTGATCGGATTGAATATTACTTTAAGCACCCTGGTCTGTGTATGTGGTTGGCAAGTGAGAGTGCACTACTTGGATTCAGTATATATATATATATATATATATATATATATATATAAAAAGAATATGTGATCGTGTTTGCACGCAAATAGGGTGTTAGGGTTTTTTCAACTTTTTTTGCTCTATTGACTTCTGTGGGGGAATAGGATATCGGGCGTATGATATTGTAAGATAGTTTACTTCTAGCACAATTGGCGATCTAGCGAAAGTGCTAAATAGCACTCTACTTGTAATATAGCCCTTTAAAATACAAATAAAATTAAATGATTTTTATTTCTGTTTTTCTAGAAAGCATTATATCTTTGCCTAGGATACAGCATGAAAAAGATATTATGTACTTAATAGAGTTTAACAGCCATAGGACTAAAAGGAAAACCTGTATTCCATTATCACCCTGATTCCATTACAACATCAATATCTGCAAAGATTCATGAATATGCAAATATATAATGCATGTTGGACACATGCTTGACAAGAAAACAGCTACAACAAACTAATTCTGGTTATAAAACCATCAGTATGCTATTTTTTATGTGTGAACAAGCAGCCTATTGCTAGGTGACAGATCATTAAGGCTACATTGCCAGTCAGTGGAAATGAAAAAATAATTTGTTCATAATAACTTTCAGATGACCTCCCAGGCAAAAGAGATTTTAAAAGTGCTATCTTTAGCAATGCATGTCAAGAGTGTATGTAGGGTTCTTCTGACCCACGGTAAAAGCAGGCGGGTAGTCAAACAAAGTAATAAACACCTACTGACAAGGCCTGAGCGTGAAAAGATCTCATCACCTACCATTACAACACTTATGAATAATTCAGAGCTCTTTCTCAGCAGTGGACTCAGTCGGTGCTTTTCACTATGCTCCAATAGATAGCAAAAGGGCACAAGAAAACCAACGTCTTTGATTAAAGCAGACAGTCTTGCTTTACTTCTATATGAGAAACCAAAAATAATGGGATAGATGGACCGCACTTTTGCACACAGACCAATCTGTTTTAGCAATATGTTACATTGCTATTTTTTTTTTCTTTTTAAAAACAATAGTGTAATTTAGTTATATGGTTATTGACACAGACTGCCCTACAGCAAACATTAATGTGTTAATTTTACTCTGTGTTGACTTAACCAGAAGCTTCCTTATAATGTGATGAAATAAAAAGTGTGCTTTTATCAAATTGATTGGCCTAGACATTAGATGACATTTAATGCACTAACTGAACTGTAGGATTTTTTTACAGTAATTAGATAATTTATTAACATTTGAGACACTTATTTTAAGCTAGTTGCTGCTAAAGGGAAAGTCAGCACATTCCACACCAGCATTTAAAAGTCAAGCTGCAGTTATTCACAGTGTATGTTTTTTTTTTACCTTTTAAAATTCTCTACAAGTGAAATCCTATGTTGAATAACTCTGTAAAATCACAATAAAATCTATTGACTTAATGCTGTCCTTTAAACCAGGGAAGTTATGATCATTTGGAATGCAAAAAGTGTCAGAGAAATTTATTAATGTGAAGCTAAAATACCTCTTCCGGAACAGCTGAAAATTAGTGCTGGTTGAATGTCTGTTTTATGACATTTGAATGATAGAATGACTTTTCACCTTTGCAGTTGTTTTACCATTAATATTTTTTTATAAAATTTATTCTAAAATTTGAATATGCACCATTTAAATATTAGACTCAAAAAGGTTGTTTGCTATAGATTCAAACTGAAATCTATAAGAAACAACATTAAAATGTCTAATCTTAAAATATGTGTACATTACATTTTACCTTGGCGTGGACATTCAGTTGCAAAAAAAAGGAAGAACTTAGAACAGTTATAATTCATTTAAAAAGAAATAAACACTCACAGGCCAACATGCACTATTTTCAACATTGAAAACTTTCTACAAATAAAATCTTTAACACTGATGGATGCCCTTGCATGCAAAGTAATACTAACGGATCCTAGTTGCACATGGGCATTTGCTGGAGACTTTCTTATAAATGCAAGTGATTAGTTATTGTGGCTGCTCATTCTACAAAGACATGGGGGTCGATTCATCAAGCTCCGTATGGAACTATGGAACTCCGTATGGAACTATATGCAGTTGTTTCTGCTCCTTCTTAACTCGTCCGCCACCTCTGAGGTGCCCGAACACATATGATTGGGTTTATTGACACCCTCTGCTAGCGGCCAATTGGCCGCAAATGTGCAGGGGGCGGCATTGCACAAGCATTTATAGTGAAATGCTTGTGCAATGATAAATGCTGACAGCGTAAACTGTCAGCATTTATTGATGTGCAGCAGACATAATCCGCTACAGCGGATCATGTCCACCCGCACATTGATCATTTGGGCCCATGGTGTTTCATTTACCCTTGGACTTCTCGTATGTTCCATTTATCTCCTGCTCCTCTAATTTGGCTTCCCCGATTTCAACTATTTATTTAGATTCTGATTGTTGCCTGCTTTTTGTGTACTGAAGATTTGTTTTACACTAATTTCATTGTATTTTGACCATGTTCTGCTACTGGACTCCTTTGTTGCTAATGTTACTCCTAACAGTGGTGCAGGCAAGTTTTTGGATTTCTCTGAAGATGGTTTCCAGAAATACGTGCAACTCTTATAATCAGAGAGTAAAAAACTTAGCATGAAGTCATCACAAATATTACTAAAGAATTCAAAATAATTCAAAATAATTGTTGTCTTAAAGATTTTGCCTACTGATTTTTAATCATTGAAGACTCAGTTACTGTTTAAAGGCATCATCTCTGAGAGGCGTATTTGCTATACATTGCAAATATATAGCACCAAGCTTAATAAATATACCTATATAACCCTAAACCAACATAACCCACCACCACAATCACCCCCTAACCTATTAACACCTAAATCGCCACCCCCCCAATGCAAAACACCCCTAACCAATTAATACTTAAAATGCCACAGCCCCTCAATGCAAATACCCCTGTCCTATTAACCCCTAAACCACCACAACTCCCCAGTGTAAATACCCCCTAACCTATTAACACCTTAACTGCCACAAACCCTCACTGCAAACACCCAATAACCCATTAATCCCTAAATGCCACAACCCCCGATGCAAACACCACCTAACCTATTAACCCCTAAACCATTACAATCTTACAACACAAAAACCCCTAACCTATTAACCCCTAAATAGCCACAACCTCCCAATGCTAACAAACCCTACACTACTTAACTTCCTAACCCACCCCAGAAACCTAATCTACACTACTTAACCCCCATCACAAACACCCCCAACCTATTAGCACCTAAACTGCCACAATCCCTCAATGCAAATACCCCCTAACCTATTAACCCTTAAACTGCCACAACCCCCCAACTAAAAAAAAAACTAACTTATTAACCCCGAAACAGCCACAACCCCCCAATGCAAACTAGCCCTACACTACTTAACTACCTAACAGCTAACCCCCCAAACCTCTAGCCTAACACCCCCTAAGTTACAAAAAATAACAAACACTTATATTACACAAAATAAAAAAGCACATTATAAAAAGAAACCAAAGCACTACCAAAAACAACAACAACAATAAAAACAGTTATGCCTATACTAAAACTAAAGTCCCCTTAGAAATTAGTCTGCCCCAAAATAAAAATCCCTCTACTAACAATACAACCTACTCTAAAAATTGTCCTGAAAAGGGCATTTTGTGGGGAGTTAGCTGGGTGTTCCAGGGAAGTAACTTTCATTTTGATTGCAATACATCGCCAGTAGTACAATATATTCCAATAAAAAGAGTGTGACGGATCTCCGACTACCCCGACTGGGTAGCTTCGCTAACGGGTCCTTCCAACCCCTGAAACCAGCCGCTATGTAGCGGAGAAGTGATTATAGCAAGAGCCCACCCAAATAACTAGATATACCAGCATTTATGTGAACAAAGAAGACCTTTTATTGGGGAAAACACACATCTTTTATATCTAAAACTCATCTTGATAAGAGCCCTGGATGTCCTACAATTTTCCTGCCATTCCTGCCCCACTATACAGGCTAGCACCATACCTAGAGTCCATTGTTCCATAGTGTCCAGTGGTATATGGTTGATGATTTCGGGGTGATCCCGGGGGAGTGGAGGCACTTCCGGGGTGTAGTTGGAAAGACCTTGGTCCCCAGAAGCTACAGTCCAAAAAGCGATGTGATCAGGGGGACCGGAGTTAGACATAGGCAAATGGACACCGGGAAGGCCAGGGAGAATAGGGGTTGTAGGGGGATCTGGAACCCCCAGTTCCCAATGGAGCTTTCCTCTGGCAATCACCCCACTCCTCTCCCACCCTAAGGTGAATCAAACCCCAAAAGAGCGAGCTCTGGGACAAAGGGCCACTGGAGCGACCTGGATCAAAGGACACCGGTAATCCAAGATGATGCGGCTGACCAGTAGTTCCAGGGCCCCGGCCGGCCAAAAGGAATGTGGAGGTCAGGGATTCACCTCCAAGATGAGATCCCATACACAAAACAAGGGGAACAAAGGGCCTGGGGATCGTGGTTGCTTTGAGGAACCCAAAACCGCTGAGAAACAAGAGGGGGTAGGTGATAGGAAGGGTAGGAGTTTAACCCTTGCAGCCCTATATCCGTGACAACTCTCCCCTTCCAGTCTGTCAGACCTGGCTAGATCCAAACATGCGTTGGCCTGAGGCTTTCCGAGGAGCTATGCTACTTCAGTTTTCCATTGCTCTTTCCCGGCCTATACTTAATGTCAAAGTTGAAGGGCTGCAAGGCTAAACTCCACCTCAATAATCTTCCATTGTCCCCGTAGACTCTGTTAAGCCAGAAGAGGGGGTTGTGGTTGGTGAGGATGGTGAAAGATCTACCTTACAGTTAGGGCTGCAGTTTTTTCATGGCCCACACTAGAGCTAGACATTCCTTTTCCACTGCCGCGTAGCCTACCTCCCTTGGCAGCAGTTTTTGGCTAATGTAGGCTACAGGGTGATCATGTCCCTCTTCGTCGGTCTGACTTAGTACTGCTCCCAACCCGAACATGGAGGCATCTGTATGAACATAAAAACGTTGAGCTGGGTTAGGAGCAGTTAGCACCGGGGCAGAAACCAAGGTGGCCTTAAGACTCTGGAAGGCTTTCTCGCATTCAGGGGACCACAGGACTTGTCAGGGTAGGTTTTTATGGGTTAGGTCAGTCAGGGGTTTGGCCAGGGCACTGTAATTAGGAACAAACCGCCAGTGGTACCCGGCGGTCCCTAGGAAAGCTATCACTTGGGTTTTGCTTATGGGGGTGGGCCAGTTCGCTACTGCCTCAACTTTGGCCGACTCCGACCATTGTTTCCCACAGCCCACTCAGTGGACCAGGCACTGGACCTCTGAGTGGCCTATGTTGCACTTATCCGGCTTCAGGGATAATTTGGTGTCTCTAAGGTGATCCAAGACGATGCCTAGGTAGACCAAGTGGTCCTCCCAGGTGTTGCTGTAGATGGCTATATCGCCTAAGTAGGCACAGGCATAGTCCTGGAGACCATACAGCAGATAGTCTACCACACATTGGAAGGTGGCAGGGGAGTTCTTCATCCCAAATGGCATGACCTTAAACTGGGGCCAAAGGGGGTAATGAATGTGGATTTGTGGACTGAGTCAGGGGCTAAGGGAATTTCCCAGTAACCCTTGCGGAGGTCATGGTTGGTTATGAAGTAACACCAGGCGATTCTGTCCAAGAGGTCATTGACCCGGGGCATGGGGTAGGCATCGGTGGTGGTTCTGTCATTGAGCTTGCAATAGTCAATGCAGAACCAAGTAGTCCCATCTTTTTTTGGCACCAGCACCACCGGGGAGGCCCAGGGACTGTTGGACGGTTCCACCACACCTAGGTTCCACATTCCCTGGAGCTCCTGGTGCATGCTGTCCCGTACTGCCCCAGAGACTCAATAGGGGGGTTGTTCCAGGGTCTCTACAAGGTGTACGGCCACTGTGGTGTACCCAGGGATATTAGAGAACATCTCATGGCGGCGTTCTTATAGCTGCCAGACCTGCTCTTTCTGTCTCTGTCCTAATCTTTCCTCCAAGATTATGTTGTCTACCCCTTGGGGAGGTTCATTTGGTTCTGGTATGGGGTGCTGGGCAGGGGCATGATCCCACATAGCTTCCATTACTGTTGAGTAACCTCCGCAGTGAACTGAGTTCCATGATTGGAGACTACATCCTGAGGTAAGCTCACCCTGGTGAATATCTGGAGCATAGCATCGGCCACTGTCTCCACCTTTATATTAGCCAGAGGGATGGCCTCTGGGTATCGGGTGGCATAGTCCACCACCGGAAGCATGTAATTCTTTCCCAAGGGACTAGGTGGAGCTAGGGGACCAATTATGTCTACATCTATCCTACTTAAGGATTTGTCTATAATGGGAAGGGGCTGAAGAGGGGCTTTAGGGTGGTCACCGGTTTTCCCTACTTTCTGGTATATCCCACACGTTTTACAGTATTCTTTAATGTCAGTGGTTATTCCGGGCAAAAAAAAGTCTGTGTTAGGTGATGGTGGGTCCTCTTTTTCAACAGATGCCATGCTAGAGGAATATCATGACCTATCTGCAGTAAGTCGGACCAAAACCGCTTCGGTACAATTAGCTGACGTTTGGGCACTGGCCCTCTCCTCTGTTCGGAAATCCAATACAGGAGTCATCCTCCCACTGGAAACATTCAGCTCTGGGGCTCTGGGGGTCGGCACCTACTCGATCTTGGTAAGGGGCCAGAGTCGGGTTGTTCAGGGACCCCCTCTGACTTCACCCAGGAGGGTGGGTCTGGAGAAGGTAAAGGAGAGGGGACTGGCAGGTAGAGAGCAGGGGGAGTTGGGTTGGGCTGTTGGGGATGGGAAGGAGTCAGAACGGGTTGTCTTGGTCTTTCTTGGGTCCCCAGGGAAGCTGTAGCGGCTGGGCGGCTGGCCTGCTGGTGCGTAGTCACTGGGTAAATCTCCGGGGGAGTATCCCCCACAAAAGCCGATACCAAATGGCCAAGGTCATTTCCTAACCGGAATTCGGCAATCATTTTGGGCATAATGTCCACCTCTACATCCCAGGAGCCGGTGCCCCAATGCAGGTGGACATGAGCTGTTGGGACCAGCAGGGTGGCACCTTCAGCCACTCGAACAGTCAGGGCCCTCCCGATTTGGCTGGAAAGGGTGACCAGGTGAGGATGAATCAGGGTTATTGTAGCGCCAGAGTTTCTCAATCCCTGGGCAGCCTGTCCATTGATCCAGACCTCCTGGCGGTGGTGATGACGGTTGTCTATAGTGGCTGTATGCACGGCACTTATCACCCCGACCTCCTCATCGGCCCATTCTGTAGGGTCCTTGGCATACACACAGTGAGCAGCGGCTTGGCAGATGCAGATTGGAGTCCTTGCCCACTTGGCTGGTGGGGCACTTTTTGGCTGTGGTGCAGGAGGGTTTCTGGCTGCTTGGGCTGGGTAGTAGAACTGAATGTGGCTAGTCTGTCCGCGGTAGAAGCACTTTCTGGACAGGTTGGTTCTGGTCAGAGGAGTCGAAGGTGAGGGGGTCTGAGTCGGATGGGGGGTCCCCGTGAAGCGGCCACCCACTGGAATGGATCGAGGGTTTGCCTTGGGATCTGGGACAACCTGCCTCCGGGCATCTGTGTATTGGTCAACCAGGGCAGTTGCTTGGTCAGCTGTTGTGGGTCACCAATCATGGACCCACTCTTTGACCTCCACTGGAACAGAGTTGTAAAAGTGTTCAAGCAAGATCAGTTGGAAGGCCTCGGCCAGAGTGGTGACTTTGCAGCCAGTGAACCAGGAGTCCATGGCATGAGTGGACTGGGGTGTCCACTCGGTGTATGGTTGCCCCACCTTCTGTTTGATTTCTAAGAACTGTTGTCAGTGAGCCTCCGGGGTAAGTCCAAAACGGGCCAGGATGCGCTGCTTAATTTTATCATAGTCTCTCTGGTCCCCCAGAGGGACGTTGTGAAAGGCATCTAGGGCTCGGCCAGACAACTTGCCAAGCAAAATAGAAACCCAATGGATCTTGGAGACCTCCTGCAGCTCGCACTGGGTTTCAAACATTTGCAGGAAACTGTCAATGTCCTCCTCTTCTTCTTTGAAGACCCAGAATGCTCCATATGGCAACTTGGGAGGACAAGGAGCTGGCTGGGCAGAAACCGGCGGGGCCCCTCCCTGGGACTGTTGAAGTTCAGCAAACTTGAGCTAGGTTACCTCCATTACGATCTTGCTGATGACCTCCTCGAAGGGCCTGGTATCATATAGGGCTATCTGCCATTCGATTTCCCTCTGGACATCGGACATGGACGTCCCCGCGGTGGACACTGTGCTAGGGCGCCCACTGCCCTGGTCGCTAGAGGACCCTCCGGCCACCTAATCGGACCGATCATCCTCCATCACCTCAGTTACGAGGGCTTCTTTAGTTTTGTTGCTGGCACTTTTTGCTCTAGCCTCCAACAAGGCTTTCAGCTCTGCCTTCCAGAGCACCGAGTACCGCTACATCCGAAGGTGTCTTCAGGTGGTGGTTTGGAGGTCCCAGGTAGATGGAAACATCCCACCACTGCCACCAATCTGATGGATCTCTGGCTACCCTGACTGGGTAGCTCCACCAACCGGTCCTTCCAACCCCTGGAACCAGCTGCAATGTTGCAGAGAAGTGATTATAGCAAGAGCCCACCCAAATAACAGACATACAAGCATTTAGGTGAACAAAGAAAACCTTTAATTGGAGAAAAAAACACTTCTTTTATAGCTAAAACTCATCTTGATAAGAGCCCTGGCCATCCAACAATTTTCCTGCCATTCCCACCCCTCCAGACAGGCTGGTGCCTTTCCTAGAGTCCATTGTTCCATAGTATCCAGTGGTATATGGTTGATGATTTCGGGGCACTTCCAGCTACAGTTCAAAAAGCAACGTGATTTGTGGCTGGAGCCCGGAGTTAGACGTAGGCAAATGGAGACTGGGAAGGCCAGGGAGAATAGGGGGTGTAGGGGGATCCGGAACCCCCGGTTCCCAATGGAACTTTCCTCCGGCAATCGACCCACTCCTCACCCACCCTAACTGGAACCAGACGCAAAAAAAGCAGATATTTGGGACAAAGGGCACTGGAGCGACCTGGGTCAAAGGACACCGGTAATCTGAGATGATGCGGCCGACCAGTAGTTCCAGGGGCCCGGCCGGCCAAAAGAAAGGTGCCGGTCAGGGTTCAGCTTTTCCAAGATGAGATCCTATACACAAAACAAGGGGAACAAAGGGCCTGGGGGATCGCGGTTGCTCTGAGGAGCCCAAAACCGCTGAGAAACAAGAGGGGGTAGGTGATAAGAGGGGTAGGAGTTTAACCCTTGCAGCTCCGTATCCATGACAAACAGGTTATGTGTAGGACCTATTAAAGGACCATCCTGCACCTTATATAACTGGAGCTACAAATTGATGTTAACTTGCATCATCCTAAATGCCATAATACACTACTGCTGAAAGGTAACAATCCCTTGGTCTAAAGCTAACTGTCATTAGAAGCCCATATTGAGTCATGTATAACACTATGACCATTATAGCTTACAATACCAGTCCCACAGACCTGCATCTGGAATACAGCTATATTCTGCGGGACTGGTATTGTAAGCTATAATGGTCATAGTATTATACACAACTCAATATGGGCTTATAATGACAGTTAGCCTTAGACCAAGGAATTGTTACCTTTTAGCAGTAGTGTATTATGGCATTTAGGATGATGCAAGTTAACATCAATTTTCTAGCTCCAGTTATATAAGGTGCAGGATGGTCCTTTAATAGGACGCTACCACTGGGCTGAGCAGGATTACATATCCATAGGTAGTTAGCTGCTATTAACTGTGCCATATCTAAGTAGTAGACCCCTTTAACGCTGCTTTGCCACTAGTTTTGAATGACTTGAGAGATTATGCCAACATAGTACATGTAGTCTGCATGATGCTTAGTAGTTCTGACGAACAGGTGTTGTGATCTCTGCTTAGGAATATGATTACAAGGTCAATTCTAGAGAGCGTTAGTCATATGATTATAAAAATAACAACTAACATACAGTAGCCTTAATAGGTATTGTTATAGTAATCATCAGGGGATAAGTATGACTCCTATCTAATTAATGTTATAATACAGGTATGACAGTATGGGTGTGATCAGCTGTTTGGGTATCGGTATAGCAAACGATCGTGCTGTAACAATGTTTTTCACTTTGCTTTTTAGATTTGTCCTCTGCGTGGTAGGCCGTTGGCGCATGCACAGTTGTGTCACTGGAATGCCTGTTTTGCATTCACGCTCTGGACTATGATATATAGTGATGGGTATATATTTGGGGTAAGTATGTGTTTGTTATTATGTTTTTTATGCTCAACCCCGAAACGTCAGATTAAATATATTTGATGTTTTTCAAAACCGGAGAGTGCCTTGATGTTTTGGAAATATATGCTACTATTTAAGTGCACCCTGGAAGCTGCGGAAACTATTGGGAGTGCTGGTCTGTAATTGTGATTGCTATATATATATATATATATATATATATATATAAAGAAGATGTAAAGGTTAAAATACAGGTTATTGCTTGAATCTTTTTGAGCAATAATAACGTTTGCAATTATAGAGGTTTTAGCTAAGAGATAAAGGCAATCTTTGTTGTTATATGGGAGTATATAGTAGAGGTTAAGATAAGAGTGGTTATGCAGTGAAGGACTGAAAACTTTTAGCCCAGGGACAAAGTTCAACCAACCAGCCCAATATATCAACCACTACTTTTATAATGATATATAAGATCTATAAAAAAAAAAAAAAAAATTGGTAGTAGATCATTGGTTATAACATTAACATGCCCTTTTTTATGACACTAATTGTGGGCAGTCTATAGTTATAATAACAATGATTTCTGGGATGGAGATTTAGACACTGGCCTTGGCAAGTACTGCTCAGTTAATGAGGGGGCAGTGCAGACAGCATGGTGTGCATATATCTAAAGATACAAACAAACCATAAACATACACACAAACACATAAATATATATGTATTATGTCCTTTTTTACACATGCTGAGATAGA
Source organism: Bombina bombina (assembly GCF_027579735.1). Classification (NCBI taxonomy): domain Eukaryota; kingdom Metazoa; phylum Chordata; class Amphibia; order Anura; family Bombinatoridae; genus Bombina; species Bombina bombina. The sequence goes on along the minus strand of NC_069500.1, from coordinate 573,495,307 downwards.
TAGATAGATAGAGATAGATAGATAGATAGATAGATAGATAGACGTGTATGTGATACAGGAAACTAAATAAAAATGAATTGCTGGGCAATGTGCCTTCTGCACTGGCCCTGATTCCATAACCAAGAGAGGTTACGGGGACAATTGCAACCCTGGCCCAGTTACCTGTTAATATTCAGTAAATGAGACATGAGAACGGTATAGTGAAAGTATTGGAAACACTGCTCTTAATGTTGCCGCAGGTGTCCTATACAGTGCATTGTCACTGTTTATGATAGTTTTGATTTCAAAACACAGAAAACAATATTCACTGTTATAACTAGGTGGTATTATTCAAAGGCTTAGACAATACAGAGTTATTAATTTGGTTGCATAAGAGAAGAGAAGAAACATTGAGTAGATGGCTATATATGTTACAAATGTGCAATCGTTTGCACAAATGTTCATATTCATTGCATTTCTTGGACATATCTTTCATAAAAGAAAATATTAAAAAGCCAGCACTTTGCTATGACAAGGCACAAGATTGATATGTTCAAAGCAGCGAACTGCAGATTGCGAGGAGGATAGCAACCATGTTTGTCTCGCTAGCTATCAGCTGCCGAGACAACATTGCCTGAGTTTCTTAGTGTAGGTGTAAATAAACGTAGGTCCCGGCATCGCTCGGACATGCCTCCTTTTTTTAGAATATTCTGACTGTCAGGCTGGCACCCTAACTTGAGAAGTCTTCACCCAACTGGGCAGAAGTCCTCAATGAAGCCGGGCAAAGTGGTCCTCCAGACGGGCAGAAGTCTTCATCCAAGCCGGGCAGAAGAGGTCCTCCAGACGGGCAGAAGTCTTCATCTAGACGACATCTTCTATCTTCATCCACCCGGCGTGGATGCGAGCTCAATCCTATTCGCTGTTCCAATCAGCCAATAATGAAGACTTCTGGCCTCCGGGAGCCCCACTTTGCCCGACTTCGTTGAGGACTTTGGCCCGGTTGGGTGAAGAATTCTCAAGGTAGGGTTATCTTCAAGGGGTTAGTGTTTGGTTTTATTAAGGGGGGATTGGGTGGGTTTTAGAGTAGGGTTGGATGTGTGGGTGGTGGGTTTTAATGTTGGGGGGGTATTGTACTTTTTTTACAGGTAAAAGAGCTGATTACTTTGGGGCAATGCCCAGCAAAAGGCCCTTTTAAGGGCTTTTTTGTAATTTAGTATAGGGTAGGACTTTTTATTATTTTGGGGGGCTTTTTTATTTTATTAGGGGGATTAGATTAGGTGTAATTAGTTTAAAAAACTTGTAATTATTGTATTATTTTCTTTAATTTAGTGGGGGTGTTTCCGTACTTTAGATAATTGTATTTAATTGTATTTAATTGTAGTTAATTTAGGGAATTAATTTAATTATAGTGTAGTGTTAGGTGTAATTGTAACTTAGGTTAGGTTTTATTTTACAGGTAAATTTGTCTTTATTTTAACTAGGTAGCTATTAAATAGTTAATAACTATTTAGTAACTATTCTACCTAGTTAAAATAAATACAAAGTTGGCTGTAAAATAAAAATAAATCCTAAGATAGCTATTTGAACTAATGTTTGCGAGGCGGGAGTGCGGCGGTTTAGGGGTTAATATATTTATTATAGTGGCGGCGATGTCCGGTTCGGCAGATTAGGGGTTAAAATATTTATTATAGTGTTTGCGATGTGGGGGGGGGGCCTCGGTTTAGGGGTTAATAGGTAGTTTATGGGTGTTAGTGTACTTTTTAGCACTTTAGTTAAGAGTTTTATACTACAGCGTTGTAGTGTAAAACTCTTAACTACTGACTTTTAAATGCTCTATCAGTCTTGACAGGAGAGGGTCTACCGCTCACTTTTTGGAAGACTCCTAATACTGGCGCTATGCAAGTCCCATTGAAAATATAGGATACGCAATTGACATAAGTGGATTTGCGGTATTTTCGAGTCTGGCCAAAAAAGTCAGCGGTACACCTGTACCTTCGAGACTCGTAATACCAGCGGGCATTAAAAAGCAGCATTGGGACCTATCAAAGCTGCTTTTTTTTTTTTTTTTTTTTTTTTTAAATCAGCTTTATTATGTAAATTATGAAGTAAAATTACAATTCCTGGAGATGCAGCTCCGTATTTATTACAATGTATGTGTAGTAATACATATAGCAATTTTAAAGCTAATTAATTTTAACAAAACAATTTAACTTTGGACTGGAACAACCCACGTTAATTGAAGAACAATCACCGTAGTTTCCATGTGTAATTTTGTGTAGAGAGGAGGTGATTGCTGATCGTTCTCACTTTTTTATATGGCTGTAGAGATTTCAAGGGACTATGTTGTAATCTTATCACTATTGTCGATCTAACTATGTGTGATCTCGGAGCAAAGTTATCTATTCTTGATGTACGTTTCCCATGTTGTTAGGATGTCTGAGTATATGTCTAGTTTATCGTGTTTTAGGTAGTATAGTTCTTCAAGATGGATTGACTCGGATACCTTCTGTACCCACATTTCAAGTGTGGGTGGGTCTTTTGATTTCCAATTCTTGGCTATTAAGAATTTTACACTATTAGACATGATTGAAAATAATTTGAGAAATGGTTTATGTTTTATCTTAGGGGGTTTATTTAATAGCCAAATTAGGGGGTCTAACGGGAATTGTAGTTCTAGTATATCTTCCACTTCGGCGATGATAGATCTCCATAGATTTTGTATAGCTGTGCACCACCACCACATGTGGATCATACCACTATTGACGTGGCCGCAGCGCCAGCATTTGTTGCTAGCTCTGTGGAATAAACGATGGATTTTTTGGGGTATGTAATACCACCTGTGAAGTATTTTTAGATTAATTTCCAGAGTGGCCATGGAAATGGAGGTTTTTAGTGTGGATTGGGCTATCTTCATACCTATGTGTGGTGGGATTATGATGCCTATTTCTTTTTCCCAACTTTCTAGGTATGGGAGGGGGTGTCCCGGGAATGGGGTAATCAGAATCTTGTATATCAGTGATAGCGTATGACGAACTGGGGGGCTCCTGACACATAATTGCTCGAAGTTAGTTAATGGTCTAATCATGTTTGGAGATTGTTTGTGCGTAGTGAGAAAGCTATAAATACGCCTATATGTGAACCAATTTTCAAGACAGGTAAAGCCTTGTTGTGTTAGTTCGGTTTGTGGTTTAATCTGTTCGTTTTGTATGAGCCAATATATCGGGAAGTCACAGATATGAGAAGGGTAGCAGTGTTTCTCTATACTTGGGCCCATATTAAATTCACCATTAGCTACTAAGGACGTGAGAGGAGAGGGTCTAGAAGAAAGGTTCGGGAAGTGTATCAGAATTTTATTCCACATCTTGTATGTTTCTGATATCAAGGGGTTGATGTCTAAGTGTTTAATTTTGTGTGTTGGGAATGTCCAGCAATGTCTACTAAGATTTGGGGTTTGGGCAATTCCTTGTTCCATACCCACCCATCGTTTAAACTTTCCATGTATATTCCAATCAATTATCCTTTGCAAGAATGTTGCGTATCTGTAATAGGTTATATTAGGTAGGCCAAGTCCCCCTTGTGTTTTGGGTAGGGACATAAGCTGTTTATTGATTCTAGGGTGTTTTTTGTGCCATGTGAAATCACTGAGTGCTCGTTGTAGTGAGCTTAAGTATTTGTCCGTTAGGGGGATTGGCATAGTTTGTAGAATGTACAGTATTCTAGGGAATATATTCATCTTTATCAGATTGATTCGGCCTAGCCAAGACAGGTTTTTGGATCTCCAGCTTGATAGATCTCGTATAATTTCCCGTTTAATCCTATCATAATTGAGTTGGTGCATAGTTTCTATAGACGTGGTAAGGTAAATTCCTAAATATTTAAGAGACACCATGTTCCATTTAAATGGGGTAAGTTTCTCGGCTGTTTTCTTTTTATGTGTGTCTAATGTGATATTAAGAATTTCAGATTTAGGAATATTTACTAGGAAGTTCGATTGAGTGTGGAAGCTGTCTAATTCTTTTATTAATAATGGTAAGGATGTTTCTGGGTTGGTTAATGTGAAAAGTATGTCGTCTGCGAATAGAGAGATTACATATCTCTGATTATCTATTGTAACTCCCTCAATCCCTGGATGTGATCGAATTTTGGCTGCTAAGGTCTCTATTACGCATACAAATAGCAAGGGGGATAGCGGACAGCCCTGTCTCGTCCCATTAGATATTTCAAATGAGTCAGACAGAGTTCCATTTATTTGTATTTTCGCACTAGGGTGAGCATATAGGGAGAATATTTTTTGTAGTATACCCTCCCCGAATCCGAATGTTTGTAAGGTTAGCTGTAGGAAGTCCCATGCAACACGGTCAAAGGCCTTTTCAGCATCGATAGACAGTAAGATTAATGGGAGTTTTTGTTTTTGCACGAAAAAGATTGTATTAAGGGCCCTGACCGTGTTGTCCTTTGCCTCTCTACCTAGCAAAAATCCCACCTGATCAGGGTGGATGAGATCTGGGAGTAAGATATTAATTCGGTTCGCTAATAATTTAGAATACATTTTTATATCCGAATTTAGGAGTGAGATTGGGCGATAGCTTGTGGTCAAGTCTGGGGGTTTATTTGGCTTCAATAGTGTGGTGATGTGAGCTTCTAATGCTGAATTTGGGAAGGGGTGAGTGAGATCAATTGAATTGAAATAGTGTAGAAGGTGTAGGGATAATTGTTCAGTGAATATTGAGTAGTATTTATATGTAAAACCATCGGGCCCTGGTGATTTGTTGTTAGGGAGATTTTTAATTACTAGTTGTAATTCTTCTAATGAGAAGGGTTTGTCTAGAGTCTCTTTTTGCGTTTGAGTCAGCTTGGGGAGGTGTAGGTTTGAGAGGTATTCCATGATAGATTCTTGACGGGAGGTGGTGTCGGTGAGTGACTTGGAATTCGGTTTTGGCAGATTATATAGTTTGTGGTAGTAATCTCTGAATGCTTTAGCTATGGCTTGTGTAGAGCTATGTGATTTGTTTTTACTATCTTTGATGTGGAGAATATAATTAGATTTTTTTTTTTTATTTATGTATGCTTATTTAGGTCCATGTATGAGTGTTGCTTGAACAGGAAAATGCGTCTACTTTGTTCTTTGTTGAGGATAGAGGCTAATTTAAAGCGTTTAGCTTGTAGGGTTTGTAGAATGGTATCATCTTTAGTATTTTTTTTATGTATGTCTTCGAGCTGTGCTATTTCTTTAATGAGGTTAGTGGTTGCTTCTCTTCTGAGTTTATTAATTTGAGCTTTGCGGGCAATTAATTCCCCTCTTATAGTGCATTTGTGTGCCTCCCAATTGTTTTGAGGGGATGTATCAGTATGTTTGTTATGGAGGAAAAATTCCTCGATTCTAGTTTGGAGTTTTAGCGTAATGGTTGGGTCAGCAAGTAGGCTATCGTCTAATTTCCAGATATATTGTTTCAATGGTTTGGTTGGCCAGTTAAAAATACAGCTCATACTCGCATGATCTGACCATGTTATTGGGGATATGTTTGCTGCTCTAGTCAGACTCATGCTTGTGATGTCGGTGAATATGTAATCAATTCTCTTATATGTTTTGTGGGGAAATGAATAGAATGTATAGTCCATAGACTTTGGATGTAAAGTTCTCCAAACGTCTAGACATCCAAGCTGTTTCAATATGTTGTTTGATTTTTTGATGCTTACTTTAGAATTGGATGTTGTATGCGAGGAACTATCTGTGAGGGGGTTGAAGGTTAGATTAAAATCCCCTCCTATTAGTAAAATGCCTTTTTGATATTCAGTTATTACATTTGACACTTTTTTAAGAAAAGAGTGTTGTTTTGTATTTGGGGCGTATAGGGAAACTATTGTGATAGGTAGGCCATAAAGCAGCCCTGTTAGTAGTAGCCATCTACCATCCCTATCCCTATGTACCGCTATCTCTTGGAATGGAATCCCAGTTTTGATTAGGATGCCTACCCCTTGGATCTTTTTCTGGGGATGTGACGCGTAGTAACTTTTACCAAATTTGAAATTGAATGTTTTGGGTTCCCTCCCTTTTAGAAAATGGGTTTCTTGGAGTAGGATTATATCTCCTCCCTTGCGTTTAAAATCTGTGAGTGCCGTTGACCTCTTTCTAGGGGAGTTAAGGCCCTTTGAGTTTATAGAAATGAAATTTATGGATCTATTGTCAACTGTTTTAGATATTTTTGAGGCCATGTTAAAAGAGAGGGGTTGAAATAGCTATTAATCTAAGAAGCATAGTGAGATGTCTTTGAAGAGTGAGACTATGATGTGTGTGACGTGTGGTTGTCCAGTCCGGAACAGTCTTAAAACATAACAATTCAAACAAAAACACAGAATAAGATGTAACGTTGTAATACATTTCTACTTAGAGTAAAAATAATGATATAGAAAAACAATAAATCAGTTCTTCCTTTTAGGGAAGACAAAGTTGAGGAATGGCCACTCTTCCCCAACCACCGGGGATTCAGTGAAGGTTTTCCATTGACCCCTAGTATATGGGTCCTTAATGAGCATTGAACTTTATAGGGCGTTGTGCAACTCATACATTGCACTTAGTTAAGAGGTATGGTAAGACTGGTAAACAATTTCATACATAACCTATTCGTGACTATGAGTGATATTTATGGCCTATCTAATAGGCGCAAATGGTTTGGAGTAATTTATACCTTCAAAACAATTTACTTTATAATAAACCATGTTAGTAGCTATATAGTAGGACATGATGTAACAGGTTAGGAAACTGTTCACTAACAACATATATAGAAAAAGTTTTGAACTGTTTGTATGTTAATAACTTCCCCTCCATATTAAAGATTTTAATGGAGCAGACATGCTAGGTTGATATCTCTTCTATAAGGGTGAGCATTATAGACAGTCAAATAAGAAAGTACTTATCTGTCACGAGGACGGTAAAACACACCCAGTGTGTTTAGGAATTCATGGAGGGAGGTTTTGATGAATGTTGGAGACTTGCTTCTTAGGTTTTTTGGACACTGTAGACCAGTTAGATCGTGTATCTGTTGTTGATCTATTCTTGAACTGGGTTGACAAAGAATCTGCTGCTTCTGTAGAGGAAGTCGGATCAATAAAATGGATACCTAGGGCCTTTGAGAGAGTGCCCAAGTCCGAAGACTCTCTATAGATTAGCATTTTGCCAGCATGTGGTATTAATAAGCTGAAAGGAAATCCCCATCGGTATTTGATGTGGTGTTCTTGGAGAGCAGATGTTAGGAATTTCAGAGATTTCCGTTTTTCTATGGTAGATGGACATAGATCTTGATATATTTGTAGATTTTTATCTTGAAATGTCAAGGGGTGAGTGTTCCTAGCCGCCGTCCATATGGATTCTCTATCTTTGAAGTGAAGCAGTTTGATGATAACATCTCTCGGTGGAGCAGATGAGCTGGGGCAAGGTCTTAGAGCCCTGTGGGCCCTTTCTATTGCTGTCTCTGTGAAGGAGGTAGAATCAGTGAGATGGTTGAATAATTTTGTTAGATAGGAGTGGAGTTCTTCTGGAGGTATGTCTTCTGGGATTCCGCGAATCCTTAAGTTATTTCTCCTACTCCTATTTTCTAAGTCCTCCACTTTATCCTGGAGCGTATGTATCAGGGTAGCTTGTTGTGATAGACCAGATTCTGTCGTGTTTAACATGGTGTTAATAACTTCTTGAGACTCTTCTAAGTCATCTAGTCTAGCCCCCAAAGTTCCAATTTCTCTTTTGACAGTGGAGATTTCAGATTGTATAAATGATTTGAGGTCCGCTATGTCAGACTTGGAGGGTAATTTATCTATAGTAGCTTGCAGTGTTGTGAGTTGTTGCTGCGTAATGGAATAGTTTGCTACGTGGTCTGGCGCTGTGGGAGAAACAGGTTGTGGGGTATCTTTTGTTGATGAGGTTGTGTCTGTTCGAGTATGTTCTGAAGGAGAAAAGTAGGCAGATACAGGTGTTATCTGGGTTGTAGTTTTGCCATTTTTGTCAGGTTTTGCTGGTCTTCTGGACGACATGGTGTTTCAATAAAATGTAGTGTTAGTGTCTTTGCCCAATCAATGGTATTATTGAGGACCCTGGTTTATATAAGTCTTATTTAACTTCAAAATTCTCTTCCTTGCTGGGGGGTTTATTTTATTAATGCACATTCCCCTTTTTAATTTCTCTTGATTGTTTTGAGTGGTGCCTTATTATGAAGAGTTAAAGAGATTTAAAGTCTCCAGTTCAATATGGCTGAGACAGAATATGAGGTATATATTAGGATTGAAGGATCTCTCTCCCCTCTCTGTTAAGTCCCAGTGATGGTTTGTATAGCCGTTATATATGTGTTATATAATAATGTTAGTTAGTACTCTCATATTTATTGCGAGTAGGTATATTCATATGTTGTGTCAGTGTTCTTTTAGGTAACTCTTACCATTTTATAGTCTCATGCTGCTGAAGCGTTTGTGGCTGAGGCCGTTAGAGGGCTGTGGGTGGGCCAAGATGGCGATCGGAGCTTCACCGCATGGGGTATCTTTCTTCTCTTGTATATCTACTCGGTGCCACAGTGTGGGGAGAGAGGAAAACAGTCGCCGCTGTTTCACTTCAGAGAGACAACCGGCCCCGCATGTTGTTTTTTGCGCCGCTCCAGGGGCTCTTGTGAATCTTATAACCGGATCGCGGTGTCTGTGTCTCTCCGAGGATTTGTTAGTTTAAGGAGGTATCCTGACTAGCTAGGGGTCTCAGGACATTTTACCTTCAATTTTCAGGTCGAATAAAGGCTTATATCCCGGTCAGTGGGGAAGGGCTGCACCGGAGCTCACACTCTATGCGGCCATGTTCTAGCACGGCCAAGCTCCGCCTCCCCCTCTCAAAGCTGCTTTTTAACCCTAACTCAAGACTCGTAATCTAGCCGATAGAATCTACACCAGAATAAGATTTGTTAAAATTCATTAAGAATGTAATATCAGTTCTGTTTTGTAATGTTTTATCATTACCTAAAATAAAATGACCTAAAACAAAATTATTACCTGAGAAAATAGTATAAAATAAAAAATACAAAATTATACTCTTTATAAAAGAGGGAGCACAATTCATAGTGTGGTAAATATTGTCCATCAAAACTCACACCATTGCCAATGTACATTTCAGCCTATAAATTAATGTGTGTACAGGAGCTTCATCAGGGAATTTTAGAAGCATGTGAGGATTCAATTTATAGCATCAAGAGCCTCTTTCATTCAATTAGTTACTATCCCATTACCACCACCTTTTTAATTAAAGGTGCATCACTTAAAGGAAAATATCCATTTAATCATAAACATATCTTAAAAATTGCCAACAGCATTTTTTTAAAGAATTATTACTCTGTTGGAAGATGATTTTTCTATTATTATGCTAATAAAGCAATCAACTGAATTTATGAGTGATGTGCTCCCTCTCTTTTAAAGAATATTATTTTGTATTAATAAAAAGATATTCAAACGAAGACTTTGTTCTGCCTATAATCTACCCTAATGTTTCCCGTGCCTTTTTAAACTGGAATAAAGTGAAGATTTTTTTTCATTTATAAAGCTTCATTTGGATATCTTTTTAATAATATTTAATTTGTGGATGGAGGGGCATCCACTCCGTTAAACAAAGCCTTTGCCAGTTTGTGATTGCTCACAATTGAATTGGTTTCTACGCTAGCCACAGACATCCATTGGATTGCCAGCCGGTTCAAGCTCCGCTTCTGATTGGAGGACGTCAGCCAGCTGGCTCAAGCTCTTGATTGGAGGTTACCAGCCCATGTGACGTGCAGTGTGTTTGTAGTCATTGACACACTTAGCACGTCTGGAAAGAAAGAGAGAAAAAATACACTGATGCATAAAGCATAGAAGCCGGCTTCTCTTCCAGTTGGATGCTGTTGAGTCACGTGGTATGCCACCAGCAATATGCCAGAGATCTGGAGTTAAGGGGAATCCGACTCCTACACTGACATTGCATCTAGGCTATATGCCCACGGACTACAGCTACAAGCTTCGGTCTCCTATTACAGGTACTGGGTGAGTGATGAGCTGACAGCTCTTGGATTATATCTTTATCTAATTGACAAATAATGGGACACACATTAATTTCTAGCACATTGTTGATGATAGCCCTCAACACATTTTGCATTGTTGAAGTGCTTCTTTTTTTATAATAGCATAATGCTTTTATACACTTTGTGCTTGCATCACTTTGAAGCTGCTCCTTGTACCAGGAATCTGAATGACTCTCTAAGTGGCTAAAACATAATTCATCTGTTTGTTTTGTTATACCTAATATTTGGCTAGATTACAAGTTTTTCATTTTGAGCTGTGCGGTGCTAACGAGCAGTTTTCCCTCACCGCTCACTTTCCTGCAGCGCTGGTATTACAAGTTTTTACAAACCCGTAGTTAAAAGACAAGAAGTGAGCGTTGAGCAAAATTTTGCTCATTATCGCACTCCAATACCAGCGCTGCTTAAGTCAGCGGTGAGCTGGTCGTACGTGCTCGTGCACGATTTCCCCATAGGAATCAACGGGAGAGCCTGCTGAGAAAAAGTCTAACACCTGCAAAAAAGCAGCGTAAAACTCACTAACGCAGCCCCATTGATTCCTATGGGGAAATAAAAGTTATGTTTACACCTAACACCCTAACATGTACCCCGAGTCTAAACACCCCAAATCTTACACTTATTAACACCTAATCTGCCGTCCCCGACATCGCCGACACCTAAATTATACTTTTTAACCCCTAATCTACCGCTCCGGACACCGCCGCCACCTACATTATACTTATGAACCCCTAATCTGCTGCCCCCAACATCGCCGCCACCTACATTATATTTATTAACCCCTAATCTGCCATCCCCAATGTCACCGCCACCTACCTACACTTATTAACCCCTAATCTGCCGCCCCAACGTCGCCGCCACTATAATAAACATATTAACCCCTAAACCACCACACTCCCGTCTGGCAAACATTAGCTAAATATTATTAACTCCTAATCTGCCTTCCCTAACATCGACACCACCTACCTACATTTATTAACCCCTAATCTGCCGCCCCCAACGTCGCCGCCACTATATTAAAGTTATTAACCCCTAAATCTAAGTCTAACCCTAACCCTAACACCCCCTAACTTAAATATAATTAAAATAAATCTAAAGAAAATGACTATCATTACCTAAATTATTCCTTTTACATCTAAATACTTACCTATAATATAAACCATAAGCTAGCTACAATATAACTAATAGTTACATTGTAGCTAGCTTAGGATTTATTTTTATTTTACAGGCAAGTTTTATTTTACAGGTACTTTTGTATTTGTTTTAGCTAGGTAGTTATTAAATAGTTAATAACTATTTAATAACTATTCTACATAGTTAAAATAAATACAAACTTGCCTGTAAAATAAAAATAAATCCTAACATAGCTACAATGTAACTATTAGTTATATTGTAGCTAGCTTAGGGTTTATTTTATAGGTAAGTATTTAGTTTTAAATAGGAATAATTTAGGTAATGATAGTAATTTTCTTTAGATTTATTTTAATTATATTTAAGTTAGGGGTGTTAGGGTTAGACTTAGATTTAGGGGTTAATAACTTTAATATAGTGGCAGCGACGTTGGGGGCAGCAGATTAGGGGTTAATAAATGTAGGTAGGTGGCGTCGATGTTAGGGATGGCAGATTAGGGGTTAATAATATTTAACTAATTTTTGTGAGGCGGGAGTGTGGCAGTTTAGGGGTTAATATGTTTATTAAAGTGGCGGCGACGTTGGGGGTGGCAGATTAGGGGTTAATAAGTGTAGGTAGGGGCGGCGACATTGGGGGCGGCATATTAGGGGTTAATAAATATAATGTAGGTGGTGGCGATGTTGGGGGCAGCAGATTAGGGGTTCATAAATATAATGTAGGTGGCGGCGGTGTCCGGAGCGGCAGATTAGGGGTTAACATTTTTATTATAGTGTTTGCGATGCGGGAGGGCCTCGGTTTAGGGGTTAATAGGTAGTTTATGGGTGTTAGTCTACTTTTTAGCACTTTAGTTATGAGTTTTATGTTACGGCTTTGTACCATAAAACTCTTAACTACTGACTTTTAAATGCGTTAGGACTCTTGACGGGGTAAGGTGTACCGCTCACTTTTTGGCCTCCCAGGACAGACTCGTAATACCGGCGCTATGGAAGTCCCATAGAAAAAAAACTTTATGAAGTTTACGTAAGTCGTTTTGCGGTAAGGCCAAAGAAGTGTTCGGTGACCCTAAACCTTCAAGACTCGTAATAGCAGCGGGTGTAAAAAAGCAGCGTTAGAACCTCTTAACGCTGCTTTTTTACCCTAACGCACAGCTCGTAATCTAGCCGATTATTTTGTATATATTTGTAAATATTATTTTACTTCTTTCTGTTTTCTAAGGTAATAATTATGTCACATTTTTTGATGTCATATAATTTGAATTATGCTATTTTGATCTATCATCACAATGGTTATTAATTTTAACAGTGCAATTCAGTTTACAAATAAACTGTGATCAATGCTATATACAAACTTTATTCAGAACCTAAAAAAAAAAAAATGACAAGGCTGAAAATTCCAGCTGGGAATTTATTACAGAAATAACGTTTAGTCAGTTGTGTCAAGCTTGGTGCAGTGGGAAATTTATGATGCAAATAAAAACACTAAAACAGCAGCGGAATCGCTTCTATTTCAATGTGCCCTTAACATAAAAAAACTTAAAATATTAGGTTCTATAGACAAAGCTCTGACAACATTAGCGGTGTGAGCAATTAGTCATTTAGGTGCAACTGTATTATGCTCAACACCGCCACTACTATTTTTAAGAGGGATTGTATGAAACAGTAAATCAAAAAGAAGAAATTATTCTGAGAACCACGCATCTGTATGTGGACACAAATGACTTAATGTTTATACAATCACTGCTCCCTCAGTTGAAATCAGCTTCAGTTATTTTTTGTCGGTAAAACCTGCATAGCTAACGCTGGTTTTTTTCCCAACGCACCCTTCAAACAACGCTGGTATTTAGAGTTGTTTGAGGGGCTGAGTTAGGCTCAAAAAAGGGTGCGTTGAGCCTAACTTAGCTTCACTTCAAACCTCAATACCAGCGTTGCTTACGGTAACGGTAAGCAGCTAAAACGTGCTCGTGCACGATATCCCCATAGTAAACAATGGGGCAGTTTGGTCTGAAAAAAAAAACACCTGCAAAAAAGCAGCGTTCAGCTCCTGACGCAGCCCCATTATTTCCTATGGGGAAACCTAACACCCTAACATGAACCCTAACAACCTAACACCCCTAACCTTACACTTATTAACCCCAATCTCTGACTGACACCCCAAACTCTCGCTGACACCTGCATTATATTATTAACCCCTAATCTGCCGATCCGGACACCGCCTACCCCTATATTATATTTATTAACCCCTAATCTGCCCCCCCAATGTCGCCGCTACCTTACATACACTTATTAACCCCTAATCTGCCGACCGGACCTTGCCGCCAGTATAATAAACGTATTAACCCCCGAAACCGCCGCACTCCTGCCTCGCAAACACTATAATAAATAGTATTAACCCCTAATCTGCCCTCCCTAACATCGCCGCCACCTACCTACAATTATTAACCCCTAATCTCCCGCCCGCACCGTCGCCGCTACTATAATAAAGTTATTAACCCCTAAACCTAACTCTAACCCTAACCCTAACACCCCCCTAACATAAATATAATTTAAATTAAACAAAATAATATTCCTAAAATTAACTAAATTAATCATATTTAAAACTAAATACTTACCTATAAAATAAACCCTAATATAGCTACAATATAAATAATAATTACATTGTAGCTATTTTAGGATTTATATTTATTTTACAGGCAACTTTGTATTTATTTTAACTAGGTACAAAAGCTATTAAATAGTTAATAACTATTTAATAGCTACCTAGTTAAAATAATTACAAAATTACCTGTAAAATAAATCCTAACCTAAGTTACAATTAAACCTAACACTACACTATCATTAAATTAATTAAATAAATTACCTATAATTACCTAAAATAAAATAAACTATTCTATAATACAAAAAAACAAACACTAAATTACAAAAAATAAAAAAGAATTACAAGAAGTTTAAACTAATTACACAAAAAGCAGCGTCATTTAAAGGACCAGGCATTCGTTGTTAGTCCATCGGCTAGGAAGGATGCTCCGCGCTGGAGGTCTTGAAGATGGAGCCGCTCCTCGTCGGATGGATGAAGATAGAAGATGCCGCTTGGATGAAGATGTCTGCCAGTCCGGATGTCCTCTTCTGCCCGGATAGGATGAAGACTTCTGCCGGTCTGGATGTCCTCTTCTGCACCATCGGATGAAGACTTCAGCCCGGCAGGGTGAAGACAACTCAAGGTAGGGAGATCTTCAGAGGGGTAGTGTTAGGTTTATTTAAGGGGGGTTTGGGTGTGTTAGAGTAGGGGTATGTGGGTGGTGGGTTTTAATGTTGGGGGGGTTGTATTTTTTTTTTTACAGGTAAAAGAGCCGATTACTTTGGGGCAATGCCCCACAAAAAGCCCTTTTAAGGGCTGGTAAAAGAGCTGGTTACTTGGGAGTTTAGAATAGGGTAGGGCATTTTTTTTATTTTGGGGGGCTTTTTTATTTTATTAGGGGGCTTAGATTAGGTGTAATTAGCTTAAACTTCTTGTAATTCTTTTTTATTTTTTGTAATTTAGTGTTTGTTTTTTGTATTATAGAATAGTTTATTTTATTGTATTTTATTTTAGGTAATTATAGGTAATTTATTTAATGATAGTATAGTGTTAGGTTTAATTTTAACTTAGGTTAGGATTTATTTTACAGGTAATTTTGTAATTATTTTAACTAGGTAGCTATTAAATAGTTATTAACTATTTAATAGCTATTGTACCTTGTTAAAATAAATACAAAATTGCCTGTAAAATAAATATAAATCCTAGATTAGGAGATTAGGGGTTAATAATTGTAGGTAGGTGGCGGCGATGTTAGGAAGTGCAGATTAGGGGTTAATACTATTAATTATAGTGTTTGCGAGGTGGGAGTGCGGCAGTTTAGGGGTTAATACATTTATTATAGTGACGGCGAGGTCCGGTAGGCAGATTAGGGGTTAATAAGTGTAGGTAAGGTAGCGATGATGTTGGGGGGGCAGATTAGGGGTTAATAAATATAATATAGGGGTCGGCGAGGTTAGGGGCAGCAGATTAGGGGTTTATAGGTATAATGTAGGTGGCGGCGGTGTTCGGTCGGCAGATAAGGGGTTAAAAAAATTATTATAGTGGCGGTGATGTGTGGGTGCCTCGGTTTAGGGGTACATAGGTAGTTTATGGGTGTTAGTGTACTTTAGAGCACAGTAGTTAAGAGCTTTATATTCCGGTGTTAGCCCATAAAGCTCTTAACTACTGACGTTTTGGCGGTAGGAGTCTTGTCGGTAGAGGGTCTACCGCTCACTTCTCCCAAGACTCCAAATACCGGCGTTAGGCAGATCCCATTGAAAAGATAGGATACGCAATTGGCATAAGGGGATCTTCGGTAGCCTGGAGTCGCGGTAGGGAAGTGAGCGTTAGACCCTTTCCTGGCTGACTCTAAATACCAGCAGGCGGTAAAAAGCAGCGTTAGGACCCCTTAACGCTGCTTTTGACGGCTAACGCCAAACTCTAAATCTAGGTGATTGAATCTTAGTGGGAAAATTTAATGTTTTTTAGCGTTTAGTTATGAACAATGCTTTCCGTAAGTCTGCAAAGATAAAACTGCTAATAAGTTATCAAACACACATCCGCAAGAAAATGTGATCATGTGAGCGCAATCGCTTTAATGATGGCAACTTCACAAAACACATCAAAAATATATTTAAATACATTTAAAAGTACAGTTACATTCATAATAACACTATGTAATAAAAAGCATTAAATAAATTGCTTAATTTGTTTTGTTTTTTTACAATTACTTTTTTAGAAATACAACACAAAAAATTGTGCTTCCAAAACCAAAAAATTAATTGTATTTCCAAAAAAGAAAAAGTGTACTTCCAAAAATGAAGACTGTACTTCCAAAGGAAAAAAAAAGAATGTTATTTATGATTAAAGATTTGTATTTTAAAAAAAAAAATGTATTTCCCCAAAAAAAAATGTTTTTGTAAATTTAGATTTGTATTTGTGTGCCACAATTTATATACAATGATAAATAATCACACACACTTGCCTTTTTGATAGCAATCGTATTCCATACACAAGGGGCGAGATAGCACAGATTACACAGGTTTCAGCGCCTGTAATTTCACCTTGCACATCGGGATATTACATAAACCCCGCTGGCAGTTCATAAAGTGCTGTAATTCGGATAAACTAGCGATGTCCAGAAATGAGCGTAAATACAAATTTCTGGAGTCGCCAATAACTTAAAGCACTTTAGAAACTGCCAGCGCCTAAGGAAAAAAAAAAAAAAAAACTAAAATCTCCCGTAAAAGTCTAACCCGCCTCCCAAAAATAAACCCAACACTTAAAACCCCTATTTTTGCCATTAAACCCACATCGGAACTAATAGTAAATGTATTAACCCCTAAACTGACAACCCCCCACAACGCAATATGCCTAATTAAGCAATTAACCCCTAATCTGCAATTCACCCACATCGCAATCTACCTAATAAAACTATTAACCCCTAAATCCGCCAACCCAAACATCGCAAACTACCTATTAAAACTATTAACCCCTAATCCGCCATAAACCCACAACGCAATAAACCTATTACACTGTTAACCCCTAATAAATTTATTAAACCCTAAACCGCCAAAGCCCACAACGCAAATAAACAATAACTAAGCCCCCTAACCTAACACCCCCTAAATTATCCCCATTACATAAATTAAAATAAAACTAAATTACAATTAAAATATAAAACCTAACATTACTTTAAAAATAAAAAAACTAATTTAAATTAAGCTAAAATTACAGAAAATAAAAAAAGCTAAAATTACAGAAAATTGTTTTAATAGGTAGTTTGCAATGTTGGGGTTGGCGGATTTAGGGGTTAAAACTTTTATTAGGTAGTTTGCGATGTGGGTGAATTGCGGATTAGGGGTTAATAGTTTAATTAGGCATATTGCATTGTGGGGGGATTGTCAGCTTAGGGGTTAATATTTTTATTATTAGTTCTGAGGATAAGGGGTTAGAATATTTTATTAGTTATTGCGGTGGGGGATTGCGGTTGGCAGGCATGTGGTTGTGCATGCGTTAGGTGTTAGTTATTTTCAGGATGTAGATAGATATTGCGCATGCGTTAGGTGTTAGTTTCTATTTTCAGGGAGTTACGGTGCTCACATACTCAGTGCAAGGCTTGCTGCGTCTTCCTATGTGTGGAGAGGTGAAAATGGAGTAAAATTGCAACATTTTTGCAGCGCAAGTCTCTTGCGCTGAATATGTGATACCTATTTGCAACGTGGTTCTATGTTACCTTATGGGAGTAAAAATAGTGGCCGACGGGTGAAATATACATGTCGCATTTATATGCGGCGCCGTATATGTAATACCAAAATCACATAAAAACCGGTGGCGCCAGCTTTTGCGGGCGACGCCGCATATGTAATGGAGCCCAAGCTGTTGAATTTGAAAAGTTCAAAAGCCCTTGAAGAGCTGCCAGAAATATTCTTATTGACTGGAATACCGGTGTCAAAGTTTCTCTGTTCAAAGTATATGGGGTCATTCCTGACAATAAAGCTTTTAAAGAGCTACCAAATGTGGTAGTGCTTTTGTAAGGTTAGCTTAAAGCTACCTTGTTCCAGTCTTCCTACATGGGAAATGTTTGTATTTTAAAACCACATTAAATGAACTTCGCATTGGCATCCTGATTAGTTTGAATTAACTACTTTGGCACATATTTAACACATCTTGCTTTTGTGTAAAACTGTGCTTGTCCTACGCACCCTGGATAGGCCAAAAAAACAGTTCTATAACCAGCAAATTCCACAAGCTAAATCCATAATTTAGGCTTTTTGCAGCATTTGAACAAATAAAAAAAAATAGATTGCAGTGTTTGCTAAAGGTGTTTACTATCCCTTTAATTACACTTATTGTCGTTGAAATGATATGCCTATACTGTATATATGTATAATTTCACTGACTTATTCAAACAGAATTTTCAAACAGTTCTCAATTTTGACTACACAGGAAAGAAAATAAAAACATACAAATCAAAGTATTTCATCCAACTCGCTATAACTCTTCTCAGGAACCTACGTGTGCTGAATAGAGATATCAGCTTTTGGCTTGGATCCGGTTTAGAGATTTAAGATATCTTTTCACTGTTGACAGTTTGGTTTTTGGGCATCACATTTTTTATCGTATTTCCATGCACAGTTTGCAAAATTAACCTGTTACATAACCAGTAAAAGATGATGTCAGTTTAGGTTTCAATATGTGGGGGATTTAAATATTGAACGTTAAAAATGAAAAAGCAGCACTCATGTTATGACTGATTTCCTTATTAATAGTAAATTGTTCAATGGCAGAAAAAAATCATAGTTGATAGATTTGTTACCTGCCCCTCACCACTCCCCCGAGTTTCAAGTTTGCCTCCTTTATAATTAATGGAGCATCATCTGTCTGCTAATATCTCCTCAACTTTCAAATAGAGAGACATTACTATGAGACAAAATACTTCCCATGGACAGTCTTTATAAATTCTGCTTCCTGGTCCCAAATGTAGGTAAAAAATCTCTACCATTCCTCTTTATTGCCCAGGAATGCCCACAGCCAGCTCCAAAAGACACATTTCATTCTATCCAGCAATTCAACTTTATTTTTACATAAATCATTTTGTAAGCACGTTATCTAAGTGCGTAGGGTGTAATTATTATTAATTTTCACATTGCTAGTGGTTCATATTTGATGGGCAGATATCATGTATTAGACACTTTGCACAACTAAAGATGCTACTGGCAGTAAGGCCCAATAACACTGGAAAATATAGGTGAAGCGATGCTCAATTTGTTCCTTCATTAGAGAAAAACTTGCCTAAAGTCCTCAAGAAATTTTAGCATTTTTGCTATTCCTCCCTTTAATCTGAACTAGAGCCTTTATTTTTTTTATTATTCACCTATGAAAACTAATATATATATATATATATATATATATATATATATATATATATATATATCTAGTGATGTCGCGAACATAAAAATTTGGGTTCGCGAACGGCGAACGTGAACTTCCACAAATGTTCGCGAACCGGTGAACCGGGCGAATTTTAAAACCCACAGGGACTCTTTCTGGCCACAATAGTGATGGAAAAGTTGTTTCAAGGGGACTAACACCTGGACTGTGGCATGCCGGAGGGGGATCCATGGCAAAACTCCCATGGAAAATTACATAGTTGATGCAGAGTCTGGTTTTAATCCATAAAGGGCATAAATCACCTAACATTCCTAAATTGTTTGGAATAACTAACAGGTATGATCAGGTAGTGTAAGGGTTACGCCCGCTTCACAGTGACAGACTAAACTCCCCGTTTAACGCACCTCACTGCATTATTCTAGGGGCAAAGGGAATCACAGCACCACGACCACAACGGCCCCTGCGGGGTGGCCTGCCTCTGTCTGTCATTTTTTTTTTGATTAGTGGTACTATGCGTGCAAGCTACTGTGACAACAGATATGAGTGGCACTGTGCACTGGCAGAAGTTGGCAGAGTAGACGCTGTAGGCCTGACACACACGCTTGCAGACAACTAACTGCTATTCAATCTATTACACCAGATATGAGTTGCACTGGTGTGACACTGTGCCCTGGCAGGCACTGAAACGCACACGTGTGAAGGAAACTGACTGCTATTATTTCACAGTCAAATTTCTAGTTTTTTTTTTTAATGTACACTACTGTTACACCAGATATGAGTTGCACTGGTGTGACACTGTGCCCTGGCAGGCCCTGAAACGCACACGCGTGAAGGAAACTGACTGCTATTATTTCACAGTCAAATTTCTATTTTTTTTTTAACCCCTTAAGGACCAAGGCCATTTTTCAATTTCTTTCCCTTAAGGACCAGGGCTATTTTTACATTTCTTCTGTGTTTGTGTTTAGCTGTAATTTTCCTCTTACTCATTTAATGTACCCACACATATTATATACAGTTTTTCTCGCCACTAAATGGACTTTCTAAAGATACCATTATTTTCATTATATCTTATAATTTATTATTAAAAATATTATAAAATATGAGGAAAAATGGAAAAAAACACACTTTTTCTAACTTTGACCCCCAAAATCTGTTACACATCTACAACCACCAAAAAACAACCATGCTAAATAGTTTCTAAATTTTGAGTTTAGAAATACCCAATGTTAACATGTTCTTTACTTTTTTTGCAAGTTATAGGGAAATAAATACAAGAAGCACTTTGCTATTTCAAAACCACTTTTTTTCAAAATGAGCGCTAGTTACATTGGAACCCTGATATCTGTCAGGAATACCTGAATATCCCTTGACATGTATATATTTTTTTAGAAGACATCCCAAAGTATTGATCTAGGCTCATTTTGGTATATTTCATGCCACCATTTCACCGCCAAATGCGATCAAATAAAAAAAAATTGTTCACTTTTTCACAAACTTTAGGTTTCTCACAGAAATTATTTACAAACAACTTATGCAATTATGGCATAAATGGTTGTAAATGCTTCTCTGTGATTCCCTTTGTTCAGAAATAGCAGACTTATATGGCTTTGGCGCTGCTTTTTGGTAATTAGAAGGCTGCTAAATGCCACTGCGCACCACACGTGTTTTATGCCCAGCAGTGAAGGAGTTAATTAAGGAGCATGTCGGGAGCTTGTAGAGTTAATTTTAGCTTAAGTGTAGTGTAGTAGACAACCCAAAGTATTGATCTAGGCCCATTTTGGTATATTTCATGCCACCATTTCACCGCCAAATGCGATCAAATTTAAAAAAAACTAATTTTTTCGCAATTTTAGGTTTCTCACTGAAATTATTTACAAACAGCTTGTGCAATTATGGCACAAATGGTTGTAAATGCTTCTCTGGGATCCCCTTTGTTCAGAAATAGCAGACATATATGACTTTGGCGTTGCTTTCTGGTAATTAGAAGGCCGCTAAATGCTGCTGCACATCACATGTGTATTATGGCTAGCAGTGAAGTGGTTAATTAGGTAGTTTGTAGGGAGCTTGCAGGGTTAATTTTAGCTTTAGTGTAGAGATCAGCCTCCCATCTGACACATCAGACCCCCTGATCCCTCCCAAACAGCTCCCTTCCCTCCCCCACCCCACAATTGTCCCCGCCATCGTAAGTACTGGCAGAAAGTCTGCCAGTACTAAAATAAAAGGTTTTTAATTTTTTTTAGCATATTTACATATGCTGTGGTGTAGCATCCCCCCTTAAACCCCAACCTCCCTGATCCCCCCCAAAACAGCTCTCTAAATCTCCCCATCTGCCTTATTGGCGGCCATCTTGGGTACTGGCAGCTGTCTGCTATTATTTCACAGTCAAAAAAGTGTTGTTGTTTTTTAAATGTACACTACTGTTACACCAGATATGAGTGGTGGCACTGGGCAAGTGGGCACAGTATACGCTGTGAGCCTGACACACACGCTGGCAGGCAGGCAATTGAAATTAGATTACACAGGAAAAAAAAAAAAGCAGACTGATGTTCTAGCCCTAAAAAGGGCTTTTTGGGGTGCTGTCCTTACAGCAGAGATCAGATGAGTCCTTCAGGACTGTAGTGGACACTGAATACACTAGCTTAGCTATCGATTTCCCTATTAAATCAGCAGCAGCTACACTGTCTCTCCTCTCACTAAGAATGCAGCTTCCGAATGAATCTAAAATGGATGCTGTCCAGGAGGTGGGAAGGTCTGGGAGGGAGGGTCTGCTGCTGATTGGCTGGAATGTGTCTTCTGACTGTGAGGTACAGGGTCAAAGTTTACTCAATGATGACGAATAGGGGGTGGACCGAACATCGCATATGCTATGCTATGTTTGCCGGGAACTATTCGCCGGCGGACTATTCGCAACATCACTATATAAATATATATATATAGCGTTTGCTTATTGGTGGCTACCCCCCCTCCAATATTGTTTCCCTACCCTCTATTCCCCCTCTCCACTCTAGGACCCCCTCTCCCTCCGTCAAGCCCTTTTCAGGGCAATTTTTTTTAGTTTAGGTTTTTTTTTTTTTTCTTCTTAGGCTTTTTTTTATTCTTTTATTGTAGAATGGGTTTGTATTTTTTTTTTTTTTATGTGAAATAGAGCTAAGTCACTTTATGGCAATGCCCTACAAAAAGCCCTTCATATAGGCTATTGTTATAGTAACCTTTATTGTTAGTTTACGTTTTTTTATTTTGACATGTTTTTTTTTTTAAAGGGGTTCTTAGTTTAAATATAGGCATAAATGTGTGTTTTTTATTTTTGGTAGTGTTGTTTTTTCTGTAACGTTAGTGTTTGCTATTTTATGTTTAAAATAATAAAATAACCAATCAAAAATAACAACATTTTAAATTAGATATTGTATTGTATTGAATTGTATTGTATTGAGTACTTGTAAAACGCGACTAATCACCCCTAAGGGTGCTGCTCACTTTATCGACCTCGGGAGGATGAAAGGCTGAGTGGACCTCACTGGGGATCGAACCTGCAACCCTTGGGTTGCTACAGAGCTCAGCCACAGTGC
This sequence comes from Bombina bombina, assembly GCF_027579735.1. Taxonomy (NCBI): domain Eukaryota; kingdom Metazoa; phylum Chordata; class Amphibia; order Anura; family Bombinatoridae; genus Bombina; species Bombina bombina. Next base: position 573,472,614 of record NC_069500.1, on the reverse strand, counting down.
CTTAGCAAGCTGAGCTATATTATTAAAATAATATGCATTATTCATGACAATGAATATAATTTTAACATTGGATATAAATGTAATACTAAAATAAACTATAAACTTTCAACCTTTTAGCAATTACTGAAACCTGGCTATCTTCCTCTGACACTGCTTCCATTGCTGCTCTCACACACGGTGGTCTCCACTTTAGCCACACACCTAGGCCAGGTGAAAGACACGGTGGCGGTGTTGGCATCTTACTCTCCCCCTCCTGCTCCTATCAGTACCTATCCCCATTTCCATCTCTCTCCTTTTCTTCCTTTGAAGTCCACTGCATTCGCCGTTTTCCCCTCTCTCTTTCAGAATGGCAACTATCTATTGCCCCCCTGGACTAACCTCCCAATTCCTTGACAACTTTTCTGCCTGGCTTCCTTACTTTCTCTCTACAAATACACCTGCTCTAATCCTAGGGGACTTCAACATCCCCATTGAAAACCCATCTGCCCCTGCTGCCTCTAAACTTCTCTCACTCACTAACTCCTTCGGCCTCTCACAATCCACCCTATTCCCTACCCACCGCGATGGACACTCGATTGATCTGGTACTTTCCTATCTCTGCTCTCTCTCTGATGTTGCCTGTCACCCATTTCCCATCTCAGACCACCATCTGCTCACCTTTAATCTCACATCTAATTCCTCCTCTGTCTCCCACCCTCACTCCAACTCTTACTCACATATTCAACCTATCCCTTTCTACCGGCTCATTCCCTGCCTCCTTCAAACATGCAAAGGTCGGGGGGCGGAGCTAGCAATTGAAGCAGCAGGACGTATCTTTTTTGAGCTCCTGCCATATGAACAAATAAATCAGTATTTTAAGTAAATTAAGGATTTTTAAACTCAAGCATATTTTGTTATTTACACTCTGGAGAGCAGATCAAATAATATTGGTCACTTTGCGGACTAAAAGGCTTCCCTAACAGCAATACAGTCTGGAGACTACTGGATTTGACGGAGCAGTCCGGGTATAACTTTTGCTAACACTTCTGAAGAGTCCTTTTCTTAATCCCACTAGAATGGACCTAGAAGTCGCCTTGCACAAGTTTGAAGATCATTTTGGCAGTGCTCTGGATGCTCACTTTACAGAGATGAGCCTTTTATTTCTACAACTTAGCGAACACTTCCCCGTGCCACATGACACGCAAGATGGCGGAGACAAGCTAGGAACCCCAAGCACTGTTAGCGTGCAATCCCTACACGCTTCCGAAATCTCTGTGTCTCAGAAAGCAGCCCCTGTGTCAACTGGAGGTCCCAGACAGCGCTACCAACAAGGCAGCGGGAACCCGACAGATAGCCTGAGGATATCAGTCTCCGGATCAACTGCTCCGGTCACTAGCGCAGTAAAAATTATGGAGCTGCGCACCTACCTGGTGGACTCTATGAGAGCGCCATCACACAATATGAACTTTGGAGCTGCCTTAGGTTTCTTGCCCTCCAGACTGTTAGACACCCGCGATCCTCCAACATTACCTAACGGAAGATATGCGTGGAACGTGTCACCTTGGCCCTGCGATCCTCTCTTGCCAGGCAGCCATATAGAGGCCTGTATAATAGCAGCGGCGATAGTCAATCCGAGGGTCCTAAAACCGAGCTCAAAGGCTCTGCCTGAAACCCCTTCTAACCTGCCACATTCCCGCAAAGAGCTTAGGCGTCAGCATACTCCACACCTTGAGACGCTACAGACTCTGCTGCTCGAAGTGACCGGAATCTCCATTCCCCATCTGACACTTCATAATCCTTGTGAGCCTGAGGCAGCTGCTCCATCCGGAGGTCCTGCTGCAGATGTTCAGAAACAGCGTGATCTGTGGAGCCCTCCTCAGCTGATGACCCGATCCTCTAGTGAGTTTTGCTCAGAAGCCATTAACTGCTCCACTTTTATCAAAACCTTCTCCCAGGGGAACCGGAGCTTGCTTGACCGTTTGATCCTAAGAGAAGATGTTTTAGGGATACTCTCCTTCACCTCAGCTCGGCTTACTCAAAGTGCATGGTCATCTGGATTGCACGGAGTGGTTTCCATTCATCACATCAATTCACTGAAAGACTCCTTTGATCCGGGAGGCCACAAGTGGTCCCTGTTAGTTTGACCTGCCTAACCAAACAAGAGGCCTATAATACAGCCGGTCTATTCTTCTCACTGCAGTCAGTGTTATTATAACGATGGCTTGGAACTCTGTGTTTTACTGCCCACAGACTCTCCCCATTTAGCCTGTCAGAAACTGGGAAAAGGCCAAGACTGAGTATTGACTGTATTAATTGGGACTTTATCTAGGTTAAAAGTGGTTTGTTAACAGTATATTGCTTTTATTCCCCGTGTTTGAATATTGAATGCCTCAAGTCAAGTTATATATGAGAGGATATAGGAAGCCCCATCAGTACATAGCCATAATCACCTCATTTAGCATACAGGTCTGAGTAGTATTCAAATAACAGCTAATTGAATGTTACATTTTATTCTTGTGCCTATCGCTAGGTCCCAGAGATATTATTACTATCAACATGCTAAAGTAATTATATGAATACTTTACTTAACACCTCCTGCCAGAATAGCTCGGTACTTAGATAATAGCTTGTTAAACTGCATACAAAAATAATATAGGATCTGTGACACCATTGGGGCTGGCATTTACTTTTCCCAGTATTTAGCTTAAATTGCTTGCTCTTATTGACCTGTCCCATGCAACCCATGTAGTTTCTAAAATCCTGGGAAATACCTTAAGCTTGAAGGATTGTTATTTTTTTTATTTTTTTTTCAATTGAGGATAACATATGGAAGCTGAAGTTTTATTATTAATATTGGTACGCTAGACTTTAGTGCTACTATAATTCTTATAACTATCCCAAACTCAATACTAACATGTGTTGCATTGACTATTTTTATTGTACTATTGCTGCTATTTCTTCCTGTTTGGATTATATTTAATCTCACTGCTTTATTCAACTACTCAAGTCTCTGCTACAGAGCTGATTGGAAACATTGCTTATATTTGTTGTTACTCTAGGTACTAGTGTAACTCCTAGTTGGAGACTTTTAAAGTGATATATACCCCCCAGTTCTCAGGTATAGTCGTTAGACAGGCCATACTTTTATTATACTAAATCCCTTGGGTTCAAAGTCTTTGCTCATCTAAACCCAGAGATAAAGGTTTCTGAGCTTTACATGCTTATAGAGATATGTCAGTTATGGTTCTCTTTCTATTTTGAATACCATCATACAAGCTCCTGTTATTATTTAGTCACTATGCTAGATCCCCTAGCCCTACATGGCTTGTCTTCTGAGTACTCCTGTAGCCCCCAGTAGAGAATTATACATCACAACTTCTCCCTTCTTTCTATGTAAAAGACTAGCAAATAGTTCCTACTTCCATTCCTCAATATCTGAAATGTGGCTATCTTGAACTTTGTCCCCTTGTCTTCGCCATATATTTTTAGTGTTTGGTTTAGTCTCCTGGCTGGATATATGACGCATACATCTAGCTAGTTTCAACATATCTCGCTCACAGACATAAATCAGTCTTCTTATAGTATATATCCTGTTACTACCCTAAATATTTAAACCTATCTTTGCGGTTGAATTTGTTTGTTCTTGTTTGAAATGCACGCTACTTAAATGTCTCCAAACAATATTTTTCAGTTCGAGAGCCGGCATTGGCTCTACTGAGGTCTCTTGATGTATGTTATTAAGGTCACTGTTGGGCTGTGTTAACTGGGAAGGCACGGCTCAGTACACCAGATAAATTAATGACCTCAGTTCGGCGATATATACGTAGTAACTGACAGAATACATGACGATGGAGACATCGGACTATGCAGGGGCCTTATTTGTCTCTGTTTTTCATATATTTAGTTAACCTCCCCGGTACTTATCATTCTTAGGAAATCTCACTTATTTTCGCATACCCCACCTTAAACTTATTTACGATGAGATTAGAATATAGTTATGCTTCATAGTATATTGCAAAGATTTGTGCTCTCAGGATATTTTTGGTTTTGGATCTGACATACTACTTGGCTCCGCCCTCCATCCCCCCTATTCTAGTTTGAGCGGCTTTGGCCCGTTGTATCCCCCTTCCCCATAAAAAAATAGAGCTACCTCCTCCCTAACCTTACCTTTATCTGAATAAACACCTTACTCTTCTTCTTATATAGCTAGGAGAGGACCATTCTTCTTTATATTACGTTGATAATACTCTATAACAAAACTGAAGTCTTTCTATGAGATAGCCCACATGTTATTGTAATGTTTGTGATATTGGAATGTTTTACTTTTCTCATTGTGCTATGTATACATTGATCTGTAAACGTTTTGGGGCATATCCTGTTTTTTTTCCTTGTATTTGCTAATGACTTCAATAAAAATATTTAAAAAAAAAAAAAAAAAACATGCAAAGGTCACCCCCATCCTCAAAAAATCCTCCCTTGACCCTAACTCCCCTGCAAACTTCCGCCCCATATCACTGCTCCCACTACCTTCAAAATTCCTTGAAAAACTATTTTTCAATCGCCTAACCCACTTCCTGTCCTACAACTCATTGCTAGACCCCCTGCAATCTGGCTTCCGTCCCCAACACTCATCTGAGACTGCCCTCACCAAGGTTACTAATGATCTCCTTTCTGCTAAAAACAAAGGCTACTACTCTATACTCATCTTACTTGACCTCTCTGCTGCATTTGACACTGTTGACCATCCCCTTCTCCTTCGGACTCTCAGCTCTCTTGGTCTCTGCGACACTGCCCTCTCCTGGATTCACTCTTATCTCTCTAACAAATCCTTCTCCATCTCTTTTGCTATTGACTCCTCCTCTCTATTGCCTCTGTCTGTTGGAGTACCTCAAGGCTCTGTCCTGGGTCCTCTACTCTTCTCTATTTACACTTCTTCACTGGGTAAACTTATCAACAGCTATGCCTTCAGCTATCACCTCTATGCTGATGATACCCAGATCTACCTTTCCACCCCTGCACTCTCTCCTTCTGTCAATTCTTACATCAGCGACTGCTTATTTGGCATTTCCTCCTGGATGGCCTCTCACCACCTAAAAATAAACATGTCCAAGACTGAACTACTTCTAATTCCCCCCTCTAACTCTACTCCAGTTTCTAATTTTTCTATCACTGTTGACGGCAGCACTATCTCCCCATTACCACAAGTCCGCTGCCTCGGAGTCACGCTTGACTCAAATCTGTCCTTCATTCCCCACATCCAACTGCTCTCTTCATCCTGCCGTAACCACCTACGCAATATCTCCAAAATTCGTCCGTTCCTGAGTGCTGAAACTACTAAACAGCTAATCCACTCCCTGGTAATTTCCCGACTTGACTACTGTAACAACTTACTAACTGGCCTCCCTCTCTCCCGCCTCTCTCCCCTCCAATCCATCCTAAATGCATCTGCCAGGCTAATCCACCTCTCTCGATGCTCTGTTTCTGCTGAACCTCTCTGTGAGTCCCTTCACTGGCTCCCCATTCACAACAGAGTTAAATTGAAAATTCTCACCCTGACCTACAAAGCCCTCACCAATGCTGACCCACCCTACCTGTCCTCACTCATCAACAAATATACTCCTGCCCATCCCCTAAGATCCAACAATGACCTGCTTCTTGCATTCTCTACCATCACCTCCTCTCATGCTAGACTACAGGACTTCTCTCGTGCAGCACCAATCCTCTGGAACACACTTCCTCGAGCACAGCACCAATCCTCTGGAACGCACTTCCTCGAGCTGTCCTCTATCTCCTCACTAATATCATTCTCACCTTTGCATTCCCACCTCCTGTTTCCTATCCTCCTACCCATCTAGATTGTAAGTTCCCACAGGAATAGGGCCGTCAATTCCCCCTGTATTTGTCTGTAAAATTTTATCTTATCGTATTGTTTCTCCATTGTACTGTTACCCATGGGCAGCGCTGTGGAATCTGTTTGCGCTTTATAAATAAAGAATAATAATAATAATAATTTTAACATTGAATATAAATGTAGCAATATAGGGTCTATAGTTATGGAAGGGAGTTTTTTGTATACTTTATATATAGTTTGCAGACATTACTTAGGTGTAGGCATTCTTTGGGAGTTAGCTGGGCATTCCATGGAGAATATAGGGAAGACATGATGTAGGTGTAGGCGATATGAGGAAGTTATAAAGGCGTTTCCGGGGTTGTGTAGCTAATACATGATGCAGATGTAGGCAGTATTAGGGAGATACAGTGGGTATTGAAAATAAACTCCCCCCCCTCTTGAAAATAATCACATTTTGTTGCTTTGCAGCCTGAAATAAAGACAGACAGTTTTTGTTTCTCCATTTTTAATTACTCAGTGCAACTTATAACATCCAAGTGAAAGATATAATAACAACATATCAGACAAAAATAAAGACAATTCAAAAACAGAATCACTGAGTTGGAAAATATTTGCCCACTCTTCTTTGCAGAACTGCTTCAGTTCCATTACATTTGATGGTGACCGTTTGTGGACTGCAGTCTTCAAGTCATGCCATAGATATTCTGGGCTCTGACTAGGCCATGCAAGGACATTCACATGTTTCTCCTTCAACCACTGTGTGGTCATTTTCATGTTGGAAGGTAAACCTTCTTCTCATTGGCAACTTCCTGGCAGAGGGCAGCAGATATTCCTCAAGAATTTGACAGTATTTTGCCCCATCCATTATTCATTCTATCCTGACAAGTGCTCCAGTGCCTGCTGCAGAGAAACACCCCATAACAGGATATTTCCACCTCCATGCTTTACTGTAGGTATGGTGTTATTTAGATGGTGAGCTGTATTGGATTTCCTCCATATTGTTTGGTTTTGAGGCCAAATAATTCAATTTTAGTCTCATCTGACCCTAACACATTTTTCCATGTGGCCCCAGAATCTCCTAGGTGTGTTATGGCAAGGCTTAGTCGTGGCTGCATGTGGCCTGTCTTGAGGAGTGTCTTTTTTCTTGCAACCCTCCCATACAAGCCACATTTGTGGAGAGTTTGTGATATTCTTGTCACATGCACACAATGACCACTCTTTGTCATAAATTCCTGCAACTGCTTCAGAGTTGCTGTAGGCCTCTTGGTAGCCTCTCTGATCAGTTTCCTCCTGGCTGTTTTATCCAGTTTGGAGTGACTTCCTGATCCAGAGAGGGTCTGTGTTGTCCCAAATACCTTCCACTTCTTAATAATAGACTTTCCTGTTCTTCTAGGCATTGATAAAGCCTTTGAAATTTTCTTGTATCCATCTCCTGACTTGCGCTTGTCCTCAACATTATTCCGGAGATCTTTTAACAGTGCCCTGCCACCCATGGTTGATTGTTTGCTTCAGTTGCACTACCAGGGACTGAGATGCTCCAGGAAAGCTATTTTCATGCTGAGCTTATCAATATTCCCACAGCTGATCCCAGTTGAAGGTCAAAGGGCTTTGTATGTGCCGTTTAGAAGGTGATTAGCTACACCTGATTGAGTTTACAAGTAATTTTAGAAAGGGGTTATCCTTTTTCCTACTCAGTGATTCTGTTTTTAAATTGTCTGTATTTTTGTCTGACTTGTTGGTGTTATATCTTTACAAAAAAGAAAGTATTGCCAGCACACTCCAGGATAAATTAAAATAAGTCTTTATTGGGCAACTAAAAAATTAAAAGCGTCCATTCCTAACATCTTTCGGCAATAGATGCCTTAATCATAAGCATGGACTCCAATGAAAAAGTACAAACATTTATAATGCATACCAGTATCTGATAGGTTTCTAAAAATCATGTGACCTTATTATCATACCTAACGACTAAAGGTAGACTAGTGCTAATAAAGAATGGACACAAAACATCTTATAATAGCAAATTATTATAATGAATGGTAAAAATAAATGAAATACCTTTGTTTGATGTATTCTTTCATCTTGCATACTTATTTTTACTAAGATATTAAAGAGACTGAAATGAATTATAAAATTATAGACTCGATAAATTGCAAGCTAATGGTCAAGTAATACATAGCTAAAGATAAAAAACATTTTTATAATAAAGAGGACTAAATTAGAGAAAGTACTATAGGGAAAGCCAACACTAAATAATAATGAATCAAAAAATATATATGCACATATGTGTATGTTAGTCATCATAGGAGTCTGGCTCTCTCAATTACTTTCCACTTGAGAGTGGTGGTCACATTGTTATGTTCCTCTATAAAGTGTGTTGCTAACTCAAAACATTTATCAGATGTTTTGATGTCAGATAAGTGTTCCCTGACTCTTTCCCTTACGTCTCTTGAGGTGCAACCAACATACTGTTTTTGGTTGCAGGTACACCAAATCAAATAGATGACATTTTTTGATCTGCAATTAATACATTCATTGATAGTATATTGCTTGCCAGTGTATGAAGATTCAAAAGAATCAGTCATGTCGCCAAAACCACATGGAATGCACTGCCTATAGCCACATTTATGCATACCTTTGATTTCCAGCCATGAACTTCTGGGATTATTTGTCCTGATCTCACTTGCACACAATATGTTACCTAAAGATACTCCTCTTTTGTATGAGAACGAGCAACCCTGTTTCACTATGTGCTGTAACCCATCATCTGCGGATAACATTGGAAACTGCTTATGTACAATATTGCATATGTCATAATATTCAGAGGAGTATTGTGTAACATAATAAGTAGCAGTGCATTTTTGTATTTGTGTGTTTTTAATGGTTCTATTTGTCAGGAGGCTTGCTCTTTCTAGTTTATCCACTTCATTTTTTGCTCTAAGTATGATTTTTTTGTCATATCCTCTGTTCAGAAGCCTCAAAACCAAATCGTCACCTTGTTTTTTGTAATCACTGGCCTGACTGCAATTTCTCTTTACTCTAATGAATTGCCCTTTGGCTATAGAAGTATCCATTTTGGGCGATTACTCTTGCCGTGTAAAAGGGTATTACCTGCAATTGGTTTTCTGTAAATGGTGGTGTCTATTTCGTTGGTCTGTAGATTAAAACTTAGAATGATGTCTAGATAATTGATACATTGGTTATGGTGCTCATGAGAAAATCTCAAACCAAGTGGATAATCATTGAGATACATTAATAAGTCACTCAAGGTTCTGCACAAGCCTGACCACTCAAACAAGAGGTCATCTTTAAACCGGATGGTATGTCCGAATGATTGGAGCAAAAAGGTTCATGTCCCCATAAATGTACATAGACTCCCACCAGTCCATCATAAGAGTTGCATACGAGGGGGCAAATTTTGCCCCCATAGCTGTACCTCGAACTTGAAGGTAAAATGTGTCATTAAATCTGAAGAAATTATGTGTCAGCAGAAAGTGCGTGACCTCCACAAGGAAATCAATGAATTCAAGTGTGTATTCAGTAAAATTGGTGAGAAAGTACTTAACGGCTCTCATCCTTACTTGATGGGGAATCGTGGAATATAGATAGACAACGTCTACAGTGAGCCAGATATCACTATGGTTACACTTAAAATTGTCGAATTTGTGTAGAACATGTTTTGTGTCTCTCACATAGCTAGGAAGTTTAAGAACAATAGGTTGTAGAATGCTATCCAGCCATTCCAATAACTTTTCACATAATGAGCCTATGCTTGAAACTATTGGGTGCCCTTTTACTTCAACCAAGCTTTTATGGACCTTGGGCAAAATATGGAAAATAGGAATGACTGGTTTAGATACAACTAGATATTCAAAAGTGTCTCTATCACTGTAACCGTTAGCGAGTCCTTGCTCTAAAAGTGTCTTAATTTTTATCTTAAAGGGACACTGAACCCAAATTGTTTTCTTTCATGATTCAGATAGAGCATGGAATTTTAAGCAACTTTCTAATTTACTCCTATTATTCATTTTTCTTCATTCTCTTGCTATCTTTATTTTAACATCAGGAATGTAAATCTTAGCAGCCAGCCCATTTTAGGTTCAGCCCCATGAATAACGCTTGTTTATTGGAGGCTTACATTTACCCACCAATAAGCAAGCATAACCCAGGTTCTCAACCAAAAATGGGCTGCTATGCATCACATTCCTGCTTTTTAAATAAAGATAGCAAGAGAACGAAGAAAAATTGATTAATTAGAGTAAATTAGAAAGTTGCTTAAAATGTTATGCTCTATCTGAATCATGAAAGAAAAAAAATTGGGTTCTGTGTCGCTTTAAAGATATTGGTGGGATTGTGGTTGAGTTGTATAAAATTATCCTTAATATTCAATTGTCTGTTGACTTCATTAGTATAGGAATTAATATCCTACACTACCACACTCCCACCTTTATCCGCTGATTTTATTACAAGGTTTTTATTTTCCTTAAGAGATTCTTTAGCCTGTTTCTCCTCATTATATAGATTGTCCTTAAGATATTTTTGTTTATGAGATAGTTTCCCCAGATCAGTTTCAATATGTTTTTGGTAATTGACCAAAATTTCACCCATAGAGTGAGTTGGGTAAAATATAGGTTTGGGTTTGAAGTCAATGTGGGTATATCTTTCCCTTGGATGTTATAAGTTGCACTGAGTAATTAAAACTGGATTAACAGACACTGTGTCTGTCTTTATTTCAGGCTGCAAAGCATCAAAATGCAATTATTTTCAAGGGGGTAATTCTTTTCAATAGCCACTACTGGGCAATCCAGGGGTAGTTTAGCTAGAGTATAATGTAGGTGTAGGCATTCTGTGGGAGTTATTTGGGAGTTCAAAGGGGAGTAACCTGTGCTTTGATTGGGATACATCAGCAGAAGTGCAATATAGTCCAATCTCTAAAATACAGGTTAAGTGTAGAGTGTCAGCCATGTTTGTCTCACCACCTTTTCAGTGGCAAGACTTTCCAGTGTGAGGCAGTTGGTATAGGTGTAGTTACAGTAAAGACACATTATTTGAAGTTTTCTGACACAGGAACTGTGTGTGGTTTCAGTGAGCTTACTTTCTGAATATTGGAGCCTAAGGGGCCAATTTATCAACGTCTGGCATACATTGGTGAATGCCGACAGCATACGCTGTCGGCATTTAACATAGCACAAACAGTTCTGGTGAACTGTTTGCGCAATGCTGCCCCCTGCAGATTCGCTAGCAGGAGGTGTCAATCAACCCGATCGTACATGATCGGGTGGATTACAGACCGCAGCCTCAGACTGCTACTTCTTAACTCCTCTTTCAGGTGAGCCTGAAGGCTTGCTTGGAAAATGGGCGATTAGGGGCCATTCAGCCGTTGTTAAATTGGCCCCTTAGTCTGAACTTCAAATGAGTAGTAGATTTTTTTTCTGACAAATTTCAAAGTTGTTTCTATTTCCACTCCTTCTATATCATGTGACAGCCATCAGCCAATCACAAATGCATATAAGTATATTCTGTGAATTCTTGCACAAGCTGAAAAATTGTAAATATAAAAAGACTGTGCGCATTAAATTAATGGAAGTAAATTGGAAAGTTCTTTAAAATTGCATGTGCTATCTGTAGCATGAAAGTTTATTTTTGACTTGACTGTTCCTTTAAGACTGGTTCCAGTGTAGCTGAGGTGTTTCATTATGGTATTATAATTTGATATTATAATACTACACTCTGAGTATATGGCAGCTAGGCAAGAATTACACAGAATGCCAACTAAATGAAAAAGTAACTAATAAGGCAAAATTTGACTGAATGTTAAAAGTGAACTCAGTGCAAAATGTAAAAACTCAGATAACCTGTTTGAAAAAGGAAAGACGGTATGTGCTATGGTTGGAAATTAAAGTTGTAATAATAACTCTCAGTATTTTACTTGTCCATTACTTCATATTAACCAAAAAGATTTAAGGAATTGCAGGAAATCATGATCTCATCTTTATTATTATTATACTTTATTTATGAAGCGCCAAAATATTCTGCAGCGCTGTCCATGGATACAATTCATTTAAATAAAACAACATAAGACTTGTAAGAGACAGGACAAAATTTACAAACACATAGAGGAGGGATTGATGGCTCTATTCCCGTGGGAACTTATAATCTAGAATGGTAGGAGGTTGAGAAACAGGAGGTGAGGGCTGCAAGATTGAGAAAGATGTTAATACAGAGTTAGATGAGGGAAATGTTAGGTAAGAGAAATTAATTTATTATTTAGTTGGGTTGTAGGCTTCTTTGAACAGAAAAGTCTTCAGGGAACATTTAAAAAAAGAAAGATTATAGGTCAAAGCCTGACAGCATGAGGGAGAATGTTCCAGAGGGTACGTGCTGCACGACAGAAGTCCTGCAGTCTAGCATGAGAGGAGGTGATAGTCGCGGATGCAAGGAGCAGGTCATTGTTGGATCTTAGTGGGCAGGCTGGAGTATACTTGTGTATTAGAGAGGATAGGTAGAGGGGAGCGGCGTTGGTGAGAGCTTTGTATGTAAGGGTGAGAATTTTGAATTTAATTCTGCTGTGAATGGGGAGCCAATGAAGGGACTCACAGAGAGGTGCAGCAGATACAGAGTGATGGGAAAGGTGGATCAGCCTGGCAGAGGCATTTAGGATGGATTGAAGGGGAGAGAGGTGGGAAAGAGGAAAGCCAGTGAGTAGGTTATTGCAATAGTCAAGTCGGGAAATAACAAGGGAGTGAATTATTTGCTTTGTGGTGTCAGCGCTCAGAAAAGGGTGAATCTTGGAAATATTGTGTAGATGGTTGCGGCAGGATGTAGAAAGAGATTGGATATGGGGGACGAAGGATAGATTTGAGTTAAGTGTAACTCTGAGGCAGCGGACTTAGGGCAATGGGGAAATGGTGATGCCGTCAACAGGGATAGAGAAGTCAGAAGTCAGCGTAGAGCTTGAGCGGGGGATAAGAAGGAGCTCAGTCTTGGACATGTTAATCTTTAGGTGGTGAGAGGCCATCCATGAAGAAATACCAGATAAGCAGTCACTGACATGAGAAAGGACAGATGGAGAGAGAGCTGGGGTGGAGAGGTGGATCTGGTTGTCATCAGCATAGAGGTGATATTTGAAGCCATAACTGTTGATAAGTTTACCCAGCAAAGAAGTATAGATGGAGAAGAGTAGAGGACCCAGATCCTTGAGGTACTCCAACAGACAGAGGCATAGGAGAGAAGGAGTCACCAGCAAATGACACAGAAAAAGACCTGTGAGAAAGATAGGTGTGAATCCAGGAAAGAGCAGTGTCACAGAGGCCAAAAGAGCTAAGGGTCTGTAGGAAGAGGGGGTGGTCAACTGTGTCAAAGGCAGCTGAGAGGTCAAGTAAGATGAGTATAGAGTAGTGGCCAATATTTTTAGCAGAGAGAAGAACATTATTAAGCTTGGTACGGGCAGTCTCAGTTGAGTGTTTGGGGCGGAATCCAGATTGCAGGGGTCAAGCAAAGGGTTGGTGGACAGGAAGTGAGTTAGGCGATTGTAAACTAGTTTTTAAGGAGTTTTGATGTAAGTGGAAGCAGTGATATGGGACGGTAGCTTTCAGGAAAATAGGGGTTGAGGGAGGGTTTTTTGAGTATTGGAGTGACTTTTGCGTGTTTGAAAGAAGATGGGAATGAACCGGTAGAGAGAGATAGGTTGAAGATATGAGTAAGAGCAGGAGTGAGGGTGGAAGACAGGGAGGGTATTAGATGAAAAGGGATAGGGTCGAGCGGGCAGGTAGTGAGGCATGAGGAAGATAGTGAGGAAGAAACTTTATTCTCAGTGGCTGGATGGAAGATGCAGAGAGTGGCAGAGGGAGTAACTGGGCCTGTTGTTGGAATATTGCAGGTTGGTGTTGGGATGTACCTTCGGATAGTACGTGTTTTGTTTAAAAAGTAGTCTGCCAGGTCTTCAGCACTAAAGACAGATGGGTGGGTGGAGCAGGTGGGTAGAGGAGAGAGTTAAAGGTGGAGAAGAGTCGTTTAGGGTTTGAGGAAAGAGTAGATATGAGAGAAGAGAAGTAGGTTACTAAACCGACAATTCATCCGTCATTTTAGATGCGGCTAAACTCGCCATTACTCGCCGCAGGCGAAATGGTGTCCGCTGTTGCTATGTACTAATAATCCCACAATAAATAGACACGTCTAGCCCGCCGCGAGCAGTGGCGGAATATTGATAAATTTGACGCCTCGCTCACCGCGACTAAGCTGATGTACTTAACTTTCAGTTGAATTGTCTGGCCAATTGTTAACACGTAACATGTAAGGTGTCATGAACGTCATAGTAGTCACGGGAATAGAATTTTGCTCCTATAAATGTACAACTTTTCTAAACAACTTTATTATTGTTCCAAAATTTTTGGAGAGCGCTCTTTTTTGTGATCTTTATTTACAAATTCGATATGGCTTCATCTGGATCTGAAACCGCTTCAAAATCCAAGAATCCTCACTTTTCTCATCAGCAAAACGTCGTTTTGATTGACATGATTATTGACTCTTATGATTATTTGTCAAACAGACAAATTTTTCTAGGAGGAAGCAGATCTGGCAAAGGATCAGCAATGCTGTTAGTGCCCAGGGTCCAGGAAAAAAGGATGTCGATCAGCTGAAGAAGCGTTACAACGACATTAAACGTTTCGCCAAAGCTAAATTGGCCAGAGAAAAAAATTTGGCACGTGCTACCGGAGGTGGACCAGCATATGTGGCAGACCTCAATGATTATGAGCAGAAGCTTGTTCAGCGTCTGGGACCAGAGATCATCACTGGCATAACGGATGATTGTGACAGTGATTTAAGAGGTAAATGTACAACATAATTGACGCAATTTTTTTTTTAAATTATGATAGGTCATTGTCTCCAATATATATTTCTTTAAAATAACATTATCTGACTTCTTACGCTTCAGTATCTGAATCTATATAGGCCATTTAGGCCCCAAATACTGTAATCATTTATGTCGCATATATGTATAAGGGATTGTACAATAATAGGGTTGTTATACTGCCTTTTTTTTAAAGGTCTAACGGAACTATAGATTTGTTGATTATTAATATAGTGATTAATATAGTGATCCCTAAAGATAACACCCATGTGTTTATTTACAAACCAGTATTGCATAGAAACCTTAAAGAGATAATGACAATAGAAATAATGTAATTTGAAACTATTAAAAAAATATTGATGTTGTGTAACATGGTATGTCCGACATTAATGAGACTAACCCCAGATCACATGCCTTCTTAAATTTCTGATCTATTGACTTCCATGTTGTGTTATTTGACTATAGAATATTATTTTTAACATCTTTCAAAATTGTTCTCCGCTTTATAAACATATACTTTTTTCAGATATAGCTATGCAAATAGTTGACGCAGTCACATGAACCATCTATGTGCATCAACCAATGATCATTTACTGTGCCTGTATCCAATGAAGGCAAAAACATAATACAATTAAATATTTTTGAAAAAGCATTTTCTTATGCGATTTGTAAAGGAAATTTTATTTGTTCATGTCCCTTTAAAGGGCCACTAAACCCAAAATCTTTTTTTAATGATTCAGATAGAGAATAGAAATTTAAACAACATTACAAATTACTTTCATTATTTCTTTGGCTTCATTTTCTAGATATTCTTAGTTGAAGAAAAAGAAATGCACATGGTGAGCCAATCACACGAGTCTTCTTTGTGCAGCAATCAAATGCTTTTCAACAAAGAATATCAAGAGAATAAAACAAATTAGATAATATAAGTAAATTATAAAGATGTTTATAACTGCATTCTCTTTCTAAATCATAAAATAAAAAAGGTGGGTGGCATGTCCCTTTAATGATTGAGCCTTCATTCACTGCTGTGATTATTATTATTAACACTTTTAGCTTTCAGTTTAAACTAGAAATAAAAATAAACCTAACGTATTTTTTTTTTTATTTTTTTTTTTTAAAGCAACGCCAACAACACAAGCAGAGCCTGTGAGGAGTAACAAAGTGCCCACTTGTGCTACTTCATCTTCTGCGGTTTACAGACCACCCAGTTCAGCTGTTTCCAGACCTTCGGCCAGTTTTACACATGGCCAATTAATATGCTCCACATCTAATGTTACACACACAACTTCCTCGGCGGACACACTTCCTGATGTAAGGACCAGCACTCCAGAAACTGGTGTTGGTAGAGCAACTGGTAAGTACTTTACAAATGAATAATTTCAATGTTGTGTGTTTTATCTCTTTTATTTATCAATTTTTTTTTTTTTTTATTATTTTTTTTAAATTTCAAATGTCATTATTGACATATTCGAGTTCGAGATCTTTTACAGATGGAATGTAATTTGAAGGACAAATAGCAATGATCATAGATTTTCATGAAAGGGACACTGTACAAATTTTTTTAAATGAGGATTCGTGTAGAGCATGCATGCAATTGTAAGCAACTTTCTAATGGGTTTAAATGTTATCATTACTTTCTTTTTGAAAATTGATCATAGTATTACATTAGAAAGTTGATTGAAATTCCATGCTATATATCTTATTCTCAAAAATATTATTTTTGCTTCAGTGTCCAGTTAATTGCAAAGTACATTTCCATTAATAATTTTCCAAATAGAAATTTCACTGAATGTAATAGCGTTTGAATATATGGTTACATTGACTAAAAAACCTTTTTATTTTATTTATTTATTTATTTTTATTTTATTTATTTTTTTATAGGTGATTTGGGACGGCTTTTCCAGCGATTGCCTGGACATTCATCTCCATTATTTGATGGTATGTATCACATATGTATATATATATATATAATATAACAAATTGGTGTATGACGGTTGTATCTGCTCTCTCCTTCTATTCTATTTCTGCAAGTGTTTTTAGAACATTTTATTTTTATTTACTAACAATTTGTTATGTCTTGATCTAGAAGAAGAAAACTCATCAAGGGAGATCACTATCAATCTCATGCCGATAGTGGAAAATCCCATTCAAGATGAACCACCAGGAGGGCATGATGGAAGCGAGACTCCAGATATTCTTGAAGATTTTGGAGATGCGCAACCAGATGAAATTCACACACCGGAAAACCTTGAGGAACCTGTTGAAACACAGGCACCACCAATTGCACTGCAAACAGGTGGTCTAAATATTGACAATACACCGGCAGAAGGACTATTGGCCGATGTTGGATTGAGGGAAATGTTGACACTTGCAAGGCAATACAGAGAGGACCACAGAGAAATGCAAAATATTATTAACACTAATATTGACCGCTGGGCTGCTCTGTCAGAAAAAAATGTTGAACTAGAAATGCAAAGGTTACAGATTGAAATGCAGAAATTACAGCTGCGAAGAGAAATGTTCCAGTGGCAGAGGCGGATGGATGAAGAGAAAAACCAGCAAATTAACAGAGCTTTAACCATCAGTGAAAGGACATTACAATCTCTGTTGACTATTGTCAGTGAAAGGGAGGGTACAACAGACCCAAAGAGGCCACGTCTAGAGTGAACATTTAATTTATTATTTATAACACTATATTAGTCACTGTTAATTTTTTTTCATCGATATATTCTTTAATAAGTTAGTTTTTGTGTTCTTTAAGTTTAAAATGTTATTATTTAATAAAGACAAATTTTTTTATGCCCAAAAAAAAGTTTATTTACATAAATTCAAAATCACTTTTGATTCTTCAACACAAAAGTTTTTCTCAGTTATTAATTGTCATTCTTCTGACAATCATCATGACAAAACAAAAAATGAAATCAAATAACATATTTACGGTATAAAAAATCTACTTGCTCCATTAACATTCCCAAAGTTGCCCTAATTTTAGAAATTTTTTGTTTAACATGATCTTCAAGACAACTCTGAGTACTTTTGTCTGCAGTTTCAATAGTTGATGTTGAAGATAAATCTGTAGAAAAATAAATGCAAAGCAAATTTTAATTCAATTTTCATATATATATGCAATGTATGATAGGGTTTTTCATCACAAATATTACCTCCTGATGTGCTGTTATCTAGGTTATCTACTATATTGGCTTCTACACTTATGTTCCCTCCTTCTACACTTATGCTCCCTCTGAGCCAACTCCTATTTGAAATATACAATATGTATTAGTTAAAACTTTGATTTTCTTAGATTTAAGATTACTGAGTATGAAACATACCTTTATCTACCATCATTGTTGGTAAAACTTCTATCCTTGGTTGAGTATCATCTGAACTCAAGGCTTCAAATATTGGCACACTATCAGGATTTTGAAATTCTTCCATTTCCATACTATTTTCCATGTCTTCCATGGTAATATCTATGAACGTAATTACAAAGATAAAGATAGAAAACTATTAAATCAAAAACCTAGGATATATTATTTAAAACTATAATAATAATCATTAAAAGGGACATTGAACCCAGTTTCTAAGTTTCATGATTCAGATAGTGCATGCAATTTAAATAAACTTTCTATTTTACTTCATTCTTTTTGTATCTTTATTTGAAAAGCAAGAATGTAAGTTTAGATGCCAGCCCAATTTTGGTGAACCAACTGTGTTGTACTTGCTAATTGGACAGAACCAATCAAAAAGTGCTGTCCATGGTTCTCAACAAAAAATTGGCTGGCTCCTTAGCTTAGATGCCTTCTTTTTCAAATAAAGATAGAAAGATAATGAGGAAAAAATGATAATAGAAGTAAATTAGCAACTTGATTAACATTGCATGCTAAAACTTTTTAAGCCAAAACCTAAAATATATGATTTAAAAGTTAAATAATAAGTCATTACCTGTCTGTGTCTTTTTATGAAAAATTTCATATGGATTTGGAGATAATTCAATATCCAATAGTGTTATTGGCAAAGGTGGAGAAAGAGCTTCACTTCTGGGTGTTTGCACCAACATTGACCTTAGGTAGCGTGGTGGGTGTTCACACTTCATTCTCCTACTTCTCATATCTATAAACATATATATAAAAAAAATTTGGAATTAAAAAAATAAATTTAATTATTCAAAGTAATTTTTTGTTTTCCAAATATTCAGTTCTGCATGCTTACTTTTCTAACATGTTTCAATGGTATATAGTAATATATTTATATTTTATTCTACTAACTCAGTTCTGCATGTTTCAATGGTATATACTAATATAGTTATATTTTACTCTACTAACTCATTTTTGTATGCTAACTTTTCTAACCTTTTAAGTGTATATAGTAATATAGTTAAATTTTAATCTACTAACTCAGTTCTGCATGCTTACTTTTGTAACTTTTTGCAATTGTATATACTAATATAGTTAAAGTAACACTCAGAAAATAATATTGTCCTGGATTCGTCAATGATGACGCAGTTCAAAAATAACACCCTTTTTTTTATATTATAAAAAATTATTTCATATATAATTTTGGAACTTACATGTCCTTATCAATCTCGAATCGATTTATTGTACTTCGGTTCTCTTCTCTTCAAATCACTATATTTTCTAAGACACTGTCGTCTTGTTCTTTAAATTTTTGAAATACGATGCATTCTTCTCAGCATCTCGTATATATTTTTGTCTCTGCATTCCTGTCTCACTCCCCTCACACCACCAATCCGTTTAGGGAAATATTTATCCATGGCATAAACTAATATCACCAATTCTCCAGCACCAAAAGGTTCAGGACGCGACATGTTTGACGATGACGTGATTAATCGTTATGTCAATCATTAGCGCATTGATATAGATATGTATCCCCGAAAAATAGAAAAAAATATAATGTATATGTAGATTAATGTATTTTATGAAGGTTTGTAAATATCGATGTTTATAGTTATTACAAATGATATTTGGTTTCTTTACATTTTCTTTGTTTCAGATGTGTTGATATGTATTAAAATTTAATTTGGTTTACAATTGTTATTTTGTTTCTAAACATTTTCTTTGTTTCAGATGTGTTTATATGTATTAAAATTTATTTTGGTTTACAATTTTTATTTTGTTTCTAAACATTTTATTTTTTTAAGATGTGTTTATATGTATTAAAATGTACTTTGGTTTACAATTTTTATTTTTTTTCTAAATATTTTCTTTGTTTCAGATGTGTTTATATGTATTAAAATTTATTTTGGTTTACAATTGTTATTTTGTTTCTAAACATTTTCTTTTTTTTTCATATGTGTTTATATGTATTAAAAGTTACTTTGGTTTACAATTGTTAATATATAATGTTTAAAGATTGTAATTTTGTAATAAAATAATTTATTTGCCATTATTTTCTATATGCCACTATTCTTTTAACAAATCTTGAATGGAAAAATATATTATTAAGGATAAGAAAATAAGTGTTAAGAGTAAGCCCTTAAGGTATTTATTTGAATATGGGAAAATCTAGTAGCTGTTAAAAATTGAGGTTAGAATAAAACAAAGCAAATTAGCAAGTCTTTTTAACTCAAAAATCCTATCTGATAACATAAAGCACTGTTGAATATACTGTCGCTTGTTACAGCTACAATTCAATGACACAATGCAATGAATTGGGGGGAATTAACTCGCCCATAAAGAGGAAAAGAATAGTATATCAGCTTAAAAAATCCGCCCCCGGTATAACACTATTACAAGAGACACATCTGAATCAGATAGAAGCGGCCAAATTAAGAATGGGATGGATTGGTGAGGTAGTAGCAGCCCCAGCGTTTGGTAAAAAAAGAGGAGTAGCCTGCCTCTTCAATAAAAAATTAGAATATCAGATTAAATCTCAGATAATAGATAAGGAAGGCAGGTTCTTAATTCTTAATTTATCTATACAAGAACGTAGGTTCACCATTTGTAATATCTATGCTCCAAATGAGCACTGTCCACTGTTTTGGAAGAATCTTTTTGCTAAACTTTTAGACTTTATAGATTCAGAGTTGATAATTGGAGGGGATTTCAACAGCGTAATTAATCCATACCTGGATCGCTTTAAACATACCCAGATTAACAGATATCGTAGGGAAGCAGAAGGTTTAACTAAATTTGTCAAAAGCTTGAAATTGAGGGATGTATGGAGATTACAGCACCCAGATGAGAGAGCATATACGTGCGAATCAAAATCACACAAAAAATTTTCAAGAATTGATATGTTTTTAATTAGTGAATCGCTTCTAGGTGCTGAGATTAGGACAGATATTGCTAATATCGTGATCTCGGATCACGCTATTATTTCTCTAGTAATAAGTCAGTACAAGGTTGAACAGAGTAAAAAGCTGGCGTTTTTATTTCCCTCTTTTCTAGTATCCAATATTAAATTTAGGAATTGGATGCAAGCTAAATGGAGAGAGTTTTTCTATTTTAATAAAAATTATCTATCAAAGATAGAAACTTTCTGGGAGACCTTAAAAGCCTTTTTCAGAGGACAGATCAAGTCCTATATGATAGCAAGAAAGAAAGCCATAGGTAAGAGGGAGATTCAACTAGCTAACCAGCTCAAAAACAAGTATGCGAGATATCTAGAAAATCCCATAAAGCTAAATTGGTCCAATTATCAGAATGCGAAGCTAGAAAGAAACCTTTATAAATCAACAGGTATCAAAATCTGATGTTAATAATTATTTAAGATTTAAGAGGTTCTCACCTAAATTAGCTAAATCTATGGCCAACCTAGTAAAAATTAAGGAAAAAATAGTAGTAATCCTGGAGATTGTGAATAAAAGTCTTTATTTAAACAAACAGTGTTTAAAAGCGAAAGGCAACACACAGATAAAAGCAAACCAGGTGTGGCACTGTCTGGCTTACGCGTTTCAGCTTGGAGCCGTAGTCATAGCCTGTAGTGCTATGTGTCACACCTATAATATACCCATACCTAAAATCTAATTGGTTAAGAAAAAGAAGACACACCTGTTGCTTAACTACTCTATACAATACTAAATAATACACAGACCTCCTATGCAATTAGAGCACTTAGCTAACATACTGATATACTAAATCTTGAAAAGTGAAAAGTAAAGTAAAGCAGATAGAATACACACGATTTGAACAATATTAGAGAAATTTCTAATCTACTGAAACATAAGCCTTACATATATTAGAGAATCAAATGTACAATACAATATATGCAAAGTATTGAGAAACAAAAAAGCAAAGAATAAGAGTAGATACATCCTATATACCCTGACCCTCAGCATAATCCAAAATAATCTCAAAGGCATAATAGTAAGTAAGTAAACTTGTTAGATCACTCTCGGAATACTAAAGGGGGGGCAATTGCTTAAACTCAATGCTAAATGTATATTCTAAAGTAAGTCTATACTAATATTTTAACGTATTAGGTACTACTGTATGCATGAAACGCATATATAAGTGAGGCTTGATGTAATTGATACATGGTTAACATTATGGTACCAGGGGGATTACCATAGATTCATAATATCATACTTCGAGTTGAGACCATTAGGGATACGGGTGCTCATTGTGAAAATCCAATGTGCCTCTCTCAACTCAAGAAGACGATCAATGGAACCCCCTCTTTTGGGTCTGTAGACCCTTTCTATGGCACTCCAGGAAAAGGAAGACAAATTGCCCCCATGATACACCCCAAAGTGCTGAACTACAGGGGTGCTGGATTTA
Source organism: Bombina bombina (assembly GCF_027579735.1). Lineage (NCBI taxonomy): Eukaryota > Metazoa > Chordata > Amphibia > Anura > Bombinatoridae > Bombina > Bombina bombina. The sequence continues at coordinate 573,450,191 of NC_069500.1, read as the reverse complement.
GCTGTATTGAAAGAGGAAAGATGTTCCCTAATTCTAGTGTTTACATCTCTGGAGGTGAGACTTATGTATTGGATTTTGCATATTGAGCAATTGAGAACATAAATCACATTTGTGCAAGTGCAATTTAAGAGTGTTTTAATGTTAAACGTTTTTCCTGTAACGTAACTGGTAAATGTGCTCCCTATGTGAACAAACTCACAGGGTTTGCACTTCTTATGGCCACATTTATGAATGCCCTGGTGTCTGATCCAGGCACATGCTTGATTAGTGTTAGTGGGCAGAATAGTGGGAGACAACAGAGATCCTAATGTGGGCCCTTTCTTATATGCACACCTGACCCCCCTTTTTACTGTTTCAATTAGTTTATCATCCGCTTTAAGTATATTGAAATGTTTACGTATGATAGAACAGATGTCATTCTATTGTCTACTATGTGTAGTGACAAAGTTCACGCCATCAAATTGCTTCGAATCAGTTCTCTGTCTGTCATCCAGAAGACTAGCTCTGGTTTTAAGATTAACTGTATGTTTGGCCCTACAGATGGCTTTTTTTGGGTATCTACGTTGATATAACCTGGATTCAAGATCTTTGGCAAGTGTCTTGAAATCACTGTCATCTGAACAGTTCCTTTTGAGCCTGATCATCTCTCCCTTAGCAATCGCTTCAGGGACATGTTTCGGATGACAGCTCGTACCAAACAGGACAGAATTCCCTGAGATGGGTTTCCTTTAGGAAACTGTTTTTACTTTACCATTGGGTAGTCCTATTAGAGTAAGATCTAAGAAATTGGCACTTTTGTTAAGGTATGAGCAGAATTCTTCTGCCTGCTGTTGGGTACCTGTCCAAATAAAAATCAAATCGTCTATATATCTTTTGTATGTGGATATATAGACGCGGAAGGGGTTACTATCTCCAAAGATGTGGAAAAATTCCCAGAACCCCAGAAAGAGGTTCGCATATGAGGGGGCAAATTTTGCCCCCATCGCTGTTCCACATCTCTGGAGATAGTACACCCCCTCAAACACAAAAAAATTATGTGTTAGGAGGAACCCTACCACTTTCACAATGAAACAATTGAAATCTTCAGTGTAATTTGCAAAGTTGTCAAGGAAAAAACATATGGCCTTCAGACCTATGTCATGAGGTATACAGGAGTAGAGTGAAACAGCATCCACAGTCAGCCATCTGGATTGAGATGTCCAGGTAACATCATCCATTAGCTGCAAAACATGTTTAGTATCTCGCAAATGCGAGGGCAATGAAGTTACCATTGGCTGTAGGATGCTGTCCACCCACTCACATAGATTACACAACAGGGAGTCCACTCCACTCACAATGGGACGACCCTTGACTTCAGAGAGGGACTTGTGAACCTTGGGAAAATGGTGAAAAGCGGGAATCCTTGGAAAGTCAGGGACCAAATATGCAAACGTTGTCGAATCAATGTAGCCTGCTTCCATTCCCTCATCCAAAAGATCCACAAGTTCCCTCCTGAAGACAGAGGTGGGATCACCTTTTAGGATAGAATAATCATCCTTGTTATTAAGTTGCCGTAATGCTTCAGCAATGTAAGCTTCCCAGTCAAGAACAACAGTCATTCCACCTTTATCTGCTTTTCTTATAGTGATACTGGAATTATCTTTTAACTCTTTGACTGCTGTTCTTTCCCTGAAGCTTAGGTTGTTCTTGGGTCGTTTATTAGATTGTTTAAGGGCAATAAGATCCTGTTCCACCCTATTGTAGAAAGTTTCCACAATATTTCCCCTGACCTGTATAGGGTAAAAAGTGGATTTGACCCTCCTAGAGGGGCCTCTACTGTTTAAACGTTGCGAATAGTGTGTGGACTCTGACTGTAGTTGTTGCAGAGAAACCACATCACAAGTTTGTGAAAAAGAGAGAGATTCAACGTGAGTTGAACCCCCCTGTTGTTCACTATCATTAACCCCATTAGTGGTGGCAAAAAAACTTTTTCAAAGTGATATTCCTAATGAATTTGTTTAAATCTAGTAAGGTTTTGAACACATCAAAATCATTCGTGGGTGAAAAATTTAAACCCAAACTCAGTACCTTCAATTGGTCAGTGGTAAGCGAAATGGATGAAAGATTAATGACATTATTATATGTAGTATTTATTTGTACTTTGACATTGGTTTGGCCTGTCTCAGCGGGTATCTCTGTTGTCCCTGTGAATTGTGATAAACTTGTTTCTTGGGTTTGGTCCCCCCCCCCTTGTGTGAAATCTGTTCCTGGGGAAAAACCTGTTCTATAAGACCTGTGTTCCCTGTTGGTACAGAGTTATAATGTGTGCCAGGCTGAGGTGCAGAAATAGGGTACATCGGATAATTTGAGTTAACAGTTGAAGTGTGCAGTGTCTCAGCTGGGTGTATCATAGGGGCAGTTGCATACCTATGACCAGATTGTAAGTTACTCTGTGTTTCTCCTACAGACTGAGGTTTAAGGGTAATAGCACTAGCAGTTAGACCTGATGTTTGAGTATTGAGTGTTTCGTCACTGCCATCAGTGCCATATTCTGTGTCACTTCCAGTAAAGGTTACAATTCTAGTATCATTTGTCTGTCTATGTCTATTCCTCTGTCCCCTTCCTCTTCTCCCAAACCTTGGCTGATTTTGTCTAAAAGTGGACCTCTGTTTTTTGCTCCATATATATACTGTATTGTTAAGGTAATCATTCTTGTCTCTCAAAAATTTAGTGTGTTTCCTCTCCATAATAGTGGATCTGCTAGTGGCTAGTATACCTCTGAGGATATTATCAAATTTAACAAAGTCTGAAGCTGTACTACGTAAGTTAAGTTCTGCCTGTAACTCTGCAATTTCTGATTTGATTTTTTCAAGTTGTTTAACCTTATATTGTAACATAAGAAGCATCAAGTTAAGTGAACAATTTGACAGAACTTGATTCCATTGCTCCACAAAGTCTTTGTCATTACAGTCCACATCAAAAGTGGGGAATTTGAAAATTCGTAGGCCTCTGGGAATCATTTGTAATGACCAGTATTTTTCAATAGTCCAAATGTCCCACTGAATTTTAGACTCCTTAATAAGCAGATTCTCCATCATGTCAAAGAGTGAACTCAGAGTCAATACACTCTTATCCTCAGAGAAAATCACTTCACTGTTTACAGTCCCTTCATGTCTTGCTGTGTAAGGCATCAGGGAATAAAATTGCTAACTAGGAGGTTGTATAGAGGTATGAGCCATTTCGTCCATATTGCTGTGGGGAGCCCAGAACTTATAAATGTGTGTGTGTAGGTTATGCTACTACTGAGTGTTGGTACCACCAGTAAGTACCCAAATAAACAATCATGCAACAAAATGACTCAGTAGTGCAAAAGTAATGAATGTAGTGAGTTACGTCACTTTAAAACAGCTACTATTAGGTAGATAATGAGCGATGGACCAGCCTTCAAATGGAATACATTATAACAATTTCCAATGCTGCAACGTCTGTTGCCCAAGTCAATACCCCCACTGCTGCCCAAGCATTTACCGGTATATATATATATGGATCTCGGATGCATGGGTACCTTGTACCTCAGTCGAGTGCTCGTCCTTCTGCCGGCTCTGCTGCTTGGCGTCCTCGTGGGTCTGGGTATGAACAGCGTCTCTCCACTTTCGGCAAGCGCCGAATCCTATTGGCTGGTTCTGATGTCGATCATCAGGGACCAATCTGTAATGCCAATCAAGCTGAAGATTCACCTGTAGCTGTAGGATGAAAACACACACCTCCCCACAGCGCGATCATCCAGGAATCACTGGCAATGGCATAAGGAAAAAATAGTAGTAATCCTGGAGATTGTGAATAAAAGTCTTTATTTAAACAAACAGTGTTTAAAAGCGAAAGGCAACACACAGATAAAAGCAAACCAGGTGTGGCACTGTCTGGCTTACGCGTTTTGGCTTGGAGCCGTAGTCATAGCCTGTAGTGCTATGTGTCACACCTATAATATACCCATACCTAAAATCTAATTGGTTAAGAAAAAGAAGACACACCTGTTGCTTAACTACTCTATACAATACTAAGTAATACACAGACCTCCTATGCAATTAGAGCACTTAGCTAACATACTGATATACTAAATCTTGTAAAGTGAAAAGTAAAGTAAAGCAGATAGAATACACACGATTTGAACAATATTAGAGAAATTTCTAATCTACTGAAACATAAGCCTTACATATACTAGAGAATCAAATGTACAATACAATATATGCAAAGTATTGAGAAACAAAAAAGCAAAGAATAAGAGTAGATACATCCTATATACCCTGACCCTCAGTATAATCCAAAATAATCTCAAAGGCATAATAGTAAGTAAGTGAACTTGTTAGATCACTCTTGCATTGCACACCATTGCCAGTGATTCCTGGATGATCGCGCTGTGGGGAGGTGTGTGTTTTCATCCTACAGCTACAGGTGAATCTTCAGCTTGATTGGCATTACGGATTGGTCCCTGCTGATCGACATCAGAACCAGCCAATAGGATTCGGCCGAAAGTGGAGAGACGCTGTTCATACCCAGACCCACGAGGACGCCAAGCAGCAGAGCCGGCAGAAGGACGAGCACTCGACTGAGGTACAAGGTACCCGTGCATCCGAGATCCATATATATATATACCGGTAAATGCTTGGGCAGCAGTGGGGTTATTGACTTGGGCAACAGATGTTGCAGCATTGGAAATTGTTATAATGTATTCCATTTGAAGGCTGGTCCATCGCTCATTATCTACCTAATAGTAGCTGTTTTAAAGTGACGTAACTCACTACATTCATTACTTTTGCACTACTGAGTCCTTTTGTTGCATGATTGTTTATTTGGGTACTTACTGGCGGTACCAACACTCAGTAGTAGCATAACCTACACACACACATTTATAAGTTCTGGGCTCCCCACAGCAATATGGACGAAATGGCTCATACCTCTATACAACCTCCTAGTCAGCAATTTTATTCCCTGATGCCTTACACAGCAAGACATGAAGGGACTGTAAACAGTGAAGTGATTTTCTCTGAGGATAAGAGTGTATTGACTCTGAGTTCACTCTTTGACATGATGGAGAATCTGCTTATTAAGGAGTCTAAAATTCAGTGGGACATTTGGACTATTGAAAAATACAGGTCATTACAAATGATTCCCAGAGGCCTACGAATTTTCAAATTCCCCACTTTTGATGTGGACTGTAATGACAAAGACTTTGTGGAGCAATGGAATCAAGTTCTGTCAAATTGTTCACTTAACTTGATGCTTCTTATGTTACAATATAAGGTTAAACAACTTGAAAAAACCAAATCAGAAATTGCAGAGTTACAGGCAGAACTTAACTTACGTAGTACAGCTTCAGACTTTGTTAAATTTGATAATATCCTCAGAGGTATACTAGCCACTAGCAGATCCACTATTATGGAGAGGAAACACACTAATTTTTTGAAAGACAAGAATGATTACCTTAACAATACAGTATATATATGGAGCAAAAAACAGAGGTCCACTTTTAGACAAAATCAGCCAAGGTTTGGGAGAAGAGGAAGGGGACAGAGGAATAGACATAGACAGACAAATGATACTAGAAATGTAACCTTTACTGGAAGGGACACAGAATATAGCACTGATGGCAGTGACGAAACACTCAATACTCAAACATCAGGTCTAACTGCTAATGCTATTACCCTTAAACCTCAGTCTGTAGGAGAAACACAGAGTAACTTACAATCTGGTCATAGGTATGCAATTGCCCCTATGATACACCCAGCTGAGACACTGCACACTTCAACTGTTAACTCGAATTATCCGATGTACCCTATTTCTGCACCTCAGCCTGGCACACATTATAACTCTGTACCAACAGGGAACACAGGTCTTATAGCACAGGTTTTTCCCCAGGAACAGATTTCACACAAGGGGGGGGGACCAAACCCAAGAAACAAGTTTATCACAATTCACAGGGACAACAGAGATACCCGCTGAGACAGGCCAAACCAATGTCAAAGTACAAATAAATACTACATATAATAATGTCATTAATCTTTCATCCATTTCGCTTACCACTGACCAATTGAAGGTACTGAGTTTGGGTTTAAATTTTTCACCCACGAATGATTTTGATGTGTTCAAAACCTTACTAGATTTAAGCAAATTCATTAGGAATATCACTTTGAAAAAGTTTTTTGCCACCACTAATGGGGTTAATGATAGTGAACAACAGGGGGGTTCAACTCACGTTGAATCTCTCTCTTTTTCACAAACTTGTGATGTGGTTTCTCTGCAACAACTACAGTCAGAGTCCACACACTATTCGCAACGTTTAAACAGTAGAGGCCCCTCTAGGAGGGTCAAATCCACTTTTTACCCTATACAGGTCAGGGGAAATATTGTGGAAACTTTCTACAATAGGGTGGAACAGGATCTTATTACCCTTCAACAATCTAATAAACGACCCAAGAACAACCTAAGCTTCAGGGAAAGAACAGCAGTCAAAGAGTTAAAAGATAATTCCAGTATCACTATAAGAAAAGCAGATAAAGGTGGAATGACTGTTGTTCTTGACCGGGAAGCTTACGTTGCTGAAGCATTACGGCAACTTAATAACAAGGATGATTATTCCATCCTAAAAGGTGATCCCACCTCTGTCTTCAGGAGGGAACTTGTGGATCTTTTGGATGAGGGAATGGAAGCAGGCTACATTGATTCGACAACGTTTGCATATTTGGTTCCTGACTTTCCAAGGATTCCCGCTTTTCACCATTTTCCCAAGGTTCACAAGTCCCTCTCTGAAGTCAAGGGTCATCCCATTGTGAGTGGAGTGGACTCCCTGTTGTGTAATCTATGTGAGTGGGTGGACAGCATCCTACAGCCAATGGTAACTTCATTGCCCTCGCATTTGCGAGATACTAAACATGTTTTGCAGCTAATGGATGATGTTACCTGGACATCTCAATCCAGATGGCTGACTGTGGATGCTGTTTCACTCTACTCCTGTATACCTCATGACATAGGTCTGAAGGCCATATGTTTTTTCCTTGACAACTTTGCAAATTACACTGAAGATTTCAATTGTTTCATTGTGAAAGTGGTAGGGTTCCTCCTAACACATAATTTTTTTGTGTTTGAGGGGGTGTACTGTCTCCAGAGATGTGAAACAGCGATGGGGGCGAAATTTGCCCCCTCATATGCGAACCTCTTTCTGGGGTTCTGGGAATTTTTCCACATCTTTGGACATAGTAACCCCTTCTGCGTCTATATATCCACATACAAAAGATATATAGACGATTTGATTTTTATTTGGACAGGTACCCAACAGCAGGCAGAAGAATTCTGCTCATACCTTAACAAAAATGATATGAATCTCAAATTTACTTTTGAATCTAATGACGAAAATGCCAATTTCTTAGATCTTACTCTAATAGGACTACCCAATGGTAAAGTAAAAACAGTTTCCTACAGGAAACCCATCTCAGGGAATTCTGTCCTGTTTGGTACGAGCTGTCATCCGAAACATGTCCCTGAAGCGATTGCTAAGGGAGAGATGATCAGGCTCAAAAGGAACTGTTCAGATGACAGTGATTTCAAGACACTTGCCAAAGATCTTGAATCCAGGTTATATCAACGTAGATACCCAAAAAAAGCCATCTGTAGGGCCAAACATACAGTTAATCTTAAAACCAGAGCTAGTCTTCTGGATGACAGACAGAGAACTGATTCAAAGCAATTTGATGGCGTGACCTTTGTCACTACACATAGTGGACAATACAATGACATTGGTTCTATCATACGTAAACATTTCAATATACTTAAAGCGGATGATAAACTAATTGAAACAGTAAAAAGGGGGGTCAGGTGTGCATATAAGAAAGGGCCCACATTAGGATCTCTGTTGTCTCCCACTATGCTGCTCACTAACACTAATCAAGCATGTGCCTGGATCAGACACCAGGGCATTCATAAATGTGGCCATAAGAAGTGCAAACCCTGTGAGTTTGTTCACATAGGGAGCACATTTACCAGTTACGTTACAGGAAAAACGTTTAACATTAAAACACTCTTAAATTGCACTTGCACTAATGTGATTTATGTTCTCAATTGCTCAATATGCAAAATCCAATACATAGGTCTCACCTCCAGAGATGTAAACACTAGAATTAGGGAACATCTTTCCTCTTTCAATCCAGCTAAATCCAGCACCCCTGTAGTTCAGCACTTTTGGGTGTATCATGGGGGCAATTTGTCTTCCTTTTCCTGGAGTGCCATAGAAAGGGTCTACAGACCCAAAAGAGGGGGTTCCATTGATCGTCTTCTTGAGTTGAGAGAGGCACATTGGATTTTCACAATGAGCACCCGTATCCCTAATGGTCTCAACTCGAAGTATGATATTATGAATCTATGGTAATCCCCCTGGTACCATAATGTTAACCATGTATCAATTACATCAAGCCTCACTTATATATGCGTTTCATGCATACAGTAGTACCTAATACGTTAAAATATTAGTATAGACTTACTTTAGAATATACATTTAGCATTGAGTTTAAGCAATTGCCCCCCCTTTAGTATTCCGAGAGTGATCTAACAAGTTCACTTACTTACTATTATGCCTTTGAGATTATTTTGGATTATACTGAGGGTCAGGGTATATAGGATGTATCTACTCTTATTCTTTGCTTTTTTGTTTCTCAATACTTTGCATATATTGTATTGTACATTTGATTCTCTAGTATATGTAAGGCTTATGTTTCAGTAGATTAGAAATTTCTCTAATATTGTTCAAATCGTGTGTATTCCATCTGCTTTACTTTACTTTTCACTTTACAAGATTTAGTATATCAGTATGTTAGCTAAGTGCTCTAATTGCATAGGAGGTCTGTGTATTACTTAGTATTGTATAGAGTAGTTAAGCAACAGGTGTGTCTTCTTTTTCTTAACCAATTAGATTTTAGGTATGGGTATATTATAGGTGTGACACATAGCACTACAGGCTATGACTATGGCTCCAAGCCGAAACACGTAAGCCAGACAGTGCCACACCTGGTTTGCTTTTATCTGTGTGTTTAAATAAAGACTTTTATTCACAATCTCCAGGATTACTACTATTTTTTCCTTATGCCATTGCCAGTGATTCCTGGATGATCGCGCTGTGGGGAGGTGTGTGTTTTCATCCTACAGCTACAGGTGAATCTTCAGCTTGATTGGCATTACGGATTGGTCCCTGCTGATCGACATCAGAACTAGCCAATAGGATTCGGCACTTGCCGAAAGTGGAGAGACACTGTTCATACCCAGACCCACGAGGACGCCAAGCAGCAGAGCCGGCAGAAGGACGAGCACTCGACTGAGGTACAAGGTACCCGTGCATCCGAGATCCATATATATATACCGGTAAATGCTTGGGCAGCAGTGGGGGTATTGACTTGGGCAACAGACGTTGCAGCATTGGAAATTGTTATAATGTATTCCATTTGAAGGCTGGTCCATCGCTCATTATCTACCTAATAGTAGCTGTTTTAAAGTGACGTAACTCACTACATTCATTACTTTTGCACTACTGAATCCTTTTGTTGCACAACCTAGTAAAAAGCAAGAAAATAAATAATTTTATTGGAGCCATTAAGGTTAAAGATCAGAGATATATCTCTCCGAAAGAAATTCTATCACAGTTTCATAAGTATTTCCAAACAATATATTCGGCTGATAAAATTGACTTAGAAGCAAAAAAGAACTTTAGGAAAAAGATTATTACCCCACGGATTAATGCAGAACAGCTTGAAGTACTGAATAAAGAGATAACGGAGGAGGAAATTGCCTCGGCAATAAAGAAAGCAGCCAATGGCAAAGCTCCAGGTCCAGATCTAATTCCAGTAGAATTTTATAAAATATTGGAGGAGGATGTCGTTTGCATTTTGGGGAGATTATATATATAATAGCTATTTTGTGGAAAATGTTAAACCCTCTAGGTATTTCTCAGCGGCGAATGTAACATTAATATAAAAAAAGGACTCTTACCGTCCAATTTCCCTATTGAATTCCGACTATAAACTTATGGCTAGTATTCTGGCAAACAGACTTAAAAGTATGATAGGAGATATTATACACACAGACCAAACTGGATTTATGCCAGGTAAGACATCACAGAAAAATATTAGAACTGCTATGTTCTTAATAGAGCAGGCAGTAACTGGAAAGAGTTAAAAGGAAAAACAAGACTCAGACTTTGCTCTACTGACAGTCGATGCCCATAAGGCTTTCGATAGTATGACCTGGGATCATCTATTTTCAGCATTGAACAGTTTTGGGATAATGGGAAATTTTTCAAACTTTATCAAATTAATCTATCAGGACCCTATTTCCTACATATTAGTTAATGGACTGAGTTCCCCAGGGGTTACACTCCAGAAAGGAACAAGACAAGGGTGTCCATTGTCACCATTACTTTTTAATATTTCATTAGAACCCCTGGTAATTAGATGTAGGAACAGACTAGAAGGAGTCTTATCAGGGGATAAAAGATATGTACTGTCCCTATATGCGGACGACATCCTCTTCTATATTTGTAATTCCAGAGTAAACATACCACACATAACCAGCATAATTGATGAATTTAGTAAATTCTCAGGATACAAAATTAACTTAAAGAAATCCGAGATTATGTGGATTATTAAAAAAAGAAATAGCTTGCTTGATAATCCGTTCAAACTTGCAGAAGGGAAGATTAAATATTTAGGGATTATTCTATCAAAGAATTTAGAAGACTGGTACAGCTTAAATTATGTACCTATCTGGCTGAAATGTACTGATTCTTCAAAAACCTGGGCTAAACTTCCATTGTCTCTATCAGCAAAAGTATTACTTATTAAAATGATGCTTTTTCCAAAAATTCTATTCCTCATGCAAAATATACCAGTGTTTATCCGATTTAATGATATCCAAAAATTTAATTCTGAATGTTCACAGTTTTTTTGGGGTAAGGGGAAACCACGGATAGGACTTAAAAATTTGGCTCATTTGACAATTGATGCCGGATTCGCCTTCCCTAATCTAAAAGTATATAACTTGGTCTGTCTTGCAAAAATAGCGCTAGACTGGATATCGGGGGTAGAATATGTAACTAATTACCAAAATGAGGAAAAGGCGATAGCCCCCCTATCCTTGAAAGCCTTACTACACTATCCAGTTTCGAGATCAATGAAAAAAGCTAAGTATAAGTACACAATTCAAAACATAACTTTGGCATGGAAAAAAATATGCCAAATGCTGCAAGTAAACTTTAAAATATCACAGTATTTACCTATAAGGGGGAATCCCGACTTTATAAGTGGGATGGAATCAAGTGTATTTAGTGATTGGACTAGGAAAGGACTAGTCTGGATCAGCCAGTTAATTGATTACCAAACAATGACTGTTAAACCTTTTGAATTTCTGACCAAAGAATTTAAGTTGGAAAAAAGGCAATTCTATGCGTATTTACAGGTACAACATTTTATTGATAGTAATAATCTAACAGCGGAGAGTCCAAATAATTTGAAAGACATAGACACAATTATTAGAATTTATTGTTCAGGGAATCATTCCATTTCCTACATGTACAGAAGTATTATGTCCTTACAGGCTAAAGCCAAAATTAGAATACTCCATGCGAAGTGGTGTGAAGATGTTAGGGAGATTAATTCAGATCTTTTTAGAAAAAGTTTAGTTCTGATTACAGACTACTCCCGAGAGATCTCATTTAGAGAATCCCACATTAAATTATTAAACAGAGCATACCTTACTCCCCGATCGATGTCGAAGTGGAAGAATGTACAAGCTATTAAATGCACAAGATGCAGTGCCCTGGACACCGATTTGATACATGCCTTTTTTTCTTGTCCTAAAATATACAATTTTTGGTGTAAGGTAGATTATTGGCTGAACAAATTTATACCGAATAAAATAAAGTTAAGCCTAGAACTAATAATATTTCTGGCACAACAGACAGAGATCCGCAATAAACAACTAATTAACACAGCTATCTTGGTGGCGAGACAACTAATTCTTAGAAATTGGAAAGCAAAGAACGCACCTAGTATAGCTACATTCGCAAAGGAAATGTTACTTCAAATGACACTAGATTTTAAAGACCACTTGATCTTTCTGGAGAGTAAAATAAATTCACTGTTGATAAAATGGGAGAAGTTTCTATTATCCCATTCGTGTGATATACAAAAATAAATAATCTCACCACTGCAGGATTCGCAGACATTTCAACAGTTAACTTTGTTAAATAAATACCAACATTTGGCAACATGACTATGTATAAAGAGAACCATGGATAATTAGGGAGGAGGGAAGTAGGGGAGAGGAGTTGGTTTTAATTATTTATGTTTCTCTGTGTTTTTTTTTTTTTTTTAATATATGTATCTGTATTGATTGTAGATAGATTCTTATCATAAAGGAAAAAAGACCAAAAGTAAGACATACGATCTGAGGAAGATTATAGACAATTCAGCTACCCCTGTAATATTAAATTTTCTATAAGAAGGGTTTCCTCTGTAGTTTTAGAGTATCAACAGGCTACTTGATTGATTGAGGAGGTAGAGTCTAAGTAGAAAGGCAAAAACACACCTGAATATAGGATGTTGATTTATAAGTTAAGACTTAATCTATATGAAATAGTACCCTGCTACTTCAAAATAAGTGTAAGCACCCTGCAAGGTGAAATGTGAGCCTAAGATGTTGGACAAAAAATTTTTTGGTATACCCTGCGAGGTGAAAGGTAAGCCGAATTTTAAGGCAGTTATTTTTGCTTTTGGTAAATAAATAAATGTTTTTAAAAAACAAACAAACAATGAATTAGCATCAGCTATGGAGGGATTACATTACACTAATCACATTATGTAAAAGAGTGAGAGCAGCTGTAGACACTAGTGTGATGTCACAAAGACAATGTATTACCTATAATATATTGTCTGTAATAACTTTGATCATAAACTTTATTTATTTGAAACCTTTGATAATTGAAGAGCAACAACTGTTATGTATTTAACTGTTTATCATGAGTGATTTTTAATAACCTTAATTCTTAAAAAAAAATGGAGACAAGTTAATAAAGAAACATTTTTATTGATCAACTGAAACTTTAATCTTCAAAATATTGTTCTGAAACCATGTCCCTTGTTGCATTTCCACGCCTATTAGCTTGTTCTACACATATTTCTTCTGGTAAATCATCAGCATCTATTGGATCCTCATCTTCTAATGGACAGCCTCTTTTTATTGCTATATTGTGCAGTATGCAGCAAACCAATATAATTTTTGCAACTTTCTCTGGTGCATGCTGCATAGCACCACCAGAACGATCAAGACATCGAAACCGCATTTTCAAAAGACCGAAAGTCCTCTCAATAACCCCCCTGGTAGATCGGTGAGCTTCATTGAAACGTACTTGACTTCTGGTCTGTGGGTTGTTATAGGGAGTCAACAGCCATTCTGTACATGAGTACCCTCCATCTCCTAATAGAAGATATAATAAATATAAATATTAATATAAGAATAATTATAAAGATTGAGAACTATACAATACTAATTTAAAGTATACAGATTACAGTCGACAAATTTGGCGCAATTTTTGTACATTGAAATGAGAGACAAATTAGACGCAAGTTATGCTTACCTAGAAGCCATCCTTCAGGCATATTTCCATCCTCGAACTTCCGGTATAACCCAGTCTGCCTTAAGATGTAAGAATCATGACAGGAGCCAGGAAAGTTAGAACGGACACTGATAATCCTCATGTTGGGGTCACAGACCATCTGGACATTCAAGGAATGGAAATGCTTTCTATTCCTATAGATCTCCTCACGAGCTTGAAGTGGTCTTACAGCAACATGGGTACAGTCTATGGCACCTAGGACATTGGGCATCCCAGCCATCCTATATAAATTTGACTTGATAGATTGCCATTCTTCAGGGGTAGATGGCAAACAAACATATCGATGAAAAATAACCATCATAGCCCCTATTACTTTGGATAAGTGGCGTGAAAAAGCAGATTGACTCATTCCAATAATGACGCTAGAAACTGCCTGAAAGGAGCCTGTTGCAAAAAAATGCAATGCAGCTAATAGTTTCAGAAGTCCCGGAATAGCTTGTGAACGAGCAGTCATCGGCTCCAAATGATCTTCAATCTCTCGATACAGGTGTAATATCGATTCACAATCAAGCCGGAATCTTTGTATGATCTCTCGGTCAGAAAGGCCGTGCAAACCAACCCGTGGAAGGAATACACGGGGGACACGAACTCTCCTTCTTCTAACGATACGATTAGCTACATTTCCAGTATTCTGTCTTCTAGCCCGGATTTGCATCACACGGAGAATAAACAAAAACAGAATTCTCTCCATAGCTGCTGAAATGAACAATGTAAGTACAATGCTGATATTACTGCCTTTTATATATGTCTAGACTGGCGTCTAGAGTGACTTTCCTATTGTTTTGTACCTTGCCCGCCTAAAAGGTGGCGAGGCAAAAATAACGAGATGGGGCGGAGATTGACGCGAGCGGACAAATAGATTTTTTAGTACATTCGTTTTTGGCGAGTTGGTGGTCAAATGTGTCTAATTACAGTAAAAAATGGAGAGGTAGCGAGGTTTGGCGGATAAGTATGCTCGCAATTTTAAAGATGCGAGTTTTAACATAATTGACGGCTTTGTACATATCAGTTTGCGAGTTTTGACGCGAGATTTGTTGCGGGTAGCTCGCTGACTGCTTAGTACATGGAGCCCATAGTGTATAAAATCTTCTTCAATCGTGTGGAAATAAAGATTACACAAATAATACAAATTAAAATAAGAAGCAATTCAGTCGGAGGCTACAAAATAGAGTAGTAATGCATTAGTAGTAAGTATCCTCTAGCATATAACACATTCTGCCTATGCAAGACACATTGATAATGGGTAGAATGGCTCATAAATACACAAACACAAAAAAACACAAGAAATATAAAATTGCACATGCTACTTTTTTAACAAATGAATAGTAAAATGTTGGCATTCATATATGTATGCCAGCATAGCATTCTGGTTCTATATATATATATATATATATATATATATACATACTGTATATGTATATATATGTATATATATATATATATATATATATATATATATATATATATATATATATATATTTGTTTGTATGGAAAACAATCAATGCTCTAAAATTTTAGAAAAGCAGGAAATATATTTAAGTAAATATTATTATCATTAAACAGAAACAAACAAAAAAAATGAAAAACATTATTCTACAGGTCAGAATGTTCTATTTTCTCCATCTAGTGATGGTTTACATTCCTGATTAAAACAGAAATAAGCAAATATTTATAGGATCGCATAATATATACAGTAAGGTGCTAGAAATCCAATGGAACTGCCAGTGTTTTAGCACCAATTACCACAGTAAATTCAGTTGACCCGTTACAACCTTCTGTGGAATAGATAATTAACCTTTTGGGATTCTTTTTCAGTAATGCCTATCAACAACACCATAACCTTGTGGTGATTTCATACCAACACTTATGTAGCTGGTTCTTATTTACATGTTAATATAATAAAGTAGTTCACATTAAGGCTTGGTAAATGCTAAATTTGTACTATTTAATAAACATAGAACGTAACATAAGAATGTTAATTTTCAGATATTCAAATGCTAAATTTGATCATTGAAAGTTGCAATCAATAAAAGAAAATAAATGTTGAATTGCAAATATTCAATATGTGTTAATTTGTATCAAAACATTTGCCCATGTCTATTATATAGTAGCAACTATTTATCTACTTTTCTTTTTTGACATTGTTAATATACTAGTATGCATGCTTTGTTTATATGTTCTACACAAACACACACACACACACACACACACACACACACACAAAGAGACAGATACACACATATACACTCACACACCACACACAGTGATATGACAAGGAGTTAGACTGGAAAGAACTCAAAGATGTATATTTGTGTAGATATCTGTGTGTGTGTGTGTGTGTACATTCCTCTTACTTTTTTTTCAAAATACCCTTTTAATTCATTGGGGGATATTTATCAAAGGTCTGGCGGACCAGATCCGACAGTGCGGATCAGGTCCGCCAGACCTCGCTGAATGCAGAGAGCAATACGCTCTCCGTATTCAGCAGTGCACCAGCAGCTCTTGTGAGCTGCTGGTGCAACGCAGCCCCCTGCAGATTTGTGGAGGTGTCAATCAACCCAATTGTCCTGCTCAGAACAGGACAATTCATTAGTAATTCAAAATCCATGTGTGATAGTGATTTGATTGGCTGAGGGTCCCTTTTATAGACCTCAATTTTAGAGCTTTATGATCTCTGATGAAGCACATGTGCGCATGGACAAAATGCGTCAGCTCATGCACAGCTGCCTTTCCACACAGAATGTGATGTTATCATTTGAGTTTGGATAAATCAGCTACTTCAGCATTTGGCTCATCGGCTCCAACCTTTTTCTTCCTTATTGAACTATATGGCATGGGCTAGCTGTTATATGGACCGAGAATCTTTTACAGCTGTATAACAAGATCCTTACCTGTACATCTGGAGTTCACTACTAGCTGTTACAGCTTACAAGTTTGTCCCCTCCACCCACCCATACTTCCCTGGCCAAGAGAAGTGGCTTTACAAAGTGGCAAGATTCTAGAGATGCAGCAGGAGGCACTACCCAACCCAAGCTGTCATTCTTGAATAGATGGGCAGAGGCATCACAGAGACAAGGAGGCTATACACCCCTTTGCCACATGATCTTAATGATCCAGTATAACCACACGCCTCACCTGACTAACCAGCACAACTATACAGAGGTACACCACCCCCATTCACCTACTGGCTTTTGCTTAGGTGGTATACTCACATACTAGGACAGTGCCTTGTGCCGATAACTCTTACAGAGTACCGTTTTGAATATATAATATCGGTTTAAGGGTGGTGTGAAAAAGAGGGGGGCCCATAATGCACAATTTACAACTTGTGACCTTTACCACATGAGCATTTTGCATTGGCATTTTCCACATTCTACACCAATTTGGAACTGCTTTTGTGAACTATTTTGTATATTACATAATTCCACCTAAAGCTCAACTTACAATTCATACCAGCACCACATATGGGACTGACATTGTGGTGGTTAACAGTTTGAATTTTTGCACTTTGCATTACTTAAAAACAGATTCTCAAGGATCGGACTTTCTAAGTCGCTAATTATACAGGACAATTTTCACTTGTGTTTTTTCCTTTGGTTTTATATTGTCTCAATTCTCCTTGTATATTAGCATTGGCCATCAATTTATTCAAATCAATTTATGGCTGAACAGTTTCTACAGGGGTAATAAATAAACATAGACATATTTTAGTTAAGTTACAGCATTAAGAGAAAGTGAAGCAATTTCCACAGCAATAAAAGAGGATGATTTACCCACAATATTCTCAGGATTGGAAAAACTTTGATTTAAAGAAACAAACCTATGGTGGGATATCAAATTTCTTGAGCTGTACATCAAATAGGGCAGGGTACCACAGGGCCTAAGACTGAAGAAATATCCTTATTTTTCCCTGGATTTACCAGAATTCATGAAAGAGTTGAACAGCTCTCTATCTGTCTGTTCCACTACCCTTATGAATCAACTTTTGAGAAACAAAAAAAAAAAATGAAAGGCAAATAATTCTAACTGAAATTAATAGAATTATGGAGCTTTTGAGCCCATTTGAAAAATCAAAGAAATAGAATGAGTTCAAATATCAATTAGAAGACATTATAACTTCATTTAATAGAGAAAAATCTAGTAGAAAGCCTGTAAGTACAACAGGGATGTAAAAGATTATGAACTAGACATAGTCTACACTTAGCAGAAATTGCATTGATATTTAAAGAACAATTCATTTCATTTTTGTATAAGGCAGTAGAGGAGGCACACTACCCAATAAATTGGTGGCACACTTTATAGTAGATTAATCATTGGTGCCTACTTTCAGAGCCATGACCAAAATATATAAAACATTAACTAATCCATCAGGTAGACCCATAGGGCGCCATGTACTAAGCTTCGAAGTGACCGTCCGTCTGTATTTCCGCGTCAAAAATCGCTCACGATCTGCTTCTCGTATGTACCAATCTGCGATCTGGTCGAAAAAACACTATTTTCATCAGCGATCATAATTTTACGCAACTGATCGTTCTGAAGCCTTTTTCCACTTACTACATGTTCGATCGCACGTAAATTCGCTGTAATCGGAAATTATGAATGTTACAACTAATCCGTCCGCTCCAACTTTCACTGTAACTTTGTGTGATTTGATTTGCGACCATTTAGGTAGCGAATACAATAGAAAACTATAGGGCGTCTCAACCTGACGCCAGGTAGAAGTACTTAAGTGAAAGGACTAGACTACTATTGTAGCATTATTGGTTTTTGGATCACTGAATGAAGATGGAGACACTTTTACACATGTTTATTTTCCGATTAATTCAATTACGAAGAAGAAGGGCTATACAGTTTTGGATTACAATTTGGATTACAATTACAGTTTTGGATTACAATTTTGGATTTTGTTTGACGCTTGATATCGTTGAACCTTTTTTTGCAGGACTCAATATCTTTTTTAGTGGGTCCTTGAGCACTCACTGCATCACTAATTTTCTCCCAAATAATCTTCTTATGAGCGCCTGGGGTTTGCTTGACTCGACTACTATAAATATTGTCATAATATTTGAGTACTAGATCAACAAGTACAACATTCTGTTGATGCGAGAAGTTAGGGTTGCGAGTCTTCTTAGAAGTAGCAGAATCTCTGGAGCAAGCCATCTTGTCAAAGTGAATACCGAAAAGTAAATAAACAATATTATAAGATTTCTGGGAAAATGCACATTCTTATACATATCAGCAGCCAGACGTTGCCGCTTGTCTGACGATTATGACACCTAGATCGTCACGTGGGTAAAGAACTAAACCAATCAGGTCGCAGACTGCTTCTTAACTTTGCTCTTTCACGCCGAACGAAGCTTCAAAGTTATCAATAATCTGATTGTCTTCGACACACAATAGACGCGAAATTTTACGGCTTGGTTTTTAGTACATTCATGTAGCGAAGTGCCATCCGCATGGTGCGAATGCCGGCGGGTTATTTCGATACGGTCTGTGCGAAAAAATTGACGCCTTAGTACATGGCGCCCATAGTGGCCAGCATAGGGTCTCTATGCAAAATAATAGGTGCATTGTTTGATTTCATGTTACAGCCCATAGTAACAGCTTAGCCAGGGTATATTATAGATAGCTCACATCTAATACAACAATTGGAGGGAGTAACATGGCTACTGAATTAGCAATGGTTCATGATAGATGTAACGGCCTTATATTAAATTATTCCCTATAATTTGTGCTTGGAGGCACTGCGAGATATGATTAGGAGATTTACAGATTATTCTGTGGAATTTACTTATTTTTTTTATCACTGCAACCGTTTCATCTTAACACACAATTACTTTGTCTTTGGAGGAGAATTCTACCTACAAATGTGCAGAACAGCAATGAGTTCTATGTTTTCCCCAGCATATGCCAATATATACATGGGTTGGATGGAACTAAACCGCATCTTTGTGGACGACCTCCCATTTAGAGACAATGTGATTTTAATTAGCTGCTACATGGAAGTTTTGATCATAAACTGGCAGGACACTTATGAACACTCAGTAAAATCTTTTGAAGATTATCTCAACCACAATGATTATAATTTAAAATGTACGCATACATCAAACAAAATCAGAATAACTTTTTTGTATCTTTCCCTTTCAGATGATGAAAAAGGTATTATTAACACTTCTACCTATAGAAAGCACGGAATACCATACTCAGAGAAGATTCCTATCATGTTGAACACATAAAAAGAGGCATACCCAAAGGCCAATGCATTTGAGTTTGCAGAAACTGTTCCTCTATGGAGGATTATAGGGAACCGGCAAAAGCGTTAACAACTAGCATAAAAGAGGCTATAACAAAAAAATCGTTGATGGCCTTAGAAAAACTAAGTAGCAGGAATGGATAGACCCACTCTTTTTAAGAACAAAAAGAAAACATCCTTTAATCCAGATGAGACATTAGTGTTTTCTACACAGTATAGCAGATAATACTACAAAATTTGCAATATTGTAAAAAAGGTACCTACACTCAGATGAGCAACAAGCAACGATTGCCAAAAAGGGCATACAATGTGTAGCTAGAAAAGCGCCCACTATAGCAGATAAAATCAAACACAACTTTTCTAATAAAACAAGTTCTCAAACACATTGGTTGAGCAATGTTAAAAGTTTCTTCAAATGTGGACACATTTGTAAGAGTTGTTCCTATACTAACAGAACCAGTACCTTCAAATCATCACAAACAGATGAGACCTATTTCATAAATAGTAGAATTGACTGCACAACAGAATTTGTGGTATATCCCATGATGTGCCAACAGTGCTCCCATCAGTATGTGGGCATCACGTCTCGCCCACTCAAAGATACAATTAGGGAACATCTGTTGTCAATGGATAAAAAAATACCAAGGACTCCAGTGGCTAAACATTTTTGGTCATATAGAGACAATATTAAAAACCTGTTTTCATTTGTGGGCATAGAACATATAAAAAAAAGGATATAAGAGGGGATAGAATGGCCAAATTAAACTTTTTGTGTGCGCCAGGTAGAATTCGTATTACATTGAGAGTAAAACGTTTTCGCTCGTGCACTAACCCGATGCATACAAAAAGCCAAACTTAGGATATCGCACTTGCGTTAATGTTTTCCCCCATAGAAGTCAATGGAGCAAAAAAGTATGAAAAAAGCCTACAACCTACTCGCGCGCAAACCTTATTGCATTTTCTCAAGTGCGCTAACCCGACATGTAAGTTTGAATAGTTCACATTGCAATGTTCTTAACATAGAAGAATATTGTCTATTTATTCATAAACACATATTATGGTTTAAATACATTTCTGGCTAGAAACAGAATTCAGGGATATGATTGCATGTGTTACATGGGTCACCTTTTTAATTGGATTAATTTAAGATCAACTGGAGCTTTTTTGTAAGTGTATTAAGATTTTTGTTGGTTGAACTTAATGGACTTCTGGGGTTTTTTCAACCTCATCTACTATGTTACTATGTATGTAATCTCTTGCCTGCCTATTTTTTTAACACCTGAGATCTCATATCTTTGAGCCTTTATAACTTTTTTGTGCAATTTAAAAAAAATAAAAATGTTTTATTAGGTAGTTATTATGAGTGTAACTGTACTTTGTAATGTATTTTTGACGTGTTTTGCGACACTTTTTTTGTTTTGCAAAACAGTTAACCAGAGCTTTGAGGATGTGCTAACCCGACGCGTGTTAACATCAATTGCGCTCAAGCGATCGAGTTTACTTTCAACTTGTAATACGAGTGCTACACCCAATGTGTGACACTAATAATCTGTCCCTTTATGTTTTATTTTTTGCATTCTTCTGTATACAAATTTACATGTCTATTAAAGGGAAAGTAAACACCTTGTAATTACAACACATTTCTGAAGTGTTGCTTGCTATACAATAACATATCAGCTAAGTCTTAACATTTTTTAAAACAAATTAACACCCATTTTGCTACAATTATTTCTTAATAGTCAAACTTATTTGGAAGAGCTTTAGTCTATAGGCAACAAGGGTAGCCCACTGTTATAAAGTTAGTATAGAGTTCAATGTTTTGCATTTGTTATCTGATAAAGCCAATTAGGAACATATACATAGCACAGTTAGTTTTGAGATGTAAAGAATGGTGCATTTCATGTTCTGAAATTTTAAAAATGCTCAATTTTCTGTGCTAAATTACATGAAAACTGTCAAAATAAATAATTAAATTATAATGCAAAGTTGTTTCATTATGCATATCTAAACATTTTATATAAAAATCTCAAGTTACATCAGTCCTTAATTTGTGTTTTATCCAATTTTTATGGGCTCCATTTATTAAAGGTCACTGGACATTGCTGTGAGCTGCCCCCTGCTAGCTGTCGGCCAATCTCTCGCAAGCAGGGGCTGTCCATCATCCTGATTGAATCGGATCAGGATGATTTCAATCTGCCTGATTTCAATTTGCCATCTTTTCGGTGGTGGACAGGTTAAGGAGCAGCGGTCCTAACTATTGTTTCAGGTGAGCCTAAAATGACAGGCCTCTGAATCAGCAATTGCTGCTTGGTAAATGGAGCCCAATGACAATAAATAACATTTTCGATTATTTTCCAGTAAAAAATACATTTTAGCTATATGCTTCCACCCATCCTTTAAAGTAGCTTTATGGAGAAATATAAAGTAGCCAATGTGCTGACTGCCCTCATTCTCCAATGATTTCAGGTATTTTCAATATTGGGGCACTGCTGACCATTCCACAGTTCTGCACTACACACACATTAACTTTAAAGACATACATTCTAGCTGTTTCATATAGCTGCTAACAAAATAGTGATAGCTCTACTCTCTGCTTACAAGTAAGATATGACAGATCATTGAAGGAAAAGGTATGTTTACCTGAGGAAAAAATGTCTTTCTGACACCGATCTGCTCTGATGAATCCACTAATGTGAAATTTCTGACCCAATAGACAGTGATTTCACAGAGCTGAAACTTCTCTCATTATTCATGAAATATGTTCAGCACTGTGTCAGCTCTCTCCCTGTCGACTAGCTGCCAAGCAATTACTCATTTCCATCACTTAGTGTTTTTTCGTTTTTCAGTGGGTGTCTATATATTCAGTTCTGGAAGCAAAGCACAGCACTGGAATGAAAATGTTGATTGTCTTGTTTGAATTTAAATAGAAAATTGTACTGTCAAGCTTTTAAATATTTAAGCAGTTTTAAATTTTACAAGAATCAATTAAATGTTAGGGTGTATCTGTGTCTATACGTTCACTAGTTTGTGTCCAGAAAATAAAATGATAGCAAATGAGTAAGAAATTAAGATTTTCCTACTTACAGCAACGGAAATACTGGTATTTTATTTTTCTCACCAGAGTATTAAGAATTAAAATATAAAAAACTGTTGAATACATTTCTGAAAATCATTTGAAGGTTAAGTAAGGGAAAAAACAGACATTCTATTCCTCAGAACCCATAGTAAGCAATAAAATAATAACGTAATACCAAGATAATATAAAACCAAACATTGAATGAAAAACTGAACAAGCCAAATTTCATATGATGTGTCATAATTCAAGAACCGAGAAAGTTTGCAAGTTAATATTAATATTTATACTTGAAGTTAAACAGAAAGTTATTTTCTATTCCTATGAGGATGACATATTTCCAAAAATATCTTGATAGCTTTAGATGTCCACTAAGCCCCTTGAAGATAACTAAAATGGGGATAAAGGGTTTTGGAGAGGTTGACTAAAGTGCAAAACAACCTACTAATCCTAAGGCATTTCTAATTAATTAAAATATGAGCTGGAACACAACCCAAATATAGGTTTATAAGGTGTTTTTGTAGACCAGTGCCATACAATAGGTCCTCAGCCTTCCATTGCATGATTTAAGAAAGATGGTACCAGCTATGTAACCTTTTTAAATTAAGGCTTAGTTATTTTAAATGATAAGACAAATCTCATGGGCTGAGGTTGCTTATGAATGTGTATCTTTTTATCTTACCTTGTGTTAACTATTTAAACTGGGCAGGTTATCCTGCTTATTAATGGGTTCTCAAAAAAAAAACATACTAGGTGTTAGAGTTGTGTAAAAGGGAGAGAGTGGTAATAGCATGTAGCAGAGGCTGGGCCAGTGTGAGCGAAAGGGGTGAAAGGAGGCTAGCTGATGAGAAGCCCTGGACCAGTATGCACTGGGTAATACATTCTGGGATTAGTCTCAGAAAGAAAGATATTAGTTAACCTCTGAGCCAAGTCTTAAAGCTTATAACATATTGCTCCAAAGTGTTTTGCGTCAGGGATTGAGAAATGATTAACAGAAATGTATGTTGACCCATATGAATCTCCATGATTTTTAAATAATTGCTTGCAGCCAATATCTTATGATAAAAATGATGTACTTGTATTGTCAAAAATGTTTACCTGTATAGACTTTTTGACTACTGGCGGGTTTCAGTTGTACTACAGGTGTAGCCGAATTGGTACTACTGGGCCATTTCCTGGAAGAGGCAGCTGTAAGAGATTAATTTCCTTTCTTGCACACTATGAGGCATGGCATGGTGTGTAAAGAGGGAGTTTTTGCACAGGGAGGAGAATACCCCTAACTACTGAGGGCCATACATTTCCCAATGTGGCACACAAGGTACCTTAACATTAAGAGATACTTTAGAGGAAACTCAAATTATTCCACTCTAAAATGGATAATGGTTTGTGATCGATCCATGTGCATCTAAAGCAAATAAATAACTTACTTATACATAACTCATATATCTTGTGCTTCTTACCTATTTACATATTTAATACAGGTGGATTCTCTCATGATGATTGATAGGTAAATATCAATATCATTATTTTTATTATTCCTGTATTTTAACTTGTTTAAGCATGTGTAGATGTATGTGTAAGTAAAGAGTTCCATTGTAAATCACTGTGTTGAATAGATTGGATATTATAACAATGGAAGACTAAATCCAAGTTACACATGCTCAAATCCAGCTACTTCAAAGACAAAAATAAACATAAACATATAAGTAAATATATCATATTATATATTAAGGGCCTGATTACGAGAGGAGCACAAACGTTTGCAAGCAAGCAATATTGGGTTTTTGTGTTTGTTTGCAAGTTAAATAGCGCTCATATTACAAGTTGAAAGTAAATGTAATCACTTGAGAGCTATTGAAGTTAAAGTTCATCGGGTTAGCATGTCCTCAGAACAGTGGTTAACTGTTTTGCGAAACAACAAAGTGTCACAAAATACATTAAAAATACTTTACACAATACAGTTACACTTATAATAATACTATCTAATACAATTATTGTAAAAAAATATTGCACAAAGTTATAAGGGCTCAAAGATATGAGATTTCTAATGTTAGAAAAAGAAGGCAAAGGGATTTAACAGACATACATAAATATAAATGTATAAAGATGGATTTGTATGTATGTATGTATATATATATATATATATATATATATATATATATATACAGTATATATTTATATATATATATATATATATATATATATGTGTGTGTGTGTATATGCATATGTATTTATATATATATATATATATATATATATGCATATAAACTTATTAATACATATTTACACACACATATATATATATATAAAAGTCACAAAAATAGAGAACCACACTCGTAGGTCTTTTAAATATACACCTCAGTGTTTAATATATCTGTAACATTTCGGGGTTTCCCCCTTTGTCAAACATGTTTGACAAAGGGGGAAACCCCAAAACATTACAGATATATTAAACACTGAGGTGTATATTTGACAAAGGGGGAAACCCCGAAATGTTACAGATATATTAAACACTGAGGTTTATATTTGAAAGACCTGTGAGTGCAGTTCTCTATTTTTGTGACTTATATGTGGACTTATGCACTGCACCTGGGCAAATTAATTGAAAACGAGAGTGCTTGGTAAAGGCTTTGTGGATATATATATATATATATATATATATATATATATATATATATATACAAAAGTGCATTGGAGCCCTTTGCAGTTAAGCAGATGAAAACATGTTAAAGCATATTAATGCAAAATTTATATTTAATAAAGTGTTATAGGGTGTATTTACTGTAAATATTTAAAATTCTAATGTTCTGCACATAGCAGAATATGTTCTAAGTATTTATAAATAGATATTTCAATGTATATATCTGTATATATCTATACCTATATATAATCATGAATATATATGTATAAATACTGTATATTTTGTACCAAAATACCATCAGATATATGCAGAAATATATATTTATGAATAAATTGAAGATATTCTTCTATGTGAATACATATTTTCATGTCAGTTTAGCGATTATGAGAATATGGAGAATATGGGATTGAGTTTGCGTGAGAGTGGGGTGTTAGGGTTTTTTTCCCTACTTTTTTTCTCCGTGGCTTCTATGGGGGAATAGGTTATTGCATGCACAATATTCTAAGTTCGGCTTTTTGTGCATGTCTCATTAGTTCGAGAGCAATAACTATTTCTATGAGGTGTAATAATATATATATATAGTTAGATCTGTAAATAATTGGATACTGACACAATTTTCATAATTATGGCTCTATACACCACCACTATAGATTTGACATAAAACAACCGAGATGCAATTGAAGTGCAGACTTTCAGCTTTAATTCAAGGGGTTAAACAAACATATTGCTTGAAAAATGTAGGAATTGCAACCATTTCATACACAGTCCCCTTATTTCAGGGGCTCAAATGTTATTGGACAAATTAACACAATCATACATAAAATGTTATTTTTAAAATTTTGTCAAGAATCCTATGTAGGCAATGACTGCTTTGTAATGCTTTGCCAGGTCTTTACTGCAGCTGTCTTCAGTTGTTGTTTGTGGGTCTTTCTGCTTTAAGTTGTGTCTTCAGCAAGTGAAATGCATATTCAATTGTGTTGAGATTAGGTGATTGTCTCGGCCATTGCAGAATATTCCACTTCTCTGCCTTAAAACAACTCCTGGGTTACTTTGGCAGTATGTTTTGGGTCATTGTCCATCTGTCAAGTGAAGCGCCGTCCAATCAACTTCGCTGAATTTGTACTTGTTATAGAAAAGTATAGAAAGTTTAGAAGAAATCAAGCTTCCAGTGGGACACAGAGAGCTAATGCAATGTTAAGAAACAGCAGTCATCAGATTACTGCTTCTTAACCAATGCACCGGCTCTGAGTTGGCAGTTTGCAATCACCTTGACTAGTCTGACCGGGTGATTGACAGCAACTGCTCACACGCAATTGGCCATACTTGAAAAGGGGGTAGTAGTGACTTGTGCAATATTAAATGCGGGCAGCATATTGCTGGGTGAATAGGTTCAAACCATGCCCCTCCAGCCCTTGCCATTGACTTTACAAGATAGGACACTATAATTGTACTTTAATCTGGATATTATAAACCAGGTTTATTTTCTTGAACTTAAATTGAGATTTTAACTCTCGTATGAATATTAACTGCTCACTTAGGGCTCTTTTATTTCTGTGTATACTCCCATAAATTTATAAGTTCAAACCTGGAATTAAAACCATGGGGGATGTTGATTTTTAGACGGAACATCCAGTATACTTCTTTCTTACTAAGTATACTGTCTAGATCTCCTCCCCTTGAATCTAGGGTTATTTTTTCCACTTTTGTCCACTTTAGTGATTTTGTGTTCTTGTCATGTTCCTCTATGAAATGTTTTGTTATAGGTAGGAGTTTGTCTTCTCTCTGTCTGCTTTTTTCTGTGTCTACCGTGATACTGGATAGATGTTCTCTTATTCGGTTTCTTATTTCCCTTACCGTTTTTCCTATATATTGAAGTTTACAAATATTGCACTCTATAAGATACACTACCCCCTTGTCTCTACAATTTAGATATCTATTTATCTGAAAAACTTCTCCAGTCTTGGTTGATTTAAAAGTATGTCCTGTATTTGCATGCTTGGTACATAGACATATAATTATCACACATTTTAAGATCATACAATATAAAATACAAAACAAATTGACCACACCTCATGTATTACAATCTCTATGTCGTGGTGCGAATGTTACCTAATTACTCATAAATTATATCAGTAAAAGTATATATGTCCCTCAGTCTTTGAATGTAATTGTATTATATCTATCCCATTCATTGCAGAATAGATTAGTGTATTTCTAATTTTTAGGTAGCCATATTCCTCCAGATTCAGGGTAATAAAAGCTGCTGTCTCCATTGAGGAACTGTAGGGATATTTTCAATTGTATGTTATAAGAGATTTTAAGCTATTGCTCGCTATGAATATAAGTTTTTGTTTATAGCTAGTTTTTGTTTATAGCTAGGAAGCTTTGTGGGGACCTTATTGAATAGCCATAGGGTAGGATCCACTGGTAATGGGACCTCTAATAATTTAGAAGTTTCCTCTGCCACCAACTTCCATATTGCATTAATGGGGGGATTAATTCAGTTTGAGAGAACAACCTAGATTCATCACCTAATTGATGGATTATTACAATTCTGTTGGAGGTTTTGATAATTCTCCCCATCCCCTCTAGTCCTGGTTTGAAGTCATTGTTATCTGTTAGGGGAATCAGTGGGGAGAATCTGGAGGATATATGTAAGTAGTCTCTGAGCACTCTATCACAAAGTATGTATGTCTCAATAACAATTATGTACTGATTCTTGTCTGTTAAATCTTTATTTTGTGCTTGCCAACAAAATGCCCCAAGATGTACATTATCTGTCAAATCATGTTTAAGCTGAACCCATGCCTTATGGTCAAAGTTGGTGAACCAATCTACTATCCTCTGTAGAAAGATTGCTTGTCTGTATTTAGATAGATTGGGGACACCTATGCCACCAGCGTTACGAGACAGGCACATGATGTTTTTGTTTATTCAAGCTGTTTTTTGTTCCAAATAAATTCATGAATATGTCTCAGTAAGTTTGTAAGGAAAGTCAGTGGCAGTGGAATTGGGAGAGCTTTCAGTAAATATAGAACGCTGGGTAAAATGTTTATTTTAAAATAGATATCCTACCTAACCAAGATGTTTTTTTAGATCTCCATGAGGACATATCTGCTACAACATGCATTATGGCTGTATGCAAATAGCGCATGCATAATGTTTATTGCGAACTCTCCATAACGTAGGTATTATAAGTCTGAAAAGAATGTCTTTACGCATCGCTTTAACATGAATACCGCGTTTATTTCACTTGCATATTCACGGCCATGTAATGGATTCCCCCATAGAGATCAATGGAAACAGAAAAATAAACAGATTTTTCATCTAACACTCAATATTGTGAGAACTACACATAGCTCTGTCACATTACACATACAACTTAATGGACACCAATAATAATCATGTCAAATGTACAAACAACAATTGCTCACACAACATAGCAGATTCGCATTCAACAATCACAATTATTCACAACAAATACTGCGTAACATTTACACAAAACGAGGATTCAAAAAATACGTTTGGATCTGCATCACGGAAGAAAAGAACAAAAACAACAAATAACACACTTATACACAAACGAAACATTCGCATTGGCAATTAGGAAAGATTTCACAAAAATAATTATTGAGAACAATTAACAAATTCGATAGGATAAAAAATTATTATAGGGATTTTGCGATACTAAATTATGATAATGTTCTGCAAACGATCACTATGAAATCATCGCATTATACACATTCCTTAAAAACATATGTGGCTTTAGAAACTCAATATGAGCATGTGCAAATTCAAACAACTACTCCACATTGCACACATACAAATCTTCACAACAGCACACCTAGACCTTGTTTACTTTACAAACCGGTACATCATTAAGAATTTACATAGGGTATATAAGCACAGTTAGAACATGGCTACCTTGACTGTATTGCTTTTTTGAGACAGTATAGGTCTAGGCATTGGAGGTTAGAGATAGTCAGAGAGATAGAGGCACCTAGTTACCAAGCCGTCAACCTCAAATACGCTGGAATTCTGCAGCATATTTGTGGAGAGGCTAATTCGCCTTAGTTATCATGCCCTACACACCGGCAAAAGTAGAATATAGTGACGTAAGCTTCGATCCGCCGGACTCAGTCCGACACAGATCGATTCTTACATCACTCCAGATGTTCCGAACACAAGTTCGGCACAATCTGACTACTTTTGCTAGTGATCAAAAAACTAGCAGGTACACTCGGCACTTTTCCGGCCCTGCATACCTGGTTTTCAATCCGCCGCCCTGGGAGTCTGACCATAGCGAAAGTTCATGTTCGCTGCTGCCCGACATCCCATTGATTCCTATGGGAGCTGTCTGCACCTAACACCCTAACATGTACCCCGAGACTAAACACCCCTAATCTGCCCCCCCCTACACCGCCGCAACTAAATAAATGTATTACCACCTAAACCGCTGCTCCCGGACCCCGCAGCAACTATAATAAACTGGTTAACCCCTAAACTGCCGCTCCCGGACCCCGCCGCCACCTACATAATACCTATTAACCCCTATCCTGCCCCCCCCTATACCGCCGCCACCTATAATAAATGTTTTAACCCCTATCCTGCCAATCCCTTCCCCCGCCGCAACTAAATAAATTGTTTAATCCCTTAACCGCTGCTCCCGGACCCCGCCGCCACCTATATTAAATTTATTAACCCCTAATCTGCCCCCCCTACACCGTCGCCACCTATAATAAATTTATTAACCCCTATCCTGCCCCCCCTATACCGCCGCCATCTATATTAAACTAATTAACCCCTAAACTTAAGTCTAACACTAACCCTAACACCCCCCTAACTTAAATATTATTTTAATAAATCTAAATACAAATTACTCTTATTAACTAAATTAATCCTATTTAAAACTAAATACTTACCTATAAAATAAACCCTAATATAGCTACAATATTACTAATAATTATATTGTAGCTATTTTAGGATTTCTTTTTATTTTACAGGCAAATTTAAATTTATTTTAACTAGGTACAATAGCTATTAAATAGTTATTAACTATTTAATAGCTACCTAGCTAAAATAAAGAGAAATTTACCTGTAAAATAAAAACTAACCTAAGTTATAATTACACCTAACACTACACTATCATTAACTAAATTATAACTATTTACCTGTAAAATAAACCCTAAGATAGCTGCAATGTAATTAATAATTACATTGTAGCTAGTTTAGGATTTATATTTATTTTACAGGTAACTTTGTATTTATTTTAACTAGGTAGAATAGTTATTAAATAGTTATTAACTATTTAATAACTACCTAGCTAAAATAAATACAAAATTACCTGTAAAATAAATCCTAACCTAAGTTACAATTAAACCTAAAACTACACTATCAATAAATAAATTAAATTAATTAACTACAAATACCTACAATTAAATACAATTAAATAAACTAAGTTACAAAAAATAAAAAAAAACTACCTTGAGTCGTCTTCACCCAACCGGGCACCTATGGACCAAAAGAGGGCATCTGGAACGGCAGAAGTCTTCATCCTATCCGGGCAGAAGAGGACATCCGGACGGCAGACATCTTCATCCAAGCGGCATCTTCTATCTTCATCCATCCGACGAGGAGCGGCTCCATCTTCAAGACCTCCGGCGCGGAAAATCTTTCTTCAAAGACGACTAGACGACGAATGAAGGTTCCTTTAAGTGACATCATCCAAGATGGCGTCCCTCGAATTCCAATTGGCTGATAGGATTCTATCAGCCAATCGGAATTAAGGTAGGAAAAATCTGATTGACTGATCCAATCAGCCAATCAGCTTGAGCTTGCATTCTATTGGATGTTCCGATCAGCCAATAGAATGCAAGTTCAATCTGATTGGCTGATTGGATCAGCCAATCCAATTGAACTTGAATCTGATTGGCTGATTCAATCAGCCAATCAGATTTTTCCTACCTTAATTCTGATTGGCTGATAGAATCCTATCAGCCAATCAGAATTCGAGGGACGCCATCTTGGATGACTTCACTTAAAGGAACCTTCATTCTGCGTCTATTCCTCTTTGAAGAAGGATTTTCCGCGCCAGAGGTCTTGAAGATGGAGCCGCTCCTCGTCGGATGGCTGAAGATAGAAGATACTGCTTGGATGAAGATGTCTGCCGGTCCAGATGTCCTCTTCTGCCCGGATTCCATGAAGACTTCTGCCGCTCTGGATGCCCTCTTTTGGTCCATCGGTGCCCGGTTGGGTGAAGACGACTCAAGGTAGGGAG
Source organism: Bombina bombina (assembly GCF_027579735.1). Taxonomy (NCBI): domain Eukaryota; kingdom Metazoa; phylum Chordata; class Amphibia; order Anura; family Bombinatoridae; genus Bombina; species Bombina bombina. The sequence continues at coordinate 573,418,257 of NC_069500.1, read as the reverse complement.
ATCTTCTTTAGGTTTAGTTAAGGGGGGTTTGGGTTAGAGTAGGGGATAGTGGGTGGTGGGTTGTAATGTTGGGGGGTGGTATTGTGTTTTTTTTAACATGCAAAAGAGCTGATTTCTTTGGGGCATGCCCCGCAAAAGGCCGTTTTAAGGACTGGTAAGGTAATAGAGCTGTTAACTTTTGTAATTTAGTATAGGGTAGGGCATTTTTTTTATTTTGGGGGCTTTGTTATTTTATTAGGGGGCTTACATTAGGTGTAATTAGATTAAAAATCTTGTAATTTTTTTATTTTTTGTAACTTAGTTTTTTTTATTTTTTGTAACTTAGTTTATTTAATTGTATTTAATTGTAGGTATTTGTAGTTAATTAGTTTAATTTATTTATTGATAGTGTAGTGTTAGGTTTAATTGTAACTTAGGTTAGGATTTATTTTACAGGTAATTTTGTATTTATTTTAGCTAGGTAGTTATTAAATAGTTAATAACTATTTAATAACTATTCTACCTAGTTAAAATAAATACAAAGTTACCTGTAAAATAAAAATAAATCCTAAAATAGCTACAATGTAATTATTAATTACATTGTAGCTATCTTAGGGTTTATTTTACAGGTAAGTATTTATTTTTAAATAGGAATAATTTAGTTTATTATAGTGTAGTGTTAGGTGTAATTGTAACTTAGGTTAGTTTTTATTTTACAGGTAAAATGGTAATTATTTTAACTAGGAAGCTATTAATTAGTTAATAACTATTTAATAGCTATTTATAAATTTATTATAGGTGGCGACGGTGTAGGGGGGGGCAGATTAGGGGTTAATAAGTTTAATATAGGTGGCGGCGGGGTCCGGGAGCGGTGGTTTAGGGGTTAAACTATTTATTTAGTTGCTGCCGGGTACGGGATCCGCAGGATAGGGGTTAATAAATTTATTATAGGTGGCGGCGGTATAGGGGGGGAAGGATAGGAGTTAATAGGTATTATGTAGGTGGTGGCGGGGTCCGGGAGTGGTGGTTTAGGGGTTAATACATATATTATAGTTGCGGCGGGGTCTAGGAGCGGCGGTTTAGGGGTTAATAACTTTATATAGTTGTGGGGGGCTCCGGGGGCGCTGGTTTAGGGGGTAGAACAGTATAGTTTAGTGTTGGTGCTTAGTTACAGCTTATCAATAAAGCTGTAAAAAAGCCGAAGAGCAGCGAGATCGGATGAGTGATAACTATCACAGTCCGCTGCTCATCGCCCCATACTTGGTGCGCAGTTTTTTGACAGCTTTTTTGATAACTTTGGCAAGAGTATTCAGGTCCACAGCGGCGTTGTGAGGCGAGCTTAGGCGGGCGTATTGGGGCCGGCGAAGGCAGGTAAGTAGATACGTTGAAAACTAAAGGCCAGAGTAAGAGAGAGATGGTGAGAGAGAGAGTGTGAGAGAGAGATGGTGAGAGAGAGATTGTGAGAGAGAGTTAGTGAGAGTGAGATAGTGAGAGAGAGTTTGTGTATGAATCTGTCTGGTATGTAAGTGCTGATTTGTTTTTCATTCCTTACACATAGTTAAACATATTTACTTTAATTTATACACAAACACATTCAATACATACATACACATAGCAGTAACACTATATACACACACATACATTCCATATCCTATTCCCTTTAAACCTATACCCATCCCATAGTTATATTTTGTTATTTTTAGACCAACTTATTGTTTACACACCCTCATTTAGTCCTTTTTTATTTATTTGTCTGTTTCTTATTACCCCTTACCCTACTTTCTAAAACCCATTCACACTTTGAGCACTTTTTACTATTTTTCATTATTTTGACCCCCTTTCATTTGTGTACTTTCACCTTCTGAAAAGGTATGGCGGGAAGGAGGAGTAGGGAAGAGATTAGGGAAGAGATTAGGGAGGAGATTAGACAGCAGATTAGGAACAAGATGAGGCAGGAGATTAGGGAGGATATTAGGGAGGAGAGTGGGAGAGGAAGGGGGAGAAGGAGGAGAGGAATTAGAGAGAAAGGGGGAGAGATAGGGGGAGAGGTCAAGGTGGGTGGGCCAAGGAAAAGACGAACAAATGGCTGCGCCCAGTGGGTCAAGGCAGGAGCACAGATAGGGCGCAATACAGTCCGGAGAACAGAGGCTCACATCACAGGGGAAGCCCAGACAGAGGGAAGAGAGGTATACCAGGGAGGAGAAGGAGGCCCTTATAATGGCCTATATGGAGAGGGCTAGGAGGCTGCAGGCACCAAAGGCCACCCCTGCAACAAAGGAAAGGTTGTAGGGGAGATCAGGGATGCTATCAACGCTAGTGGGGAAGTTCAGGAGGGATTTGAAATCTATACAGCACCACTACCAGGACTGCAAAAGCGAGATCAAGAAAAAAATGTTAAGGGAGAAGCAAGCAACTACCGGGACCCATGGTGGCCCGGAGCAGACATTAATCTACAGACGCTGGGAGGAAATGCTGCGTCCCAACATTTCCAAGGTGGGCCTAGTCGAGATCAAAGGAGAGATCGATACCAGAAACCTGCACTTCTCATCTTCATTTACACTCAAAATAAATTTTGGATATGACAAACGCAATTCGGCTTTTTTAAACATTATTCCGAAAACGCATTCAGAATTACATTGAGAAAGTTATTTTAATAAAAGCTATTACATTAGTATCTAGTCTCCAGATTATGTGTGCATTTAAACATATTTAAGATGCACACAAAAATACATTAATATTGATCATCTAGATATCCAAAAGACAAGTTTTCAAATACATAAATTGTACTGATTTCTTTTGGATAAAATGTAATTACTAATGCAGCCTCATTAATATACTTTCAAATATAACATTTACATCTTTTTTTTTGGAACTGTGCTAATGTCTCTTATTTCTTTAATTTTAAAATATACAGAGTCTGAGGCCGGTTAGGAGGAAGCACAGCAGGGACATGCTCCTCCTTCACCCAGGCATGAGAGTGGTGCAGAAGGTGAAACACCACCTCAGAGAGAACAGGAGTATACCCCTGCAGAAGATACCCCTGCAGCAGATACCCCTGCAGCAGATACCTGAGCAGCAGCCCCCCGTGCAGCAGCCCCCTGTGCAGCAGCCCCCTGTGCAGCAGTTCCCCCTGTGCAGCAGTTCCCCCTGATGAAAACATCCTCCCAAAATGCCCGAAATAGAACTGATGAGGGTCTTCCTACAGGAAATGCAGGACTCCCAGAGGGTACAACAATCACACACACAGTTTATCACCAATGCATTGAACACTCTGATAGACGGACAAACAAATATTGGAAATGCTCTAAATAACATATTTCAGGTCCACCGGGAGGTAGCAAGCAGACCATATCCAGAAATGGGAAGACCACAAGAGCCTGGACAATCAGTTCCTGGACCATCATCTCCTGAGCCATCATCTCCTGTGCCTCCTCCATCTCCTACTCCTCCTCCCCCTCTTCCCCAACCATCTCCAATGAGGACACGTCTAAGGAGGCATTTGACCCCTCCAGAATCTCACTGTCGTGGGAAGAAGGGAAGGAGGAAGAAGTAATTATGTTTATATATTATTGTTTTTAATTTAAAGTTAATGTGTAAAGGATAATTATGTGATGATGATGTCTTCTTACACTTGTGGAGCACACAATGTATTTAATAGGCTTCTATGGAGCCGGGTACATGGAGGCAGATTGTTTGCAGAGTGTGTTTGAGACAACATCATCACATGCTGTACTTGTTGATTAGATTGATTTGTTTTTGTGATGTGATGTCCAAACTTGTTCTCCTCATATAAACCAATGACCATTACAATTATACATGATGGCATATCACTGTGTTGATGCAAATAACATAGCTTATTCAAGAACATATGCTAACATATAGTAATCCTTTTGGCTTATTGGTATATCTACATGTGCTTGATAAATAAAGCAAATATTGTATTTTTTTAAAAAGCCTGTGTGCCATATTTCTTTCGATGTGTTCACAACATTGAATTTGTAAAATAAAGTGTATTTTTGGAAAGCTAGCTTAAAGTGTTTTACTTATTTTGGAAATGTATTTCATTTAAAGGTGCATTTTGACAGAGCATCACATTTTAAACAAGTTTTACATTTACTAATATAATTTAATTTGCTTCATTATCTTGTTATCCTTTGCTGAAAGGTTTATCTAGGAACGCTCAGGAGCAGCAAAGAACCTACCTTCTATCTGCTGATTGGTGGCTGCATATATATACTGATTGTCATTTATGAAGCAAATTTTATAATAGAAGTAAATTGGAAAGTTGTTTAAAATTGTATGGTCAGATTAACAATCTATAAATACTTTGTGCTTTTTTTGGTATAAAATAAAATTAAAAAAAATAAAATAAAAATTGTATGTTCTACATAACTAATGAAAGATACATGTAGGGTTTCATGTCCCTTTAAGAGAAACATTTGAATTTCATGCTAACAGTGCTATATTATTTGGATAACAACAATGTTGAATCAATAGCTGACACAATATTGAACATTTAAATAAATAATAAATATTAGGACATAACATCTCTAAAAAATTATACATGATTTATTATGTTACGCAATTAAAATATACATTATATATCATATGATATAGGTGAATGCATATTGAAAAATGACTTCAAATACAAATGCGCATGTTTCGGAAATTACAATGTATACAATTGAACACAACACATAAATTATTTATTAAGGAGAAAATATTGTTGAAAAACATTAAACAAGATGGAGTATATTCATCGCCGAACATTCATGGATTATCACTTGCCTCAAAATATATTCAGGATCAACAACACATTGACTTCATTAGTTTCTTCCACAAGACAGCCATCAGTCTAAATATTTTAGATCTTTTATCATCTATGTTTCAACAATGTAAAACATTGAAACAATCTATAAACTCAGAAAATCATGGTTTTAAACTTGTGTTCTCATTCGCCAGCATGGCGCATCTAATATAGCGGAACAACGTGATCCAATCAAATTACGGAATTAACACTTTTGCATGTAACATCTTAGGTAATATTAATCAGTGGACCCAGCGCAAGTATATACATCTATTTCTCCCTTCAGTAGGTCTCCTAGTAAACCTTATGGTAGTCAGTATAATAAGTAGATGAAGCGAGCACCAAAAAGGCTAAGGTGAATGTGTAAAAAGTCACAGTTTTATTCTACAAGGTATACAACACAAATACAGTAAAAATTCATGGATCCATGATTCACAAGATAAAAACAGTAAGTAAACAGTATATGTGTAAGCAGCAACAATCTATGAAAAAGACAACAACAATCTTCACATAGAGATAGAAATAAATGGCTGATGCATATAATGTTGAAAAAAATGTACCAATAAATATATTTGATGTGATTTCTAATAAAGTTGTCCCAATAAAGTGTGTTGTATAAAAGTGTCCAAAATGTTCCAAATGTTCAAAAATATTCCAAAGTAAAGTGGTGAAAAAATATGAGTGATGATAAATGAAAAACGTGAACAAAATGATGAAATCAAATTAAAAAATGAAAGATGAAAAATTAAAAATTAAAAATTAAAAATGGGAAGTTTGTGAAGTTCTGATTTAAAGAAGTGGTATAAAATTTCCAAAAATACAAAGGCAACAATAAAAGTGTTAGAAATTTTTGTGTGGAGTGGAGATGGTGAACTTCCTATGTCTTCTAATTAGTGATATCCATCAGTAAATGTAATGTCTCCTAAGTAATCCTGTGAGAAAAAGAAAAAAACAATACTGCTGAAAATATAAAACACTTTGATAAAGTATAAGAAATTTGCTTGCTTTCAGTTAAATGTCGATGCGTTTTGGCCTGATAACAGGCCTTTTTCAAGACTAATAAAATTGGTTCAATTAATTACTATTCTAAACATTTACACAGTAGACAGTACCTTTCCTATTAACTATTATGAACTGAATGCTATCTGACATAGTATGTTTTAAGCATATATATTTTACCTTAAGATTAAATGTATGTCATCCCAATACTAATAGACACATTCAGACTTGAACATTTTAGGTTAGAGCAATATTAATGTTTGTCTTAGTGAAATGGACAGTTTACACATAAATCATGTTAAAATCAAAGCTTAGATGAATATGCAAACATACTTGTGCACCCTTTACAGATCATGCATCATGAAATTAAATCAAGGAATTTCAATATGGTTATGTTTTATGTGTACTTAGAAATGACTGAGAAGTTTAGAACACTGATGACATAATGAGCTGGTCTGCATCTAGGCACTCAGGTGAATAGCAATGACAGTCTGTACAATTATAAGATGATTATTGTGGGATTGGATGTAATATGCATGTGACATCATGATGTCATTCATGTCAATTTATACCTAACTAAAAAACAAATTCTTAATTTCTATGTTCCTGCTGCATGGTATAAAAAGGGGGGCAGTAGTTTATTTGAAACTTGAAAAAATGAAATGTGATAATAGTTTTTAACAGGACCAAGGCGTAGACTTTGCTTTTATCCAAATATATAATTTATACAAAATATTCGTTATATACATGTTCTTATATATATATATTTGACGTACCATCAGACACCAAGGGAACAACATTCTCCTCCGTCACATATATAACTTCCATATCTGTAAAACATAATATGTTGTGTACATGTTAAAATCTAATATTTCAAACATGTGTTACTGGTGATCAAGTACACACATCAAAGTTGCATTAAAAATAAACAAAATTAATGATTTTCATTATTTACATGGAGCATGAAATTTTAAGTAAATATATAATTTTCTCTGTTTAATATTTAAATGTACTTATCTGTATTTTGTAAATCAGGAACAAAAGCATAGTACACGGAACATTTAATGCCTATCATGTGTGTGTATCGCTTGATGATCGTTATCTAAATTTATACAAAAATCAAAATGTGCTATCCATGTTCTGAAGCACAAAAGTGTAGACTAAGAAGAAGATTTCAATATTAAACTACTAAAATAAATATATATAATTAGAGGAGTACATTAAAAGGTTTATTCAAATTGAATGCTTTATCATAATCATGATCAAAAAATCTGTAATATACCTTTAAAGGATTACTTTCTGTTATAATTTTTAAGCTAAACAACTAACATATTAAAGTTAATAAACATTAATTAAAACCTACTGACCTATATTTTCTCCAAAATGAAGTTTCATAACGTTCTAAAAGTTATATCTTTTATTCGCTGATGATGTCACATTATCCTGCCCACTATTTTCAGCACTGCATGTTCAAAATACTTAAACCAATAACTTTGTGTTTAAAGCGCCATTTTGAAACCTAGGTATTGTAAACAGATTAGTACAGAGCAAAGGATACCCACGGAGTGGGTTTGGAAAACAATTACATTTGCAGACAAGATTTCTGATATACGGTAGAGATATGTTAATGAAATGCTATTGGTAAAAAGCGTATTTGGGGTAGTTAGTTAGTAACAGGCATGTATGAATGTAGATGTATGAATGAGTAAATGGACTTACCATCATCCTGCTCCTGCAGGGCTGGAATGGTGCCAGATCCCTCAGGGATTGTCAAAGTAACTTCAACTATTAATGATATAAATATAAATTATGTAGCACAATTTGTACATATGCTTTAAAAATACATATTTTGCATGAATAAAAACATTGTGAAAAAGCCGAAATAATATATATTGAAATTTGAAGACTAGAACACTAATATGAAAATTAAATTTATTAGTTCATTAAAGGGACACTGAACCCAATTTTTTTCTTTCGTGATTCAGATAGAGCATGCAATTTTATGCAACTTTCTAATTTATTCCTATTATCAAATGTTCTTCATTCTCTTGGTATCTTTATTACAAAAGCAAGAATGTAAGTTTAGATGCCGGACCATTTTTGGTGAACAACTTGGGTTGTTCTTGATGATTGGTGGATTAATTTAACTGACCAATAAACAAGTGCTGTCCAGTGTCTAAATAGCTTAGATGCCTTCTTTTTCAAATAAAGATAGCAAGAGTATTAAGAAAAATTGATAATAAGAGTAAATTAGAAAGTTGCTTAAAATGTCATGCTCTATCTGAATCACAAAAGAAAACATGTGGGTTCAGTGTCCCTTTAAGGTGAGTGAAAAGAAAATGATGTCTTTTACAGATGTACTATTTGTTCAAATATTATACATCCAATTCTTATCATATTCATCTATCGAACATTTCAAAATATAGATTTGTCCCTGTTTCAAAATCAATACAGACAGACAATTAACACTTTGAATAACAACTGGTGACAACTATAGTATAATACATGTGGGACATATAGATAACTTTGTGCAATGTACAGTACTGTTGTTGATGACACAACACATATTGATCACAATGTCATCATGGTGCTGTTAGAATATGCTTATATATAAAGGTAATTCTAGAGGGAAATATATTATTTAAAGCACAGTATTGTTTCAGCAAAACATTGTAATGGGTAATAAAGATATTTTGTATATTTATATAAATACAATTTATATGCAATTTAAATCTTATAGATAATCATGAATATTTAATTTTCTTGCTATCTCAATTATAAGAATGAGATGTGTATTTTTAGATACAGCACCTGTGAACCAATTTCTGATTTTTGTCTAAATGTAGCCACCAACTGTCAAGCACTTCCAAGGTGCTGACCAACAGCCAAGCACTACCAAGATGCTGAATCCAAAATGGCCCAGCCCCTAAGATTACATTCAACTAAAGATAGCAAGATTATGAAGAATATCTTAGAATACTAATAAATTCTGATTTTGCTTAGAATGGAATTCTATATCAGTATCATGATTTTTCATTTCAAATACACTTTACATTTAATTTGAGGATCCATGTTCATATAGATCAATGTGAATGTATTAGGCAATGTTATGTACAAATTTGTAAGTCAAGAGTGAAGTATAATGAGACATACCAGACTGGGACAAACCCGAGGTTGAGGGTCCAGCACCAACATCCATATCTGTAAAATATTATATCAAGATTGGATATCATTAGTAAAATCATAACTTTAACACAAACAATCAGACATATTTTCTTTTTTTTAATCAAGGCAAAACATATTCTTAATTAAAAGGGAGAGAAAGGTGCGCTAGGCCAAATCGATAACCAAACACCACTGCCAACACATACGACGCGTTTCGCCCTCCTATGGGCTTTATCAAGATCTTGATAAAGCCTATAGGAGGGCGAAACGTGTCGTATGTGTTGGCAGTGTTGTTGTTTTTATTTCTGTGACAACAATCTACATAGCTTTTGATTCCTACTTAATAACCCGGGTTATACATTTTGGAACTATCTTCTCCTAAATAGGAGTAAAATCATCTGTAGGATTTGTGTTTGGCAGCATTTCTGGGATATCTTTTACTTTGCCTAGTATCCAATCCCTTGCGTGCTATAAGCACTAAGTGCAGGGCTCATCTGAGAGGACCGTGACTACAGGTCATAGAAGCAAGCGCAGGAATCGGCTTCTTCTCCTAACCGGAACATCTTTCAGTGACGTCAGACGCCAGAAAGTTTCAGTCGGCCCCGCTCGAGGTGAATACCGGGCAAGGGGAAAAGACATCTACTTCACGGATAAGGATCTGGTAAAGTACACGGCTGAATGTTTTGCTAAAGTGATATCTTACACAGTAAGAGAACTTTGGAATTGCAAGTATATAATTATCTACTTACACTGTTTGGCAGCTATTGCTCTATCCATTTGGCAGCTTGGTGGTATTTGACTAGTGAGACGCTAACCACATACTCAGTTACATTTTATATGGAGAAAAGACATTACTATCTGACCCTATTATAACGAACTGATTGGGACTGCTCTATACAGATTGTATGATTTTAAATCTGTGGAAGTTTTATCAATTGCATCTTTTAGTATTTTAGTTTTTATTCAGTAGTATTTCGTTTTGGGGAGACGTCCCCTTTACATATGTTATTATATGCTTATGTGTTTTTATTAAATTTGATAAGTGCTTGATACCTTTGGCTTTTCTTAGCGCCTCCCTTATTACCTGTATATATTCTTAAATATGCATGTGAGTTCATTGTTTTGTAAAACTTAATCACAACTATTATGAAAATGGTATATATGTTAAATATTTTAAATCTCTGTTTGATCCATTTATCAAGGCACTATCAAACTAAAAGGTTAAATCAATGACCCCATGTGTTAAATTGTCATTGAATCAAATAATACTATATTTTTATTCAAATCCTTAGTTTGATTAAATAGGATGGAATTTGATTAAAAATATTTTTGTATTTATATTGCTATCATGAATTGTATCATAATCCTAGGTAGTCTCACATGTTATTTTATTATAATTTGAAGTGTGCCACTTATGTTAAAGGGACAGTTTATTTAGAATCAAACCTTCATTAATTACATAGGAAATGCAATAATGTTAAGTTTACTTGTAACATTAAATTGTGTTTGATCTCTTGTTATTCTTTGATGAAAGCTAAAACAGATTCTGATCATATGCTATTATTAATATCCTTGAAGTGGAAATATTATTTCAATGCATTTTGCACTTTTCAACAGCTAGAGGGCGTAAGTTAAGGTGTGCCATTCAGATAACATTGTGACCACACCCAAGGATTCCCAAGGGAGAGGGCACTGATTGGCTAAATGCAAGTCTGTACAAAAGAAATAATTAAGGGGTCAGTCTGCAATGGCTTAGATACAAGCTAATGACAGAGTGAAAAAGTATGTTATAATAAATGCTATTTTATAAATAAAACTGTGTTTAGAAATAAATGGATCATGTATGTTTTTTAAAAATAATTTATGTTGTTGACTGTGCTTTGAGTCATTTAATTATTCTTGCATTGATATAAATTGTCAGTCAACATTATACAACACAACTTTTTGCGAACATTACAGTGGCAATTGTCTAACTTCTTAACCATGCTGTACACAAGTATTCACCAACGAACCACCCGTGGGGAAACTGTCTGTCTTCAAACTGTTGCCAGAGTGAGGACTGCCTGAGGATACGTTCATAATTTGCATCCGTGGGTGGAGCCAAGCCGTGCTGGGACATGGCGGTTTTTCAGTAAAGCTCCGTAGCTGTTGTAACTCATCTATAATATAATGGGCAGGTGGAAGCCTTAAAATACCCGTCTTGGATCCTTAACACTCAGAGCAACAGGGTACAGGAAGTAACACACAGCCGGAGGACATATAAATTGCCTGCCTCTTGGACCCACCCGGAGCTCTGGCCGCCATCTTAATTCAACTGAGGAAGCTCCCATAATACGGACAATTTCTTCCCTTGTGCCAGCCGGATTTGCTGCCTGTTACACTGTGGTCACCCCCCTGCTTTAAAACATACTGGGCTGACTGGAGGAGAGTCGGATCACAAGAAGCTGGATGGAGTGGCTGTGGGTAACGTCACAATTCTTTACCATTTGTAGCGGAGCTGTGCAGTCACGGAGTCTAAGGAGATAAGGAGAGCTGCTTGTCCTGGAAGGTAGTCTTCAGATTTCTTGCACACCGTGGTAGAGGGATGGTCAGAGGTGCCAATCTCAGACGAAGTTATAATCGAGAAGAGGAAGATTGACCAGAAATACTGGCTTAGATCACACGTAGTATCTGGAGCCTGGGGCCTATAATATACCTGTAAGTAGCGTTATTGCTGAGCAGAGGGGTAGATGATTGAGAGGGGTACTGAAAATAAATACCCAACATCACACAAAATAGAATTACCTACTTCCCTCATTACCAGTTATTGCTTTAAGTATAGCAGTCTGTATGGCAACTTAAACTTTCATCTTACTACTGTATAATACAGTTACAGACAGCCTTTAGGGGAGAAAAGCAGAAATAAGCCTGGAGACTAATAGATAAGCACAACGTTGCTATTACAAATACTACCCAATACTTAAGCTGGACTCTTATTAAAAGCAAAAAAGGATTTTGAAGTAAGGGGCAGATAAATTAAGGGGATTCCTATGAGCTGGTTTTGGCTTTGAAAAGTACCCAGACACTTCCCAAATTCGGGTCATCAGAAGCCTGAACGCTCCTTCACATACATACTGGAGAACGCTAATATGTCTCAGTGTAAAAGTCCTAAGGCAGACAAGAACAACAAACTTGCAGCAGCTACACCCTCAGTTTCCACCTTTTTTCACTTCCCAGATCCAACACCCACAGAGTTTTCTCAGCATCAGGATAAGCTTACATCAGAGACACAGATGGAGTCCGCACATTTACAACATAATTCTCTGCAGGAGCTACAATCGCAAATTGCTGATCTCCCCTCCAAATCTGACCATGAGTCTTTAAAGTCCTTTATAATGGAAGAGATGCAAGACCTTAAAAAGACTTGAATGAGATGGGTTCTAAACTTGAATACCTTGAGAAAGGTCAAGAAGCTCTTAACAATTTGGTCAGTTCAAATACCACCCAGATATCAATACATATCTCCATTGTACAATCTCTACAGGAGAAAATTGAAGACCTGGACAATCGTGGGAGGCGAAATAACCTCAGGATTAAAGGAATTCTGGAAGAAGTTCAACAAGACCAATTGACACTATATGTCAAAGATGTGTTCAGTTTCCTACTTTCCAGATCACCGCCACTACAACCTGAGGATATTGAGCAGATTCATAGAGCACTTAGACCCCCCTCTAAACCTCCGGGCCCCTCCACGGGACGTGATTATGACGTTTTTACGCTATACCACCAAAGAAGAGTTATGGCAGGCTTCAAGGTCAAGGCACAGCATCACCTTCAAGGATCATAACTTACAAATTTATCAGGACCTTTGTCCATAAACTATACAGAGAAGGAAGGAGGTTAGATTTATCACCAAGACATTGCAGGAACATAATGTCAGGTACCGTTGGGGATACCCATTCACTCTAATTGTCTCTCACAATGGCTCACAAATAATTTACAAGAGTTTTCAGGACTTAGACACTCTGTCGAAGAAGCTGAACATTGCTATTGTTCCACCTGTGGACAATGTTTTGGAGACTTCTCCCCTTCAAAGAGAGGTAAATCAAGATCTCTCTAGAGAGCAAAGCTCACAATGGATCAAATCACAATCGAAAAGAAGGAAGACAGAGCCTTCTCCACCGAAATGTCCTTAATTACATAATTGTCAATACCCATTTTTGTTCACAACTGGGATTGAACTTCAGTACTCTAAAACCAGTTTTGCTGTTTTGTCTTGTTTTTGTCTTTTTGATTACTCTCTCTGTATTTGTCATGTTTATATCAATAGAATGACGGGGCTGGGAAAGATGGGGCTATGTTATTACTTAACACCTGAGATGATCTCGGGACATCCGATATACACAAAGCTTGTTTTTGTTTGGATATATAGCAACAGGGACACAAATTATTGATGCCCCTACCAAGTTTGTCATTAATCCTGAGCCCTGGATTCACCTTTCCTCTCTTTAATGAGGCCCCACCATAGCCCTTTACGTAGCTTTTATTTATCTAACTAGAGCATAATACGACACCGTTCACCCCCCAATCATGGTGTATAGTTTTAGTAATACACTATGTGTTAAAAATGTTTTCAGTTTTTGTTTGGTTCATAATTTTACTATTATGTTTTCTGAATTTACAATGTCTAATGCCTTTTTTTTCCAGCAATATCTATGTATGCCAAAAAATATTAATACAAATGTATCAAACTAACGATAATATCCTGTAAACCAATGTTCCTCAATGTTGACAAATAGGAATAATTTTAAAATTCTTTCTCATAACGTTAAGCAGTTTAACATTCCTCAGAAAAGATCCATAGCGTTCAGGGATTATAGGAGACTTAAATATGACATAGTGATGCTCCAAGAGACCCATTTTAAGAAAGGTCATGAGCCCCAGTCCTCATTCAATAAATTCAGCATAGCATACTTTGCATCTAACACCACTAAGCACAACGGATTCTGTATAATGATTAATAAAACTATCTCCTTCAAGGTCACCTCCATCATTAGGGATAGGGAGGGAAGATACCTGATCCTCTCTGGGACTCTGCATCAAAAACATATCACCTTGGTTAATATATATGCATCCAGTATAGACTCTCCCCGGTTCTTTCATCACATCTGTAAAAGAATTTTAGAAAGCGCTTAGTAGCCTGATCGTTGGTGGAGATTTCAATATTGCATTAGACCCTACTATAGATTGCTCCATAGGAAAATCGTCTGCCTTAAGCAAAACATTACATTCAATAAAATCCGATTTGTCTACCTTAGCAATACATGATGCTTGGCATATAAATCACCCACATGCAAAAGACTACACCTTTTATTCTCACCCTCATCAACAATACTCCAGAATAGACTACCTAATGATCAATGTTACTAGCTTGTCACAAGTTATCCACTCAGAAATATAACCTATTACCTGGTCAGACCATGCTATGATTGGCTGCACTCTTAGCTTCCCCACAAGAACACCTATGCAAAGAACCTGGAGATTGGATGAATCCCTTTTAAAAGATCCTTTAATACACATCCAATTGACAAGTCAATAGAAGACTATTTTAAATTAAATAACACTCCAGACATCAGCCCTCAGCATCTATGGAATGCTCGCAAATGTGTTCTCAGAGGTGAGCTAATAGCTTTGAAAGCAGCCAAAACAAAACAGCAACATGTTTATTTATCTTTCCTGCTAGACGATCTAAACAAACTTCATAAATATTCATAAAATATTTCCTAAAGATCGCTCTCTTCTCAAGAGTCTAGAGCAGTGATTTGCAACCTTTTTTTTGCCGTGGCACACTTTTTTACATAAAAAAATCCTGTGCACACCACCATCCCTAAATTTTACAAAATCACACTTTGTTGCCTAATACGGGATATATATATATATATATATATACTGTCATGCCATGCCTCGCCTCCTACAAACTATATATGACATATTGACATTCATTCACAAACAATCATAATGATTGTCTGTGAATGAATGTCAATCTCATGGTTGTAAATGATGCCTGATGAGCCTGTCGCATACCTCCCAATATTTCAAAATTTGAAAGAGGGACACCCCCGCACTGTTGTCAGTCTGCCGCGGCACACCTGAGGATCTCCCACGGCACACTGGTTGAAAAACACTGGTCTAGAGCATAAAAGACAACAACTTAATTGCTATCTAGGGACTGAGGCTAAGAGACATGCACTATATCTTAAAAAAAATTCTATGAGGGTGCTAATAAGCAGGGGAGGCTACTGGCCAGACAACTAAGAAAAAAAACACTTAATAGATATATTACACACATTAAAGATGACAAGGGCAAAGATTAGTACACATCTGCTGACATTGCAGAACATTTCAGACAGTATTATGAATCATTATATAATCTGAATCATAAACATCCTACTCCGACAGACTTAGCCATGCGAAATTCGTTAAAGCAATTGAATTTACCTAAAATTACAGCAGAACAAAGGAATGGATTGGATGCACATTTTCAAGGGAAGATCTTCAAGACGCAATTCAATCACTTAAAAAAAGGAAAGTCTCCAGGTCCCGATGGCTTTAGTAATGACTATTACATCACCTTTAAGAATCTTTTAAAGCCCCATCTTCTAACCTATTTATAGTATAGATGAAGATAGAAAATTTCCTCCTATAGCTTTACAAGCCAATATAACCCCGATACCAAAACCAAACAAATCCAGTTTACATATCCCAAATTATAGGCCAATTTCATTGCTGAACTCTGATATAAATTTTTTTGCAAAGATTATCGCTAATAGACTGAACAGGATCATAATTCGCATCTGTGCGTCACAAATGAACTGCACATTTAAACTATGAAAGTGTTTGCAATTTTGGAAAGGACCCTCTTCTGCTGTAAAAATATAACATACACAATGTATCTTCGTAATGTTTGTTCATATGCATAACAAATACTTAGTAAACGCAATGTTATATTAGAAACCACAAGTCCACGCTAACATGATTCAAAGAGCATACTTGTCTATAATGTGTGCATAGACATGGCATAAAATTGGATTGAGCAATGTTGCTGCAATATTTTTGCAAAACGATAAAGTAATGGCTGACATATAAGTGATTGTCGAGATTTTAATATTTTATGTGTAACATTAAAATCACAATAATAATGAAGATATTACAAACCTCTCGTCTACGTATATGTGATATTGAGTGAGAAACTGATTAAAGAGGCAGTAAAGTCCTAATGATAGAATCTGTATGGTTAAATCTTAGAATGATGTCGCCATATTAGCTACATGCCTGCTTACTTTCCAAATCTTTGTACTCTTGTTCTAGTTCGCAACTTTATTATTGTGTGATGATTAAAAAGATAAAAAAAGTGAGTACACCCCTCACATTTTTGTAAATATTTTATTACATCTTTTCATGTGACAACACTGAAGAAATGACACTTTGCTACAATGTAAAGTAGTGAGTGTGCAGCCTGTATAACAGTGTAAATTTGCTGTCCCCTCAAAATAACTCAACACACAGCCAATAATGTCTAAACCGTTGCCAACAAAAGTGAGTACACCCCTAATGGGAAATGTCCGAATTGGGCACAGTTAGCCATTTTCTCTCCCCGGTGTCATGTGACTCATTAGTGTTATAAAGTTTCAGGTGTGAATGGGGAGCAGGTTTGTTAAATTTGGTTTTATCGCTCACACACTCTCTCATACTAGTCACTGGAAGTTCAACATGGCACCTCATGGCAAAGAACTCTCTGAGGAGATGGCCTAGGCTATAAGAAGATTGTCAAGACACTGAAACTGAGCTGCAGCATGGAGAGAAAGACCATAAAAACGGTTTCACAGGACAGGTTCCACTGAGAACAAGCCTTTCCATGGTCGACCAAAGAAGTTGAGTGCAAGTGCTCAGCGTCATATCCAGAGGTTATCTTTGGGAAATAGACTTATGAGTGCTACAAGCATTGCTGCAGAGGTTGAAGGGTGGGGGCTCAGCCTGTGAGTGCTCAGACCATATGCCACACACTTCATCAAATTGGTCTGCATGACTGTCATCCCAGAAGGAAGCCTCATCTAAAGATGATGCACAAGAAAGCCCACTAACAGTTTGCTGAAGACTAAGGACATGGATTACTGGAACCATGTCCTGTGGTCCGATGAGACAAAGATAAACTTATTTGGTTCAGATGGTGTGAAGCGTGTGTGGTGGCAACCAGGTGAGGAGTACAAAGACAAGTGCATCATGCCTACAGTCAAGCATGGTGGTGGGAGTGTCATGGTCTGGCCCTGCATGAGTGCTTCCAGCACTGGAGAGCAACAGTTCATTGAGGGAACCATGAATGCCAACATGTACTGTGACATACTGAAGCAGAGCATGATCCCCTCCCTTCAGAGACTGGGCCGCAGGGCAGTATTCCAACATGATAACGACCCCAAACACACCTCCAAGACAACCACTGCCTTGCTAAAAAAGTTGAGGGTAAAGGTGATGGACTGGCCAATCATGTCTCCAAACCTAAACCCTATTGAACATCTGTGGGACCATAATAAACAAGAAAACAATTGGTAACACACTACGCCGTGAATGACTGAAATCCTGCAGCGCCCACAAGGTCCACCTGTTCAAGAAAGCACATAAACAGGCCTGTCTGAAGGTTGTCAATGAACATCTGAATGATTCAGAGAAGAACTGGGGGAAAGTGTTGTGGTCAGATGAGACAAAAAATGAGCACTTTGGCATCAACACAACTCACTGTGTTTGGAGGAGGAGAAATGCTGCCTATGACCCCAAGAACACCATCCCCACCGTAAAACATGGAGGTGGAAACATTATGCTTTGGGTGTGTTTTTCTGCTAAGGAGACAGGACAACTTCACTGCATCAAAGGGACAATGGACAGGGCCATGTACTGTCAAATCTTGGGTGATAACCTCCTTCCCTCAGTCAGGGCATTGAAAATGGGTTGTGGATGGATGTTCCAGCATGACAATGACCCAAAACACATGGCCAAGGCAACAAAGGAGTGGCTCAAGAAGAAGCACATTAAGGTCCTGGAGTGGCCTAGCCAGTCTCCAGACCTTAATCCCAAAGAAAATCTGTGGAGGGAGCTGAAGGTTCGAGTTGCCAAACATCAGCTTTGAAACCTTATCGACTTGGAGAGGATATGCAAAGAGGAGTGGGAAAAAATCCCTCCTGAGTTGTGTGTAAACCTGGTGGCCAACTACAAAAATTGTCTGACCTCTGTGATTGCCAACAAGGGTTTTGCCACCAAGTCAAGTTTTGCAAAGGGGTCAAATACTTATTTCACTCCATAAAATGCAAATCAATTTATAACTTTTTTAAAATGCGTTTTTTTTGTTGTTGTTGTTGTTATTCTGTCTCTCGCTGTTCAAATAAACCTACCATTAAAATTATAGACTGATCATTTCTTTGTTAGTGGGCAAACATACAAAATCAGCAGGGAATCAAATAATTGTTTCCCTCACTGTAGGTTATATTGCAGCTTCCTCTTTTTAATTCCCTTGCATACTACACCTCTAATACCAGCTCAATGTGCTTAGATTCATATATTTAGACATGACTAGCATATCAGCATCTCTGTAATGGTTTGAGCTTGTTGAAACTCCCGACTCCACTATCCATAATCACTGGTATTGTGCAGTCTTCTCTTCCCTGTAGCAGAGCCAGTACCAGCTCCAGATGTCTAAGGTATTAAATCCAGAAAGTCAGGAGGCGTACTTTTAGTTGCACTTTGGAAGCAAACTTCACAGCCACTGGAGAGCAACTCGGTCATCACTCAATTTTTTGTATTTTCCCATCTAGCACCTTTAACATTTATACCAGAACTTCACTTACAATGGATGCTATCTCTAAAGTTTATCCACAGCATGCACTTAATAATGATATTAATAATAATAATAATAATAATAATAGGCAGAGTGTCTCTGATGCGATTATGAGAGGTTTGCTATAAAGGTAGTAATGTTTAAGTTCCAATATGTTGAGCAATCAGTGCTTTTTGCCAGTTGACATTATGCTATGAAATAATTTCATCTTTTTTTTTTAATATCTTTATTTAAGACCAACAATGTGTACAGCATACAAAAAAGAAAATAAGTTTGCCGCCACACAGGGCACAATGGAGAGATACAGAGCAAAAACAAATAAACCAAGTCTATAACTCTCCCATTTAACCTGCATATTGTTGGCATTTTATATTTTATATTAAAATAGAATACATATCAAATAGTAGTTACAGTACAAGGACCATTCTTCACTACAAGAAAATTCTCTATTGTTAATTGAGATATACAGTCACAGTCAAGGCTTTGCCAGTGGTATATGGCTATAACAAGAAAAAATAAACACAAGAAAAAGAAAGAAAAATACTAACAAACAAGTAAAATGATATTGAGAAGACAATACAGTTTGTACCAATATATTCATCAAAAGACATCAGAAAAGGAGTCATTACCACAGACATCAAATTACAGTAGATTGAAAAGGTTACATCAATACTAATTTACATTGATATTAGTCTGCTGATTTAGCTTATGAGATCTAGTCGGAATATGAAAACACCAAAATAAAATAACATATATATCAATAATGCAAATGTTATACATATATTAGTGTAATCCATGGCCATACGAATATAACAAATAAATCTGAACTAATTAGTATTTATTCAGTAGATTCGGTACTACCGTAATTTGGAAATTCGAATCGATCCGAATCTCCGAATTTAACAAATTTGGCAGAATTTCGATTCAGAACGAATCGAAAAGCACATGTCTAGTTGGAAAATACTTGCCTTAAAACAAAACAATGAAAGCGTACACATATACATTATATAGGTATACTGAGGTTCAGAAAAGATATATATATATATATATATATAAATATCAGCAGCAGGAGAGCACTCTCACTTACAAATTCATTATGCCAGGGTGCATGCAAAAAAATGAATAATATCAATGAACAAATGGCTGCACTCACTGGTCCTTTTCAATCAAAAATATTTATTTCTGTGACGTTTCGGGGACCGTATCCCCTTCCTCAGACAGTGGACACATGCAAGATGCATCCCTTTATACAGACACCAATGCAAACAAATGAAAACCCCACCCCCCACACCGTGGAAAAAACCGCCAAAGGTTGTCATGGCAACCTCACAAACACAGTAAACACAATACATAAACAGTGATATGCACAGGACAAAAATATATAACCATCAATCACACATCTCATCAATGATAGCGGCAGCAGGGGATCATATGTAAATAACAAAATAAAATTGCATTCCTAGTATGTGTTTATAATGTCAATGCTGTAACCGTAATATACTGCAGACACGCTGCTGCTCACAAAATATAATACCATACATATGCCTTATTGTACAGACAGACGATACTATTAACTTTATAACCAAACTTTGGGGAAGAGGAACAAAAAGCAGAGTGATTATGCACATCAGTTACTGTATAATTAAATAAATAAATGAATGTCAGCATTACATTCTCCTACCTCAGAGTGTTAGCCCGGAGACAGCATGTGGTACGTCATCACGTAGCCCGATGTAAACACAAACTCAGCTCATCACCCGGGGGAACACTCATAGCACAAAAAGCCTCTAGCGGCAACAGGCTGGTGCTGTTACTAAGTTACTGGGGGACAACAAGAAATAAACAGTATACAAGTAATGGCCGTATGCGATCATACACAATGTCTGGACCATACACGATGTTAATACTACATAATGCAGCCTGGGATACACCAAAATATAAATGATATTTAAAGGGATACGTAGAGATATATTCAAAACCTGGACAAATAATAGATATAGACACAAAGTCCAGAAAAAACCTTTTATATCCGTACATATGCCAACCTGAAGTAAGATGATAAGGCGATCAGTATGGAATGGAGCCAAGTATCCAAATAAATATGTGCTCTTAGCTCAGGTTAATAAATGTAAAAAATATAAAAAAATATTTATGAAAATGATATGTAAACTATACATATAGAGAAAATTGAACTATACATATACTACAACAGCTTATCTACTTCAAAGGGAAATAATTGTCACACATGTTTGAACCGAAATGTTACCTAATCTCCAAATGAACCAAAGCTATTATTAAACCTATGGGGCCTTAGGACCCAAATAATCTATTCACAGATCTGTCTATGGATGAAATTAAAAAGAAACTAAGGCTACTGGACCTACCAAATTCTCATGGCTTGCGGACTCCCAACAAAAAAGGAAAAAAGGAACAAAGGGGCTCATGGACTCTCAACCACAGTGGATAATTGGACAACCCATTAAATTAACTCATTAAAGGAAACAATGCCAATCCAGCATTGAATTTAGTCCGTTAGGTTGGATGGTGTTCAAACGATATGTCCATCTGGCTTCAATTTGAAGAAGGATTCTGTTTCTATCGCCACCCCTCTTCAATGGGGAACATGGTCTATGAGGACAAACCGTAGCTCAGTAGGATTATGTCCCGCCTCCAAAAAATGCCTGGCAACTGGTTGGTCACTTTTCTGATCCTTGATTGCTGTTCTTATGGCCGAACGGTGGTTCGCCATACGGGTTCGGGCGTCATCGGATGTTTTGCCCAAATAAAATTTCCCACAACTGCAACTCAGTAGATAGATAACAAACGTAGTAGTACATGTCAGCCGGTGTCTTATGGTGAATTTTTTCTTCTTGTGGGGATGGCTGAATGTAGCTCCTGGAAGCATTGAGTTGCACGTAGTGCATCCGATACACCGATAACAGCCGAGTTTTTTTTTGTTGAAGCCAGGTAAGTTGTTGATAACAATGACTCGGATCTGTCTTCATGAGGAGATCCCTCAAACTAGTGTTCCTTTTGTAGCCCACCCTAGGGGGTGCCCAATTAGATAGGGGAAGACTTGGATCACTTTGCATAATGTGCCAATGCCGATGAAGACTCATCCCAGTCGTTCTTAAATCTGGAGTATACTTGGTGACAAAAGTCATCCGTGGACTTGTATCGTCCATTTTCTTCAGATTAGCCAAATTGGCCACTGTGCACTTTTCTTTCGCTTGTTTAATGCATCTTGGGTTGTACCCTCTATCCAAGAATTTGTTGCTCATTAGCTCTAATTGTATACTTTGATTGGAGTCATCACTATTATTCCTAATGACCCTTGTCATTTGGGCTTGAGGTATAGCTTGTAGTAGTGCCGGAGGATGACAACTAGTGGCATGGAGCAGTGCATTTCTATCCGTGGGTTTCTGGTATAGAGTATTGCCAAGTTTATTTTCTACTTTAAAGATCCTTAGATCCAAAAAGTCCACTGACTCTGTACTGTGTAACATCTTGAATTTCACTGGAGTATCCATTTGGTTCAGAATGGTGAATCATTCGATGAGGTCCTGTTCAGACCCTGCCCAAATCAGGAACAGGTCGTCTATGTACCTTTTGTAGAAAATTACCTCTTTCTTGTGTTGTACCGCCATTACTGTGCGCTCAAAATGTTCCATATACAGATTTGCCAGAGAGGGAGCCACATTCAAGCCCATGGCTGTGCCTGTGATTTGCTGATAGAAGGACTTCTCAAACCGGAAATAGTTGAGAGTAAGACTCAAATCCAAAAGTTCCAATAAATAGTCAACAGGTGGGCCAACATAAGGATACTTCAATAGACTGTCACGTACACATCTCTTGCCATCTTCATGTGGAATTATTGTATATAGACTTGTGACGTCTGCTGTCACCAATAGCCAGTGTTCTTCAATCTCCAACGTGCATAATGAATCAAGTAGTTGGGATGAGTCCCTCAGAAATGAAGCCATCTGTTTCACACATGGTTTTAAATAATAGTCCACATAGATGGCCAGTTTGGAAGTGCACGAACCCCTGGCGGAAACAATTGGTCGTCCTGGAGGATGATTGATGTCCTTATGTATCTTTGGAAGCGTATAAAGTATAGGGCACACTGGGTGTTGGACTTTCAGGAAAGAGACTGTTTCAGTGTCTATCCATCCGTTGTTATATCCTTGGTCAATTGAGGCAAAGATCAGTGACTGAAATCTTACTGTTGGATTCCCACTCAGCCGAATATAGGTTTTATTGTCGGCTAATTGTGTCATAATCTCATTCTTATAGTCACTATAATTCTGGACCACCACGGCCCCACCTTTATCCGCTGTCCTAATGATGATTGAAGCATCACTGGCCAAGGATTTGATCGCCTCCCTTTCATCTTGAGGTAGATTATGCTGAAATCTATGTGAGGAACAATCACTTAGTTCTTGAGTAACCAACCGCATGTAGGTTTTTATGCTAGGATTGGAACTGATGGGGTCAAAGACACTCTGTTTCTTAAAAGGATTCGGCATACTGTTGGCATCTTGATCCCTAAAGTGATGCTTTAAACGTAACAGACTTTGAAATTTCTGACAATCAATGTAGATGTCAAAAGGATCAGCCTTACGTGTAGGTACAAAGTTCAACCCCTTATTTAAAAGTCTATGTTCTGCTTCAGATAAGACATGATTGCTGATATTAAGAACCAGACCTGTATTTTCAACTCCAGTAGTTGTTATCTTGGAGGTATCAGTGGTTTTGCTGTGCCACCCACCCCTCCGCGGGTGCGGCCGTGGCCTCTTCCTTGTATTCATTGTCCTGAGCGGGTGGTGATCCCGTGAAAAAAATGTTGATTCCCAGTCCTGGGTGCCATAGTACCTTCACTTGTTTGTGGAACATCAGAGTCAGATCCAGAACTACTGTCCATAGTTTGTAGCGATCTCTTAGTATACTGGCGTTGGCGTCTCTGTCTCCAATAGCCATAGTTACTCCTATTATCTCCAGTGAGCCATCGATAGACCCTCTTTTCTTTGTGGTTCTCACATACCATTGTGAGTTTCCGATTCTTAAACTGGATTAATTCATCTTTATATTCTTTCAACTGTGTGGTTAATTTCTCCAGCCAGGGTTCTGTGTCATCAACTGTCATCATCTCAAGCTTCTTTGCTTCAAGGTCATTGATTTCACCCCTAATTTTATCAAGGAGTATTCTCACCTCTTCAGTTACAAGTAGAATCAAATCTAGACTACACTTGTTTAAAATGGCGCACCATTTTCTGCAGAATTCACTGTTTGTCCGCCCAATAGTGGGTAAATTCCTAATTCGAAAACCTCTTGGAATAAGTTTTCTCCTTACTTACCTGGCTTCAACCAAAAAAACTCGGCTGTTATCGGTGTATCAGATGGGTCTTCGTCGGCATTGGCACATTATGCAAAGTGATCCAAGTCTTCAGCTATCTAATTGGGCACCCCCTAGGGTGGGCTACAAAAGGAACACTAGTTTGAGGGATCTCCTCATGAAGACAGATCCGAGTCATTGTTATCAACAACTTACCTGGCTTCAACCAAAAAAACTCGGCTGTTATCGGTGTATCGGATGCACTACGTGCAACTCAATGCTTCCAGGAGCTACATTCAGCCATCCCCACAAGAAGAAAAAATTCACCATAAGACACCGGCTGACATGTACTACTACGTTTGTTATCTATCTACTGAGTTGCAGTTGTGGGAAATTTTATGTGGGCAAAACATCCGATGACGCCCGAACCCGTATGGCGAACCACCGTTCGGCCATAAGAACAGCAATCAAGGATCAGAAAAGTGACCAACCAGTTGCCAGGCATTTTTTGGAGGCGGGACATAATCCTACTGATCTACGGTTTGTCCTCATAGACCATGTTCCCCCATTGAAGAGGGGTGGCGATAGAAACAGAATCCTTCTTCAAATTGAAGCCAGATGGACATATCGTTTGAACACCATCCAACCTAATGGACTAAATTCAATGCTGGATTGGCATTGTTTCCTTTAATGAGTTAATTTAATGGGTTGTCCAATGATCCACTGTGGTTGAGAGTCCATGAGCCCCTTTGTTCCTTTTTTCCTTTTTTCCTTTTTTGTTGCAAGTCCACAAGCCATGAGAATTTGGTAGGTCCAGTAGCCTTAGTTTCTTTTTAATTTCATCCACAGACAGATCTGTGAATAGATTATTTGGGTCCTAAGGCCCCATAGGTTTAATAATAGCTTTGGTTCATTTGGAGATTAGGTAACATTTAGGTTCAAACATGTGTGACAATTATTTCCTTTTGAAGTAGATAAGCTGTTGTAGTATATGTATAGTTCAATTTTCTCTATATGTATAGTTTACATATCATTTTCATAAATATTTTTTTATATTTTTTACATTTATTAACCTGAGCTAAGAGCACGTATTTATTTGGATACTTGGCTCCATTCCATATTGATCGCCTTATCATCTTACTTCAGGTTGGCATATGTACGGATATAAAAGGTTTTTTCTGGACTTTGTGTCTATATCTATTATTTGTCCAGGTTTTGAATATATCTCTACGTATCCCTTTAAATATCATTTATATTTTGGTGTATCCCAGGCTGCATTATGTAGTATTAACATCGTGTATGGTCCAGACATTGTGTATGATTGCATACGGCCATTACTTGTATACTGTTTATTTCTTGTTGTCCCCCAGTAACTTAGTAACAGCACCAGCCTGTTGCCGCTAGAGGCTTTTTGTGCTATGAGTGTTCCCCCGGGTGATCAGCTGAGTTTGTGCTTACATCGGGCTACGTGATGACGTACCACATGCTGTCTCCGGGCTAACACTGCTAGCAACGCCCCCTGTCTTGCATGTACGCGCGCTTTGAGATGAAGCAGCTCTGAGGTAGGAGAATGTAATGCTGACATTCATTTATTTATTTAATTATACAGTAACTGATGTGCATAATCACTCTGCTTTTTGTTCCTCTTCCCCAAAGTTTGGTTATAAAGTTAATAGTATCGTCTGTCTGTACAATAGGGCATATATATGGTATTATATTTTGTGAGCAGCAGCGTGTCTGCAGTATATTACGGTTACAGCATTGACATTATAAACACATACTAGGAATGCAATTTTATTTTGTTATTTACATATGATCCCCTGCTGCCGCTATCATTGATGAGATGTGTGATTGATGGTTATATATTTTTGTCCTGTGCATATCACTGTTTATGTATTGTGTTTACTGTGTTTGTGAGGTTGCCATGACAACCTTTGGCGGTTTTTTCCACGGTGTGGGGGGTGGGGTTTTCATTTGTTTGCATTGGTGTCTGTATAAAGGGATGCATCTTGCATGTGTCCACTGTCTGAGGAAGGGGATACGGTCCCCGAAACGTCACAGAAATAAATATTTTTGATTGAAAAGGACCAGTGAGTGCAGCCATTTGTTCATTGATATTATATATATATATATATATATATATATATATATATATATATATATATATATATATATATATATATATATATATACTCCTTGATTTTTAAGGACAATTCCAAAATATAAATATAAAGTTGATAATTGCAAGGGTGATGATGAGAATAAAAGCAATGGCCCATTTAATTATTTCTAACAATATTGACTTCAACTTAAATTTTACTGTGTATAAACATTACAAGTGATGTTTGTAATAATTTTAAAATACTTTTATTTTTATAAACATCAATTTCTTAAAAAGAGCCCTTCATCTAGTGTAGGAGAAGCTCTGTTTCACATATTTAGCAAAGTAATACATCCCTCAGCACTTATCAATGAACTATGAAATGGTATTAAATAAAATTAATTAGAAGTTTTAATGAGTCATGTCTGTCTTCATTTATTATACAATGTAATTTTCAAGGATTGATTAATTATACAGCACAGATGATTGGATGTGTAATGTAATTCACTGATTTGTAATCCATGCTAAAGAGCTGCAAACTACAGTTATATATTCACTCCTACTGGGAATTCATTTTACATATTTACATCTATGAATGCAAGAAAAAAGTTGAACGATTGCAAAGTTAATATTCTTTCAGTACATTTGCCAGTTTACCAACTTATTTATATTAGACACACTATATGAATTTCTGTCTCACAGGCTTGCTGAGTGAACAGAATAAGCTGGGGTTTTGAAACAATTGTTTATGGTTATTTTGAATACTGACTCTTTTAGAAAACAAAAAACATGAAAAATCCATTCTGCTTGAAATATTGTCTCTATCATTTAAGGGACAATATGGTCAAGATTGAAATATTAAAATGTGCATCATTTCAGGTTTGATCAGAAGCATTTTTGCAATACACACGTATAAGCAAAACGTTTTTAAAACATTTTTTATTACTCTTTTAGTGACAGCTTTTACAGTGCACACAACATGTGAAGCACCCATCTGTGGTTATTATTTCCTGTTCAGGGGGGTATAATGATACATATTATGTCATGCATCATTGCTAAAGTGATACTTGTCACTCCCAGCTATCTGAGACAGTGTTAAATGTCAAAGCAGGTGCATGTGGCATATTGAACAATGTTCTGTGCACCAGAAATAGCTATCTTTATCCATATTAACCTGAGCTGCATTTATATTTAAAAGTACCTAAGATAAATGTGGCTTTTCATCATACTCCAGGCATCAAATGATTAAAGGGGAAGTTAAATGTTGTGAGTGAATTTTGAAAACAGATTGAACCAAAGCCAGTACTGTGAAATAATAAAATAGACAAAGACACTTTATTTTTCAATAAATATCCTTGGTTGGATCTACCTGTTTCAAACCTGTATTACAGAAAAGAATTATAATAGGCAAGTCCTCTATTCACAGGCATAACTAGAACTCACTGGGCCCTAGGGCAACGTCTGTGGCAGGGCCCCCTTATTTGAACAGCATATACACACACACACTCAAACACATACACACACAAACACATGCACATAATTATGCATATAAGCACACAAACAAACACATACACACACAAACACATAAATACGCATATAAGCACACAAACAAACACATACACACACAAACACATAAATACGCATATAAGCACACAAACAAACACATACACACACAAACACATAAATACGCATATAAGCACACAAACAAACACATACACACACAAACACATAAATACGCATATAAGCACACAAACAAACACATACACACACAAACACATAAATACGCATATAAGCACACAAACAAACACATACACACACAAACACATGCACATAAATACGCATATAAGCACACAAACAAACACATACACACACAAACACATGCACATAAATACGCATATAAGCACACAAACAAACACATACACACACAAACACATGCACATAAATACGCATATAAGCACACAAACAAACACACATACATATACATAAAGGACGGGTCTGGCAGCAGTGGAGACCACTGAGACCTTGTAGTTATGCCCCTGCCTCCACTTATAACTCCTCACTTAAAAGTCCTTCACCCATCCCAAACTGATCGATTTTAAAATTCACTGATCTCTCCTTTAATTTGTGCTTTCTATTGTACCCTAATAGGTGAAATTGCTGAAAGGCATGCAATGAACCCATTCATTATCATTTGCGACATTAATGTATCTTGTATGATATGCTTAAAATATATTTCATTTTATTTAAAATCAGAAAGTTTTATAAAGCAAATTATGTGACAAAATGTCATCTGAAGAAAAAGAAATGTGTGTTTTTTTATTTTGATACATCATCAAAAAAAATAAAAAATGAACATCCACAGTCAAGATTGTTTTAATATGTACTGATCATAGGGTCTTTCTTATCCTGCTTATCAGCCCCCGATAAAAGTTTTTCAAGTTTAAAGAGAAAATTCAAACAATTAAACCATTTTGATATTATGAAAAGATTATATTAGATTCAATCAGATAGCGGAAAAGTCACTAATATGATGCAAGTACAGTATTGACTGTGGCAAGAACAATCCACCCTAACACAAGTTTTAGAGAATATTTCTACAACAACATGTACACATGGGCCCAGTATATTATATATATAGCTTGTAGTATATTTTCATTATTTATTTTGCCTCTTTTTTATGTAATTTACTTAAGAAAATTGATCAATTTATAATTCATAGAACATAACTGCTGGCTTCTCAAGGTCCGCTATATCCGTCTCTAAGAGGAAAAATGGAGAATGAATCAGACTGGAGTTATCAATTTAACAATTTATTTTTCCTGGGAAAATTGACCGCTGCTCCTTAACTCGTACACCTCTTCTGAGGCTGCAGACATCAATCCACCCGATTGTGTACCATCGGGTTGCTTGACACCCCCTGCTAGCCGCAAATCTGCAGGGGGTGGCATTGCACAAGCAGTTCACCAGAACTGCTTGTGCAATGTTAAATGCTGACAGCATATGCTGTCGGCATTCAGCGATGTCTGTCAGACATGATCTGCTACAGCGATTCATGTCCGACAGACTGATAAATCGGCCCCTGTGCCTTCAGCGCTAGGACTATTTGTTTTTCATTCATCTGTGATGCCACTAAATTTAGCTGTGGTCATTATGTCATTATATGTCTGTATTAGGTTAATTAACATTAAAACAAAAAGGAGAAAATCAACACATTTTTCATTTTATTTAAAGACTGCATGAGAGTATCAGAGGGGAGAATAGGTGGGGATATTGCTATTGTCATTTCACAATTCCTATCAGAAATTTCCTAACAAATCATCCTTTTATATATGTTTTTACTTTGGCTCTGCAGTTATTTAAATTGACATTATAAGGTATGGTATGCAAGGTTATATGCTATCCACATATTGGCCTAGATTCAATAAAACTTGTTTGTGAAACTAAAGTCTCTCTGAAAGAACTTGCCACAATTTTGCCATTTGAAAACTGCATAATTTAAAAAGGTTTGTAACTGTCAATCTTTAGAGCATCGAGTGACAAGTTCAGCTCTATTGAAATATATAGAACTCTTTCTATCTTGCAATCTTTACCTTCTCGACATATGAGGGCTCAATTCTCAAAAACTCACTTAAACTCCCAGCAATATACAGTAAAGTAAGTGGGCCCCATTTATCAAGCTGCCTGAAACACCAGTTAAGTAGCAGCGATCGGGATGATTGACAGCCCCTACTCGCGAACGACTGACTGCAAGCGAGCTGGGGGTGGCATTGAATAAACAACTGTTGGTGCAATGAGGTTAAGAGGACATGTTCACAGAAGCAAATCATGTTCGCCCAAAGTTTGGTAAATTAAGCCCAGTGTGTCTCCTTCATATAAAGGATATTAGTGAACTACCCTAAATAAGATACACACTATAGAAAGTAAAAAAAATCCTTCAAAACAATCCCTGAGGCTCCTTGTAATACTAGCAAGGCATCTTATAGAATCTCGCCAGACCATAGAGCTTTAAAGAATCAGGCCGTCAATTGAGTTTCCCTGTCAAGGATGACAACATCACAAACACGCATTCAAAACTTTACAAAAGAAGTATTGTAACACATAAGCAAAATAAAATGTTGAAAAAGTTCAGGAGATATTGAAGGAAAAGAGACGATTCTGTCCTCTTTGAAAAAGTGAAACTTGACTGCAGTACAATACACTACCCAGACTGAATAGAGTCATTATAAATCCCACATACTTGAATTTGATTTAGGGAAAAACTCTACCACACCCCCATTAAACCCATACCACCCACAGTAAACATCTCATTAGCATCTGTAAAGTTTCTGAACCAGTTCTCATTCTACTCAGCAAAAATACTTTACCCTTTTGCAGTGTTGAAGTTGTAATTATTGCCTTTCCATGTTGCAGTTCTTATTTGCTGTGCAATATAGTGTAATGCTTGTGGGATATTTCCCTATCAGAACAAACTTGGCCAGTAGTCTTCTTATCCCAGCGTCAAGTGGAAGGATAAGGAAATATCCCAGAACAGAGTGAGTTTAAGAAATGAGGTAAGCAGTACTCACGGTAGACAGGGTAGTCCTTCACGGCAATAAGATTAAGGCAGAGAATGGTGAGAGACAGTCAGAGTTCGGCAACAGAAAGGCAATCCAGCAGTATAGCAGTTCAGGAGTAAACCAATAGAATGGTCAGGAACAGGCAGAGGTCATCAACAAAAGGTAATCCAGCAGTTTAGCAGTTCAGGGGTAAACCAATAGAATGGTCAGATAGGCAGAGTTCAGTAATGATAAAGCAATCCAGCAATTCAAGGGTTAAACAGGCAGAGTTGTCAGACAGGCAAAGTTCAGCAATGATAAGGCAATCCAGCAATTCAAGGGTTCAATTGGCAGAGTAGCCAGACAGGCAAAGTTCAGTAAAGATAATGCAATCCAGCAATTAAAGTAATAAGCACCTAGGAGCACACACAGTAACACCTATACTTGGGCAATGATTGCAGGAAACAGAGGTACTTACATAGTAGAGGGCAATGATTGCAGGAAACAGAGGTACTTACTTGCAGGAAACAGAGGTACTTACATGTCATCACCACTCACCAGAAGCAACTGCAGCATCCAAGGCAACCGGAACCGGATCAACGTGACATAGCCCCCCACTCAAGGGTTTCCTCTAGGAACCAGTGTCGGTTTGAATGGGTGAGCAGCATCGAACTTGGAGACCAGAGATGGAGAATGCACATTTCGGGCAGGGACCCAGGAACGTTCCGCCACTTTTCCATTTTATAAGGTATTGGAGCTGCCTGCACCTGATTCTGGAATCCAGGATTTTGGCAATCTCAGTTAGCAATGAATTAGGAGTGGAGGAGGAGGACGTCTGCATCGAGTGTACCTGTTTGTGATGAATGGTTTGAGCAAGGAGATGTGAAAGACTGGGTAAATATGCAAGGTCTTAGGCAAGGCCAATCTGTAGGCAACAGGAGATAGTCTTTTGAGGATTTTATAAGGACCAATATACCTAGGTGGATATGGTGGGTAGAGACCCAGACACGGTCACCTGCAGAAAAGACATGAATATTAGCTCAATGATGATCTGAAAACCTATTGTATCTGGAGATGGTTGAGAGTAGCTGAGAGCGTATCCATTGCCAATGGGTAGTGAGGTCAGTGAAGCGACGTTCTGCAGCAGGGACTTCTGTGGATTGAGCAGAAAGAGGAAAGACACAAGGTTGATAACCAGCTGTGGCCTGGAAGGCAGAGCATCATAAAGAAGAATACCAATGAGTGTTACTTGCCAGCTCAGCTAGGGGTAACAACCCAGATCAATTAGTATGCTGAGAATTAACATATGCTCTGAGATAAGCTTCAAGATCCTAATTGGTTCTCTCCATCTGCCCATTAGTCTGGGGATGATAACCAGAGGACAAATATACATTGGTTCTGAGAAATTTGTAAAATCTTCTCCAGAAGGTAGAAATGAATTGAGATCTTCTGTAAGAGACAATAATTATGGGTAGACCATGTAGCTGTACCACGTGTAACATAAAAAGAGTGAACAATTCTTGGGCTGAAGGTAATTTAGGTAAAGGTAGAAAATGAGCAAGTCTGGAGATCTGATCCCCCACCACCCATATCACTGTATGATGGTTAGAAGGAGGGAGGTCTATGACAAAATCCATGGCTATGTGTGTCCATGGTTGTTTAGGTATGGACAATGGTTGAAGTAGGCCATGAGGTAGAGAACGGGGAGTCTTATAAACAGCACAAGTCTGAAAAGCTTTGACATAATCCTTAGAGTCTGACTTCATGGTAGGCCACCACACGTGTTGGGAGGAACATAAAGGATCTCAGGAGCTGTTGGGGCTTCAGAAGGTTTCCTTAACTGGGCTTGTTGCAGTGTTTGAAGAAGAGAGATGTTAAGCTGAGCAACCACACAGGAGGGAGTTATGATGTGTTCGATAGGAGCTTAAGAAGAGTCACTAGACTGAGGAAATTGACGGGAGAGGGCATCAGCCTTTTTATTCTTGGTCCCAGGAAGGTAAGAGACTATAAAGTTAAAACGGGAAAAGAATAGGGCCCACCTGGCTTGTCGAGGATTGAGTTGATGAGCAGTCTCTAGGTATGTCAGATTCTTGTGGTCAGTGAGAATCTGAATGGGCTTGCAGTACCCTCTAGCCAATGACGCCATTCAGTCAGGGCTATCTTAATGGCTTAGAGTTCATGATTACCCACATCATAATTCCTTTCAGCAGGAGTAAACCGTTTGGAGAAAAAGGCTACAGGGCGCAATTTGGAGGTTAAAGGGTTCCTTTGGGTTAAGACTGCACCAGCTTCTATCTTGGAGGCATTAACCTCTAAAGTGAAGTGCAGGTTAGGGTTAGGATGGCGGAGCACAGGAGCAGAACAAAAGACCTTTTTCAGATGAGTGAAAGCTTTCACAGCTACAGGAGGACAATTCTTGTAGTCTCTGTTACTTTTAGTCAGCTTGTGAGTGGAGCAATGATTTGGGAGAAGTTCTTTACAAGATTGCGATAATAGTTGGAGAACCCCAAGAAACTCTGTAGTTCCTTTAATAAGGTGGGTTGAGGCCATTCCAGAACTGCGGTTAGTTTTGTAGGATCCATGGCAAAACCTTTATTCAAGATGACATAGCCAAGGAACTGGATCTGAACTTGATCAAACTCACATTTTTTTTAGTTTGGCCACCAGAGAATTGTTTCTGAGGTAAAGAAGTACCTATTTTACATGCTCATGATGCTCCTCAAGGGTGTAGGAGAACATGAGGATATCATCCAAATAGACGATGACAGTGCAATTAAGGAGGTCAAGGAAGACATCATTGACAAATGCTTGGAAGACAGGATGGGCATTACACAACCCAAAAGGCATTACGAGGTATTTGTAATTCCCCAATCTCATGTTGGAGGCAGTCTTCCATTCATGTCCCGGGAAGATACGAATGAGATTGTATGCCTCACGTAGGTCCAACTTTGTAAAGTAGCAAAAATTTTGGAGCGAATCATATAGTTCAGTGACCAAAGGAATAGGATAATGTTTCTTGATAGTAATGTTGTTTAGGGCTCTGTAGTTGATACAGGATCGGGGACCACCATCCTTTTTACTGACAAAAAAGAAGCCAGCCCTGGCAGGAGAGGAGGAAGGGTGAATAAAGCCTTTAACTAGTTTTTCATGGATATATTCCTCCATGGCTTTGGAGAGCAGATAAGTCCTCCCTTTAGAAAGTGGGGCTCCAGGAAAAAGGTCAATTTTGCAGTCATAAGGACGGTGAGGTGGCAGCACATCAGCTGCTTTCCTTTCAAAAGCATCTGTAAATTCTGCATATACTGCGGAAAGATTAGAAGGGGTCTGAAGGCTGGCTATAGGGACGTGATGCAGCGGAGCAACCATAGCCAGGCAGGAGTGAAAACAGGATTTACCACAGGAGGCCAACTGTCCCTCAGTCCAGTCGAACTGAGGATTGTGTTTATGTAGCTAAGGAAGACCAAGGATAACTGATTGTGCAGGAGAATGAATGACATTGAACTGTACTTGTTCAGTATGTAGGACTCCCACAGTCATGGTTAGGGGTGCTGATTCGAAATGGATTAAACCTGATCCAAGGGGAGTGCCATTCAGAGTGGTTATTTTAAGACATTGTTTTTTCTGAAGAAGAGGCAACCCTGCACGAATCATGAAATGGTGATCCAGAAAATTTCCAGCTGCCCCTGAATCAATAAAGGCTTGAGCATGGACAGAATTCTGAAGAAAGGTAAGGGTAACAGGTACCAGGATCTGAGAAGAGTGAGGGGAATTAATAGTGGCCACGCTTAGAGGTACCCCACTTTTATCCTCTAAGCTTTGGCTTTTCCTGGCAGTATATCACAGTTCTTGAGTTGGTGGGAATTAGAACCACAATAGAAGCACAGTCTCAATCTCCTTCTTCTCTGTCTTTCAGATTCAGAGGGTTTAAGGGAAGAGAGATCCATGGGTTCCTCTTCAGAGGTAACTGGAGGTGCTGAAGGGGTAGAGGATAGTCTAGGGACTGGACGAGTAGGAGGATGAGAGGAAGGATTCTGCGTCTTCTCTCTCTCTCTCTCTCTCTCTCTCTCTCTCTCTCAGCTTGTCTCTCCTGAAAGCTAGAATCCAGACTGATACAAAGTGCTATGAATTCATCCAAGGAAGATGGAAAATCACAATAAGTGAACTCATCCTTAATACACTCATGCAGGCTTTTCCTGAAGGCTGCTTTGAGAACACTGCCATCCCAACTGGTCTCATGTGCCAAGGTGTGAAACTTGGTGGCGTATTGTGCTACAAATCTATTGCTCTGGCGGAAATCCAAAAGAGACTACTCTGCAGCAGAAGTGCAGCCGGAGGTACCAAATACAGAAGATAATTCAGAAATGAAGGCATCAGCATAGTTCAGGAGTTGAGCGCTCTGTTCCAAAAGGGGAGAGACCCAGGCTAGGGCCTTGTCTTTCAATAAATAAATGATAAAAGTGGCCTTTGACTGATGAGAATGGAAGGTGTGAGGATCATTGCGGAAGTGTAGCCTGCACTGGTTGAGAAAACCCTTACAGTCGGTAGTACATCATACTTGTCAGGCAATGGTATCCGGGGTATATTTCCAGAAACAGGGGAGGAAGTTGCAGCACTAGAAGCAGGGGCCAGCTGTGTAACAACAGGAGTAGCGTTTTTCTCTGCAACCAGTAAGGAGAGCATAGTAGTTATAGCCTAACGTTTAGAATCCACATTCTGAAAGTGTATGGCGTGGGTTCCCAGGGTCTGTCCATGAAGAGAGACTGCTCTTACTACCTCATTTGGGTCCATGGCCCAAGTATAATGTAATGCTTGTGGGATATTTCCCTTTCAGACCAAACTTGGCCAGTAGTCTTCTTATCCCGGCGTCAAGTGTAAGGATAAGGAAATATCCCAGAAGAAAGTGAGTTTAAGAAATTAGCTATCAGTACTCATGGTAGACAGGGTTGTCCTTCATGGCAAGAGAATGGTCAGAGACAGGCAGAGTTCATCAACAGAAAGACAATCTAGCAGTATGGCAGTTCGGGGTGAACCAATAGAATGGTCAGGAACAGGCAGAGGTCAGCAATAAAAGGTAATCCAGCAGTTTAGCAGTTCAGGGATAAACCAATAGAATGGTCTGATAGGCAATCCAGCAATTCAAGGGTTAAACAGGCAGAGTAGTCAGACAGGTAGAGTTCAGCAATGATAAGGCAATCCAGCAATTCAAGGGTTAAACGGGCAGAGTAGTCAGACAGGCACAGTTCAGTAACGATAAGGCAATCCAGCAGCACACACAGTAACACCAATACTTGGGCAATGAATTCAGGAAACAGAGGTACTAACATAGAGGTGGATTTGCACCAGGGAGGCCACCCATCTGCAATCAGGACCGGCATCAGTAAATTGATGTGCGGCAATGACGTCATCGCCGCTTGCCAGAAGCAACCGCCGCATTCAAGGACAAGGAAGCGGAGCGGCGTGATATATAGCATGTATTGGGGCACTTAATTAGGGCTAGATTATGAGTGGAGCAGTAGTTTGTGCTCCTGCTCAAGCATTAACGCAGCTAGACTGAGGCTTTTTGCGCGGGTCGGTAGCGCTTGTATTACAAGTTGAAAGTAAAACATTTTTACACAAACACTAACCCGACGCACGCAAAAATCCAAAGTCCGTATATCACGACCATGTTAATGTATTCCCCCTTAGACTTCAATGGAGCGTGAAAAGTGGAAAAAAAACTAATACCTTTACTTGCGCACAAATCCATTTTTTCAAGTGCGCTAATCCAAAATATGAAAATTTCACATTTCCGTGATCTTCACTTAGGAGAATATGTTCTATTTATTCTTAAATAAATATATATATATATATATATATATACATTTACAAAAATGTGGAAGAAAAACAAAGAGGTCCAGAACCTATCTTAATACAAAGACACAGGAATTTTTTTCCGGTAATTTATGTATATATATATCGAATGACTCAGGGTCAGCTGAAATCAAACGTGGTGCAGACCCCTAAAATTTAAATTTAATCCAGTAATATATAGATAAAGAGAAATGGTAGAGCTATATGAGATACCATAGTTAAAGTAGGGGATTTCAGCACTCAATTTATAACCCATTTAATCCAATTTCTTAGAAATGTACGACTGCAGAACAACACAAAATCCAAAAAATGAACTACACATGCACAGACCTAAACACATGCAAACAGTTTATTGCAAGAAGTTGCCAACATAAAAATAAACAGCTAAAAAAAGCTTATCATCTCTAAAATACACCACTGCAGTGGATTTTTAGTAAAGCATATCAAACATAATGATTAGTCATCACAGGTATTAAAGGACCATATGCAGCAAGCAAGGGTTGAAAACATGTGATCTACAAATTACTAACTGATATTGTACATAAATAAATTTGATGCCGGTTTCTCTATGATGATAACAGAACAAAGTCCTTTTATAGACCATATGAGTCCTTTAATAGAGGAAATCAGATGTTATATTTAGTAGCAATTTGTATCACTTGGTAATCCAGCTGAGTGAACCATTTTGCAAGCATATGTTCATTGATTATTGTTAACCGAGGTAAAAGCGTCCTCTAATGTTAACTAGAACTTGACATTAATACCGCTTGATAGCAGATAGATCATCTTTCAGTGGTGAAAAGCAGATACAATGAAGCAGACCTGTGTTTAAGTATTGCAGCAAACATCCGAGAAAACAAAGTCACAGTATTATTGGCAAACGGACCGGGACATGAGCCTCCGACATCCTTATCTCACCTCTCACAACCGCGTCTCCCTGCTCACTGGGGACACAAACTTGCAGGTGTATGCTTTGCTTCTGTGCGTAAACCGTATCCAGGCGGCTTATAGGAACCACTTGATTACCGCAAGATCCAGGCTTGCTTCTTCAGTTTGAATTTTGAAATTCCCGGGCAGGCTCAGGCCAGGTGCAATGATAGCTGTTTTTAGTAAGGTCGACGTGCGTTTCGCCCCATAATGCTGAGCGAAAAAGGGGCCTCGTCAGGACTGTCCATCTCCTCCAATTTTCAGCCTTTATTGCAAAACCAATGAACTGGGAGGTAGTACCTCAGCCAATCAAATTAGCTATTTACACACACCCTTTTAAAATCTTAAACCGAACATTCCTGTCTATTTTAAAGATAAGTTCAATGGTTATCAATATATAGATTGATACAATGTGGCCTGCAATAACAAGATGGAACATTTTTTATTTAGCAACTTTCTTACAAAAAACAAAAACTGCATGCGAAAAAACCTTATGCATGTTGCAGCTCAATTAAACTTTATTTCTTTGGTTACTATGCCTAGATAAATGTGCTTTACATAAATCCCATATTGACTTAAATTCTATAATTTTGAAATGACTTGCTGAATAGCTACAAAGGTTACTATGAAGGTAAACTTTGACATACAGACCCACAACTATGAAACAAGCTGAAGAGAAAATAAAGGTCATAGTTAATGACCTATTTATAAAATTGACTAATAGTGATACAGCTTCTCACTCATTTATTTTTTCTCCAGTTACAGCAAATGGAGAATTTCAACTTCAGGATATGAACCTCTATTTTAAAAAAGATGCATATTCAATCCTTTCGTTTAAACCAAAAGGTGACACCGTATTCAACATAAAGGTCCATCTTGCTTCCTTTTTTAACAAACAGTTATCCTCATCTCCGCCTCTTCCATTTGTTATTCCTCTGTCAATCCCTATAAATTTTAAAGAAACAGTACTACTATTATGAATCTCCTTAAAATGACGAGCTACACTTGTATCTCACCCGTAGAGGATGTCATCTCTGTGCTCCTGTACCCTGTCCTTGAACAAACGTGTTGTTTTACCCACATAGAACAGGGGACAGGAGCACCCCAAAAGATAAACAACCCCCACTGAGTTACAATTTGAAAAGCATCTAATAGTATAATTTTTACCTGTATTGGCTGAAAATGTTTTGCTTTTAGGCAAATAGGGACAATAGACACAATGCCCACAAGGAAAGCTTCCTTTCACTTGTTTATTAGTTAACCAGTTTGTAGCTGGTTCAGACCGAATAAATCTACTTCTAACTAACTTATCTTTAAGATTAGGAGATTTTTTTGCGGTCAATAGGGGTCTATTTCCTACCTTATCTGCTATTTTGTCATCTAAGGTTAAAAAATGCCAATTTTGAGATAGAATATTTCTTATACTTTGCCATTGGCAATTAAATGTAGTAATGAATCTGATATTATTCTCAGTTTTTGTTTCTTTTTGATTATACAAAAGGTCTTGACGGTTCAGCTTACTTACTTTATTTAGGGGTTTTTTGACCAGGTTATGAGAATAACCTCTTTCAATGAAACGTTTACACATTTTCTCAGCATGATAATTAAATTTAGTATTTGAAGAACAGTTTCTCTTTAATCTCAAGAGTTGGCCATATGGAATGCCTTTTTTCAAGGGCTCTGGATGCCCACTTGAGGCTTCCAACAGATTGTTTGTTGCCGTGTCTTTACGAAAATTTTCAGTTGAGATACGGCTTCCTTCTTTTTTGATACAAATGTCTAAAAAGGGTAATTCCTTATTGCTATAGGAATAAGTTAGAAAAATGTTGCGATCATTTTTATTTAACTCAGAAATAAAGTCATGTAGGCAGGTCAGGGGGCCATCCCATAGGATAAAGATGTCATCCACAAACCTAATCCATAGGGACACATGGGAGTCAAACGTCTCACTATATTGATCAAAGACATCCAACTCCCATGCTCCCAAATGGAGACACGCATAAGTTGGCGCACATACTGCACCCATAGCTGTCCCCCTGACCTGCCTATATACTGAGCCATCAAACTGAAAAACATTGTTTTCAAGAATGAAATGAAGAAGTTTTATGACAAAGGCTGTATGCATGTCACTGTTTGATCCCCTACTTTCTAAAAAAAGTTTACAGGCACTAATTCCTTTCTCATGTGGTATAGATGAATAAAGACTTTCTACATCTAAAGAGACTAGGATAGTGTCAGGGGAAACAGTTAGGTCGTCTAATTTCCTCAAAAGGTCTGGAGTATCTTTTACATACGAGGGAAGAGATAAGAGGAAGGGTCTCAGGAAGAAGTCAACATATTGTCCAATGTGTTCGCTGATGCCGCCAATCCCAGACACAATGGGTCGCCCAGGGGGATGTGTCATATTTTTATGAATTTTAGGGATAATGTAAAATGTTGGCATAACCGGATACACTGGATTCATAAATTTGAACTCGTCTGGAGAGATCAGACCTTCCATTTTGGCCTCTTGTAAGATTCTACTTAATTTTGACTTCATTTGGTTAATAGGATTTCTAGGGAGTTTCTCATATTGCAATTTATCTGATAACTGTCTTTTGACTTCGTTCAGGTAAAAAGACTCATCTAATAGAACCAGATTTCCGCCCTTGTCGGCTGGCTTAAAAATTACCCCTTTTGCAGAATTCAGCTCTTTTAAAGCTTGTCTCTGTTTTGCTGTTAGATTATCTGCCCATACCCAGTCATCTGGCAATTTATGAATTTGTTTTTCTACAGCTTTTACAAACAGTGACACAGCTGGAACTTGTGCTATAGAGGGCATGAAAGTAGATTTCAATTTAAAATTGGTTCTAAAAATAGGCTTCAATCCAGTAGTGGACTCACTCTCTTCATTTTCTGACAAGAATGATGTTAATATCTTTAAAGTTTCCTCATCCTTTTGTTGCTCAGAGCGCTGAAACATGGTGTAGTGTAACACTATTTTTCTGGCAAAAAGGTGAAGGTCCTTAATTAGATCAAATTTGTTTAATTTATTTGTAGGACAAAAGGATAAACCTTTCTTTAACACTTCAATATGAGTCAAGTTTAACCTGAACGAAGAAAGATTAATTATCTGCAATTCATCTGTAACTGTATTTGGGACTAGTAACCCTGATAGGGTCTTCTGCATGGTCTCCCTCTGCTCCTGTACCCTTGTCTCATATTCTCTCCTCTCCCTCTCTGATTTCGTTGGGGATACCTCCGCTCTACTAGGTTCAAATTTCTGTTCTCTCCACCTCTTCCTCCTACCCCCCCTCCTTCTTCTCCTCTTTGTTCTGAACTCTGAGACCCAGGTGTTCCATCGTTTTTTGACGCCTTTTCTGAATCAGTTTCAATATCAGACATGTCAGTACCTGAATCATATGATCCTCTATCAAACTTATAAACATAAACCTTTTTATTCACATAATCTTCTTGATCTCTGTGTAATTTTCTACATTTCCTCAACTTAATATCTGCTTGCAATTTTGAAATATGTGTTTTCATTTCCTCATTCAATTTGCCAAAGTTGGGGTCATTGTCAAATTTATTTACCACCTCCAAAGCTTTCTCAACATCATCTTTCAGTTTTTCTAATCTTTTGTCATTCCTTTTTATAAACATTTCAATCATACTTAGGGCACATGTTGATAATTTCTCATTCCATTCATCCAGGAACTCCAAACCACCTTCTTCCTCTCTTGCATTGAAGCCTGGGTCTAAGAATAACCGTAGACCTCTAGGCACAATCTTTTTTTCTACATAATTGGCTAAGCTAGAATTTTCAGCTCTGACTTTTACTTGTTTTGCAATGCAATTCTTATATTTTTTGAAAGCATTATACACATTTGTTTCCAAATCACCGCTCTCTAAATTAGTATTAGTTAGGGATTCTTTTAACTCAGCTTCCCATAATTCATCTGAAAGGGTAAAGGCCATGTTTAAATGGATTCTATGCTCCCCCACAGTCAGTACATAAATGGGTTAATATTTAACAATCTTAGTTGTTTACAGTTTCTCTGTTTACAATCCTCTTTCTTACTCCTTAATACAAATAAATTTACAAAAATGTGGAAGAAAAACAAAGAGGTCCAGAACCTATCTTAATACAAAGACACAGGAATTTTTTTCCGGTAATTTATGTATATATATATCGAATGACTCAGGGTCAGCTGAAATCAAACGTGGTGCAGACCCCTAAAATTTAAATTTAATCCAGTAATATATAGATAAAGAGAAATGGTAGAGCTATATGAGATACCATAGTTAAAGTAGGGGATTTCAGCACTCAATTTATAACCCATTTAATCCAATTTCTTAGAAATGTACGACTGCAGAACAACACAAAATCCAAAAAATGAACTACACATGCACAGACCTAAACACATGCAAACAGTTTATTGCAAGAAGTTGCCAACATAAAAATAAACAGCTAAAAAAAGCTTATCATCTCTAAAATACACCACAGCAGAGTGAGAAGCTGTATCACTATTAGTCAATTTTATAAATAGGTCATTAACTATGACCTTTATTTTCTCTTCAGCTTGTTTCATAGTTGTGGGTCTGTATGTCAAAGTTTACCTTCATAGTAACCTTTGTAGCTATTCAGCAAGTCATTTCAAAATTATAGAATTTAAGTCAATATGGGATTTATGTAAAGCACATTTATCTAGGCATAGTAACCAAAGAAATAAAGTTTAATTGAGCTGCAACATGCATAAGGTTTTTTCGCATGCAGTTTTTGTTTTTTGTAAGAAAGTTGCTAAATAAAAAATGTTCCATCTTGTTATTGCAGGCCACATTGTATCAATCTATATATTGATAACCATTGAACTTATCTTTAAAATAGACAGGAATGTTCGGTTTAAGATTTTAAAAGGGTGTGTGTAAATAGCTAATTTGATTGGCTGAGGTACTACCTCCCAGTTCATTGGTTTTGCAATAAAGGCTGAAAATTGGAGGAGATGGACAGTCCTGACGAGGCCCCTGTTTCGCTCAGCATTATGGGGCGAAACGCGCGTCGACCTTACTAAAAACAGCTATCATTGCACCTGTGAATTAAGCAGCTGGCCTGAGCCTGCCCGGGAATTTCAAAATTCAAACTGAAGAAGCAAGCCTGGATCTTGCGGTAATCAAGTGGTTCCTATAAGCCGCCTGGATACGGTTTACGCACAGAAGCAAAGCATACACCTGCAAGTGTGTGTCCCCAGTGAGCAGGGAGACGCGGTTGTGAGAGGTGAGATAAGGATGTCGGAGGCTCATGTCCCGGTCCGTTTGCCAATAATACTGTGACTTTGTTTTCTCGGATGTTTGCTGCAATACTTAAACACAGGTCTGCTTCATTGTATCTGCTTTTCACCACTGAAAGATGATCTATCTGCTATCAAGCGGTATTAATGTCAAGTTCTAGTTAACATTAGAGGACGCTTTTACCTCGGTTAACAATAATCAATGAACATATGCTTGCAAAATGGTTCACTCAGCTGGATTACCAAGTGATACAAATTGCTACTAAATATAACATCTGATTTCCTCTATTAAAGGACTCATATGGTCTATAAAAGGACTTTGTTCTGTTATCATCATAGAGAAACCGGCATCAAATTTATTTATGTACAATATCAGTTAGTAATTTGTAGATCACATGTTTTCAACCCTTGCTTGCTGCATATGGTCCTTTAATACCTGTGATGACTAATCATTATGTTTGATATGCTTTACTAAAAATCCACTGCAGTGGTGTATTTTAGAGATGATAAGCTTTTTTTAGCTGTTTATTTTTATGTTGGCAACTTCTTGCAATAAACTGTTTGCATGTGTTTAGGTCTGTGCATGTGTAGTTCATTTTTTGGATTTTGTGTTGTTCTGCAGTCGTACATTTCTAAGAAATTGGATTAAATGGGTTATAAATTGAGTGCTGAAATCCCCTACTTTAACTATGGTATCTCATATAGCTCTACCATTTCTCTTTATCTATATATTACTGGATTAAAAAAAAAAAAAAAAAAAAAAAATATATATATATATATATATATATATATATATATATATATATATATATACACACATACAATACACAGAAAACCTGGCACTTACCACAGTAATGTGTAAAAGCAAAACTGGGGGAAATCAGTTACAGTTACACAGTAACTCAATGCTCAGTGGCTTAGGATGTGTACCCGATCCAGTCTAAGAGTGCGGTCCAGTCTTGTGTTTTATATATATATATATATATATATATGATTTTTGGTAAAATATATATCTATAACTATATTGTATATACTGTATATACTGTGTGTATATATATATTTATATATAATGTAGGTATAGATATATACATATATATATAGGAATATCTATTTAAAATAATTAGAACAAATTCCCCTATGTGAAAAACACTGGAATGTGAAGTATTTACTGTAAATACATAGTTAAACACTTTATTAAATAGGAATATTGCATAAATATGACTTTTTATGTTTTTATCTACTTGATTACAAAGGGCTCCATAGCACTTATATATATTTCTATGTATGTATCCATATGTATTTATGTGTTTATATGTGTATATATCTGTAAATACATATATACACACATATAAATACATATGTACACACATATACAGTATATCCTTAGACATGTATATGTATGTATTTCTATGTTAAAGCCC
Source organism: Bombina bombina (assembly GCF_027579735.1). NCBI lineage: Eukaryota > Metazoa > Chordata > Amphibia > Anura > Bombinatoridae > Bombina > Bombina bombina. Next base: position 573,374,009 of record NC_069500.1, on the reverse strand, counting down.
TTTGCAGACTTTTTTCTCTAACACCTAAGACCTCATATGTTTGAGCCCTAATAACTTTGTATGCATTTTTTTTTTAAATAAATGTTATCAGACAGTGTTATAAGTGTAACTGTACATTTAAATGTATTTTGAATATGATTTTTCCAATTTTTTGTCTCACATAACAGTTAACCAGAGCGCTGAAGTAACGTTATCCTGACACATATTGAATTCAATTGCACTCAATTGAACAATTCTAGCCCACTGTTTCAAATATTCATGTGTAAATAAAAACATCTTGTGCATTTTTAATTTCAGACAGCCAGATTATGAGTTTTGCGTTAGGAGTGGCTTGCTAATAACTTGCGAGTTATTTCCACCACTCACCTTTAATAGCGCTGCTATTACAGGTTTGCAAAAACCTGGCGTTTGCGGGCGATATGCCTGCGTTGAGCTCCATACCGCACACAAATACCAGCGCTGCTTTGTGCTGCTTTGACGTGCTCGTGCACGATTTCCCCATAGACATCAATGGGGAGAGCCGGCTAAAAAAAAGCTTAACACCTGCAATCACGGAGCTTAAGCTCCGTAACGCAGCCCCATTGATGTCTATGGGGAAAGAAAATGTATGTTTAAACCTAACACCCTAACATAAACCCTGAGTCTAAACACCCCTAATCTGCTGCCCCCGACATCGCCGACACCTACATTACACTTATTTATCCCTAATCTGCCGCCCCAATGTCGCCGCCACCTACATAAATTTATTAACCCCTAATATGCCGCCCCAATGTCGCCGCCACCTACATAAATGTATTAACCCCTAATCTGCTGCCCCCAACGTCACCGCCGCCACTATACTAAAGTTATTAACCCCTAAACCTCTGGCCTCCCACATCACTAACACTCAATAAATATATTAACCCCTAAACCTAACCCTAAGTCTAACCCTAACGTAACCCTAACCCTAACTTTAATATAATTAAAATAATTCTAAATAAAACTTACTATTAATAACTAAATAATTCCTATTTAAAAATAAATACTTACTTACCTGTAAAATAAACCCTAAGCTAGCTACAATATAACTAAAAGTTATATTGTAGCTATCTTAGGTTTTATTTATATTTCACAGCTAAGTTTGTATTTATTGATTGCATCAGCAAATAGGATTTTTTTCCCTTTAATTCCGATTGGCTGATAGAATTCTGGGACCGTATGAAGAGGATGCTCTGCGCCAGATGTCTTGAAGATGTACCCGCTCCACGCCGGAAGGATGAAGATAGAAGATGCCGACTGGATGAAAACTTCTGCCCGCCTGGAGGATAACTTCTTGGCGCTTGGATGAAGACTTCTCCCGACTTCATTGAGGACTTCTTGCCGCTTGGATGAAGACTTCTCCCGGCTGCATGAGGATGGATGTCCGGTCTTCAAAAACTGTAAGTGGATCTTCAGGGGTTAGTGTGAGGTTTTTTTAAGGGTTTATTGGGTGGGTTTTATTTTTAGCTTAGGGTTTTGGGCAATGTAAAAGAGCTAAATACCATTTTAAGGGCAATGCCCATCCAAATGCCCTTTTCAGGGCAATGGGGAGCTTACGTTTATTTAGATAGGATTATATTTAGGGGGTTGGTTGTGTGGGTGGTGGGTTTTACTGTTGGGGGGTTGTTTGTATTTTTTTATACAGGTAAAAGAGCTGATTTCTTTAGGGAAATGCCCCGCAAAAGGCCCTTTTAAGGGCTATTGGCAGTTTAGTGTAGGCTAGGGTTTTTTTATTTTGGGGGGGCTTTTTTATTTTGATAGGGCTATTAGATTAGGTGTAATTAGTTGAAATATTTGATCATTTCTTTTTTATTTTGTGTAACTTAGTGTTTTTTTTGTAATTTAGTTAATTGTATTTCATTAATGTAATTTATTTAATTTAAGTGTAATGTTAGGTTTAACTGTAAGACAGGTTAGGTTTTATTTCACAGGTAAATTTGTATTTATTTTTACTAGGTAATTAGTAAATAGTTAATAACTATTTACTAACTAATCAACCTCGTTAAAATAAATACAAACTTACCTGTGAAATAAAAATAAAACAGAAGCTAGATACAATATAACTATTAGTTATATTGTAGCTAGCTTAAGTTTTATTTTACAGGTAAGTATTTATTTAGTTTTAAATAGGAATTACTTAGGTATTAATTGTTATTTTTATTTGGAATTATTTTAATTATGTTAAAGTTAGTGGATGTTAGGGTTAGGGTTACGTTAGGGTTAGAGTTAGATTTAGGGTTAGGTTTAGGGGTTAATAACTTTAGTATAGTGGCGGCGACATTGGGGGCAGCAGATTAGGGGTCAATAAGTGTAGTTAGGTGTTGGCAATTTTGGAGGCAGCAGATTAGGGGTTAGTAACAGTAATGTAGGTTACGGCCATGTTAGGGACAGCAGATTAGGGGTTAATAAGTGTATGTTGTAGGTGGCGACGACACTGGGGGCAGCAGATTAGGGGTTAATAATATTTAACTAGTATTTGCGATGCGGGAGTGCGGCGGTTTAGGGGTTAATATGTTTATTATAGTGGTGGCAATGTCCGGAGCGGCAGATTAGGGGTTAATAATTTTATTTTAGTGTTTGCGATGTGGGAGGGCCTCGGTTTAGGGGTCAGTAGGTAGTTTATGGGTGTTAGTGTACTTTGTAACACTTTAGTTATGAGTTTTATGGTACAGCTTTGCACTCATAACTACTCATAACTCATAACTACTGACTTTCAAGTGGCGGTACAGATCTTGTAGTTATAGGCTGTACCGCTCACTTTTTGGCCGGACAGGCAAACTCGTAATACCGGCGCTATGGAAGTCCCATTGAAAAAGGACTTTTTGAAAGGTGCGGTAGTTACGTTGCGTTACGGCCAAAAAGGTGTGTGGTACAGCTATACCTACAACACCTGTAATACCAGCGGTAGTGAAAAAAGAGCCATAACGTTGCTTTTTCACTCATAACGCGTAACTCGTAATCTAGCTGAGAGATTAGCATATATCACTTGCCATTGTGTCCTTATCAGAATATATGTAGATGATTATGATTGTGTATTCATTGTGTAACAGACAAGTGAATGCAAATTTCAACCATATATTTATACAAAAGAAGTTTGGAGAAGGTTTGACGGACCAGGTTTTTGGGGTGAGCTTTTTATTTTAGGCCTGCCGTCTCACAATTGTATGATTGAATATGGTCGTTTTTTTTTATTTCATGAGTCCTATTCACATCTTGAGGCTTTGACCAAATTGTTTTGTATCTCTATGTAAATTAGGTTTCTCTAATAAATCTTACCGGTACTTTGAATCCCCTATTGGAATTCTGACAGTTTTAACCTTGAGAACAGTGTATCTTAAAAAAAGGAGTGTCCCCTGCATATATAATGTGTGAAAGGGATGCATATATTACAACAGTAGTCACACACAAAAAAAAAATCATATAGAAAGAATAAATAAACTACTGAAATAAAAATGTGCAGAAAACATTGTTTTCATTAAAGTTGTAGCAAAATTGTTCCACAAAAAAACAGATTGAAACTCTGCAAAAAAAAAAACTATTTAATGCACATAATAGAAAACAAAAAACAACACTGTAGATGCAAAACATAAAAATGCTGTAAAGTATGTATTTAAAGTAAGAAACTCAAAGCTTTTGGTTTTCATTACTGTAAAATGTGTTTCCTTACCTCTGCTGTTCTCTGCCAGGTCTAACATATTCTCTAAAAATGTTTCTCCTATGGAACTCACTGTTTTATCTCACATAAGGTGACAAGATTGTGTCATAATACAGAAACCACTTATTACCCTAATAGAAAAACACATGCATACAAAGGTAAAGGTACGACCTAAAAACAAGGTGATCTGCTTTTGTATTGGCTGCAGTGTGCCACCTGCTAACTTTGCTCTCCACTGCAAAATAAATGTTCCTTTCAAATGAACTCCAGTGAGTCATCTTGCAACTTACAGGGACAGACCCTTTTTTTTTTTTTTTAGAATTCCCTGTGGGCAGCCCCAGCAAGTGTCACCCAAGTTTGTCACGTACCATCGGCAAATTTTATATAATTTTGCCTTTGGTGAGATAAAAGTTATTTTTAAAGGGATAGGAAAGTCAAAATTAAACTTGCATGATTCTGATAGACACTTTTAGATTCACTTCTATTTTCAAATGCAATTTGTTTTATTGGTATACATTGTTGAAAAAGAATATGTACATATCCTACACTAGTAGTAGCTAGGTGTTGATTGGTGCCTGCACACATCTGTCTCTTATGTTTGACTGATTAGATATCTTCAGCTAGCTCTCAGTAATGCATTGCTGCTCCTTCAGTAAAAGATAACAAAATAATGGGGTTTCATGTCTCTTAAGGTTCTATAAACTAGGGGGTCCACTAAGACCTGATTGTATTTTTACTCTTTTAAATAAAAAAAAAGAGATGAAAAATGAACTTTAATAAATGTTTATCTTAACATGGTCTTCCCATGCCCTTCTATAAACCAAGGTAGGAAAAATGACTTAAAGGGACATGAAAGCCAATTTTTTTATTTCGTGATTTAGAAAGAGCATGTTATGTTAAACAACTTTCTAATTTACTTATATTATCTAATTTGCTTCATTCTCTTGATATCACTTGCTGAAAAGCATATCTAGATATGCTCAGTAGCTGCTGATTGGTTGCTACACCTAGAGGCCTTGTGTGATTGGCTCACATATGTGTATTGCTATTTCTTCAACAAAGCATATCTAAAGAATTGAGCAAATTAGATAATAGAAGTAAATTGGAAAGTTGTTTAAAATTGTATGCCCTATCTGAATCATGAAAGTTTAATTTTGACTAGATTGTCCCTTTAATAACTGCAGTACCAAAGCAACTAGTACAATAAAAGACGTCATTTTAAATTTTGATCATTTATAATTGGACAGGGTGGCCTTTGACAATAGGAATTATATATATTTGCTATGAATGAATCATATACATCTTGCATACAGTTCTGCCCATTTTAACAAAAATAAGTAATATATGCTTATAAGCCCTATGTATAATGATAACTACTTAGTTATTAAGTATTTCAATATGTGATTCTTTTCTCCCCTTCTCCTTTACCAACTGTGTATCATGCCTAGGAGCAATTCATTTTCACAAACTGACATACTTTATATTTAACAATCTATATATAAAAGCTTCACAGACAGCTCATAATAGAATGCTGATGTATATAAAAAGATCTAAGAACAGAATACATTTCATCGTCTTCTATGATTATTAATTTATAACATGCTTTCAAAACTAATACTTTGCTGAAAAATGTCAATATTAAAAAAGAGATTTTTACCTGGCCTTGCTTCTTTTTCTGCATTTCAAGAGGATATTTATTTGCGAGATATCATGTATTGGGTTATTTAAAGGGACATGATACCCAGATGTTGAAGCACTTGAAAGTGATGCAGCATAGCTGTAATAAACTGACTTGGAAATATCACCTGAGCATCTCTATGTAAAAAAGAAGATATTTTAGCTCAAAATGTCCTCAGTGCCACATCCCATTGTAAAGGAACGCTAAGCAGCTAATCATCATGCTAGTCCCAGGACTTGCAAGGGAGCGTGCATATGGCATGTGCAGACAAAGTCATGTTGTTTAAGGAAGTTTACTATGAAATCTCAAAAGATTTCAGCAAAATGTCATGAGATCACAGTAAAGCAAAGTGTGACATCAGCAGTTGATGAAGCTGATTTTGCCTTACCAACAAGACCCTTCTCTAGCACAATAAACATCTGGGAATCTAGACTATAGTTTAGTCTTTCTTAATTTTATTGACCCCTTTATACTAATAAGGTATTAAAGTAAGGTAGGAAAAATGACTAAATAACAACTAATATCCAAAAGTTCCGAAATCCATAATATACTAAAAGACATAATTTAAAGACCTGAGGATTTGCAGGATTTGCATATGACAATATGATATATTTGCTATGACTGAACCATATACATAGCACATGCAGATTTGCAATGGTTTAAATAAAATAAGAAATATAGACTTAAATGTCCCGTGTGTAATGAGCACTCCTGAACCTTTCTGAATTATTATTCATTTTAAAATGTGATTCATTGCTCCCCTTTTCCAACTGCTTATCAAGCTCAGGAACAAATCATTTTTACAAACTGACATATACTTTATATTTAACACTCTATATATAAAAACTTCACAGACAGATAATGATAATTGAATTCTGATATACTGTATACTTTAAAAGATCTGAGAACAGAATCATTTGAGAAACTTCTTTGCATATTAATTTATAACATGTTGGTCTTGATTTAAAAAAGAGAATGTATATCCTATAGTACACTACAGGATTAAAGGGACACTGTACCCAAATTTTTTCTTTTGTGATTCAGATAGGGCATGCAATTTTAAGCAACTTTCTAATGTACTCCTATTATCAAATTTTCTTCATTCTCTTGGTATGTTTATTTGAAAAGCAAGAATTTAAGTTTAGATGCCGGCCCATTTTTGGTGAACAACCTGGGCTGTCCTTGCCGATTGGACAGCACCAATAAACAAATGCTGTCCATGGTTCTGAACCACAAATTTGCTGGCTCCTTAGCTTAGATGCCTTCTTATTCAAATAAAGATATCAAGAGAACGAAGAAAAATTGATAACAGAAGTAAATTAGAAAGTTGCTTAAAATTGCATGCTCTATCCGAATCATGAAAGCACAAATTTGGGTTCATTATCAGTTTAACAATATAATTTATTATTTCTGTATACTGATAAGACATTATTTTTAATGAACCAATATACCACAAGACAGGAGTGAAGGGTCAAGGAGAACATATATGACTCACCACCTTATCCATTTTTTATATGCCAGTTTTACTGAGTGTGGATCTTTTATACATTGCTATGCTTTGTGACTTGAATAGTTGTGACAGCAACCTGTAGCAATGTTCAAATGGTAGTCCCAACTTCTATTTCAGCCCTGGATTGAGGCTTTTGAGCATCAGCTTTTTATATTTGATGTTAAAAAAATTCATTTTTTAATCTCTCAGATTGGCACATTTTACTTATCTCAGTGATTTGTGTGTATCTATCAAGTGACAGACAAGCATGTGCATGGTGCTAACACAGCAATCAATGACTCCCCATGCCCGAAGATCATCACTAGGAATTAGCAACTCTCAGACTTTTTTTTTTTTAGACATGTTCAATTTTGTTTTTAATAGGACAGCGTGCTGGACTGAGTTGTACAAACCCAGAATACCACATTCTATAATGTGTACATAACTTTGACCCCCATGGAAGCGATTTCTTTCACGTATGGAAAAAGAAAATCTGATGAGAATATGGATAGATTATGTGGACAGAGAGTAGGGAACACATTTAATTAATGGGGCATATAATAAGAAAAGAGAGAAAGTGGAGATGACATGGATGAGGAAGGGGACAATAAAAATTATTAGATGATATAACAATAATTGTTGGGCGGGTAATGAGACAGAGAAATTTAAGAGACTGCTGGGAAAAAGTGAAGACTCAAAGGAGAGGGTTTGTAAAACTAAAGAAATGGAAAGAGAAGATTACAATTTCCGACATAGAAATTATCCTTATGTAATATGAACCATTTACTCTGTTACTCATGGACAGACATAAACAAGTAATCTCTAAAAGTCATGCCAGATAAGAGTGTATTATAAAATGTCATTATACAACCCAAAATAAAAACCCCTACAACTTTTTAGAGGCATGGAAAGAAAATGATTTATACTGAGGTAGGAGAGTCTATTTAATACATAACTTCATAAAACTTGCTAGTTTATATTATTCAAATCTAAGTTAACAAAATTATTGCATTAGAAATTGAGTAATTTAGGTTAAATGACATGACTGTCTTCTCTCACCACATCATAATTTTCTGCCTGTGGGCATAATATGTCATAAATCCACTCTTTTTTTTACCAAAGATCATAACGTAAATTTAATGTTTTATACTTAGGCCTAGATTTAGAGTTTGGCGTTAGCCGTGAAAACCAGCGTTAGAGGCTCCTAACGCTGGTTTTAGGCTACCGACGGTATTTGGAGTCACTCAAAATAGGGTCTAACGCTCACTTTTCAGCCACGACTTTTCCATACCGCAGATCCCCTTACGTCAATTGCATATCCTATCTTTTCAATGGGATCTTTCTAACTCCGGTATTTAGAGTTGTGTCTGAAGTGAGCGTTAGACATCTAACGACAAAACTCCAGCCGCAGGAAAAAAGTCAGTAGTTAAGAGCTTTCTGGGCTAACGCCGGTTTATAAAGCTCTTAACTACTGTACTCTAAAGTACACTAACACCCATAAACTACCTATGTACCCCTAAACCGAGGTCCCCCCACATCGCCGACACTCGAATAATTTTTTTTAACCCCTAATCTGCCGACCGCCACCTACGTTATCCTTATGTACCCCTAATCTGCTGCCCTTAACACCGCCGACCCCTATATTATATTTATTAACCCCTAATCTGCCCCCCACAACGTCGCCTCCACCTGCCTACACTTATTAACCCCTAATCTGCCGACCGCAAAGCGCCGCCACCTACGTTATCCTTATGTACCCCTAATCTGCTGCCCCTAACACCGCCGACCCCTATATTATATTTATTAACCCCTAATCTGCCCCCCACAACGTCGCCTCCACCTGCCTACACTTATTAACCCCTAATCTGCCAAGCGGACGTGAGCGCTACTATAATAAAGTTATTAACCCCTAATCCGCCTCACTAACCCTATAATAAATAGTATTAACCCCTAATCTGCCCTCCCTAACATCGCCGACACCTAACTTCCATTATTAACCCCTAATCTGCCGACCGGAGCTCACCGCTATTCTAATAAATGGATTAACCCCTAAAGCTAAGTCTAACACTAACACCTCCCTAAGTTAAATATAATTTAAATCTAACGAAATTAATTAACTCTTATTAAATAAATTATTCCTATTTAAAGCTAAATACTTACCTGTAAAATAAATCCTAATATAGCTAAAATATAAATTATAATTATATTGTAGCTATTTTAGGATTAATATTTATTTTACAGGTAACTTTGTATTTATTTTAACCAGGTACAATAGCTATTAAATAGTTAAGAACTATTTAATAGCTAAAATAGTTAAAATAATTACAAATTTACCTGTAAAAGAAATCCTAACCTAAGTTACAATTAAAACTAACACTATACTATCAATAAATTAATTAAATAAAATACCTACAATTACCTACAATTAACCTAACACTACACTATCAATAAATTAATTAAATAAACTACCTACAATTAACCTAACACTACACTATCAATAAATTAATTAAATACAATTCCTACAAATAAATGATAGTGTAGTGTTAGGTTTAATTGTAGGTAATTGTAGGTATTTTATTTAATTAATTTAATGATAGTATAGTGTTAGGTTTAATTGTAACTTAGGTTAGGATTTATTTTACAGGTAATTTTGTAATTATTTTAACTAGGTAACTATTAAATAGTTCTTAACTATTTAATAGCTATTGTACCTGGTTAAAATAATTACAAAGTTGCCTGTAAAATAAATATTAATCCTAAAATAGCTACAATGTAATTATAATTTATATTGTAGCTATATTTGGATTTATTTTACAGGTAAGTATTTAGCTTTAAATAGGAATAATTTATTTAATAAGAGTTAATTTATTTCGTTAGAATAAAATTAAATTTAAGTTAGGGGGGTGTTAGTGTTAGGGTTAGACTTAGCTTTAGGGGTTAATCCATTTATTAGAATAGCAGTGAGCTCCGGTCGGCAGATTAGGGGTTAATAATTGAAGTTAGGTGTCGGCGATGTTAGGGAGGGCAGATTAGGGGTTAATACTATTTATTATAGGGTTAGTGAGGCGGATTAGGGGTTAATAACTTTATTATAGTAGCGCTCAGGTCCGCTCGGCAGATTAGGGGTTAATAACTTTATTATAGTAGCGCTCAGGTCCGCTCGGCAGATTAGGGGTTAATAAGTGTAGGCAGGTGGAGGCGACGTTGAGGGGGGCAGATTAGGGGTTAATAAATATAATATAGCGGGTCGGCGGTGTTAGGGGCAGCAGATTAGGGGTACATAAGTATAACGTAGGTGGCGGCGCTTTGCGGTCGGCAGATTAGGGGTTAATTATTGTAGGCAGGTGGCGGCGACGTTGTGAGGGCAGATTAGGGGTTAATAAATATAATACAGGGGTCGGCGGTGTTAGGGGGAGCAGATTAGGGGTACATAAGGATAACGTAGGTGGCGGTCAGCAGATTAGGGGTTAAAAAAATTTATTCAAGTGTCGGCGATGTGGGGGGACCTTGGTTTAGGGGTACATAGGTAGTTTATGGGTGTTAGTGTACTTTAGAGTACAGTAGTTAAGAGCTTTAGAAACCGGCGTTAGCCCAGAAAGCTCTTAACTACTGACTTTTTTCCTGCGGCTGGAGTTTTGTCGTTAGATGTCTAACGCTCACTTCAGAAACGACTCTAAATACCGGAGTTAGAAGATCCCATTGAAAAGATAGGATACGCAATTGACGTAAGGGGATCTGCGGTATGGAAAAGTCGCGGCTGAAAAGTGAGCGTTAGACCCTATTTTGAGTGACTCCAAATACCGGCGGTAGCCTAAAACCAGCGTTAGGAGCCTCTAACGCTGGTTTTCACGGCTACCTCCAAACTCCAAATCTAGGTCATTGATTTTTCTGTTTTATAATTTCACAATATACTTTTTTCATATTTCCCACCTAATCTGGGAAGGAACTCGCTTTTCCTCAAGGATCCATTATATCATTTATTTCTTATCCCTATTAATTGGATCAGGAAGACAATCTCAATTGGACTATTAGCTTTTCTTCTGAATATACAGGACTAATATATTGGTTTTGTAATACACTTCTAAGCACTCTGGGTGGTAATCTATAGATAGATTTTATTAAGCACAACATTGGTTGTAAACTTGTGGAAATGAATAATGAAGGAATAATAAAACTTAACTTTTAATAGTTATGCAGTAAAATAGGAAAATAATTTTAAAATTACACTTAAGTATCCTCCAGTAGATTATATTATAGATACTATATTTATAATTTATGTCTTGTGATGTGTCATAAAGTAAATATCTACAATAATACAGCTTGGGTAGATAATTAAGATGTATATGTATGACCAGATATGTCTGTAGTAAGTCGGTTCTGCTCAAGATCTATTGGCTTGATAGTACTATTCAGTTCAGTTACTGTATAAAAATATTAAATCACATACACCTAGTATTGTGTTTAAACCAATATAAAATAATATATATTCACACTCTGATCAATCGTGTTGTTCATATATTTACGTAGTATCAGTTATTTGTATCACACTCACTTATTAGCATTATACTGTTACTAGTATATTTATCTTGAGTTTAGTCAGAGTTTGAACATTTTAACAATGTTTGAAACAAGATGTATATGTATGACCTTGTCACATATTAGGGATCTTGAATATATTGCAGATTTATCTGTATTAAGTCGGTTCTGCTCAAGATCTATTGGCTTGATAGTACTATTCAGTTCAGTTACTGTATAAAAATATTAAATCACTTACACCTAGTATTGTGTTTAAACCAATATTGGATAATATATATTCACACTCTGATCAATCGTGTTGTTCAAATATTTACATAGTATCAGTTATTTGTGTCACGTGCACTTATTGGCGTTATACTGTTACTAGTATATTTGTCTTGAGTTTAGTCAGAGTTTGAGCATTTTAACACTGTTTGAAATATTACCCATGTTTGGAGTTAATTAGCAGAAAGGACAAAATATATGCATATTTCAGATACTTCTGTGATTAATCGACTCTACTTCATATTGTAGTCTTTAGCTCAGCTTCAGTAGAAAAGTACTTGATCACTTTGGCGTAATGTTATACTTTAACCGATATTAGAAGGTGTGTGTTCATACTCTGAATAGGTGAGCAATTAGGAGGGACCCCACCCTATCTTTCTGAGGGTATTTAAAGAGATCTGTTTAGCTCTGCTAAACATTTAGCTCTGCTTCTTAGCAAAGAGATCAAACTACAAAAGGATTAAATACATAAGGATATTTGAGTTATTTCAGAAAGGTATATAACATTTCTCTTTTAAATTGTTGTTACTTGAATAGTTTGTACTTTCAGATAATATATTTTGTATTTCTATTAACTTTATATTTTGTTTTTTTATAGGTGGTAGACCTGAACTGTGAATTAGTTTCACTACAGAAATTGAATAGTTAAAGGTTTGAGTTAATTTACATTCTTTTGTATTCTGGTTTTTAGTATTGCAATTAGATAACAATTAGATTGTTTGCATAGGTGAGCAATTAGGAGGGACCCCACCCTATCTTTCTGAGGGTATTTAAAGAGATCTGTTTAGCTCTGCTAAACATTTAGCTCTGCTTCTTAGCAAAGAGATCAAACTACAAAAGGATTAAATACATAAGGATATTTGAGTTATTTCAGGAGTTATTCAGGGTTATTCAGGCTTATTCAGTAGAAAATAATACTTATATTTTTCTTATTGTTAAAGTGTTGCATAGTTTAAAATGTCTCAGATACAGTGCAATGGGTGTTTTGCACTTTTTAATCGTTCTACTTTTTGGAGATTTAGGGGCTGTCCTGTTTGTAAGCAGTTTTCCCTGTTAAGGGAGGAAATAGCTAAACTTCAAGCTAAGGTAAGTAACATACCTGTTACCTCTACAAAGCTGCCTCAGAAAGAAGCCCCTCTACCCCAGAGATCAGCAAGGAGAGGCAGATGGATCACTGTAGGCTCTGGAAGAATTAGAACAGTAGACCAGAAGCATTGCCCACAACCTCTGCCATTGCAAAACTCCTATGCTGCTCTTGCCGAATACACTTGTGATGAGGAGATTGCTGTTTCTGAGCCCTCTGAAGCTGTAACAGGTAATTTAAATCTATTGGCACCTGATTCTCCAGGTAACATAACACAGGAAAGAACTGCAGATGTGTTTTTGAGAAAAAGACTGTTAGTGGGTGACTCTATTTTGAGGAATGTGTATTTAGGTGAAAGTAAAGGAGAAACAAGGGAGGTTAGATGTCTTCCAGGAGCTACTGCTCACAGGGATAGGAATCGTATTTTGAGAATTGTTAGGGCAGCAGGAAAGGGAAGTGAGTTGGATGTGATTGTTCATTTAGGAACAAATGATCTGGCTAGTAATCATGTTGCTGCTGTTCAGAAAGAGTTTTGTGACCTAGGTAATCATTTAGAGACTGTGGCATCAACTCTATCATTTTCTGCTATTTTACCTGTGTATGACCAGGAAGCAGGAAAGATGGAGCGGATAACAACCTTTAATTCTTGGTTAGATAAGTGGTGCAGGGAACGAGGATTTGGTTTTATTGGCCATTATAGCTCTGTTTGGAAAGATACTAGGTTATTTAGGAGAGATGGCTTGCATTTGGATGCTAAAGGAACAGAGTATCTGGGAGAGGAGTTCAAATACTTTATTAGAAATCATTTAAACTAATAAAGGGGGGTAGCATTAATATATCCACCTGCCCCCCACAGCATGCCAAAACTGTTAGTCCAAGTAACAATTCTAGAAATTCTAGTAGAAAAATTCTTCGTGCCATGAGCACAAATGCTCGCAGCTTAGGAAATAAATTACCTGAACTCATTTCAATAATGACTAGGGACAACTTGGATTTAGTAGCTATAACAGAAACATGGTACAATGATTTGCATGACTGGGACATAGTCATACCTGGATACAGGTTATTTAAAAAGAACAGAGTAGGAAAGAAAGGTGGAGGAGTTGCTTTGTATGTAAATGAAAATATAAAGGTTACTGAAATTGTAGGAACAAATGATGAGGTGGAAAGTATTTGGGTGACTTTGGAAATTGGAGATAAAAATGTTTTTAGAATAGGGGTTGTATATAGGCCTCCATTGCAGGATGAAAAACTGGACAATCTGTTATTAGATGAAATAACCAAAATGACCATGAAGGGTAAGGTTATAGTACTGGGGGACTTTAATTTGCCAGATATAGACTGGAAGATTCCTTCTGCTAGATCGGCTAGAAGCAGGTATATTCTTGAATCTCTGCTAGGGGAATCACTTGAACAATTAGTCAAGGAACCAACTCGTAAGGAAGCTATATTAGATCTAATACTTACAAACAGTGATACAGTTTCAGATGTGTCTGTAGGTGAGAACTTAGGATCCAGTGATCATCAATCTGTTTGGTTTAGTATTCATGTTCAGGAACTGTACACCCAGACGAAAACAAAAGTTTTAGAATTTAGGACGGCAGATTTTTCATTAATGGGAGAATACCTAAAAAACTATTTAAAGGGGAAAAATCTTATTACAGGGGTTCAAGAACAGTGGGAATTTGTGAAAGGTGCCATTTTAGATGCAACCGCACACTGTATTAGACATGTCTGTAAAAGTAAAAGAAAGCGGAAACCAATTTGGTTTTCCAAAGAAGTAGCACATGCTGTAAAGACAAAAAAGATAGCTTATAAAAATTACAGACACACACAAGCAGATGATGATATGAAAATATGGAGACTCCAACAAAAAAAGACTAAGCAGTTAATTAGGAAGGTTAAAGCTGATGCAGAAGAGAAGATAGCACAGTCAGTAAAACATGGGGACAAAACATTCTTTAGATATATCAGTGAAAGAAGAAAAAATAAGGTAGGAATAGTAAAATTGAAATCAGTTGATGGTAGAATAATAGAAGGAGATAAGCAGATTGCAGACTGTCTCAATGATTACTTCTGTTCTGTTTTCACTAAAGATTGTGAAGATACAATGTCTACATTAAGGGATGCTATGCAAAATAGAAACAAGCTTAACAGTAATCTTTTTACAGAGGATGAGGTTTTGTTAGCATTATCAAAAATAAATGTTACAAAGGCAGTGGGTCCTGATAATATTCATCCAAGGGTTTTAAAAGAACTTCGTTCAGTGCTAACTGTCCCATTAACTGATCTGTTTAATCAGTCACTATTAACAGGAGCTGTCCCAGATGATTGGAGAATAGCAAATGTAATACCTCTTCATAAAAAGGGCAGTAGAGAAGAATCTGGCAACTACAGGCCAGTTAGTTTAACTTCAGTAGTAGGGAAATTAATGGAAAGCCTCTTAAAGGAAAGAATTATGACTTACATAAAGACAAACAATTTAGAGGACCAAAATCAGCATGGTTTTACTTCAGGGAGATCATGTCAGACTAATCTAATTGACTTCTTTGATTATGTAACAAAAGTATTAGACAAAGGAGGAGCAGTTGATGTAGCATATCTAGATTTCAGTAAAGCATTTGACACCGTCCCACACAATAAACTTATTCACAAACTATATCTCCTTGGTCTAGATTCAAAAATTGTGAACTGGGTGGAATGCTGGCTTAAGGACAGAAAACAAAGTGTCTTAGTAAATGGAGTTCATTCAGCAGAGGGGGCTGTTACTAGTGGTGTTCCTCAGGGGTCAGTTCTGGGGCCTGTTTTGTTTAACATATTTATCTGCGATATCAGCAAAGGGCTACAGGGGAAAGTATGTCTCTTTGCAGATGATACAAAAATTTGCAACAGAATGGATGTTCCAGGGGGGGTAGACAAAATGAGAAGTGATATACAACAATTGGAGGATTGGACAAACGACTGGGATCTAAAGTTTAACACAGCAAAGTGTAAAATAATGCATTTAGGGAAGAAAAATCCAAATGTTAATTACAGACTCAATGACACTTTACTGACTGTTACAGACGAGGAACAGGACTTGGGAATTATTATTTCAGATGATTTAAAACTTAGTAAACAATGTAGTAAGGCAGCGAGTAAGGCTAGCAGAATGCTTGGATGTATTGGTAGAGGTATTTGCAGCAGAAATAGTAAGGTTCTTATGCCACTTTATAGATCATTAGTTAGGCCTCATCTTGAGTATTGTGTGCAGTTCTGGAGGCCATATCTTCAGAAGGATATTAACAAACTTGAATCTGTGCAAAGGAGGGCTACCAAAATGGTACATGGTCTAAAAAATAAAACTTACCAGGATAGGCTCAATGACCTAAATATGTATAGCTTAGAGGAGAGAAGGGAAAGAGGTGATATGATAGCAACTTTCAAGTACATTAAAGGGTTTAGTAAAACTGAGGCTGTGGGTATTTTACATAAAATGGAAAATTCAAGAACAAGGGGTCATGAGCTCAAGCTAAAGGGTAGTAGATTCAGGAGTAATTTGAGGAAGCACTTCTTTACAGAAAGAGTGATTGATTTATGGAATAAACTTCCTCAAGAGGTAGTAGCAACAAACACTGTGGGGGACTTTAAAAATGCATGGGACAAGCATAGGGCTATCCTACGAACTAGATAAGTTTATACTGTTAGGTAAGGTGGGGCAGACTTGCTGGGCCTATGGCTCTTATCTGCCGTCAATATCTATGTTTCTATGTTTCTATGAACATTCGTGTTTCAGTAGTATTTCAAAGTGTCAATTTATTCTGTCTTGTTCACTTTGCACCGTTTTACCGTCACTAGTATATTTGATTTAGTTTCAGTCAGAGTCAAGATGTATGCGTATTATGGGTGTATCTGTAGTAGATCTGCTTGCTTAGGGTCTATTGACTTAGTAAAAATGTCTTTAACCTGGCTTCAGTAAAAAAAAAAAACACTTATATCACTTTCTCATATTGTTGTACTTTGGCAAATATTAGATAGTATGTTTTCTCACTCTGATCATTTTTTATAGTTCTGATATATCAAACAATCTATTAATTGTATCATGCCTTTTAGTAGCGTTTTAACGTTGTTTGTGTACCTATTCTGGATTTAGTCAGAATTAAACATCGCCACCTTAAGTAAAGTGTGACTTACAACATAAATTATTTGGTTTGAGCATCTAAGTAAATTATGAACATATTGGTATCAATGACTACAGTAATTGGAGGATAGCATAAGGCTAACTAAAAACACAGGAGCTCCTAGGACTCCTCACCAATACCCTAATCTACCTAATTTATCAGGACTAATATATTGTCTGGACTTGTTATGTATTGTTATAAGGTACTTAAGATATTGTTATAAGGTATTTTAAGATATTTTAAGGAATTTTAAGACATAAGATAATTATTATTTTTGTATCGGTGCCCCTCAAGGTATATGTTACATGGATCCATATTTTTAATTTTGAATCAATTTTTTAATGTGTTGTTCCAATTGTTGTTAAATAAATGTAAGTATATTTTATGACTATATATCTTTAGCCTTGTATTATAGGCATTCCTTGGGTCTTGGTTATTTTTACTCTCTATGTTTAGGGTCAGCTAGGTACTCTCATTCCAAGGAGCTATAAGGAATTTAATTGGGTGAAGCGCTGTGAGATATATGGTTAATATTTAGAAGATAAAGAGACAGATTTTCAGCATAATGAATCCACCTTCATCATGAGCATGTAAAAAATGCCTGTTGCTTGATGTATTAAATGATAAGAACCATATGTTTACCAGTAAAACCTTAAATGATATGAGTATAGAACAAGAAAACAATTAATAGAAGATATGGGCATTCTAAAAGGAATATTACTCCTGCTATGTGTACCAACAACTGCACCTTAGGGTATAAAAAACCTATACTTACTCCAATAATGACAAAAGACAGCTTGGATTTAATAGTAGATTTAGTTTCATAATTGGGACATAGTCATACTTGCTTGCATTTTCTTCAAAAAAGAACAGAGTAGGAAAAAGTGAGAAGAGATTATTTCAATGTGAAAGGAAAAATAATGGAGATACAAATTATGCAAACTGATATGGAAAGTGTTTGGGTGATGTCAGCTGTTTAAGATCAGTCCAGAACTAGACCCAATAGCTAGAGTGAATGTAATACACACACTATCACACCAAGAGAAACCCAGGATGTGATATACTCTGAAAGTATTGAGTAATGTAGTGCAGAATAAACATAATAAATTACTCACAAAGTGGAGCTGCGTACTGGATGCAGAACTGTGGTCAGGTTGGCTTAAAGGTAGGTAAAGGAGTGTCCAGGAGAATGATCAGGTAGACAGAGATCAGTAATATATTCAGGCAGGAATGTATAAATCCCAAAATGTTGTATAAACAAAGCAGAGGTCAGATACAATTCTGGCAGGCACAGGTTAATCCAAAAGAGTTGTCAGGCAATGCAGAGGTAAATTTAAAGTTCAGGCAGGCACAGGTTGATCCAAAAGAGTTGTCAGGCAAAGCAGAGGTTTAGTTACAATTCAGGCAGGCACAGGTTCATCCAAAAGAGTTGTCAGGCAAAGCAGAGGTCAAGTTACAGTTCAGGCAGGCACAGGTTAATCCAAAAGTGTTGTCAGGAAAAGCAGAGGTCAAGTTACAATTCAGGCAGGCACAAGATAATATAGAATAGATCGTACCATGGATACAGATGAATCCGCCAAATGGACAGAAAGGATCTAAGATGCTGGGAAATTTAAAGACCCACCTGACATCATCAAAATGGGCCAGCACAGAGAGACTGTGTCACACTGCTACATGACACAGCAAGCAGGAAAACAGATCCGGAAACTGCGAATCGTGACAGGTGACTGTAAGGAGTAGAGGAAATTTTAATAGGGGTTGTACATATACCTCTATTACAGTATGAAGGATTAGACCAATTGTTATTATAAAAAAATAAGACAAATGACCATGAAGGACAAGGTTACATGAGCAGCAGGGGAGTTCCATCTGCCAGATATAGACTGTAAGGTACGTTTTGCTTGATTATATATCTTAAATCTTTCCAAGGGTAATCACTTAAGTAATTGGTTAAGCAAATAACTCACAAATATGCTTTGTTATATTCAATACTTCAGACAGTGATACAATAAAAATGTGCATGATGGTAAGAACATCTACAGCATCTATATGTCATAAAGGATGACTCAAGGCACTTTCACTATAGTAATCAGGAAGTTAAGGAATGCCATTCTCAACAAGTGACATCCTGTTATAGGATTCCCTCACACAGAGGATGTTTGGCCTGATGTCAAGAGGGACCAATAGAATATGGGGGCATACCTAATGTGTGGGGGACAAAACACTGCACCCGTATTGCTCTGTGGCCACCTTGGAACCCGCAAATTGCTTCCGCCAATGCTTTAATTCTATCAATGTCCACTTTGTGTGCAATGGCAACATGCACATTATGAACATGTTTGCATAGTATCCTGGATCTACTCCAGACTACTATATCCTAATGCACTCATCTGTGTGGCCACAGTTGTAGGCCACAAAGTGGAATCACAGATGGATCAGTGTTCAGTACTAATACACAGCACTCATACATACATATACAATAGACAGTACAGGATTGGAGGTCTCTTTTAAATGCACTCAGACATATGTGTGTACTAAATATGTGACAACCAAGGTTTATTTTGATCTTTGAAATGTCTTTAATGTTCTCTAAATCAATAGGTACACTGCCATGCAATGTTCCTTGTCACATCCACATCAGCAATGTTGTACAGGGATTCTGCAGGCCCTGTGCTCTGACAAAAGAAGTCCAAACATGACCAAGAAGTCCCTGTGCACTGACAAAAGGAGTCCAAATATTCTGCAAGCCAAAAGTGCACTCAATCACTGACAGCACAGAAGGCCAGTGGCATGGTCAGCAGCAACAGTGGTGGGATCTTCAAAAAGAAACTCCAAACATAGGACACTAACATTGGCAAACCTGAAGATTGTTGACTTCATCTTGCAACCAAAGACCTTCAGAGGGTAAGCATAATCTGTTTATGTGTTTTACATGCATGCTACTTTGACATGAGAGGTAGACATTGGGACAGAGGAATTGAGACAAGTATTTTAGAGACTTGGTGCTTTGTATTGGAAGATTTGGTAATACATACATTTTTACGTGTACATGTCTTACTTTTCAATTAAGGTCAGCCTTTGGTAGAAAGATATTCACTGACATATTTTTTTTGCTCGTGGCAGGAAGCAATCCTATTACAAGTTGATAGTAAAAGTTTTCACTCACATGCTAACCTTATGCGTGCAAAAAGCCAAACTTAGAATATTGCGACAGCGTTAACATGTATAATTTTATATAGGTATATATAAATACAGATATACATAGGAATATCAATTTAAAAATACAAAGAACATATTTTGCTATGTAGATACAAAAAAGATACAAAAAACAACAGAAAAACGGTGCAAAGTGTAAGATGGAATTAACACTTTAAATAGAAACCAAGAACTAATACTCTCCTTTTAGGTGAGACCGCAGCCTTCTTACAGTCTCTCCTCTGTGACTGTCTTTAAACAAACGGCAATAGGAAAATAGATGGCGCTGGTCTGTAGAATAATTTTTTCTCTAGATGATGAAGAGAAAAAAGGGCTTGAGGTGTATGTAGAAACCAGAGAACATAAGTGCAGTATACTCACTCCATAAGTTGTAGGAGTTCAGCTGTGGTGTGGTGTGCTTCCAAGTGGTGAATTTCCCCAAAGTGAATGTAGGACTTCAGGATCTGATAAGAGCCTAATGAGACTGCAGACAAATGAAGACTCAAATGACCAAAGATTATCCAGTAAATAAAGGAAAAACAAAGTAGTAACTTACTCCATATAAAGGAGAATCCGGCTTGTCACAGCAAAGAAGGGTATCAACAATCTTCCAACTTTAGTAAAAAGGTGTTTTATTAGCTCAACGCGTTTCAACTTTTAACAAGTCTTTATCGAGAGCAAGATAAAATTAATAAAAGCAAATAGCTTGAGTAGCTACTTTGTTTTTCCTTTATTTACTGGATAATCTTTGGTCATTTGAGTCTTCATTTGTCTGCAGTCTCATTAGGCTCTTATCAGATCCTGAAGTCCTACATTCACTTTGGGGAAATTCACCACTTGGAAGCATACCACACCACAGCTGAACTCCTACAACTTATGGAGTGAGTATACTGCACTTATGTTCTCTGGTTTCTACATACACCTCAAGCCCTTTTTTCTCTTCATCATCTAGAGAAAAAATTATTCTACAGACCAGCGCCATCTATTTTTCTATTGCCATATTTTGCTATGTGCAGAGTGAAATATGTACAGTAAATCTGAGGTTGCACTATCCTGCGTTAACTTATATTGTGCTCAAGTGATCGCATTTACTTTCAACTTGTAATACGAACAGTCAATCTGACGTGCACAAACAGCAGCGATAAACCTAATATCACTTGCATGTAACTGTTAGCTTGCCACTCGTAATCCGGTCCTAAATAAATTTTATGCACCCACAATTTAATTATGGATATTGTAATTTTGAAACTTAGGTTTCACTGCAGGTATCTGAAGGAGAGTTACTGCACATGTGCAAACAGGTCAGCAATGTAATGCAATGAAAGCTAAATTTCAATATGGCGTCACCCATGACTAGAACTAGCGAGAGGCAGAGAATAACCTTTTAAACCTCTTTTACAAAATGTATTTAGTCCTTAATGTCCCTTTCATAAAATAATTTGAAGGCTTCAGAGTGTATTAAAAAGCTTTGTGGATTTTGTCTTTTATATTCTAGTAAGCAAAATAAAATGAGTGATAATTAGTTATGTCCTTTTTAAGATAAGTTTAAAAAAAAAATGGAAAATAGATTTAACTTGAAAGCTACAGCCTACACTGGGAGAGAGAGAGGAGAGGGGGGGGGGGGGAGAGAGGAGAGGGGAGAGAGAGAGAGGAGGTGGGGAGAGAGAGAGGAGGTAGGGGAGAGAGAGAGGAGGGGGGAGAGAGAGAGAGAGGAGGGGGGGAGAGAGAGAGGAGGTAGGGGAGAGAGAGAGGAGGGGGGGAGAGAGGAGGGGAGAGAGAGAGGGGGGAGAGAGAGAGGGGGAGAGAGAGAGAGGAGGGGGAGAGAGAGGGGGGGAGAGAGAGAGGAGGGGGGGGGAGAGAGAGGAGGAAGGGAGAGAAAGAAAGGAGTGGGAGAGAGAGAGAGAGGAGAGAGGGGGGAAAGAGGAGAGAGGGGAGAGAGAGAGGAGATGGGGGGAGAGAGAGGAGAGGGGAGGGAGAGAGAGGAGGGGGGGGGAGAGAGAGAGGAGGGGGGAGAGAGAGAGGAAGAAGGGAGAGAAAGAAAGGAGTGGGGGAGAGAGGAGAGAGGGGGAGAGAGGAGAGAGGGGAGAGAGAGAGGAGAGGGGGGGGAGAGAGGAGAGGGGAGAGAGAGAGAGGAGGGGGGAGAGAGAGAGGAGGTAGGGGAGAGAGAGAGGAGGGGGGGGAGAGGAGGGGGGGGAGAGAGGAGGGGAGAGAGAGAGGGGGGAGAGAGGGAGGGGGAGAGAGAGAGGAGGGGGAGAGAGAGAGGGGGGGAGAGAGAGAGAGGAGGGGGGAGAGAGAGAGGAGGAAGGGAGAGAAAGAAAGGAGTGGGGGAGAGAGAGAGGAGAGAGGGGGGAGAGAGGAGAGAGGGGAGAGAGAGAGAAGATGGGGGGAGAGAGAGGAGAGGGGAGGGGATAGGAGGGGGGAGAGGGAGAGGAGAGGGGGAGAGAGAGAGGAGAGTGGGGAAAGAGAGAGAGGAGAGGGGGAGAGAGAGAGGAGAGGGGAGAGAGAGAGGGGAGAGGAGAGAGAGGGGAGAGGAGAGGGGGAGAGAGATAGAGCATAAAAGAGAGGGGGAAGAGAGAGCAAAATAGAGGGGGAGAGAGCACAAAAGAGAGGGGAAGAGAGCGCAAAAGAGAGGGGGGAAAAAGAGAGCACAAAAGAGAGAGAGAGACCGCAAAAGAGAGGGGGGAGAGAAAGAGCAAAAGAGGGGGAGAGAGAGAACTCAAAAGAGGGGGGGGAGAGAGGGGGAGAGAGAGAGAGGAGAGGGGGGAGAGAGAGGGGGGGAGACAGAGAGGGGGAGAGAGAGAGGGGAGAGAGAGAGGGGGGAGAGAGAGGGTGGAGAGAGAGGGGGGGAGAGAAAGAGCTCAAAATAGAGGGGGAGAGAGAGAGCGCAAAAGAGATAGGGGAGAGAGAGAGCTCAAAAGAGAGGGGAGAGAGAGCGCAAAAGAGATGGGGAAAGAGAGAGCTCAAAAGAGAGGGGGAGAGAGAGTGCAAAAGAGATGGGGGAGAGTGAGCAAAAGAGAGGGGGGAGAGAGAGTGCAAAAGAGAGGGGGGGAGAGCACAAAAGAGAGGGGGAGAGGGAGAGCACAAAAGAGGGGGGAGAAAGAGAGCGCAAAAGAGAGTGGGAGAGAGAGCACACAAAAGAGAGGGAGGAGAGAGAGCACGCAAAAGAGAGGGGGAGAGAGAGCGCAAAAAAGAGGGGGGAGAGAGAGAGAGCAAAAGAGAGGGGGGAGAGAGAGAGAGCAAAAGAGGGGGAGAGAGAGCGCAAAAGAGAGGGGGGAGAGAGAGCACAAAAGAGAAGGGTGGAAAGAGAGCGCAAAAGAGGGGGGAGAGAGAGCGCAAAAGAGCGGGGAGAGAGTCCAAAAGAGAGGGGAGAGAGGGGGGAGAGAGCGCAAAAGAAATGGGGGAGAGAGAGCGCAAAAGAGATGGGGGAGAGAGAGAGCGCAAAAGAGAGGGGGAGAGAGAGCGCAAAAGAGATGGGGAAAAGAGAGAGCTCAAAAGAGGGAGGAGAGAGAGAGAGCAAAAGAGGGGGAGAGAGAGCGCAAAAGAGAGGGGGGAGAGAGAGTGCAAAAGAGAAGAGGGGAAAGAGAGCGCAAAAGAGGGGGAGAGAGCGCAAAAGAGGGGGGAGAGAGTGCAAAAGAGAGGGGGGAGAGAGCACAAAAGAGATGGGGGAGAGAGAGCACAAAAGAGATGGGGGGAGAGAGAGAGCGCAAAAGAGAGGGGGAGAGAGAGAGCTCAAAAGAGAGGGGGAGAGAGAGCGCAAAAGAGAGGGGGAGAGAGAGAGCGCAAAAGAGAGGGGGAGAGAGAGAGCAAAAAAGAGAGGGGAGAGAGAGAGCGCAAAAGAGAGGGGGGAGAGAGATAGAGCAAAAGAGAATGGGGAGAGAGAGAGCGCAAAAGAGAGGGGGGAGAGAGAGCTCAAAAGAGAGGGGGGGAGAGAGCTCAAAAGAGAGGGAGAGAGAGAGGAGGGGAGAGAGAGAGAGAGGAGAGGAGGGGAGAGAGAGGGGGAGAGAGAGACTGGGAGAGAGAGGGGGGAGAGAGAGGGAGGGAGAGAAAGAGCTCAAAATAGAGGGGGAGAGAGAGCGCAAAAGAGATAGGGGAGAGAGAAAGAGCTCAAAAGAGAGGGGGAGAGAGAGCGCAAAAGAGATGGGGGAAAGAGAGAGCTCAAAAGAGAGGGGGAGAGTGAGCGCAAAACAGATGGGGGAGAGAGAGAGCAAAAGAGAGGGGGGAGAGAGAGCGCAAAAGAGAGGGGGGAGAGAGCACAAAAGAGAGGGGGAGAGGGAGAGCGCAAAAGAGGGGGGAGAAAGAGAGCGCAAAAGAGAGGGGGAGAGAGAGCGCACAAAAGAGAGGGAGGAGAGAGAGCACGCAAAGAGAGGGGGAGAGAGAGTGCAAAAGAGAGGGGGGAGAGAGAGCAAAAGAGAGGGGGAGAGAGAGAGCACAAAAGAGGGGGGGAGAGAGAGAGCGCAAAAGAGAGGGGGAGAGAGAGAGAGCAAAAGAGAGCGGGGAGAGAGAGAGCGCAAAAGAGAGGGGGGGGAGAGAGAGCTCAAAAGAGAGGGGGGAGAGAGAGCTCAAAAGAGAGGGAGAGAGAGAGGAGGGGAGAGAGAGAGGGGGTGAGAGAGGGGGGAGAGAGAAGGGGGAGAGAAAGAGCTCAAAATAGAGGGGGAGAGAGAGCGCAAAAGAGATAGGGGAGAGAGAGCTCAAAAGAGAGGGAGAGAGAGAGTGCAAAAGAGATGGGGGAAAGAGAGAGCTCAAAAGAGAGGGGGAGAGAGAGCGCAAAAGAGATGGGGGAGAGAGAGAGCAAAAGAGAGGGGGTAGAGAGAGCGCAAAAGAGAGGGGGGAGAGAGCACAAAAGAGAGGGGGAGAGGGAGAGCGCAAAAGAGGGGGGAGAAAGAGAGTACAAAAGAGAGGGAGGAGAGAGAGCACACAAAAGAGAGGGGGAGAGAGAGCGCAAAAAAGAGGGGGGAGAGAGAGAGAGCAAAAGAGGGGGAGAGAGAGCTCAAAAGAGAGGGGGTAGAGAGAGCACAAAAGAGAAGGGTGGAAAGAGAGCGCAAAAGAGGGGGGAGAGAGAGCGCAAAAGAGGGGGGAGAGAGTGCAAAAGAGAGGGGAGAGAGGGGGGAGAGAGCGCAAAAGAAATGGGGGAGAGAGAGCGCAAAAGAGATGGGGGAGAGAGAGAGCGCAAAAGAGAGGGGGAGAGAGAGCGCAAAAGAGATGGGGAAAAGAGAGAGCTCAAAAGAGGGAGGAGAGAGAGAGAGCAAAAGAGGGGGAGAGAGAGCGCAAAAGAGAGGGGGGAGAGAGAGTGCAAAAGAGAAGAGGGGAAAGAGAGTGCAAAAGAGGGGGAGAGAGCGCAAAAGAGGGGGGAGAGAGTGCAAAAGAGAGGGGGGAGAGAGGGGGGAGAGAGCACAAAAGAGATGGGGGAGAGAGAGCACAAAAGAGATGGGGGAGAGAGAGAGCGCAAAAGAGAGGGGGAGAGAGAGAGCTCAAAAGAGAGGGGGAGAGAGAGAGAGAGCGCAAAAGAGAGGGGGAGAGAGAGAGCAAAAAAGAGAGGGGAGAGAGAGAGCGCAAAAGAGTGGGGGGAGAGAGATAGAGCAAAAGAGAATGGGGAGAGAGAGAGTGCAAAAGAGAGGGGGGAGAGAGAGCTCAAAAGAGAGGGGGGGGAGAGAGCTCAAAAGAGAGGGAGAGAGAGAGGAGGGGAGAGAGAGAGAGAGGAGAGGAGGGGAGAGAGAGGGGGAGAGAGAGAGTGGGAGAGAGAGGGGGGAGAGAGAGGGAGGGAGAGAAAGAGCTCAAAATAGAGGGGGAGAGAGAGCGCAAAAGAGATAGGAGAGAGAGAGCTCAAAAGAGAGGGGGAGAGAGAGCGCAAAAGAGATGGGGGAAAGAGAGAGCTCAAAAGAGAGGGGGAGAGTGAGCGCAAAACAGATGGGGGAGAGAGAGAGCAAAAGAGAAGGGGGAGAGAGAGCGCAAAAGAGAGGGGGGATAGGGCACAAAAGAGAGGGGGAGAGGGACAGCGCAAAAGAGGGGGGAGAAAGAGAGCGCAAAAGAGAGGGGGAGAGAGAGCGCACAAAAGAGAGGGAGGAGAGAGAGCACGCAAAGAGAGGGGGAGAGAGAGTGCAAAAGAGAGGGGGGAGAGAGAGCAAAAGAGAGGGGGAGAGAGAGAGCACAAAAGAGGGGGGGGAGAGAGCGCAAAAGAGAGGGGGAGAGAGAGCAAAAGAGAGCGGGGAGAGAGAGCTCTAAAGAGAGGGGGGAGAGAGAGCTCTAAAGAGAGGGGGGAGAGAGAGCTCAAAAGAGAGGGAGAGAGAGAGGAGGGGAGAGAGAGAGAGGAGAGGGGGAGAGAGAGGGGAGAGAGAGAGGGGGTGAGAGAGGGGGAGAGAGAAGGGGGAGAGAAAGAGCTCAAAATAGAGGGGAGAGAGAGCGCAAAAGAGATAGGGGAGAGAGAGAGCTCAAAAGAGAGGGGGAGAGAGAGTGCAAAAGAGATGGGGGAAAGAGAGAGCTCAAAAGAGAGGGGGAGAGAGAGCGCAAAAGAGATGGGGGAGAGAGAGAGCAAAAGAGAGGGGGTAGAGAGAGAGTGCAAAAGAGAGGGGGGAGAGAGCACAAAAGAGAGGGGGAGAGGGAGAGCGCAAAAGAGGGGGGAGAAAGAGAGTGCAAAAGAGAGGGGGAGAGAGAGAGCGCAAAAGAGAGGGAGGAGAGAGAGCACGCAAAAGAGAGGGGGGAGAGAGAGAGCAAAAGAGAGGGGGAGAGAGAGAGCAAAAGAGGGGGAGAGAGAGCGCAAAAGAGAGGGGGGAGAGAGAGAGCAAAAGAGAGGGGGAGAGAGAGAGCAAAAGAGGGGGAGAGAGAGCGCAAAAGAGAGGGGGGAGAGAGAGCGCAAAAGAGAAGGGGGGAAAAAGAGCGCAAAAGAAGGGGGAGAGAGAGAGCGCAAAAGAGGGGGGAGAGAGTGCAAAAGAGAGGGGGGATAGAGGGGGAAGAGAGCGCAAAAGAGATGGGGGAGAGAGAGTGCAAAAGAGATGGGGGAGAGAGAGCGCAAAAGAGAGGGGGAGAGAGAGAGCGCGCAAAAGAGAGGGGGAGAGAGCCCAAAAGAGAGGGGCAGAGAGAGAGCACAAAATAGAGGGGGGGGAGAGAGAGCAAAAGAGAGCGGGGAGAGAGAGAGCGCAAAAGAGAGGGGGGAGAGAGAGCTCAAAAGAGAGGGGGAGAGAGCTCAAAAGAGAGGGGGAGAGAGAGCTCAAAAGAGAGGGAGAGAGAGAGAGAGAGAGAGCAAAAGAGAGGGGGAGGGAGAGAGCGCAAGGGGTGGGACCGCTGTACTGCAAAAAATGGCCCGTGTGAACGGGCTTTAGGATTAGTATTTAATGATTGTTTACATTTCTTTATTGCATACAATAATCTGTTGTACTGAATTAAATATTTACTGTATCAGCTATATTGTCTTTGTAAAAAAATAAAAAATAAAATAATATATATATATATATATATATTATTCTTTTTCTGTAGGTTTACACATTTTATATTTCCTTTAATCCTATACTTAATTTGTTAATACATTCTTTTAATATTTATCTTCCAATGAAAATTGTTAACCAGTGTCATCATTTTTAAATGTTCTCTAAATTTTATTTACTGTCATTTTACAAAATATTATCTTGTAACAAGTCCCAGATTTCAATTAATAATAAAATATTCAGGCCTAGATTTAGAGTTCGGCGGTAGCCGTCAAAACCAGCGTTAGAGGCTCCTAACGCTGGTTTTGGGCGCCCGCTGGTATTTGGAGTCAGTGATTAAAGGGTCTAACGCTCACTTTTCAGCCGCGACTTTTCCATACCGCAGATCCCCCTACGCCATTTGCGTAGCCTATCTTTTCAATGGGATCTTTCTAACGCTGGTATTTAGAGTCGTTTCTGCAGTGAGCGTTAGAGCTCTAACGACAAGATTCCAGCCGCCTGAAAATAGCAGGAGTTAAGAGCTTTCTGGCTAACGCCGGTTTATAAAGCTCTTAACTACTGTACCCTAAAGTACACTAACACCCATAAACTACCTATGTACCCCTAAACCGAGGTCCCCCCACATCGCCGCCACTCGATTAAAATTTTTAACCCCTAATCTGCCGACCGCCACCTACGTTATACTTATGTACCCCTAATCTGCTGCCCCTAACACCGCCGACCCCTGTATTATATCTATTAACCCCTAACTTGCCCCCCACAACGTCGCCGCAAGCTACTTAAAATAATTAACCCCTAATCTTCCGACCGCAAATCGCCGCCACCTACGTTATCCCTATGTACCCCTAATCTGCTACCCCTAACATCGCCGACCCCTATGTTATATTTATTAACCCCTAATCTGCCCCCCACAACGTCGCCGACACCTACCTACACTTATTAACCCCTAATCTGCCGAGCGGACCTGAGCGCTACTATAATAAAGTTATTAACCCCTAATCCGCCTCACTAACCCTATCATAAATAGTATTAACCCCTAATCTGCCCTCCCTAACATCGCCGACACCTACCTTCAATTATTAACCCCTAATCTGCCGACCGGAGCTCACCGCTATTCTAATAAATGTATTAACCCCTAAAGCTAAGTCTAACCCTAACACTAACACCCCCCTAAGTTAAATATAATTTTTATCTAACGAAATAAATTAACTCTTATTAAATAAATAATTCCTATTTAAAGCTAAATACTTACCTGTAAAATAAATCCTAATATAGCTACAATATAAATTATAATTATATTATAGCTATTTTAGGATTAATATTTATTTTACAGGCAACTTTGTAATTATTTTAACCAGGTACAATAGCTATTAAATAGTTAAGAACTATTTAATAGTTACCTAGTTAAAATAATTACAAATTTACCTGTAAAATAAATCCTAACCTAAGATATAATTAAACCTAACACTACCCTATCAATAAAATAATTAAATAAACTACCTACAATTACCTACAATTAACCTAACACTACACTATCAATAAATTAATTAAACACAATTGCTACAAATAAATAAAATTAAATAAACTATCTAAAGTACAAAAAATAAAAAAGAACTAAGTTACAGAAAATAATAAAATATTTACAAACATAAGAAAAATATTACAACAATTTTAAACTAATTACACCTACTCTAAGCCCCCTAATAAAATAACAAAGCCCCCCAAAATAAAAAATTCCCTACCCTATTCTAAAATACAAATATTACAAGCTCTTTTACCTTACCAGCCCTGAACAGGGCCCTTTGCGGGGCATGCCCCAAGAATTTCAGCTCTTTTGCCTGTAAAAAAAAACATACAATACCCCCCCCCCAACATTACAACCCACCACCCACATACCCCTAATCTAACCCAAACCCCCCTTAAATAAACCTAACACTACCCCCCTGATGATCTTCCTACCTTGTCTTCACCATGCCAGGTTCACCGATCCGTCCTGGCTCCAAGATCTTCATCAAACCCAAGCGGGGGCTAGACATCCACTGAAGAAGTCCAGAAGAGGGTCCAAAGTCTTCCTCCTATCCGGCAAGAAGAGGACATCCGGACCGGCAAACATCTTCTCCAAGCGGCATCTTCTATCTTCTTCCATCCGATGACGACCGGCTCCATCTTGAAGACCTCCAGCGCGGATCCATCCTCTTCTTCCGACGACTAGACGACGAATGACGGTTCCTTTAAGGGACGTCATCCAAGATGGCGTCCCTCGAATTCCGATCAGCCAATAGAATGCGAGCTCAATCTGATTGGCTGATTGGATCAGCCAATCGGATTGAACTATATTCTGATTGGCTGATTCCATCAGCCAATCAGAAAATTCCTACCTTAATTCCGATTGGCTGATAGAATCCTATCAGCCAATCGGAATTCGAGGGACGCCATCTTGGATGACGTCCCTTAAAGGAACCGTCATTCGTCGTCTAGTCGTCGGAAGAAGAGGATGGATCCGCGCTGGAGGTCTTCAAGATGGAGCCGGTCGTCATCGGATGGAAGAAGATAGAAGATGCCGCTTGGAGAAGATGTTTGCCGGTCCGGATGTCCTCTTCTTGCCGGATAGGAGGAAGACTTTGGACCCTCTTCTGGACTTCTTCAGTGGATGTCTAGCCCCCGCTTGGGTTTGATGAAGATCTTGGAGCCAGGACGGATCGGTGAACCTGGCATGGTGAAGACAAGGTAGGAAGATCATCAGGGGGGTAGTGTTAGGTTTATTTAAGGGGGGTTTGGGTTAGATTAGGGGTATGTGGGTGGTGGGTTGTAATGTTGGGGGGGGGGTATTGTATGTTTTTTTTTACAGGCAAAAGAGCTGAAATTCTTGGGGCATGCCCCGCAAAGGGCCCTGTTCAGGGCTGGTAAGGTAAAAGAGCTTGTAATATTTGTATTTTAGAATAGGGTAGGGAATTTTTTATTTTGGGGGGCTTTGTTATTTTATTAGGGGGCTTAGAGTAGGTGTAATTAGTTTAAAATTGTTGTAATATTTTTCTTATGTTTGTAAATATTTTATTATTTTCTGTAACTTAGTTCTTTTTTATTTTTTGTACTTTAGATAGTTTATTTAATTTTATTTATTTGTAGCAATTGTGTTTAATTAATTTATTGATAGTGTAGTGTTAGGTTAATTGTAGGTAATTGTAGGTAGTTTATTTAATTATTTTATTGATAGGGTAGTGTTAGGTTTAATTATATCTTAGGTTAGGATTTATTTTACAGGTAAATTTGTAATTATTTTAACTAGGTAACTATTAAATAGTTCTTAACTATTTAATAGCTATTGTACCTGGTTAAAATAATTACAAAGTTGCCTGTAAAATAAATATTAATCCTAAAATAGCTATAATATAATTATAATTTATATTGTAGCTATATTAGGATTTATTTTACAGGTAAGTATTTAGCTTTAAATAGGAATTATTTATTTAATAAGAGTTAATTTATTTCGTTAGATAAAAATTATATTTAACTTAGGGGGGTGTTAGTGTTAGGGTTAGACTTAGCTTTAGGGGTTAATACATTTATTAGAATAGCGGTGAGCTCCGGTCGGCAGATTAGGGGTTAATAATTGAAGGTAGGTGTCGGCGATGTTAGGGAGGGCAGATTAGGGGTTAATACTATTTATGATAGGGTTAGTGAGGCGGATTAGGGGTTAATAACTTTATTATAGTAGCGCTCAGGTCCGCTCGGCAGATTAGGGGTTAATAAGTGTAGGTAGGTGTCGGCGACGTTGTGGGGGGCAGATTAGGGGTTAATAAATATAACATAGGGGTCGGCGATGTTAGGGCAGCAGATTAGGGGTACATAGGGATAACGTAGGTGGCGGCGGTTTACGGAGCGGCAGATTAGGGGTTAAAAGTGTAATGCAGGGGTCAGCGATAGCGGGGGCGGCAGATTAGGGGTTAATAAGTGTAAGGTTAGGGGTGTTTAGACTCGGGGTACATGTTAGGGTGTTAGGTGCAGACTTAGGAGGTGTTTCCCCATAGGAAACAATGGGGCTGCGTTAGGAGCTGAACGCTGCTTTTTTGCAGGTGTTAGGTTTTTTTTCAGCTCAAACAGCCCCATTGTTTCCTATGGGAGAATCGTGCACGAGCACGTTTTTGATGCCGGCCGCGTCCGTAAGCAACTCTGGTATCGAGAGTTGCATTTGCGGTAAAAATGCTCTACGCTCCTTTTTTGGAGCCTAACGCAGCATTTGTTTGAACTCTCGATACCAGAGTTAAATTTATGGTGCGGCCAGAAAAAAACCCGCGGAGCGTTAACAGCCCTTTTACCGCCGAACTCTAAATCTAGGCCATAGATTTTTAAGTTTTTAACTGATGTATTATATTGTTAGTGCTTTGAAAAGTTAAGGGAAATGAGCTACATGACAACTTATCATCTGTTCCTTAACTACAACACTGAAATGATAGACATACTGTTCTTTCTATTTTCTTTTTCTTTCTTTTTTACAATCTGGTGATAGCATGAAAAGATGACTGTGCCAGTTAGCAAAAAATAAATACATAAATAAAATAAAAGATGTTATTTTGCACAATTTCTATACTGCACTATAAATTGAAAATAATTTCATGTAGCAGCCAAAATGTTACTATTATCTGCTGCCTGTATGACAAATATATAAATCCCCAACTGTTAAAAGTAATAACATATTTGCCAGTGATTCCAAAATCCATAACAAACAGTAGCATTCAGGAGATACTAAATCAAGTTTCTTGATGGGGGAGCCTTTTCAATATTCTCCAAAAAAATTGCTTTGTCTCTTCAAAAGGTTATTATATATACTAGACTCCGGATGATGCCTAACGCAAATGTTTTGTGACAAAATATTACGTTCTTTTATTTACAAAAGTCTGGTATCAACCTAATAGCAGGATAAAGTCCATGCAAAACGTGAAATGACAGTAAATAAGATCTAGTTACTGTGTTATTCCTACCACAGGAAAAAAAAAATACATACATAAATATATAAATTGGTTCATATTTCATTGTCAACCATGTTTCCCAGATCATCAGCACTGTTTCTGAATCTGCAAATTATGATGGGTTTTTGCCTTGACCACAAAAGGTGCTTGGTGAGGTATTTAACTCCATAGATGGGCATGATGACCCATCTATTCTGCACTGCAGTTTATGACAACTTTTCATCAATTCAGAACCCACACTGCAGGCAGAGAAGGAGACTGCAGTCTCTTTTCCTGTCACTCCCTCTTCCTGGAAGGCATGCTTACATCCCCACTGGCACATGTGATAGCATCACAGGGGGAGGAGCTCTCTGCTAATGTGGAGAGTTATAGATAGTAAGCCAACCCTATAAAATTGTGATTACCTGCATCAGCACTATATGTGCTATTTAAATGGGGGAACATATTGCCTCCACTGTTTTGGACTAGAGGCACTTGTCTATCTAAGATGCAGCTAATTATTGTTAAAAATGGTGACCATTTGCACTACTAAAACAAACACCTAGATTACAAGTTTTGCATTATGGTGTGGTACGGCTATACTGCTGAAAAATTGGCCATTGCGCATGGAATGGCAGGTAACACATATTACAAATCGGGGTAGTATAGCTATACCGCAAGCATTTTAGCCTTTACGCAACTCTCCATTCCACACTCAAAATGTGATGCTTGAGTGTGAGATTTTCCGGGGCGCAGTATTAAAGGTTGTGCGGTCCAGGTAAAATGCTTGCTTTACAGCCTACACCGGCACGATCCATTCCGCAATCTGAGACCAATATTTATGGGTTTTGCGAAACAAAAATGTTTCACAAAACTCATAACTAAAATGTTGCAAAGTACATTAACACCCATAAACTACCTATTAACCCCTATACCACCACCCTCCCGCTTCGCAAATACTATATTACACATATTAACCCCTAATCTGCTGCCCACCCACATAGCCAACACTAAATAAACCTATTAACCCCTAAAACGCCGGCCCTCACATCGCTAACACTATAATAAAGTATTAAGACCTAAACCTCCAGCCCCCCACATCACAACTAATAAACTAAACCTATTAACCCCTAAACTGCCAGTCCCCCACCTAACTAATAAACTAAACCTATTAACCCCTAAACCGCCGGCCCCCACATCGCAAAACACTAAATTAAACTATTAATCCCTAAACCTAACACCCCCCTAACTTTAAATTTAAAGTTACAATATAACTATCTTAAAATAAATATAAAATTACTTGTGAAATAAAAAAAATTAAGATTAAACTATAAATTAACCCAACTATTCTAATAAAGTAAAATAAACTACCAATTAAAAATCCTAAATTGCATGATTAAAAAAACCTAACACTTCAAAAAAATAAAAAACCTAAATTACAAATTTAAATAAACCTAATACGACTTTACAGGGGGCGGAGCCAAGAGCCGACAGTGATGGCCGCTTAAGAGAAAAGCTCTGCGCAAAGATGGCCAAAAAAGAGCCTAAAGCATATCATTACAGAGTACAATGATATTGAAAAGTTGAACGATAAACAACTAAATCTGTCAGCTACACAGAGATACCAATTACATAATTATTTTTGGGCTGTAGCCTGGTGATCTGCTTATTACCTGAACTGCACAGGATTGAAAACATGCAACGGTGGTTTCTAACTACGCCACAACATTTCCAAGCACTGACTGTGTTGACCTGGTTCTAATAATACTATAGGGCTCGAAGCTACACTTGTGTTCAAAACTATCAAGTATTTGGTAGATGATGGAGCCTTCCACTTTATTCACAGAATTGGCTGATTTACTGGATAAGCACCATGTGAGACTCCTGGAATCTATAGAAGAAGCATTTTGTTCTCTTACTCAAGACCCAGTGGGCATTGATTCAGCCTCAACAGAGATGTTTATTGAGATTGTCCCAGAGAGTCTTGACTGTAATCAGGGAGTAACACCAAAAGAAGTAATGAAGAAGTCATTAGGCATGAAGGATAGCACTCCAGAGTCACCATATGTGGCGCTCCAGGGTCTGCCTTCCTGTTAAATTATACCTAATCTAATAGCCCTATAAAAACAAAAAAGACGCCCTTAAATAAAAACACCCCCTAACCTAACAATAAACTACCAATAGCACTTAAAAGGGCCTTTTGTAGGGCAAATAAATACCCAAGAAAAAAAAAAAATAACACTAACCCCAGGAAATCTTCTCACAGTGTCAGGGTGCCAGGAATCAGACTGAGACAAGAAGTGCAAAAATAATCACACCTTTATTAATAACAAAGAAATAATAAAAAGTCGACAAGTCCAACAACAAGCCAGGAGTCAAAGCCAGAGCTGGTAGTCAGGTGAGCCGAGTCAGGAGTCAAAGCAAGTAGTCTGACAAGCCAAGTCAGGAGCCAGGAGAGACGTCAGACAGCCAGGTAATACACAGGAACAGGAACTCACAAACAGGTCTGAGACAACGCAAGGGCAAAGCATACTGAACAGAGGCCCTTTAAATAATAAATTATGACATCACACTTCTGAGACTGCAACCTGTCTGACACGGATGATGTGCAACAGTATAGCCATAAGAGGGCGTGCAGGAAATGAGCAGCGTCACACACTCTGCACTAGATTCAGCAAGAAAAGGTAAGCAAAATGGCTGGCAGGGAAGGCATGGAGGAATGCGGGAGCATGAACATCAGAGGAGGGAACCCATGAATGCTCCTCAGGACCGTAGTGCCTCCAGTGAACCAAATACTGTACGCAGCCCCTGGACATACAAGAGTCAATAATGCTGCTGACCTCATATTCTTCATAGTTGTCAACAGAGATAGGACGGGGACGAGGCAACACAGTGGTAAACCAATTACACACCACTGGTTTCAAGAGTGAGACATGAAAAACATTGGAGATGTGCATTGCAGGAGGAAGGTCAAGAGCATAAGCCACAGGATTGACCCGTCAGAGTATTCGAAAAGGACCTGTGAGGGTTTTCACAGCATGTATGTCCCTTTAAGCAGCTACCTGCATCTTCCTAGCCCTGCCCACAGAGCCTTTAAATCACCTGCTCTCCCAAAGACAGGTGCTTAGTATTTGTTGCTTTTGACTGAGTAACTCCTGCTCATACTGAGCTCACATATACCTGCAAAGAAGATTACTTATTTCCAACTACTCTTGGATTACAAAATCTTTCAGCTGGACCACTTGGCATTACGCCTCTTCATCTTAAAAGACTTTACTACCTGCTTTTGGTTTTCTCCATTCAATAACATTCACGGCTGTTGCCGCTTCATGAGAGGACTTATTTGAGTGCTAGCTCGCCTTCCTGCCCGGAGTCTGGCTCTCCCCTTACTAGCCGCTATCTCTAAACCACCGTTGATAACTTCCCTGCTGTTTAAAACCAAGCATTTCTTACCGCAATTGTGTTACACGGAGTTCGGGCTTGCCAGCGTTCTCAGCTGTCAATCAAAACAGCGTGTCAGTGAGCGACTCCTCCCCTGCCTTCCGCGCTACTCCACAGAACGCTGCGAGCAGCAGCAGCAGTGAAAAGCAAAGGAACTGTTACCATCCTAAGGAGGAATTGAGATCAGGGAACTCCTGTTTCACTTTAGCATGTCAGTCCGCTAATCATTCATAATCAATTCTCCTGTGAAAACTGTAAAGCTGTTTTGGGACACTTATTACAGTTATACTTGTACATATAAAATCACTCTCAACCTACAACGAATATCACTCTCTTCTATAGTGATATTAAACCAAGAGGGTGAAACATTCAAATACTTACTTATCTGTTCTGCAGTTGTGTTCCACAAAATACTAAGACTACTCAATCATTACAGAATACTAAGCCCTCAAAGGATCATGGAACCAGCAGAACTTCCTCAAGTGGTCTATAACTTATCCCAGAAGGTTGATCAAATAGCTCACGCAGTGAGAGAACTACAGATTGAGAATAAGACTTTAAAAGATTTATTTAAGGACTCCATAGCAGCTAGATCAGCTCATGATACTGCACCTGAACCCCAAATATCTCTCCCTGAGACTTTCAGCGGAAATAGACACAATTACAAACAATTCAAAAACTCCTGTCACTTACTTTTTACTTTGCGTCCTAAAACCTATACTACAGAGAAAATAAGAGTGCTAACCGTCATTACATTCCTCAGAGGAGAGCCCAGGGTTTGGGCAGATAATTTATGTGAACACGAAGATTCTGCCCTTGCCACTCTAGAATCTTTTTTTTAGTCTTATGGACGATTTATATTCAGACAAAGACACCCAATTGACAGCAGAGGAACATATGAGGGATCTCAAACAGGGTAAGAGGCCCGTAGAAGAATATATTGCGGAGTTCAAACTTTATGCTTCTGACTCCCTCTGGAGCCCTATAGCGCTTCGTAACCAATTCCGTCTAGGATTGGCGGAGAATCTGAAGGATGAATTGGCAAGGGTAGAACTACCTCCTACCTTAGAAGCATTGATGAAGATCTCCTCTCAAATTGATAGAAGACTCAGAGAGAGACGTGGAGAAAAACTACATACCGATCTCTATCACAAGCATTCACCTCCCAGAAGCCATACCAAACCCTTACCACCTACATCCGTTCCTATGGAGATTGGGGTGGTTAGAGGACCTGAAGAGAGGATGAGGCGTAAGACTAGGAACCTCTGCATGTACTGTGGTGATCCAACCCACTCTGTATATGAATGTCCCATTCTTCAGAAGAATAAGAAAAGTAAGTCCACCATTATTTGTTCCTCTCATGAGGTACATAAACAATCCACTTACTGTAACTTCTCTCTGTTCTTGCAGTGGGATCAGAAAAGGGTACCAACTGAAGCCATCATAGATTCCGGGGCTTTTGGGAACTTCATCGACTCCCAGCTTGTAAAATTAAATAAAATCCCACTTGTGTTGAAAGAAATACCGCTTGTACTTCGTGTTATTGATGGGTCCACTATACGTAACGGCCCTATTACACATCATACTGTTCCTCTGAGAGTTGTTACTGAAAACGGCCATACCGAATTCATCTCTTTTGATGTGTTGCCTTCTCCTCATTTCCCTGTAGTTTTAGGGATCACATGGTTGAAGTTACATGAGCCTTCCATAGTCTGGACCTCCTCAAAGATATCCTTCAACTCTTCATACTGTCAAAACACTTGTTTCCCACAGCATCACCTTCTCCATACTCTCCCCGATCCACAGATGCTACCCGACTACTACAAAGATTTTGCTGACGTATTCAGCAAGACTGAAGCTGACACCCTTCCACCCCATCGACCGTATGATTGCCCTATACAACTACAACCAGGGGCAAGCATACCATTCGGGCACATCTATCCATTAAACGAAACTGAATTGGCACATCTCAAAAACTACCTCGAGGAAAACCTCAAAAAAGGTTTCATAAGACCTTCCACCTCTCCCGCTGGAGCAGGCATGTTCTTTGTGAAGAATAAGGATGATTCACTTAGGCCCATTATCGACTACCGCGAACTTAACAAAAGGACCATAAAGAATCGCTATCCGTTACCACTGATTCCAGAGATGATTGAACGCCTATCGGACGCTACCATCTTCTCCAAACTTGATCTCAGAGGTGCATACAATCTGGTACGGATTCAGGAAGGTCATGAGTGGCTCACGGCGTTCCGCACTAGATATGGGCTGTTTGAGTACCTGGTGATGCCTTTTGGATAGTGCAACGCTCCGGCGACTTTCCAACATTTTATAAACGACATTTGTAGAGATTTACTAGATGTCTGCATGGTCGTTTACCTCAACGACATTCTAATATATTCTAAGACCTTAAAGGATCACATTAAACATCTCCGCTGGGTACTCTCCAGACTTCGTACTCACAAGCTCTATGCCAAGGCAGAAAAGTGTCAATTCCATTGCAAAGAGATTTCATTCCTAGGGTATGACATCTCCCCTGACGGTATAAAGATGCAACATAAGAAGGTAGACACTGTTTTGGACTGGCCTCCACCAGCCAACAGGAAGGATCTACAACGCTTCCTTGGTTTTTCCAACTACTATCAAAAATTCATCAAGGGATTCTCAAAGATAGTAAAACCGTTAACCCAACTTACAACCCAGTCCAAACCCTTCATTTGGACCAAGGAAGCGTCCACAGCTTTTGACTTCCTCAAGAATAGTTTCTCTACAGCACCTATACTCCGATTCCCTGACGCCTCATTGCCATACATCCTTGAAGTTGATTCATCTGACTACGCCCTAGGGGCTGTACTCTCACAACGCCAGTCTATGTCGGAACCTTTACACCCAGTCTCCTTCTTTTCCAAAACCATGTCCCCTGCAGAAATGAATTACACCATTGGAGACAAAGAACTCGTCGCCATTCGCAGAGAGTTAGAGAACTGGAGACATCTTTTGGAGGGAGCTAAATATCCTGTCACCATCTACACAGATCATAGAAACCTCCAATTCCTCCAGAATAATAAAACCTTATCAGCTAGGCAGGTCCGTTGGAGCCTTTATTTCTCCAGATTTGATTTCATTATCCAA
This sequence comes from Bombina bombina, assembly GCF_027579735.1. NCBI lineage: Eukaryota > Metazoa > Chordata > Amphibia > Anura > Bombinatoridae > Bombina > Bombina bombina. The sequence goes on along the minus strand of NC_069500.1, from coordinate 573,334,996 downwards.
TATAGACCCGCCAACAAGAACGGGAAGGCCGATGCTCTCTCTAGAAGAGAGGTTAGACCTTCAATTACACAAGAGATCCAGTCAGTGATTCCCCAAGAACGGTTCATTGGAATTACTACACCATTCCTAGCAGAGATTAAGAAACATCAAAGACAAGAAGAAGAGAAAACTCGCTACCAAATAGAGAACAAAGATGGCTTACTCTACCACAAGGATAGGCTTTATGTACCTCAAGCTCTAAGGAATCAGGTTTTAAAATACCATCACGACATACCAACCTCTGGACATCCTGGTGTCAGGCGTACATTGGATTTACTGAACCGTTACTATTGGTGGCCCAAACTAAAGCAATCGGTTAAAGAATATGTTGGTACCTGTTCCACCTGCATCACCTCTAAGAACGAAAGGTTAAAACCTTATGGCCTATTGATGTCTTTACCTATACCCAGCCGCCCCTGGGAACAAATTAGTATGGACTTCATTGTTGAACTACCCTTATCTCAAAAGCAGAACACCATACTTGTCGTAATAGACATGTTCACTAAGATGGGGCACTTCATTCCCTACCATAAGGTCCCTTCTTCCTCCGAAACTGCTCGGCTCTTCCTAGACAACATTGTAAAACTACATGGAGTTCCGGCTAGAGTGATAACTGACAGAGGAACGCAATTTACCTCGAGGTTTTGGGCTACATTGTCTAAACTCCTTCAAGTTGATCACAGATTCACAACAGCCTACCATCCCCAAACCAACGGGCAGACGGAACGGTTGAATCAATGGCTTGAGGAATACCTCAGATGTTTCTGTTCCTATCAGCAAGACCAGTGGATTTCCTATTTACCTATGGCTGAATATGCCTACAACAACTTAACCAGCTCATCTACAAACTGTTCACCTTTTTTTGCAAATTATGGTTTTCACCCCACTCTTTTTCTCAACACTACCTCCAGCACTGATTCCCCCAAATTGGATGACTTCACTATTAGGATTCTAGACAATTTCAATTTCATTAAAAGGAATATACAGAATGCTCAAGCTACGCAGAAAAGACAATACGACCTCAGAAGGAGAACTCCTCCCAACTACTCCGTCGGTGACCGGGTTTGGCTTTCCACGAAAAACTTGAAACTACAAGTTCCCAGCAAGAAACTTGCTACGAGGTTTATTGGACCCTATGAGATATCCTGGGTGGTCAATCCTAACGCTGTCACCCTACAACTGCCAGTCGGAATGAAAGTACATCCGACTTTCCACGTCTCTCTTCTGAAACCTTATACTGGATCTAGACAACAAGATACCAACAGTACTGACTCCTCAGTTATAACTGATACTCAAGTATACGAAGTACATTCCATTCTGGACTCCCGTTACAAGGGTTCAGTACTGCAATATCTTATCCACTGGAAGGGTTATCCTTCGGATGACGACTCTTGGGAAGAAGCCTCAGCAGTTAATGCTCTGAGGCTCATCTCTAGGTTCCACAGTCGCTTCCCGGATAAACCTAGACCTCAAGCTGTGGGACAGCTTTCTTGAGGTGGGGATGATGTGAGGGTTTTCACAGCATGTATGTCCCTTTAAGCAGCTACCTGCATCTTCCTAGCCCTGCCCACAGAGCCTTTAAATCACCTGCTCTCCCAAAGACAGGTGCTTAGTATTTGTTGCTTTTGACTGAGTAACTCCTGCTCATACTGAGCTCACATATACCTGCAAAGAAGATTACTTATTTCCAACTACTCTTGGATTACAAAATCTTTCAGCTGGACCACTTGGCATTACGCCTCTTCATCTTAAAAGACTTTACTACCTGCTTTTGGTTTTCTCCGTTCAATAACATTCACGGCTGTTGCCGCTTCATGAGAGGACTTATTTGAGTGCTAGCTCGCCTTCCTGCCCGGAGTCTGGCTCTCCCCTTACTAGCCGCTATCTCTAAACCACCGTTGATAACTTCCCTGCTGTTTAAAACCAAGCATTTCTTACCGCAATTGTGTTACACGGAGTTCGGGCTTGCCAGCGTTCTCAGCTGTCAATCAAAACAGCGTGTCAGTGAGCGACTCCTCCCCTGCCTTCCGCGCTACTCCACAGAACGCTGCGAGCAGCAGCAGCAGTGAAAAGCAAAGGAACTGTTACCATCCTAAGGAGGAATTGAGATCAGGGAACTCCTGTTTCACTTTAGCATGTCAGTCCGCTAATCATTCATAATCAATTCTCCTGTGAAAACTGTAAAGCTGTTTTGGGACACTTATTACAGTTATACTTGTACATATAAAATCACTCTCAACCTACAACGAATATCACTCTCTTCTATAGTGATATTAAACCAAGAGGGTGAAACATTCAAATACTTACTTATCTGTTCTGCAGTTGTGTTCCACAAAATACTAAGACTACTCAATCATTACAGGACCAACATAACAAGGAGCCAGTTTATTGGAAGGCACATGAAGGTTCAAGTTTTGAAAGGACAGCCAAACCCTCTCACCAACCTGGTAGGAAGGTGCGGGCAGACGCCTACGATCAGCCTGGAACTTTTGGCGCTGCATAGAATGATGAAGGCAATCCTGAATCTGCACCCAGTGGAACGAATTTGCCAGAGATGCTCCTCCAAAGCCGGAATACCCTGAGACATGAATGAATCGGGCAACAAGGATGGTTGATACCCATAATTCGCCATGAACGTGGATAACTTGGAGGAAGCATTAATAGCACTATTACAAGCGAACTCTGCCCAAGGTAATAGTTCAGACCAATTATTGTGGTGATCTGAGACATAGCAATGGAGGAACTGTTCCAGAGCTTGATTAGACCATTCCGCAGCCCAATTGGATTGAGGGTGATATGCAGAGGAGAAGGAAAGCTGGATCCCCATTTAAGCACAAAAAGAATGCCAAAATCTGGAGACAAATTGGCTACCCCGGTCCGAGACTATCTCCTTGGGTAACCCATGTAAATGGAAGACCACCCAGGCAAAAATTGAAGCAAGCTCCTGAGTGGAAGGCAACTTCTTCAAGGGAATGCAATTTGACAGTTTAGAAAAACGGTCAACCACCATTAGGATAACAGTATTGCCATTGGAAACAGGGAGCTCGACAATAAAGTCCATGGAAAGGTGTGTCCAAGGATGCTCACCATTAGCAATAGGTTGAAGAAGACCCATAGGGTAGACGTCGAGGAGTCTTATTCTGTGCCCAAACTGAGCAGGAGGCAACATACGCAACAACATCAGAACTAAGACCTGGCCACCAGAATTGTCGAGTGACAGACCAAATCATTTGGTTCTTGCCCGAGGTGACCTGTGGCTTTAGGATAGTAGTAAGTGTGCAAAAGTTTAGTTTGAAGATTTTCAGGAACAAAGCACTTACCAATAGGTTTCTCAGGAGGTGCATTGGTTTGTGCAGCCAGGATCTCCTCCCCAAGGGAGAAGTCAAATAAGTACGTGGCCAAATTATGATCAGGAGGTATAACTGGAGTAGGTACAGACTCCTCCTTGGACAGAGGTGAAAATTGTCGAGAGAGGGTATCAGTCCTAACATTCTTACTACCAGGCAGGTAGGAGACCACATAATTAAACTGAGTCAAAAATAGCGCCCATCTGGCCTGTCGGGGTGACAAACATTTTTTTATTTTTTTATTTTTTAATATTTTTTTTTATTGAGGTTTAAAATAAATGATACAAGCAAGTTATTACATAAAACGTAAAGCCAAGCACAAAATTGGCGGGTAGGCACCATAAAATATCACCATGGATACACAGATTGCTTGAAAATAGAAACAGAATTTAAACATTGAACCTCAGTTTTCTGATATAGAGTGATCTCCTGAAATATAATAATGTATGATATAGAATTAAATTGTTTTCCCCAAAGGACTAATGAGGCCTCTCTTGGGCCTCCTGGACTGTATTATAGACATGCTGGGGGACTTTAAGAAGGAGAAAAAATAACAAATAGGCCACTCTTGGGCCCAAGATTTGAAATATTATGATAACTTCATGGAAAACAAATGTAAGATGCTGATATAAATGGAAAGTACAATAAAAAATAACACCAAGGGGAACACTCCAAGCCCAGCATATGAAATAGCAATATACAAGTCATGTGATATCTCCTTGCATATTCAGAAAAAGTAATACAAACATAAGGTCATTATATTATTACCCAGTGACATAGAAGGACACATAGTGCTAGCAGTCAGACACTAACCTAGTAAGGTAGTAGGCTTGCCGTTTAGCATGGGGGCAAAGTACAAATGGTAGGGATTACTACTAACAAGGGCAAAGATTATATGGCCCAGGGGTGACATGTAGGCAGAAGTCTCATAAAGAGAAGTGCTGAATTAGTTATGATTCTCATACATAGGGTGATGCTCCTATCTTTAGACTTAAATGTTCCTCTTTATATTCTGGACATATGTGAATGAAAATTAATTAATGCCCTATAGCGGCTGGTAGGCGGGAATTAGGCAGTAACCCTCAATACACCATCTTTACATGGACTCCTGGAGACTCACATCCCTGTCACAGACCGCAGGTTCCCCGGTTAGGCACTAAAGATGAATTCTAACCCCTAAGGGGCAAATGTGACCCCATCTACCAAAGACACAGTTATCCTGAGGGAGTTGGGGGGCATAAATGGGAGATATAGGTATATGCTGAATACTAATCCAATTTTAAAAAGGGGTAACTCCCCTCTATAAGTCGTGCATAGAATATATACATTGCAGTATTGAAAACCCAACTTAGAAGTCCTTAACCTAACGCTATGCACATTTATTAAAATATAAGAGGAGATGTAGACTAATGTTGGTGACTTGGGTTGTAGACAGAGAGGGTTTGTTAGCTCTTAACAGCAAGTATGGGACACATATAGAATATAACTGTAATTGCCCTGTGGTAAATTATAGTAAACAAACCAAGTATGCCCACTCTTTAGCTCTCTCTCCAATGTCTAGCAATCTTGGGCAACAACAGAATGAGGCACATTTGTTAGTATAAATCTAAGAGCTATTTAGTTAAACAGGCTGTCCTGGCTCCAAAATTGTTATAAGTAATATTAGGTTGGAATCAGAAGGGGGGCAATTCAAGTACACTGCAGCAATTTGTTAAAACAAGCAGATAGGCAAATTAGTATGGTAGTAGTCAAAGCATATTGCGCCACTAATAGGAGCCTATAACGATAAGTGTCTATAAAACTTCACAGGCAAACCAAGGAACAGCTGACACAGAGATATCGTTTGTTTACAAAAGTCACTGGGAGCCTATTATAGACCAGAAATATTGCATAGTACCTTTTGTCGATATCATTGCTTGCCTCTTATATGATTGCAAGGGTGAAAAAAATAAAAATAAAAGTTGCTAATCAAAAACTCAGAGTAGTATGCTCTTTAATAACAAGCTGGTCAAGATCGGGGTGTCCAGAGTGAATTAAGTCCCCAGGGTAAGCGGGACTCGGTGTAATAGCAGCTTTTACTCTAGCCCACTCCTGACTTTTCTAGTGTCTGTCTCAATTGCCGGGGCGCAGGGCTGCGTGAAAATGGAGGCATCTCTCTTGGCTCTGCACCTACTTGCTGCTTGCTCCTCTGAATTGTCGGTGCCGCTTCTCCACAAGCCCTTTGGGGTATCGGAGGCTCCGTTTTGTATATTTCCTGACGCAGGCTGCCCACCTTCTTCCACCCGGTGTCATATCGTAGCAAGGCTAGGGTGCAGCCCTCCAGAATGCCAGGCCCCTCTGTTCCTCTCAAATCGCCGGGGCAGCTCTCAGCCGGCGTGTGGGGATCCATCAAACCGCTGAGCTTAGTGGGTGAGTCGCAGCCTTCATATACAAAGCTGACCTGTGAAAGTGGCTCCTCCGGAACGTGATTGCTTTGAGCCGGAATCCAAGCTCTGGTCTCTAGCGTCTCCAGATTAGATCCGCCTGAACCGGTGTCCCTATTTGAGTGGACTTCTCCCTTAGGCGGGGGTTGCAGGGGTTCACTGGCCACTTGTATAGGAGATGGTTGATTCGGATATAATAAAGGCTTGTTCTGCCCCTCCTGTAAAGGTTGTCTCTTTCTTTTGGCGCATAGCACTTTTAGAGAACTAAATTCCTCATTGAGTACTGCGTGGAGCTTATTATGGTGTTCTTCCAGCAAGGCTCTGACTTCCCTCAGTAATAGTTTAGAGTTCAGCGCCATTTTGGGTAGGATGATGCGTGGATACACTGCAAATATATGGTATGTCCCTTGTTATAATAGAAGCAAGATTTCTGTTGTACTGAGATGTTTTACCAGCTAATCTCCTTAGTTGTAGAGCAGATAGAAAGTTCCCTTGTCTCTGAAGGCAGATGCTGTTCTGCTGTCCGGAGGTAAATCACAAGTTGCTTTCCCTTTGTATGCAAAGAATTTCAGTGGCTTTGCACTGCATACCCGGCTTACAAGATACCGGGGGGGGGGGGGGTGTTGAGAGCCTTTACTGAGGTAACTGCCTTAGGCCCCAACGCTCCAGATCGGTGTCCAAGGGTTATAATACCAAGAATTTAGTATCACCCAACTCAGGATGGCCTGTAGATTATTAATAACTAGGTGTGAGAGTTGGATGACCTTCCTGGCCACTGATAAAAGGCGTGAATCCCTTGGAGCAACCGATATTGCTGCCATTCAAGGTGCTGCCTAGAGACACGCCCCAGGGTGACAAACATTTTGCTTCAGATAGATAAGTTAAATTCTTGTGGTTAGTAAGAATGAGCAATGGTACCCTAGTACCATCAAGAGGATGCCTCCATTCCTTGAGTGCCAAAATTATGGCCAGTAATTCCCTGTCACCAATTTCATAATTGCACTCCGCTGGAGAAACCACATGGATGCAAAGAACCGTCAGGCATTGGATGATGAGACAGGAGGGCACCTACTCCAGTCTCAGATGTATTGACCTCAAGAACGAATGGCAGGACAGGGTTAGGATGAGCCAGTACTGGAGCAGCAGCAAAGGCAGTCTTAAGACTATCAAAGGCCTTAATGGCAGTAGGTGACAAATGGAGTGGATTATTCTCTTTACAGGTTATGTCTGTGATAGGTTTAACCAAGAAAGAAAAGTTTTTAATACATTTTCTATAGTAATTGGCGAAGCCCAAAAAACATTGAATAGAGCGAAGACCAACTGGACGAGGCCACTGCAGAACTGCAGACAACTTGTCAGGATCCTTGGAAAACCCTGCAATGGAGATCACATAACCTAGGAAGGTTACTGGAGTCTGATGGAATTCACATTTCTCGACTTTACAAAACAGGCCGTTCTCACATAGTCTCTGAAGTACCTGTGTGACATCAGAACGATGAGCCTCAAGTGTGGGTGAGTGTATGAGGATGTCGTCTAAGTACACCATAACACACTGTTGCAACATATCTCTTAGGACATCATTAATAAATTCCTGAAAAACAGCAGGAGCATTACATAGACCAAAGGGTATTACAAGATATTCATAATGCCTGCTCCTGGTATAAAATGTTGTTTTCCATTCGTGGCCCTCCTTAATCCTAACAAGATTGTACGCTCCTCTTAAATCAAGTTTAGAAAAGACCGTAGCTCCCTTGAGGCGGTCAAAGAGTTCCGTAATGAGCAGAATAGGGTAAGCATTCTTAATGGTAAGACGATTAAGACCCCTATAATCGATGCATGGTCTTAACTCGCCACCCTTTTTCTTCACGAAGAAGAAGCCAGCCCCTGCAGGAGAGCAGGATTTGCAGATGATCCCCCGCGACAGAGCATCGGCAACATACTCCTCCATAGCACAATTCTCCACAATAGAAAGAGGGTAAACCCAGCCCCGAGGGGGAATGGCTCCGGGTTGCAGGTCTATGACACAATTGTAAGACTGGTGACGAGGCAACTAACGGTGAACCTTGTCAAAAACGCCTAGGAACCCTTGGTACTCCTCTGGCAATTGAGATACCAAAGAAGTGCACAAGACTTTGACTGGTTCCCGAAGACAAGTGAATATACATTGCGGAGACCATGACAAAATTTCGGACCTGCGCCAGTCGAGACTGGGATTGTGCTTTTGGAACCAGGGATAACCCAGAACAATAGGAAAATGCGGAGAGTTAATCACCTGGTACTGGAGGGTTTCAAAATGGAGAGCCCCAACAGTCATGGGTGAATTTGTTATTTTTTTTCGTAGTATTAGGTTTATTCAAATTTGTATTTATGTATGAATTATTTAAAAGAGTGGATGAACCGAAATAAGGGACATCCAAAAGATCAGGGGTAAAGCACTCTGACTATCTTAAATAAATCACAGGGACAGTTAAGATAATTTGCAAAAAATATATAAACTTTATGTGTTAATAAATATATAAAAACCAACATGCATATATGCAGACACATGAAGACAAACATACAAAACACATGGGCCCCTCAAAAATGAGCATAACTAGCCTGTTTAGCAAGTTCCATATGGTGCACCATAATATGTAAAGTTCAGCATAAAATAGCACCCTGCGTAATGTCAGGGTGCCAGGAATCAGACTGAGACAAGAAGTGCAAAAATAATCACACCTTTATTAATAAGAAAGAAATAATAAAAAGTCCACAAGTAAAACAACAAGCCAGGAGTCAAAATCAGAGCTGGTAGTCAGATGAGCCGAGTAAGGAGCCAAAGCAAGTAGTCAGAAGAGCTGAGTCAGGAGGGACGTCAGACAGCCAGGTAATACACAGGAACAGGAACTAACAAACAGGTCTGAGACAACGCAAGGGCAAAGCATACTGAACAGAGGCCCTTGAAATAATAAATGATGACATAACAATTCTGAGACTGCAACCTGCCTCACACGGATGATGTACAACAGTCTAGCCATAAGAGGGCGTGCAGGAAATGAGCAGTATCACACACTCTGCACCAGATAAAGCAAGAAAAGGTAAACAAAATGGCTGCCAGTAGCACATGGCAAACAAAGCAGGGAGAAAACCCTGGCAAACAGTTCCTGAAGTCCGGATATCCATCTTTATTCAGGCGGTGAGAAGATTTGAATAGTCAATAGGAATTCAGTAGCTCTCATCCTATTGGTTGATTTGAAAATGTCAGCCAATAGGAATGCAAGGTACCCCATATGTAAATGGGTACCTTGCATTTAAGCTTCAGTGTACCGCGTGATCGTATGAAGAGAATCCGCTACGCCAGATGTCCACGCCACTGGCGACGATGCTTTGTGCCTCTACAGCTCCGTGCCTCCATAGCTACGAGCCACAGGGATGAAGATAGAAGATGCCCCCGCAATGATTGAAGACTTCTCGCCACCTGTATTAAGATGGATTTCCTTCAGGAGTAGATTTCCTGGGGTTAGTGTTTATTTTTTATTTTATTTTTTTGGGGTGTTTTTTTTTTTTTAGCTTAGGGTTTTGATGGGCAGTAAAAGAGTTGAATGCCCTTTTAAGGGCAATGCTCATACAAATGCCCCTAGCAGCCCCTTTAGGTGCAATATGTAGTTTAAGGTGTTTTAGACTTAGGTTTTTTATTTTGAGGGGTTGGTTGGGTGGGGGGTTTTACTTTTAGGGGGACTTTGTACTTTTTTTTAGGTAAAAGAGCTGTTTAACTTAGGGAAATGCCCTACAAAAGGCCCCTTCAAGGGCTATTGGTAGTTTATTGTTAGGTTAGGGAGTGTTTTTATTTTGGGGGGCTTTTTTGTTTTTATATGACTACTAGATTAAGTGTAATTTTTATTATTTTGGATAATTTCATTTTGTATTTTTGTAAAGATTTGTTAATTTTTTTTAAGGGCAATGCTCATACAAATGCCCCTAGCAGCCCCTTTAGGTGCAATATGTAGTTTAAGGTGTTTTAGACTTAGGTTTTTTATTTTGAGGGGTTGGTTGGGTGGGGGGTTTTACTTTTAGGGGGACTTTGTACTTTTTTTTAGGTAAAAGAGCTGTTTAACTTAGGGAAATGCCCTACAAAAGGCCCCTTCAAGGGCTATTGGTAGTTTATTGTTAGGTTAGGGAGTGTTTTTATTTTGGGGGGCTTTTTTGTTTTTATATGACTACTAGATTAAGTGTAATTTTTATTATTTTGGATAATTTCATTTTGTATTTTTGTAAAGATTTGTTAATTTTTTTTCTTAGTATTAGGTTTATTCAAATTTGTATTTATGTATGAATTATTTAAAAGAGTGGATGAACGAAATAAGGGACATCCAAAAGATCAGGGGTAAAGCACTCTGACTGTCTTAAATAAATCACAGGGACAGTTTAGATAATATGCAAAAATTATATAAACTGTATGTGTTAATACATATATAAAAACCAACATGCATATATACAGACACATGAAGACAAACAAACATACAAAACACATGGGCCCCTCACAAATGAACATAACTAGCCTGTTTAGCAAGTTTCATATGGTGTACCATAATATATAAAATTCAGCATAAAATAGCAAAAGCTGGATGTTAGTAGCATAAAGCACTCAAAGCAAGAACATCAGAACTCAAAGTATAAAATCTGTATAAAACGACCAAACATGAAGTATCCACATGAGCACTAGCAGGGTCAGACCACCGTCAGCAAGTAGCCAACTCCAACGGTCTAGATCAAATACCTGTCCCCTTGCTAGTTAATGGCATCCCAGAGCAAAGCGACTCCAGGGTTAAAGATAGAAATTCAGAGGCTGTGGGAGATCCCACGGGATAGGAGCTGCACACCTAGGTGTCCTTTTGCGCTCTTCGATCCGTCACAACAACAGCTGGGAGATTCTTCTGAGTGATGAAAGTCAGATGAGAAGTTGATCCTCTTATTGGCCGCTTAGGCCATGTGATGATATTCGTCATATTTGTAAAGCGGCTTTAGTTCAGACATGTTTTTAATCGGGGAATATATTACTTGTTTTGATAGTAAGGCTGATATTAAGGAGGTATTGATTTCGGATCCTGCAATTATTACACTCTCAATTAAAAGTAAGAAGGCCCAGGAAAAAGGATCTGATGTACTCAGAGGAGAGATTAAGTCATATATGGTTAAAAAAAAAAAGATGCTGGAAAGCAAGAGAACTCCAATTGGTCAACCAACTCAGAAATAAATATATAACATATATACAATCTCAGAATAAGGATAACTGGAATTAATATCAAAAAGCAAAACTTGAAAGATAAACATTTCTCAATCAACAGATGGTTAAAGCAGAGATTAAAAATAAAGCAACCTTCAATAGATATGGCCCTAAGTCTGCGAAAATCTTGGCTAATGTGGTAAAAAGCAGAACAGAAAAAAAAGAAAATTATTGAAGCAATTAGATTAGGTTAGCAAAGGCTGACTAATACTAAAGAGATAAAAGGATAAATTCTTCCAGTATTTTCAAAAGATCTATTCACAGGACCAATTATCTGTAAACAATAAGGAATCTTTTTGGCACTCTTTAACCCCTTAACGACCGACGACGTATGCCATACGTCCTCAAAAAAAAAAACACTTAACGACCGAAGACGTATGGCATACGCCGTTGGTTAAACAGAGCACTGGAAGCGATCGAAATCGCTTCCAGCTGCTCTAACAGTATTGCAGGGATGCCTCGATGTCTAGGCATCCTGCAATACTGTTCTCGAGTGCCGGGACCGGATTGATCACTCCCCCACGAGTGATCACTTCCGGTTTTGCTCCACGTTTAGCCCGGCTGTGTTTCAGAGCATCGGTAGCGATCAGACACGCTTCCGATGCTCTGCTTGTGTGCTAAGTGCCTCGGTGGGTCGAGGCACTTAGTTAGTAATAAAATAATATAAAAAATAAAAAAAATATATATAACTAATAAAATAAAAAGCCCTATATTGCCCCCCCCCCTCCCTCACCAGGCATCCATTCTCTGGGGGTGTCCCTAGTCTGCCTCATCATAGGGGCAAGCTAGGGTCTCCCAATCTGAGCCTCCCACACCAAAAAATAAAATAAAAAATAATAATAATAAAATACCCCATTTGTCTGATCATGTCAATATTTGTAAATATTGACACTGATCAGTGTGGATCTCCCTCTCCTCACTTGCGATTTTGTTGGAGAAAGAGAGACCTGTATTTAGCAAAGAGAGATTTATTTCTTTTATTTGTTAAAAAAATATAGAACCAAAGGTTCTTTTCAGAGCCATTAACCCCTAGCTTGCCAGTGATCACTATAAATCACTGGCAGTAGTGTAGCTGCACTTTTTTTGCTGTCTGTGAATTTTTTTAGGGGTTAATTTTGTTGTTGTATTTTTTTTAAAAAACCCAAAGGCTCTTTTCAGAGCCATTTAGCTAATTTAATTTAATTTCCAGAGTCATTAACCCCTAGCTTGCCAGTGATCGCTATAAATCACTGGCAGTAGCATAGCTGTACTTTTTTGCTGTCTGTGCATTTTTTTAGGGGTTAATTTTGTTGTTGTAATTTTTTAAAAATCCAAAGGCTCTTTTCAGAACCATTTAGTTAATTTAATTTAATTTTCCAAGCCATTAACCCCTAGCTTGCCAGTGATCGCTATAAATCACTGGCAGTAGCATAGCTGTACTTTTTTGCTGTCTGTGCATTTTTTTAGGGGTTAATTTTGTTGTTGTAATTTTTAAAAAATCCAAAGGCTCTTTTCAGAACCATTTAGTTAATTTAATTTAATTTTCAGAGCCATTAACCCTTAGCTTGCCAGTGATCGCTATAAATCACTGGCAGTAGCATAGCTGTACTTTTTTGCTAGTTAATTTAGTTAATTCATTTAATTTAGTTAATTAATTTAAATTTAAATTTTTTTAGTAAATTTTTTCTGTGACAGATACAAAAATGTCACAGAAAATATATAGTGCTGAGGAGGCATATGCCATCCTTGCGTCAGAGTCAGATGCCTCTATGTCTGACTCAGACCCCAATTTTGACCCTGCCATATGCTCAGATACATCACTAGATGCAGTCTCAACTGATAGTGATGTATCTGTGGCTGCTAGCCCCCCTGCCAGCCCCCCTGCTACCCCCCCTGCCAGCCCCCCTGCCAGAAGGAGGCGTGTTGCTGCCATTGCTGCTGAAGAGTGGGTAACGCCTCATCTCCAGAGGCCAGATATCCCACCCTTCACAGCAAATGCTGGCATAAATATAGATGTGGCAGGTTTTAGCCCCCAGCAGTTTCTGGAAGTATTTCTGGGCGATGATGTATTGGGGAACATTGTCGCCCAAACTAATTTATATGCCCATCAGTTCCATGCTGCAAAGCCTGGAACATATTTGGTAAAGCAGCAATGGGCCCCCATCAATGTGCCGGAATTAAAAAATTCTGGGCATTGACTATGCTGATGGGCATCATAAAGAAACCCTCCATTCACTCCTACTGGAGCAGTAGCCCCATCTGCTCTAACCCCATTTTCTCCCAGACTATGTCGAGGAAGAGGTATGAAATGATTCTGCATTTCATGCACTTCAGCGACAACAGCCTGTGCCCCCCTAGGGAGCATCCCTAATTTGACAGGCTGTATAAAATCCGTCCCCTTATTACCCACTTTTCTGCCAGGTTTGCAGAGGCTTATACACCTGGAAGGAAGGAATATATGCGTTGATTAATCCCTAATAAAGTATAAGCGAAGGCTGGGATTCAAGCAGTATATTCCTTCCAAGCGCTCCAGATATGGGGTAAAGGTGTATAAGCTCTGTGAGAGCGAGACTGGGTATACTCAGGCCTTCCGGGTGTATGAGGGAAAGGATAGCCACCTTGACCCTCCAGGTTGCCCAGAACATATGGGAACCACTGGCAAGATTGTCTGGGACCTGATATTACCCCTAATGAACAAAGGGTATCACTTGTACTTGGACAATTTTTATACAAGTGTCTTTGATACAGTAGCTTGTGGTACAATTAAAAAGAACTGCAAAGGTTTCCCAGGACAACTTGTACGCACCCGGCTGCGAAGGGGGGAGACCTCAGCTCTGCGCCAAGAGGAGCTGTTGGCACTTAAGTACAGAGACAAGAAGGATGTATACCTTCTTACCACCATCCACACAGAGAGGACGGTGGCAGTTTTTGTACGTGGCAGAGCTGAGATCATAAGGAAGCCAGTGTGCATCAAGTCTTATAACCGGCATATGGGTGGGGTTGATCTGGCTGATCAGCTGCTGCAGCCCTACCTAATTATGCAGAAGACAAGGGCCTGGTACAAAAAGGTTGCAATTTACCTAATGCATGGCTAGATTTAGAGTTTTGTTGGTAACGACCCGCGTAGCTAACGCTGGCTTTTTTCTGGCCGCACCTTTAAAATAACTCTGGTATTGAGAGTCCACAGAATGGCTGCGTTAGGCTCCAAAAAAGGAGCGTACAGCATATTTAACGCAACTTCAACTCTCGATACCAGAGTTGCTTACGGAGGCGGCCAGCCTCAAAAACGTGCTCATGCACGATTCCCCCATAGGAAACAATGGGGCTGTTTGAGCTGAAAAAAAACCTAACACCTGCAAAAAAGCCGCGTTCAGCTCCTAACGCAGCCCCATTGTTTGCTATGGGGAAACACTTCCTACGTCTGCACCTAACACTCTAACATGTACCCCGAGTCTAAACACCCCTAACCTTACACTTATTAACCCCTATTCTGCCGCCCCCGCCATCGCTGACCCCTGCATATTATTTTTAACCCCTAATCTGCCGCTCCGTAAACCGCCGCTACTTACATTATCCCTATGTACCCCTAATCTGCTGTCCTTAACACCACTGACCCCTATATTATATTTATTAACCCCTAATCTGCCCCCCACAACGTCGCCGCCAGCTACCTACACTTATTAACCCCTAATCTGCCGACTGGAGCTCACCGCTATTCTAATAAATGTATTAACCCATAAAGCTAAGTCTAACCCTAACACTAACACCCCCCTAAATTAAATATAATTTTAATCTAACGAAATTAATTAACTCTTATTAAATAAATTATTCCTATTTAAAGCTAAATACCTGTAAAATAAATCCTAATATAGCTACAATATAAATTATAATTATATTATAGCTATTTTAGGATTTATATTTATTTTACAGGTAACTTTGTATTTATTTTAACCAGGTACAATAGCTATTAAATAGTTAAGAACTTTTTAATAGCTAAAATAGTTAAAATAATTACAAAATTACCTGTAAAATAAATCCTAACCTAAGTTACAATTAAACCTAACACTACACTATCAATAAATTAATTAAATAAAATACCAACAATTACCTACAATTAAACCTAACACTACACTATCAATAAATTATTTAAATACAATATCTACAAATAAATACAATGAAATAAACTAACTAAAGTACAAAAAATAAAAAAGAACTAAGTTACAAAAAATAAAGAAATATTTACAAACATTAGAAAAATATTACAACAATTTTAAACTAATTACACCTACTCTAAGCCCCCTAATAAAATAACAAAGCCCCCCAAAATAAAAAAAATGCCCTACCCTATTCTAAATTACAAAAGTTCAAAGCTCTTTTACCTTACCAGCCCTGAACAGGGCCCTTTGCGGGGCATGCCCCAAAGAATTCAGCTCTTTTGCCTGTAAAAAGAAACATACAATACCCCCCCCAACATTACAACCCACCACCCACATACCCCTAATCTAACCCAAACCCCCCTTAAATAAACCTAACACTAAGCCCCTGAAGATCTTACTACCTTATCTTCACCCTGCCAGGTTCACCGATCTATCCTCGGAAGTCTTGATCCAAGCCTCGGAAGTGTTGATCCAAGCCCAAGCGGGGGGCTGAAGAGTGACGTCCATCCTCGGGCTGAAGTCTGGATACAAGCGGCGACTGAAGAAATCCATCCTCGGGCTCAAGTCGGAAGTCCATCATCTGGATGAAGTCTTCTATCAAGCCGCATCTTCAATCTTCTTTCTTCTGGAGCGGAGCGGAACCATCTTCTTCCAAGCCGACGCGGAACATCCTCTTCAACCGACGACTAGACGACGAATGACGGTTCCTTTAAATGACGTCATCCAAGATGGCGTCCCTCGATTTCCGATTGGCTGATAGGATTCTATCAGCCAATCGGAATTAAAGTAGGAATATTCTGATTGGCTGATTCCATCAGCCAATCAGAATCAAGTTCAATCCGATTGGCTGACGTTGTGGGGGGCAGATTAGGGGTTAATAAATATAATATAGGGGTCGGCGGTGTTAGGGGCAGCAGATTAGGGGTACATAAGTATAACGTAGGTGGCGGTCGGCAGATTAGGGGTTAAAAAAATTTAAGCGAGTGTCGTCGATGTGGGGGGGCCTCGGTTTAGGGGTACATAGGTAGTTTATGGGTGTTAGTGTACTTTAGGGCACAGTAGTTAAGAGCTTTATGAACCGGCGTTAGCCCAGAAAGCTCTTAACTACTGACTTTTTTCTGCGGCTGGTGTTTTGTTGTTAGATTTCTAACGCTCACTTCAGCCACGACTCTAAATACCGGAGTTAGAAAGATCCCATTGAAAAGATAGGATACGCAATTGACATAAGGGGATCTGCGGTATGGAAAAGTCGCGGCTGAAAAGTGAGCGTTAGACCCTTTTTTGACTGACTCCAAATACCGGCGGTAGCCTAAAACCAGCGTTAGGAGCCTCTAACGTTGGTTTTCACGGCTACCGCCAAACTCCAAATCTAGGCCGCAGATTGCAACCTACAATGCTTTTTTGTTGTTCCAAAAAGCAAACCCCAGAGTTAAAAATACTTTTTTACAGTTTCAGCTCCAGATTATTTCAGGGATTTTGTACCATGATGCACCTGTTCCCCGGGCGGTGATGGGAGAGAGCAGAGTTGGGGCTACCCATTTTATTTTTAAAATCCCCCCTACTACCGCAAAGCAGAAACCACAAAAAAAATGCAGAGTCTGTACAAAGAGGGGAAAGAGAAGGGACACCATATATCACTGTCCTGATTGCCCTGGACAGCCTGCACTCTGCATTGGGGACTGCTTCAAGCGGTACCATACAATGGTCAATTTTTAAAAAAATAAATACATTTGCTGTTATTTTTTATTTTTTTTGGTTATTTTTACTGTTAGATTTTTTTTGTTTTTGTTTTTTTTTACTTTTACTGTGCCAGATTTTTACATTTACTACTTTTTTTCTAAAATTGGGCCTGTTTTTTTTTTAACCAAAACCCCTGTCAAACCTATGCATGGGGGATATAGGTGTTCTTAGGGTGCCTTGCAGAAAACAACCTGAAGTATGTTTTTGTAATAGCTTACAACAGTCTCTCCTAAATCATAGTCAAAAAGCAATGTGTCTGTAAAAATGAAAATTGAAAAATTACCACCATACACTTTCTCCAATTTTTGGGGCTAAAACGGTTGCTTCAAAGGCATCAACGCACACCATATACAATACATTGGGGTGTCAACATTTCAAAAATATACACTTTCATGGCAATAAATAAAAGTGGGATATGCAATAGGCCCCAAACTAAAGATAGGCCTATCAGAAGATATACTCTCATTTTTAATAACTAAAATCACAAGTCATAAAATTGTAACATAACCTTCCCAAAATCCTGGCAAACCTATGCATGGGGGGCATAGGTGTACTCAGGGTGCCATACACTTTCTCCAATTTTTGGGCTAAAACAGTTGCATCAAAGTCATCAAAGCACTCCATATATAATACCTTGGGGTGTCAACTTTTTAAATATATGCACATTCATGGAAAACAAATAAACTGGGGTATGTTAAAAGACGCCCAAAAAATACGATAGGCAAAGAAAATATGTTAAATGTGAAAAAAATCACAAACGCGTGTCAGACATTTGTCATTGCACCCCCCAAACAAGCCACCAAACCTATGCATAGGTGGTATCACTGAGCTCAGGAGATGTTGTTGACCACATATTAGTGTCTTCTTTGGTAGTAACACATAACAGGAGCTGTGAATCCATGTCTAAAGTACAATGTATGTGAAAAATAACACAAAAAAATGACTACCCAAAAGTTTGACAAAGACTGGTGGTTGAATTAGTGCATGGAAAGTGATAAAATACCACTATTTGAAATACCCTAGGGTGTCTACTTTTCAAAAATATATGGTTTGATGGGGGTAAATTCCATTGGCCAGCTTCAGAAATGTCCCAAATAGGACATGGGTGCATGATGACCGATGTGAAAATTTCAAGTTGAAAAACTGGAATGCGCTTCCTAAAAATAAGGCCTTTTAGCCCCCAGAGACCCAGACACACCTATACATGGGTGGTATCACTGTACTCAGGAGATGTTGTTGAACACATATTGAGGTGTTTTTTGGCAGTTACACATAACAGGAACTGAGAATCCATGCCTAAAGTACAATGTGTGTGAAAAATAAAACAAAAAAATGTCTACCCAAAAGTTTGACAAAGACTAGTGGTTGAATTAGTGCATGGAAAGTGTTAAAATACCACCATTTGAAATACCCTAGGGTGTGTACTTTTCAAAAATATATGGTTTGAGGGGGGTAAAATCCATTGGCCAGCTTATGAAATGTCTCAAATAGGACATGGGTGCATGATGACAGATGTGAAAATTCCAAGTTGAAAAACTGGAATGCGCTTCCTAAAAATAAGGCCTTTTAGCCCCAAGAGAACCCGACACACTTATACATGGGTGATATCACTGTACTCAGGAGATGTTGTTGAACACATATTGAGGTGTTTTTTGGCAGTAACACATAATAGGAACTGAGAATCCATGCCTAAAGTACAATGTGTGTGATAAATAACACAAAAAAATGACTACCCAAAAGTTTGACAAAGACTGGTGTTTAAATAAGTGCATGGAAAGTGTTAAAATACCAGCATTTCAAATACCCTAGGGGGTCTACTTTTCAAAAATATATGGTTTGATGGGGGTAAATTCCATTTGCCAGCTTCAGAAATGGCCTAAATAGGACATGGGTGCATGATGACAGATGTGAAAATTCCAAGTAAAAAAAACGGAATGTGCTTCCTAAAAATAAGGCCTTTTAGCCCCCGGAGAACCCGACACACCTATACATGTGTGGTATCACTGCACTCAGGAGATGTTATTGAACACATATTGATGTGTTTTTTGGCAGTAACATATAACAGGAACTGAGAATCTATGCCTAAAGTACAATGTGTGTGAAAAATAACACAAACAAATGACTACCCAAATGTTTGACAAAGACTGGTGGTTAAATAAGTGCATGGAAAGTGTTAAAATACCAGCATTTGAAATACCCTAGGGGGTCTACTTCTCAAAAATATATGGTTTGATGGGGGTAAATTCCATTGGCCAGCTTCAGAAATGTCCCAAATAGGACATGGGTGCATGATGACTGATTTGAAAATTCAAAGTAAAAAAAACTGGAATGTTGGGGCGGAGCTAGCCATCAAGGGAGCAGGACGTGTTTTTATGTAGCTCCCGGTCTTATATACTATTCTGCAGCTTTTATCCCTATATCCCTTTAGAATAACACCAAGGAACACTAAGCTAATGCTCTGAAGAGAGGAGCAGTGCCCACTGAGTTGGGGGATAGACGGCGATATAAAGATTTTGAGAAGACTCTATCTCTATGCGGGGAGATAACCACGCAGCTCTACATAACATTGCCTGTAGTGCCCAACACCACTGAAGCTCATATTTGACTGTGGCTTGATCAGTGAGCACCCCTGATGCTTGACACAGTAACAACAAAGTAAGATAACGAACGTCTGGGGACAGTTATTGAGAGATTCACTGAATCAACTTAGACCAGATCCCTATCTAAAATGGCGGCGATGTTACAGCTTCTGCAACAATTAGGGGCTAAAATGGACTACCACTTCCTCTCACTCCGTAGAGAACTTAATCCTGTGCAGCACCCTATAGAAGAGGAGTTCGGGCCCAGCCTGAGAGGCTTACAGCCAATGGATCATATCCCAGTCACCTCCTTCTTATCTCCATTACTAAAGCCTGGAGCTATAAGTGACTTTGGCCGCTCCCTAACGGGCTCTCACCAACTCACCTCATTAGGGGTCACTTTATCTCTGCAGCGCTTAGCCCTGGTGGGGAGACCGGACTTCTGCTTCAGTGTAGAGAATAGTCCTGTGAGGATAGAAGACACAGCGGATCGTAGCACTCGCAGAGGGACCTTTGATCCTTTCCCTGCTGCCGGGACCATGGCTCCAGAGACCGGACAAGCCCTGCTCCCGCATATAGCCTCAGAGGATGCCTCTCACTCACAGAAGGGGAGCTATAAGTGTGACAGTTCACAGAGACCTATGGAGATCCTTTTTTTCAGTGGAGTGCTGCTAGCTTGTCTCCCGGTACAGGACACTACAGATACAACACCCATGATAGGTCCCTCTCAAGCCCAGATCATGTCACTTGTTTCTCCCTACGCTGATCTGCCCGTAATTGGTGTTGGCTAGAGGGCTATTCTATCCTGCATGTTTCTAGTGTTTGTTTCTCATGACCCCCAGTTGAGATGTTTATTGCTATTTTATGTAAGAGTGATATGGTTTATTACTTGTTTTTTACTCCTTTGGCTCACAGATATAGTACCGAGCCCAATATATCGTAGGTCCATAGCCTTCACTCCCACTGACCTAAATACGCTCGCACAGTTACAGAATGTGACTCAGTCATTGATGCTGCAGATGAGGTCTGCACTGAGTTTCCCGACAGTCACTCAGCTCCTGAGATCTCTTGCTAACAATACTGCAAGATCCCATAATAACTGTAGTTCGTTTACTTTATTGTTAAGTTTTAATTAGTTCAAAGCTCTGGATGTTTTACATTTTTGAATGGCTGCCTATTTAGACATATTGTGATGTTATAAAATTCTCTAGTTGACATCTCTTATACATAACATATGGTTGGCCTAATGGGAGTTATCTAGGCACGCAGCCCTCTTATTTTCTCCATGTATCTCACACTTAGTCTCTACTAAGCATTAACATGAGCTCTTCCTTTACAAGAGACACACTAAAGAAAGTGTAGAACTGTTTTATATTTGGGCATACCAGTATGTTCATATTTTTGGGTAAATATTAACCTCTAAAAATGACTTCTCTGCAAGTGTATGCATGCAACATAGATGAGGTCTCAGATATTGCTGTCAATTATGCATGTCTTTAATGTATCTACAGAAATGGGCTATTGCTAGCTTGCTTAATCTTCTTGTATATTCTACACACCGTGGAGCTAGCTGAGAAGCCTCTAAGCTATGCAGGACACACAAATAATAATAAAAACAGCAGAGTGAATCCTAATGCAGTTAAACTATGCAGCCAGCAAATCAACATTAGTTCATTCCTTATATCAGAGGACCATTACTAGTTGAACTCTACAGGTTATTACTTCCTATCTTAAGTATCTTATACTGACATACACTGTTCACCAGATTATAACGCAGCGCCACTTTTATTAGCTGTTTCCTAGATATATCTCTTCACTAATATGAGTTTAGGATAACTTTAAGATGACTCCTCATCTCAGAGACGCACTTTCAATCTACAGTAGTGCTCTATACACATATTGTAGCGGGTGAGGTTGGGCTGTGTCAACTGGGAAGGCACGGTCTGACATATACACTGCTATTTATATTTTTTTATTTTTTTTCACTACAGACATGTAGGTTTTAGGCATGAGGCGTTGGACAAATGTTCAGTTATAACTTAAGAGATAATTTAATTATATTGTTTTTGAGAGCATGTGCATTAACTGACAGTATGGATGATGATATACCGTAGCTTATATATTCTATAACGATCTCTTTTTCTAGCTATATAGCCTGTTATGGTGTTTATTCTCTACTGTGTTTGAACCTCCTGCTTCAAGATCCTAGGATCCCACACCTGTTGATATTGTATATCTGCTAGTTTTATAGATATCCGTACTAAACCATATTGCAGTCTTACTAGAATGAGCTCCGTCCCCCCATGCTTTCTCCTCCCCTTTCCCTCCCCTCTCCCAATATTCGAGTGGCTCTTGTCCACTGTAATTCCTCTTTCTTCCAATGTTCTATGATCCACTCGTGGTCATATTAAAAGCTAACTCCCCACATTATCACAGAAACACTCATCTTATAAACCCTAGAGATGTGGAGATCAGAATACTATTATTAAAATATAAAATGAAGTTCCCTTTCAGCTTGCCCAACCATATATCTGACACCTCCCTTGACACAACATAGGTTTCTACTTGTTCGAGCTAGTCTTATTAAATTATTATGGTTATATATATTTCTCTGAGCCCTTAAACTATATGACTTAACCTGATATATAGGCCAGCTATCTCTCCACTAGCCTAACAAATATACTAGGTGTCATAACCTTTGTTACTGTATTCTTGTGCTGCTATTATGATTGGGCAGATGTTGTATTTATATTCGTTGTACCTTTTGAAACTTCAATAAAAATCTTGTTTTAAAAAAAAAAAAAACTGGAATGTGCTTCCTAAAAATAAGGCCTTTTAGCCCCCAGAGAACCCGACACACCTATACATGGGTGGTATCACTGTACTCAGGAGATGTTGTTGAACACATATTGAGGTGTTTTTTGGCAGTAACAAATAACAGGAACTGAGAATCCATGCCTAAATTACAATGTGTGTGAAAAATAACACAAAAAAATGACTACCCAAAAGTTTGACAAAGACTGGTGGTTGAATTAGTGCATGGAAAGTGTTAAAATACCACCATTTGAAATACCCTAGGGTGTCTACTTTTCAAAAATATATGGTTTGATTGGGGTAAATTCCATTGGCCAGCTTCAGAAATGTCCCAAATAGGACATGGGTGCATGATTCCAAGTTGAAAAACTGGAATGTGCTTCCTAAAAATAAGGCCTTTTAGCCCCCAGAGAACCCGACACACCTATACATGGGTGGTATCACTGTACCCAGGAGATGCTGCTGAAGACATATTAGGGTTTTATTTGCCAGTAACCCTTAACATTATCAGTAAATGTATTCTTAAATTGCTATTTTGTCAAAACAATCTAATTATTATTTTTTTTTCCAAACTTTGGCATAGATTGGTGGTAAAATTGTTGCATGAAAAAAGTCAAAATATCCCATGTTCAATACCTTAGTTTGTCTTCTTTTAAAAAATATATACATTTGAAGGGTTATTCAGGGATTCCTGACAGATATTGGTGTTACAATGTAACTATTGCCAATTTTGAAAAAAAAATGGGTTTGAAATAGCAAAGTGCTACTTGTACTTATTGCCCTATAACTTGCAAAAAAGCAAAGAACATGTAAATATTGGGTATTTCTAAACTCAAGACAAAATTTTAGAATTGGTATTTTATGGTGGTTGTAGATGTGTAAGAGATTTTGGGGCTCAAAGTTAGAAAAAGTGTGTTTTTTTCCATTTTTCCTGTTATTTTATATATTTTTTATAGTACATTATAAGATATGATGAAAATAATGGTATCTTTAGAAATTCCATTTAATGGCGAGAACAACAGTATATAATTTGTGTGGGTACAGTAAATGAGTAAGAGGAAAATTACAGTTAAACACAAACATCGCAGAAATGCAAAAATAGCCTTGGTCCCAGATGATCAACAAATTGAAAAGTGGTCTGGTCACTAAGGGGTTAAAATTGTCTAAAATCTCCCTAGATTCCCTATCAGAATTAAATAGAGGGATTCAGCAGGATGAAATCTTACAAGTAATCAAGAGTGCTGCCAATTCGAAAGCCCCAGGCCCAGATCAGATCCAGTCTGAGTTGTTTAAAATTCTAGTGGACCACATTACACCTACTCTCTCCTTTCTCTACAACAAATATTATATACAAAATGAGATGTTATCTAATTTCTTTACACTATATAAGATAGTCTTAATTCTAAAAGTTGAGAAGGATTCTGAGTCAATGGACTCCCACCGTCCTATTTCATTCCTCAATTGTGACTACAAACTTCTGGCTGCTATTTTAGTTAATTGTTTAAAAAAAGTCCTTGACCCTCTTATACACCCTGATCAAACGGGTTTTATAAAGGGGAGAACATCAATGAAAAACATTAGAGCAGTATTGACTATTTTAGAGGATTAATGAGGAAAATTCTCTACACAGAAAGCTAAAAAACAGGAAATAGGGGATTTTGCGCTGATTACCCTAGAAGCCGAAAAGGCATTTGATTCAATCGCATGGGATCACTTATTCACCTCCCTTGAAAAATGTGGGTTAACTGGACATTTTTATTAAATTTTATTAAATTGATCTATAAAAATCCAGCATCTTCTCATTATTAACGGTAGCAACTCACCAAATATTTCTCTCCAGAAGGGGAAAAGAAAAGGATGTCCACTCTCCCCATTATTATTAAATATTTCTTTAGAATCGCTTGCAGTTTTTTGCAGGAATAAGCTAACGGGAGTCTCGATTAGGGGCAGAGAGTATGTATTATCTCTCTATGCAGACGTTATCTTATTATATATGAAAAATACAAAGAATACAATACCAAGATTATTAGATATATTGAAAGTATATAGCTCATTTACAGGGTATAGAATTAATGCTAACAAGTCAGAAATGTTATTGGTTATTAAACATAAGAATAGCCTAACAGAAAATCCTTTCTCCCTGGCAGTAGAGAAAATAAAATATCTTGGTATAGTGCTTTCTAAAGACCCTAATCAGTGGTACAAATTGAACTATCCCCAGTTATGGGTAAAAATCTTAGGTTCACTGTGTAACTGTTCTAGACTCCCTCTATCTCTTTTTGCAAAAATTTCTCTGATTAAAATTATATTATTCCCCAAAATTTTATTTTTGATACAAAATCTTTATAGTAAGGATCTAAAAAAGTTCTATTCACACTGTTCGAAAATTATTTTGGGGCAAAGGAAAACCTCGTATTTCTATTAACAGGCTTACTCGTGCTAAAGAGGATAGAGGTATGGCACTGCCTGATATTAAAGTATACAACTGGTCTAGTATGGCTAAAATTGCGTTAAAATATATTACCAGTTACCAAATGGAAGAGAATATAACTTTCCAGTATTTACTTAAAGCTCTGTTACATATATCTAGAATTGAAAAATTAAAAATTAATATCCCTAAGTATACTATTCTCAATATAGTCAAGGTCTGGAATAAAATTTGTAAAGAGCTAAATATAGACAATTCCATTTCTACTCTTTTGCCAATCCAAGGGAACCCAGAATTTGAGCCTGGATTAGATTCTAAAATCTTCCAAAAGTGGGCGCAGAAAGGTGTTAATCTTGTTTTTCAACTCCTAGATGAAGAAACAAACTCGATTAAGTTATTCGAACAGCTGGTCCAGGAGTTTGAATAATAAAGATTTTTATCCTTATCTCTAAATAAGACACTTAGGGCTCCATGTACTAAGCTGTCTGCGAGGTCTTCGTGACTATTTCCGTCTAAATTTCTGCATGCCGATCAATAACCGTATGTACTATGCCACGAATCCATTGAAAACCTTACATTAACATATGTCGAGATAACTTGTCCTCGACTCTTGAATTCCAGTCTTTTTTGAAGCTCGAAAATACTCGCTCAACACAAATCTCGCACAAAACAGTAATTACTAAACTATCTATTTATACGCTCGTGAATTTTTCCGCACCTACCTCGTGAAAAATCCCTCGCCAGCTAATAGGTGGCAAGCACCATAATAAACAATAGGGTCTATAAGATATACGCCTACAACTGATTTAAAAGAGGGACAAAACCTAAATTAGGGTACAAATATCTAGCACTGTATCTGCAAACGTTAATTTAATACAGAGCTCACATAGCAATACCATTGTTTGGAGCTTCTTTTGATTTGATGAATAGGGACATTAAACCACAAAATATTAGTTCATGAGTCAGAAAGAAAATAAGATTTTAAAATACATTCAAATATACTTCCATTAGAGGCATCTATGTTCAAGCAGATAGTAAGCATTTCTAGATATGCTTTACAGCAAAGGATATCAAGAGGATGAAGTAAATTAGATAACAATTGTTATTTTGTAAGCTATACAAAAATAAAGCAGTAATAGGCCTATATTTTACATAATCAAAATTGACGCCAATAAAAATTGATTTGCCAAAATATCTTTAAATAATACATATTTTGATAAACCGACTATACTGGATAATTACAATATGATCATCATTTAATTTAAATACTACTAATTAGATTTGTGTTTTACCTCTTAGGTCGCTATCACAATCATCTGTGATCCCTACGATTACTTCTGGGCCTAGACACTGCACCAGTCTCTGCTCGTAATCGTTCAGATCAGTGACATAAGCTGTTCCACCTCCGGTAGCACGAGTAGAATTTTTTTCTTTTGCCAATTTGGCTTTGGCAAATCTTTTTATGTTGTTGTACCTTTTTTTGATTTGGTCAACGTCCTTTTTCCCAGTTCCCTGAGCACTGACAGCATCGCTTATCCGAGTCCAGATACTTTTTTTTCGGATGCTTTAGTACATGGAGCCCTTTGTTACAATAAAGAAGGTCCTTCTTTATTGTAACAAAGTGAAGAGAAACTTGCTCTCGGGGAGCTTTGGACATGATAATTAAGATATATCAATCAGGCCTTCACTCTACTACCCTTCTACATAAAACTTTTACATCATATCAGGGCAAAAAAATGCTTAGTGATGTTATATTCTAAATGGGCTATTGATTTAGAGAATCTGCAGTTAGACAAGTTTAAATATGTTGGAAATAATGTGGAAAGAGGTTCACATGAAATTAGTTAACTGATCGTATATCACCCCCCTTATGAGGTCATAATGGAATCCTATTAAAATAATCTAATGTTCTAGATATCATTTAGGGAAGGAGGATCTTATTCACTGTTTTTGGCAATGCACCAAGATCCAAAAACTGTGGTCTTGATTTGGATTCTGGCTGAATAAATTTCTAGTTTTAAAATTATCTTGAATAAATATCACATTATCCTTCTGTGTAATGATGTGAGTATCCGGAATGGAGACCTAATTAATACAGCCATCCTCTTTGCAAGGCAACTTATCCTTAAATCCTGGAAGGATAAGCACAGTCCTAGTTTTGGTGTTTTTCTAAAAGAGATTAGATTCCAAACAGTGGTGGAGGAATGTGATCTATTAACCCTTGCAGAGAACAAATCTAAATATTTTTTGGATAAATGTTACAAAGTCCATATCTCCTTCCCATTAGTATTCCAACTACAAATTCTTCACCCCATGAGATGATTGATAGAATTTATCTTAGTAAACCCTGCCACTGACTGGTACCTCCAGGAGTAAAAAAATATTTTGTAAATAGGAGGTGGTGAGGAGGGCAAGAGATAGATGGTAGAGGGGTCCCCCTCTTTCTTTTTTTTCTTTTTTTTTTTGTTTGCTTGTTTGCTTTTATATGTAAGTATTTTGTTGTTGTTTGATTGGATAGGGGATCAATGAATGGAAATAAAGTTCTAACATCATGTGCACATAGATCAATATGCTAAAGACTATATGTGTCAATTTATTTTCATCTTAGGTTCTTGTTTTGACACAGAAGTACATATTAATGTCTGAAGGCATGGACACTGTTGTATCTTGCATGATTTTTCATTTGGCGAAAATGGTATAAATGTAATTGGAGCTGTTTTTCTAACCCATCAAAAGTGATTATATTTTACAAAATGCTCTGTTGATTTCATTGGCCTAGATTTGGAGTTCGGCGGTAGCCGTCAAAACCAGCGTTAGAGGCTCCTAACGCTGGTTTTGGCCGCCCGCTGGTATTTGGAGTCAGTGATTAAAGGGTCTAACGCTCACTTTTCAGCCGCGACTTTTCCATACCGCAGATCCCCCTACGCCATTTGCGTATCCTATCTTTTCAATGGGATCTTCCTAACGCCGGTATTTAGAGTCGTTTCTGAAGTGAGCGTTAGACATCTAACGACAAAACTCCAGCCGCCTGAAAATAGCAGGAGTTAAGAGCTTTCTGGCTAACGCCGGTTCATAAAGCTCTTAACTACTGTACCCTAAAGTACACTAACACCCATAAACTACCTATGTACCCCTAAACCGAGCTCCCCCCACATCGCCGCCACTCGATTAAAATATTTTAACCCCTAATCTGCCGACCGCCACCTACGTTATACTTATGTACCCCTAATCTGCTGCCCCTAACCCCGCCGACCCCTGTATTACATTTATTAACCCCTAACCTGCCCCCCACAACGTCGCCGCCAGCTACTTAAAATAATTTACCCCTAATCTGCCGACCGCAAAGCGCCGCCACCTACGTTATCCCTATGTACCCCTAATCTGCTGCCCTAACATCGCCGACCCCTATATTATATTTATTAACCCCTAATCTGCCCCCCTCAACGTCGCCGACACCTGCCTACACTTATTAACCCCTAATCTGCCGAGCGGACCGCACCGCTACTATAATAAAGTTATTAACCCCTAACCCGCCTCACTAACCCTATCATAAATAGTATTAACCCCTAATCTGCCCTCCCTAACATCGCCGACACCTAACTTCAATTATTAACCCCTAATCTGACGACCGGAGCTCATCGCTACTATAATAAATGTATTAACCTCTAAAGCTAAGTCTAACCCTAACACTAACACCCCCCTAACTTAAATATAATTTACATCTAACAAAATAAATTAACTCTTATTAAATAAATGATTCCTATTTAAAGCTAAATACTTACCTGTAAAATAAATCCTAATATAGCTACAATATAAATTATATTTATATTATAGCTATTTTAGGATTAATATTTATTTTACAGGCAACTTTGTAATTATTTTAACCAGGTACAATAGCTATTAAATAGTTAAGAACTATTTAATAGTTACCTAGTTAAAATAATAACAAATTTACCTGTAAAATAAATCCTAACCTAAGATATAATTAAACCTAACACTACCCTATCAATACATTAATTAAATAAACTACCTACAATTACCTACAATTAACCTAACACTACACTATCAATAAATTAATTAAACACAATTCCTACAAATAAATACAATTAAATAAACTAGCTAAAGTACAAAAAATAAAAAAGAACTAAGTTACAAAAAATAAAAAAATATTTACAAACATAAGAAAAATATTACAACAATTTTAAACTAATTACACCTACTCTAAGCCCCCTAATAAAATAACAAAGCCCCCCAAAATAAAAAATTCCCTACCCTATTCTAAATTAAAAAAGTTACAAGCTCTTTTACCTTACCAGCCCTGAACAGGGCCCTTTGCGGGGCATGCCCCAAGAATTTCAGCTCTTTTGCCTGTAAAAAAAAACATACAATACCCCCCCCCCAACATTACAACCCACCACCCACATACCCCTAATCTAACCCAAACCCCCCTTAAAGAAACCTAACACTAAGCCCCTGAAGATCATCCTACCTTGTCTTCACCATACCAGGTTCACCGATCCGTCCTGGCTCCAACATCTTCATCCAACCCAAGCAGGGGTTGGCGATCCATCATCCGGTGGCTGAAGAGGTCCAGAAGAGGCTCCAAAGTCTTCCTCCTATCCGGCAAGAAGAGGACATCCGGACCGGCAAACATCTTCTCCAAGCGGCATCTTCGATCTTCTTCCATCCGGTGCGGAGCGGGTCCATCTTGAAGCAGGCGACGCGGATCCATCTTCTTCTTCCGTTGTCTCCCGACTAATGACGGTTCCTTTAAGGGACGTCATCCAAGATGGTGTCCCTCGAATTCCGATTGGCTGATAGGATTCTATCAGCCAATCGGAATTAAGGTAGGAATTTTCTGATTGGCTGATGGAATCAGCCAATCAGAATCAAGTTCAATCCGATTGGCTGATCCAATCAGCCAATCAGATTGAGCTCGCATTCTATTGGCTGATCGGAACAGCCAATAGAATGCGAGCTCAATCTGATTGGCTGATTGGATCAGCCAATCGGATTGAACTTGATTCTGATTGGCTGATTCCATCAGCCAATCAGAAAATTCCTACCTTAATTCCGATTGGCTGATAGAATCCTATCAGCCAATCGGAATTCGAGGGACGCCATCTTGGATGACGTCCCTTAAAGGAGCCGTCATTCGTCGGGAGACAACGGAAGAAGAGGATGGATCCGCGTCGCCTGCTTCAAGATGGACCCGCTCCGCACCGGATGGAAGAAGATCGAAGATGCCGCTTGGAGAAGATGTTTGCCGGTCCGGATGTCCTCTTCTTGCCGGATAGGAGGAAGACTTTGGAGCCTCTTCTGGACCTCTTCAGCCTCCGGATGATGGATCGCCAACCCCCGCTTGGATTGGATGAAGATGTTGGAGCCAGGACGGATCGGTGATACCTGGATGGTGAAGACAAGGTAGGAAGATCTTCAGGGGCTTAGTGTTAGGTTTCTTTAAGGGGGGTTTGGGTTAGATTAGGGGTATGTGGGTGGTGGGTTGTAATGTTGGGGGGGGGGGGGTATTGTATGTTTTTTTTTACAGGCAAAAGAGCTGAAATTCTTGGGGCATGCCCCGCAAAGGGCCCTGTTCAGGGCTGGTAAGGTAAAAGAGCTTGTAACTTTTTTAATTTAGAATAGGGTAGGGAATTTTTTATTTTGGGGGGCTTTGTTATTTTATTAGGGGGCTTAGAGTAGGTGTAATTAGTTTAAAATTGTTGTAATATTTTTCTTATGTTTGTAAATATTTTTTTATTTTTTGTAACTTAGTTATTTTTTATTTTTTGTACTTTAGCTAGTTTATTTAATTGTATTTATTTGTAGGAATTGTGTTTAATTAATTTATTGATAGTTTAGTGTTAGGTTTAATTATATCTTAGGTTAGGATTTATTTTACAGGTAAATTTGTTATTATTTTAACTAGGTAACTATTAAATAGTTCTTAACTATTTAATAGCTATTGTACCTGGTTAAAATAATTACAAAGTTGCCTGTAAAATAAATATTAATCCTAAAATAGCTATAATATAATTATAATTTATATTGTAGCTATATTAGGATTTATTTTACAGGTAAGTATTTAGCTTTAAATAGGAATAATTTATTTAATAAGAGTTAATTAATTTCGCTAGATTTAAATTATATTTAAGTTAGGGGGGTGTTAGTGTTAGGGTTAGACTTAGCTTTAGGGGTTAATACATTTATTAGAATAGCGGTGAGGTCCGCTCGGCAGATTAGGGGTTAATACTATTTATGATAGGGTTAGTGAGGCGGATTAGGGGTTAATAACTTTATTATAGTAGCGCTCAGGTCCGCTCGGCAGATTAGGGGTTAATAAGTGTAGGCAGGTGTCGGCGACGTTGAGGGGGGCAGATTAGGGGTTAATAAATATAATATAGGGGTCGGCGATGTTAGGGCAGCAGATTAGGGGTACATAGGGATAACGTAGGTTGCGGCGGTTTACGGAGCGGCAGATTAGGGGTTAAAAAAAATATGCAGGGGTCAGCGATAGCGGGGGCGACAGATTAGAGGTTAATAAGTGTAAGGTTAGGGGTGTTTAGACTCGGGGTACATGTTAGAGTGTTAGGTGCAGACGTAGGAAGTGTTTCCCCATAGGAAACAATGGGGCTGCGTTAGGAGCTGAACGCTGCTTTTTTGCAGGTGTTAGGTTTTTTTTCAGCTCAAACAGCCCCATTGTTTCCTATGGGAGAATCGTGCACAAGCACGTTTTTGAGGCTGGCCGCGTCCGTAAGCAACTCTGGTATCGAGAGTTGCATTTGCGGTAAAAATGCTCTACGCTCCTTTTTTGGAGCCTAACGCAGCATTTGTTTGAACTCTCGATACCAGAGTTAATTTTATGGTGCGGCCAGAAAAAAGCCCGCGGAGCGTTAACAGCCCTTCTACCGCCGAACTCCAAATCTAGGCCATTATTTGTTAATTATTTTCCTGGACATTGCGCTTTTTTTTTGTATACCCTGATGTTTTATATTTTTATTTAGCACTATGTATGACTGTGGTAAACTGCTTTTTGTTGGAAAATAAAAAAATAAATATAAAAATTAAATAAAAAACTAAATATAAAAAAAAAACTGAATGCAGTACTACTTGGATATTTTAATCAGCATACAAGGACAACAAAAAAAACAAACAACAAATGCACAAACATACACACATTTAGACATAAATCACAGTGCGGGTAACTTAATTCTAAATCTACTTAGAAAATAATAAATCTAAATTAATCCAAAAGGCAAGAGTGTTTAATTAATTTCTCCAATATGATGCAGTTTTCTACATGTGTTAGATAAGTGCATGATTACATTTAGTAAATTCATGAAATAATGTATATGCATATTAAACTAATTATTTACAGCTGAAACTTGAAAAATTCAGAATGGCTAAAAGTATGAAGGCACAGAGGAGGGGTGCCATAGCAATGGAGACAGCGGTATGTTAACTCTTTGGCAAATAGGAGGCAAATTCCATCTTTTCATTAAGTCCTATTGAGGACAATGTTTGTAAATTAAAAACCCATCTTGTTTCTTTTTGCAGTATTATAGTATCAATATTACCCCCTCATCTGTTTTGCATAACATGTTAAATACCAATGAATTCAAAACTATCAAGTTTGGACTCATGGTGTTGTGTGAAGTGTCTGGCAATTGGGCTGTCAATTTTGAGATATTTAATGTCATCCCGGTGTTCGGTAATGCGTGATCTAAATTTCCTATATGCTTTCCCCAAGTAAAAACATGGGCAAGAACATGAAAGGAGGTAGATAACCCCAGTTGTTGAACAATTAATGCAAGATTTAATCTTCTATATTACTCATGTAGTGGTACAAAAAGTTTTTGTCCTTTTGACAAATGTACAAGCCACACAATCAGCTAGATTACGAGTTTTTCGTTTTGAGCTGTGCGGTGCTAACGAGCAGATTATGCTCACAGCTCACTTACAGACAGCGCTGGTATTACGGGTTTTTACAACCCAGACGAGTGTTGAGCAAAATTCTGCTTCTTACCGCACTCCAATACCAGCGCTGCTTACGTTAGCGGTGAGCTGGTGTAACATGCTCGTGCACGATTTCCCCATAAGAAACAACAGGGAGAGCCGGCTGAAAAAAAGTCTAACACCTGCAAAAAAGCAGCCTAAAGCTCCTTAACGCAGCCCCATTGATTCCTATGGGGATCTCAAATGTATGTCTACACCTAACACCCTAACATGAACCCCGAGTCTAAACACTAGACAATTCGCACAACACCATGATTCCAAACTGGATAGTTTGGAATTTATTGGTATTGAACATGTTAAAGGGACAGTATAGACTTATTGTCATATAACTGCATGTAATAGACACTAATATAAATAATACGATGCACAGATACTGATCTAAAAATCCAGTATAAAACTGTTTAAAAAACTTACTTAGAAGCTCTCAGTTTAGCTCTGTTATAAAAGGTAGCTGGAAAGCCCACTGCAAGTGGGAAATAAGACACCCCTCTTCCCCTTCTTTTGCATATGAAAAGACCCTTTACACAAATAGGAGCAAGCTGGAGAAGGTAGCTGATGGTATTCTCATAAAACTTTGGGGCTTGGTTAGGAGTCTGAAAATCAGAGCAATGTTATTTAAAAATAAGCAAAACTATACATTTAAAAAAAAACAAAAAACTTTACGGGCTTTATATATAGATCATCTACAAAACATGTATGCAAAGAAAAAATGAGTGTATAATGTCCCTTTAAGCAAAACAGATGAGGGGGTAATATTGATACTATATTACTGTAAAAAGAAATAAGATGGATTTTTAATTAACAAACATTGTCCCCAATAGGACTTAATGAAAAGATGGAATTTGCCTCCTTTTTGCCAAAGAGTTAACATACCTCTGTCGAGTTATTGTTATGGTACCCCTCCTCTGTGCCTTCATACTTGTAGCCATTCTGAAATTTTCAAGCTTCAGCGGTAAATAATTAGTTTATGCATATACATTATTGCATGAATTTACTAAATGTAATCATGCACTTTTCTAACACATGTAGAAAACTGCATCATATAATTAATCAAACGTTCTTGCCTTTTGGATTAATTTAGATTTATTTTTTTCTAAGTAGATTTAGAATTAAGTTACCCGCACTGTGATTTATGTCTAAATGTGTGTATGTTTGTGCATTTGTTGTTTGTTTTTTTTGTTGTCCTCATATGCTGATTAAAATATCCAAGTAGGCCACATCACCTCACACACGAATCTATCCCACACTATTTTACTCACCATTCTCCCCCGCTGGTACACCTTTCACTAGCAGCCATATCACTATTCATCTTTCCTATATACCCCAACTAGGATCTCCCCCTTGTTACCACCTCCTTTAGACTCATACAATCACTTTGTCTCATGTTCCTGTCCTATTAACTCATCACTCATGACTGGGGGTACGTGGTGCATGTCACTCTCCTGCTCCTCGACATCTCTTACCTTGCTATTCTTCCAGCTCACGCATCTCTCCTCATTACACGTTCCTTCTGGAAATCCCCACCTATATCTTTGCTATCCTCTGACTAATCTCTCCACTCACTCAGTGGGTGGCACACTCTTGGCTCCGCCCCCCCTCCATTCATATCATATGCATACATATACCTACTATTGTTCCAGATACTCTCTCGCAAGCCATTACTTTCTCTTACCGAACTAATTTCCCCTCCCTCTCTGTTTTTAACCAAAGCGGCTCTGGACCACTGCCTCCCCCCTCCCCCCAACATCTTAATAATAACCTGTCTGCGCAAGAAACCTAAACCTTTGCATATTCTTCTATATCTCAACACTCTTCAGTTATTGATAACGGAAACGTATCTAGTGCTCCTCCTATTCCTCCTCCCTACCCAGGTACCCTTCCCCCCTCTTCCCCCTTTTTTTTTTCTCTATCTCCCCTCTCTCCATGGAAGGACTACACTTCCTTACCCTGAACGTACAGGGATTGAACTCCCCAACAAAGCGCAGCCTTCTCTTTACCCTCCTACGTAAAAAGCACGTAGACATAGCATTCATCCAGGAGAACCACTGGACTCACGCTCCAGAGGTCACCCGCACATCCAGACAATTCCCCACACTGTTAGAAGCCACATACTCCTCCAAGTCACGGGGCGTTGCCATCTACATAGGTAAAAATGTTACTTATGTCCCGATCTACACTGAATTGCCATCTGTAAATTGAATTCCCATCTAGTCACCTTGCTTAATATTTACGCTCCAAATACCAAGCAAATCAAATTTCTTAGGAAACTGCTCAAGGCAGTAACAGTAATTAGGCAAGGAGACCTTATCCTAGGGGGGGACTGTAATTTGTTGTGGGATATTAAACTAGATAGAACAGGACCCCCACTTTCTAGTAATGATAGAGCTATCCACTCCCTCTCCTCCACATTTCAACTCCTTATGGCGCAGTATGATTTATATGACGCATGGCGCGCAATACACCCGCAGGGAAGGGAATGCACATTCTACTCCCACCCGCACAAATCGCACACACGAATTGATTACTTCTTCACTCACGCACACCTCATTGAACATATCCACTCTATATTCATCGCCACGGTCTCCTGGTCTGATCATGATTCTCTGCAACTGCATCTGGGCCCACCTGTGAGCCCCCCTCCCGGACTGTGGCGCATGCGAGACTGGACTATCACAGACCCCCTACTTAAGACCGCTCTTCAGTCTCACATAACAGACTTCCTAGCCCTTAACGACGATAACCAGACCTCCACACATATCCTATGGGCCACACTGAAGGCCGTAATGAGAGGTCATCTCATACAATTTGAAACCCGTTTAAAATCTACAGCCACTCTATCTACTTTAACCATCCAACTCCGTAAGCTTAAGACTGCGCTCTCCCACGCCTACTCTCCCGATATAAATGATGAAATTACAAAAATCTCAAAACAAATCCAAATTCTGGAACTTAAAAAGACACAAAATATGATGGAAAAATTTAAAAAATATATTATTATCAGGGCAATAAAGCCTCTACCCTCCTAGCCTCCAAACTTAGACACTGAACTGCTCAGGCGAGAATAATGTCCATTCAGTCCCCCTTGGGGGTAAATATGTCAGCGCCGGCGGATATTGGTGACGCCTTTAAACTCTACTACTTGTCTCTATATAATATAGAGGACAACCTAGAGACCCCAGCACGCACCCCTGCGGAAATCTCTGAATTTCTAAACTCTCTCTCTCTTCCTTCTCTCTCTGGTGATGCTATTTCCTCCCTCACCAACCCGATAACGATAGAAGAAATCACAAACATTATTAGAGGCTTGAAATTGGGGAAAGCCCCGGGCCCTGATGGCTTTACTGCCAGATTTTACAAAACTTTTCTCCCCCTCATAGCCCCCATTCTTAGCAGATTCTTCCAGGAAATATTCACTGGGGCCTCCTTTAAAGCGGAGTTCCTAGAAGCAGTTATCATTACAATTTTGAAACCAGGTAAACCGCCAGATCTCTGCAGCAGTTACCGCCCCATTTCATTGATTAATACCGATACCAAGATATATGCAAAGCTCTTGGCCACCAGAGTTACGAAAATAATTACCCCCCTTATAGCCAATGACCAAGTTGGATTCGTTCCAAATATTGAGGGCTCAGACACAACTAGACGAATCCTAGATGTCCTATACGTGGAGGCGGGGGAACCCGCCTCCTTCCTGGCCCTGTTTCTGGACGCTGAAAAAGGCCTTTGACAGGGTCAGGTGGGATTATCTGTGGGAAACTTTGAGAGTCTTTGAATTCCCTCCGACTTTTATCTCTGCGATTAAAGCCCTCTACAACAATCCCTCGGCCATTGTCCGTGGGGTTGGGTTCCAATCTCCCAGATTCACGATTTTGAATGGTACTAGACAGGGCTGCCCCTTGTCCCCCCTCCTGTTTTCTTTGGCCATAGAACCCCTAGCCCAATCCATTCGATTAAACCCCACAGTTAGAGGCCTTTTCATCGGCACTCACACTCATAAAATCTCCCTTTACGCGGATGACATTACCCTGTTTCTGACTTCCCCTAAGGATTCTCTCCCAGCAGTCTTCACCATCCTACAACAGTTTGGAGACTTGATCTTCCACAAGATCAATGTAGCCAAAACGGAGGCCTTACCCATAAATTTCTCCCCGGAAGACCTAACTTCCCTTCAGACAGCATATCACTTCCAATGGAAAACCACTTCACTTAAGATTTTAGGGATCCCTCTATGGTCATAGCCCTAAACTATTCAGACAGGCTTCCTGAATTCAGAAAGCTCCTTGAGTCATGGGAGTTTAGGGAGATTTCTTGGACAGGGCATATTGCCGCAGTAAAGATGTCCTTCCTCCCCAAGATCACTTATCTTTTTAGATCCATCCCATATAACATCCCTAGGTCGCTCCTTAACAGGTTTCAAAGTTTGATCACCGCCTATGTGTGGAGAGATTGAAGACCTAGAACCTCTGGACGCACTTTGGAAAAACCAGTCTCACAGGGTGGCTTAGCTCTAACAAACATGATCTTCTACTATAATGCTGCCAGATTGTCCCATATTCTCCTCTGGAATGACCCTGACAGACAACTTGGCTGGTTCACTCTTGAGACCGCCCTATTACCCCTAGGCTTAACCCTCTCTGATCTCCCTTGGATCCCTCTTCACCATAGACATGACATAACCATCATACACCCCATCTTCAAACACGCATTGCAGTTCTGGGACCAGATGAGACATAACCCTGCTATCGCCCCATATCCTTCCCACATACTTACAATCTCTGCTGCACTTTATTGCTACCTGACTCTCACCATGACCTCTGGCCACAACTACACTCACTTTTAGTAACAGACTTCTACGAAAATGACAACTGGCTCTCTCACTCCAAAATCTGTATAAAACTCCACCTCCCTCCTAAGCTCAGATTTGAAGGATTTCAATTGAGCACACGCTTACGTACCTGGGGATATCCAAAACGGTCATTACGGCCCAAAACGGTGTGGGAGAGAGTCTGGCAGGGGGCTCATAACCTTAAACATCTCCTCTCTTTCCACTATAATCTCCTTACTAATTCACTCCCCCCTCACAAAATTCCACAACAACAGGCCTGGGAGAGGGAAATTGGGTTCACTGTAACTACAGATGTTTGGCATAACAGAATTGTGATGACTAGGAAACTTCTTCATTGCGCCACACTTTGGGAGCTCCATTATAAAATATTAGTTCGATGGCACTTAGTTCCAGTTACCCTACACAGAATATATCAGTCACAATCTCCTAGTTGCTGGAGAAACTGTAGAGATAATGGTACAGCATTACACATATGGTGGACTTGCCCAGTCATCCAAACCTTTTGGAGAGACATATATGCACTTCTTCAGTCACTCGGTCTCACCCCCCCTTGTACCCCAGAGGTAGCCCTACTCCCCATGCAGATGCCGAACCTCTCCCCCTTCAGAGAGGCTCTCTCAATTTATATACTAATGGCTACGAAACTTGCATTGGCCAGAGCCTGGAAGGAGGAAAGACCTCCCTCTCTCTCTCAGGTGATTTCCACGATACATTTTATCGGACAAATGGAACAGTACTCGTACAAAGCCCTAGATAAATTAGACTCCTTTCATGCTATTTGGCTCCCTTGGAGCACAAAATTCCCGAATTGGAACATAAGCCCCGGGCCGCCACACTGAGTTACCTTCCTCCCCCTCCTGGAGTATATATAATTTAATTTTTTTTTTTTTTTTTGTGTCTTCTTTTTTCTCTCCCCCCTTCCCCCTCCCTTCTCCCCTCTTATCCCTTCTTCACACTCACACCACATCCGTTCCGTCCAGCCTCTTCTTCCAGAACCAAAGATATCAGTATCGTCACTTCACTTACTGCAGATATAGCCACTTATTTTATCCTTTCTAAAAACCCCTTACTGAAAAGAGACAAGTTGTTATCTATATTTTGCCTATTTCTTTGCTTGACCGCTGTACTGTATATTTATTGTATATTCACTATGCCAGGTCACTGTGGACCTCATTATACTGTTGCCAAAGGCATTACTATGTTAATTTAAAGTCTGTCTCAATAAAAAATTATGAATAAAAAAAAAAAAAAATATCTAAGTAGTACTGCATTCAGTTTAAAGGATATTGTTAAGCCTTTGAACTTATCAGAGTACTGAAGTAAAGCCACTTTACAAATCAACTGGAATATGACGAATATCGTCACATGGCCTAAACGGCCAATAAGAGGATCAACTTCTCATCTGACTTCATCACCCGGAAGAAGCTCCAGGCTACTATTGTGATGGAGCAAAACACGCAAAAGGAAACGTAGGTGTGCAGCTCCTACCCCGTGGGATCTCCCACAGCCGCCGGATTTCTATCTTTGACCTTGTGGAAGTGGACTGAGTCGCTTAACTCTGGGATGCCATTAACTAGCAAAGGGACAGGTATTTGATCTAGACCATCTGAGTTGGCTAATTGCTGACGGCGGTCTGACTGGTGGAGTTGGCGGTTGCTAACGGCGGTCTGCCTGATTATTACCCTGCTAGTGCTCATGTGGACACTTCATGTTAGGTCGTTTAATACAGAGTTTATACTTTGAGTTCTGACTTCCTGCTTTGAGTGCTTTATGCTACTAACATCCAGCTTTTACCTCTTTATGCTGAACTTTACATATTATGGTGCACCATATGGAACTTGCTAAGCCAGCTAATTATGCTAATTTATGGGCTTGAAAGGTGACATGATTACTTTATATAAATATATTCAAGGCCCATATACAGAGATGGCAGAAGCTCTGTTTATTCCAAGAAAATTGTTTGTGACAAGAGGTCACAATTTAAAGTTGGAGGAAAGGAGATTTAATCTGCAACGGAAACGTTTTTTTACTGTAAGAGCAATAAAATTGTGGAACTCATTACCAAAAAGGTAGTGTGAATGCCAATACCCTAGATGCATTTAAAAATGTTGGATACATTTCTGTCTAGAAACAAAATTCATTGATATGATTGCTAGTATTAAATGGGTCAACTTTAGTGGGATTATTTAGGGTTAACTGGAGCTTTTTGTAAGTATTTTAGATTTGTATAGGTTGAACTAAATGGACTTCTGGTTTTTTTCAACCTTATCTACTATGTTACTATGTATTTGTGAGGTGCCCATGTGTTTTGTATGTTTGTTTGTGTTCATGTGTCTGTATATATGCATGTTGTTTATTATATATTTATGAACACATAAAGTTTATATATTTTTTGTATATTACCTAAACTGTCCTTGTGATTTATTTTAGATAGTCACTGTGATGTACCCCTGGTCTTTTGGATGTCCCAAATTTTGGTCCATCCACTCTTCTAAATAATTAATACATAAATACTTTTTCCAGGTAGCACCTTACTAACTTTTGGCTAGATTACGAGTCTTGCTGCTTTTTTACTACCCCTGCTATTACGAGTCTTGCAGATTTAGGGGCACTGCACACTTTTTTTTGGCCTTACCGCAAATCAACTTATGCAAATTGCGTGTAGTCTTTTTTCTATGGGACTTCCATAGTGCCGTTATTACAAGCTTGTCCTGGGAGGCCAAAAAGTGAGCGGTACAGCCTACCTCGTCAAGATTCATAATGCATTCTAAAGTCAGTAGTTATGAGTTTTACACTACAATGCTGTAGCATAAACCTCATAACTAAAGTGCTAAAAAGTATACTAACACCCATAAACTACCTATTAACCCCTAAACCAAATCCCTACCGCATTGCAAACACTAAAATAAAATTATTAACCCCTAATCTGCCGCTCCCGACATTGCCGCCACTATAATAAACATATTATCCCCTAAACCGCCGTACTCCTGCCTTGCAAACATTAGTTTATATTATTAACCCCTAATCTGCCACCCCCAACTTCGCCACCACTATACTAAATTTATTAACCCCTAAACCTAAGTCTAACCCTAACCCTAACACCCCCTAACTTAAATATTTTTAAAATAAATCTAAATAAAATCTACTATTAATAACGAAATAATTCCTATTTAAAATTAAATACTTACCTATAAAATAGGTACATTGTATCTAGCTTAGGGTTTATTTTTATTTTGTAATTTAGGTATTTGTATTTAATGTATTTAATTGTATTTAATTTAGGTAATTTATTTAATTGTAGTGTAGTGTTAGGTGTTAGTGTAACTTAGGTTAGGTTTTATTTTACAGGTAAATTTGTATTTATTTTAACTAGGTAGAATAGTTACTAAATAGTTATTAACTATTTAATAACTACCTAGCTAAAATAAATACAAATTTACCTGTAAAATAAAACCTAAACCTAACCTAAGTTGCAATAACACCTAACACTACACTACAATTAAATAAATTACCTAAATTAAATACAATTAAATACATTAAATACAAATACCTAAATTACAAAAAAAAACCCACTAAATTACACAAATAAAAAACAAATTACAAGATATTTAAACTAATTACACCTAATCTAATAGCCCTATCAAAATAAAATAAAAAAATAAAAACCTAGCCTAAACTAAACTACCAATAGCCCTTAAAAGGGCCTTTTGCGGCACATTGCCCCAAAGAAATCAGCTCTTTTACCTGAAAAAAAATACACCCAACAGTAAAACCCACCACCATCAGCCAATAGGATGCCTTAATTCCGATTGTCTGATAGAATTCTATCAGCCAATCGGAATCTAATGAATGCCATCTTGGATGACATCACTTAAAAAGATATTCATTCTGGAAAAAGACTACATTGGAAGAGGATGCTCCGCGCCGGATGTCTTGAAGATGGAGCCGCTCCGCGCCGGATGGATGAAGATAGAAGATGCCGTCTGGATGAAGACTTCTGCCCGTCTGGAGGACCACTTCTCCCGGCTTGGATGAAGACTTCTTCCGGCTTCGTTGAGGACTTCTTGCCGCTTCGATTAATTATATTTAAGTTAGGGGGTGTTAGGGTTAGGGTTAGACTTAGGTTTAGGGGTTAATAAATTTAGTATAGTGGCGGCGACGGGGGCGGCAGATTAGGGGTTAATAAATGTATTATAGGTGGCGGCGATGTTAGGGGTGGCAGATTAGGGGTTAATATTATTTAACTTGTTTTTGCAATGCGGGAGTGCGGTGGTTTAGGGGTTAATATGTTTATTATAGTGGCGGCGATGTCCGGAGCGGCAGATTAGGGGTTAATAAGTATAATGTAGGTGTCGGCGATGTTGGGGCC
Organism: Bombina bombina; assembly: GCF_027579735.1. NCBI lineage: Eukaryota > Metazoa > Chordata > Amphibia > Anura > Bombinatoridae > Bombina > Bombina bombina. Next base: position 573,292,999 of record NC_069500.1, on the reverse strand, counting down.
GCAGATTAGGGGTTAATAAGTTTACAATTAGGGGTGTTTAGACTCAGGGTTCATGTTAGGGTGTTAGGTGCAACCATAACTTTTGTTTCCCCATAGGAATCAATGGGGCTGCGTTACTAAGCTTTACGCTGCTTTTTTGCAGGTGTAAAACTTTTTTTCAGCCGGCTCTCCCCATTGATGTCTATTGGGAAATCGTGCACGAGCACGTACAACCAGTTCATCGCTGACTTAAGCAGCGCTGGTATTGGAGTGCGTTATGGAGCACAATTTTGCTCTATGCTAACTTCTTGTCTTTTAACCCCCGGGTTTGTAAAAACCTGTAATACCAGCGCTGTAGGTAAGTGAGCGGTGACAATAACATGCAAGTTAGTACCGCAGCCCTCATAACGCAAAACTCGTAATCTAGCCGATAATATCTTGTGTAATATTGAAATGTATTAGCAGATGAGCAAACTCCTTTTTCTTCTTTCTGTTTTTTATTCAAATTTGTAATTTAGGTTTTTTTATTTTTTCGTAGTGTTAGGTCTTTTTACTCTTGTAATTTAGGATTTTTAATTGGTAGTTTAATTGGCAGGTAAGTTTTTATTTATTTTAAGATAGTTAGATTGTAACTTTTAGTTTAAAGTTAGGGGGTGTTAGGTTTAGGGGTTAATAGTTTAATTTAGTGTTTTGCAATGTGGGGGCTGGAGGTTTAGGGGTTAATAGGTTTAGTTTATTAGTTAAAATGTGGGGGCTGGCGGTTTAGGGGATAATAGTTTTAGTTTCTTAGCTTCGATCTGGGGGGCTGGCGTTTTATGGGTTAATACTTTATTATACTGTTTGCGATGTGGGGGGCGGTGGTTTAGGGGTTAATAGGTTTATTATAGTAGTAGCAATGATGGTGGGCGGCGGATTAGGGGTTAATAGGTTTATTTATTAGTTGTGATGTGAAGTTCTTGTGGTTTAGGGGTTAATAGGTTTATTTAGTGTCGGTGATGTCGGGGAGCGGCGGATTAGGGCTTAATAACTTTATTTAGCATCAGCGATGTCGGGGAGTAGCGGATTGGATATATTTAGACTAGGGGTTTTTGTAAGGGTGTTTGAACGTAATTTTCTTTTCCCCATAGACATCAATGGGGTTTCGTTACAGCGATTTGCCATTCCCCGATCGCACGTGTTAGTTTTTTTCTAATACTCTTTCTCCATTGATGTCTGTGGGGGAAAGCGTGCACAAGCATGTAAACTCAGCCCTTAGCTTTTGTGTGGTATGGCGCTTATCGCACCATAACACACAGCACAAGGAGGTTTTTCATTAACTTGTAATGGCAGCGCTATGGAAAGTGTGATAAAGCTAATTTTTTTTGCATTATTTACACACCCAGTATAGCGCAAAACTTGTAATCTTGGTAAAAGTGATTTCTAGTGGTGGGGGAGGGATTCTATTAGGGAGCCCCTATCTCTCTGATTTAATTAGAAGGGTATGAGGCCCCTCATGAGAAAGAGAAAAAAAACCTGTTATAAATGAGGGGTCACACATCCTCTATTTTTCAGCTGAATACTATGGTAATGGTGATTACTTGCCCCAAGTATACACCCATACAGTGTCTATGGAGTGAAAGGGGACACTTATAGAGCCCCTTTCCCTGCCATAACACAGGGGTATATTATACCCCAGGTTAGAAGAGGGGCCTCTTACCCCTGTCATTAGTAAGTGATTGGCATAAAAGCAGCCTAATGTAGACCCTTAAGAATTTTGCCATAGAAATGTTCATCATCCGTCTACTTGGTGTCTTTTACAATAATCAAGACTTTAAAATGGACCTGATCACATAAAAACAAGCACTACAATGGTCAAGTTACCCCTCCCTTTAAAAGAGAGACCACTCTCTTAATGGAGGGGTCACATACCCATAGAGCTATCTATTGATTATGGTGTTGAGTGATCACCGGACAGAAAATTAAGTATACATAACAAAAATAGGGGGTGGGGTATCCCCTATGTCAATAGTGATCACCTGACAGAATCATAAGCAAATGGATCAACAGGGAGTGTGGTTACCCTTTGTTGCCAAGTCACAATCTTCTCTGCCTACGTCTTTGGTTTGTTTTTTTGTGTTAAATTGCAATTAATAGTCTATATTTATTTAATTAAAATAACAACTATTACCTTTCTGATTTAAACACTGTGCTATTTTTCTGATTGTACTATGTATACAAAAGTAATAAAAATATTCTAAAACTACCATTTGGTTATATAGCATATATGAGCTGTATTATTACATGTAAATATTGCCTAAATGTCATAAAATATTGTTGTTTAGTCCCATCCCTTCTCCAAGCTGTGCAATTTTACAGATGCAAAAAATATACAAATATTCTGAAATCTAAGCTATTCAGAAATCCAAAACTTTTCCGGTCCCTGGACAAAGGGTTTTATACCTGTATCTATGAACTTCAGTTATCATTATAGTAATAATGTTAAACTTTCAGTAACCACTAGTGTCATTTTTTATGTTGTTGATGTAATAGATCCCTATTTCTCTGAACTGATAAAAAAAAAATATGTTAGAAATCAAAATAAATGGGAAAAATGGGTAAATATCAAAAAATATATGAAATTTTCTGAAATTATATATATATATATATATATATATATATATATATATATAAATCAGAATTTTAAAAATCTTTTAAAAATGTTTTCATATTATTGGTATATTGAGGTAGAACTGTCTTCCTGCAAATTATAGGAGGGAGATTTTGTGGCACGCAGGAGTTTGAAAAGCATAACATAAATAAGTTGTAGCTGGGTTTTCAAATAACTTTGAATAATTTCAAATTCAATAACCATGAGAAAAGCTATCTACAGGGAGTGCAGAATTATTAGGCAAATTAGTATTTTGACCACATCATCCTCTTTATGCATGTTGTCTTACTCCAAGCTGTATAGGCTCGAAAGCCTACTACCAATTAAGCATATTAGGTGATGTGCATCTCTGTAATGAGAAGGGGTGTGGTCTAATGACAGCAACACCCTATATCAGGTGTGCATAATTATTAGGCAACTTCCTTTCCTTTGGCAAAATGGGTCAAAAGAAGGACTTGACAGGCTCAGAAAAGTCAAAAATAGTGAGATATCTTGCAGAGGGATGCAGCACTTTTAAAATTGCAAAGCTTCTGAAGCGTGATCATCGAACAATCAAGCGTTTCATTCAAAATAGTCAACAGGGTCGCAAGAAGCGTGCAGAAAAAGCAAGGCGCAAAATAACTGCCCATGAACTGAGAAAAGTCAAGCGTGCAGCTGCCAAGATGCCACTTGCCACCAGTTTGGCCATATTTCAGAGCTGCAACATCACTGGAGTGCCCAAAAGCACAAGGTGTGCAATACTCAGAGAAATGGCCAAGGTAAGAAAGGCTGAAAGACGAACACCACTGAACAAGACACACAAGCTGAAACGTCAAGACTGGGCCAAGAAATATCTCAAGACTGATTTTTCTAAGGATTTATGGACTGATGAAATGAGAGTGAGTCTTGATGGGCCAGATGGATGGGCCCGTGGCTGGATTGGTAAAGGGCAGAGAGCTCCAGTCCGACTCAGACGCCAGCAAGGTGGAGGTGGAGTACTGGTTTGGGCTGGTATCATCAAAGATGAGCTTGTGGGGCCTTTTCGGGTTGAGGATGGAGTCAAGCTCAACTCCCAGTCCTACTGCCAGTTTCTGGAAGACACCTTCTTCAAGCAGTGGTACAGGAAGAAGTCTGCATCCTTCAAGAAAAACATGATTTTCATGCAGGACAATGCTCCATCACACGCGTCCAAGTACTCCACAGCGTGGCTGGCAAGAAAGGGTATAAAAGAAGAAAATCTAATGACATGGCCTCCTTGTTCACCTGATCTGAACCCCATTGAGAACCTGTGGTCCATTATCAAATGTGAGATTTACAAGGAGGGAAAACAGTACACCTATCTGAACAGTGTCTGGGAGGCTGTGGTTGCTGCTGCACGCAATGTTGATGGTGAACAGATCAAAACACTGACAGAATCCATGGATGGCAGGCTTTTGAGTGTCCTTGCAAAGAAAGGTGGCTATATTGGTCACTGATTTGTTTTTGTTTTGTTTTTGAATGTCAGAAATGTATATTTGTGAATGTTGAGATGTTATATTGGTTTCACTGGTAAAAGTAAATAATTGAAATGGGTATATATTTGTTTTTTGTTAAGTTGCCTAATAATTATGCACAGTAATAGTCACCTGCACACACAGATATCCCCCTAAAATAGCTATAACTAAAAACAAACTAAAAACTACTTCCAAAACTAATCAGCTTTGATATTAATGAGTTTTTTGGGTTCATTGAGAACATGGTTGTTGTTCAATAATAAAATTAATCCTCAAAAATACAACTTGCCTAATAATTCTGCACTCCCTGTAATACACCCTGCACAGGAATTCTGATTGATTAGTAAAGGTGAGTAACTATAAAAAAAGGTTAAATCACTGCACTTAAGAGAAGATACTAGCAGATAAGGCCACATCTTTAGGGAATGTCTCTAAATCCCCAAATATAAACGTTGAAACACAAATAAAATTAGGTGTGTGATCACACACAAAATTAAAGCTGGGGCGCTCAAAACAGAGCTAAATAAGTGCAGTATCCGGCTTTCTAATATAAAAAATGTTACATTTATTATTGCAAAGTAAAAGGGATTAAAAAGAATAAAAAACCTATACACATAAGTATAAACCTATACACATAGAAATAAAAAATATTATAAAAAACGGCAAGGTTATAGATGTACACTTAAAACAGAATAATTTGCATATAAATGATATATGGAAGGAAAATGTATTCAAAAGAACAGCAGCTGAGTCCAGATATGGGATTTCAGTTGTTAAAGGATAGATCCAGGAACTCGAGATACAAAATGGCCACAAGGAAGAAACTTGATCCCAAAATCCTGTAGTGAGACAGGGGATCCTTGTCATAAAATATAAAAGTACACAAGATTAAGGTGCTATTAAGTACTGACACCAGTTGGGTGCTTAGCGTCCTCAAAGGGATCCCATGTGTTGTTCGCTTTTTGCAGGTAAATCTTATGTGGTTTTTGAGCCGAAAGCCACAATGTAGTGAATCAGACCACTTGTATCAATAAAAGATGTGGTCTTCACTGTAGTAAACAGTAAGCCCAAATTGGATAGAAACAGAGCAATGTGTTTCGGCAGACAAGCTTTTCTCAAGCTCTGTATTTACCAGTCAGTTTTGAAAGATATCGAAAAAATTCCCGAAAATAAAATTACAAAGGTACAAAAGAACTTGAGCAATAAACAACTAAAGGTAATAAAAGAATTAGAGGAATGAGGATATTATCATCAAGCCAGACGATAAAGGACGATAAAGGCAGCGGCATCATAATCCTTGATAGGCCAGATTATATAAAAATGTGCAACAACATTCTTTAAGATCCTCTAACATATTAAAAAATACCAAACAACCCCACCAGTTCTTTTAATAAACTACTACAAAATATGCTAGATATAGCTTACACAAAAGGGATCCTAAATGATAAAGAAAGAAACTGTTACCAGAACACCCAAGAATCCCTCTATTTTATGAGCTACCAAAAATCCATAAGTCCCTCACCTCACCACCCGGAAGACCAATTATTTCTTGGATAGGTTCAGTCAAATCGAATCTGTTGGAGTATATAGACATATATCTTCAAAAATATGTTAAAGAATTGCCATCTTATCTAGGACATTCAACAGACAATTTTATGGCTAGATTTAGAGTTGCGCGGTAGCCGTCAAAACCAGTGTTAGAGGCTCCTAACGCTGGTTTTTACCGCCCTCTGGTATTTGGAGTCAGTCAGGAAAGGGTCTAACGCTCACTTTGCAGCCGCGACTTTTCCATACCGCAGATCCCCCTACGCCATTTGCGTATCCTATCTTTTCAATGAGATCTTTCTAACGCCGGTATTTAGAGTCGTGGCTGAAGTGAGTGTTAGAAATCTAACGACAAAACTCCGGCCGCAGAAAAAAGTCAGTAGTTAAGAGCTTTCTGGGCTAACGCCGGTTTATAAAGCTCTTAACTACCGTGCTCTAAAGTACAGTAACACCCATAAACTACCTATGTACCCCTAAACCGAGGTCCCCCCACATCGCCGCCACTCTATTAAAAATTTTTAACCCCTAATCTGCCGACCGCACACCGCTGCCACCTACGTTATCCCTATGAAACCCTAATCTGCTGCCCCTAACACCGCCAACCCCTATATTATATTTATTAAACCCTAATATGCCGCCCCCAACGTCGCCGCTACCTACCTACACTTATTAACCCCTAATCTGCCAACCGAATCGTGCCGCTATTATAATAAAGTTATTAACCCCTAATCCGCCTCACTCCCGCCTCAATAACCCTATAATAAATAGCATTAACCCCTAATCTGCCCTCCCTAACATCGCAGACACCTAACTTCAAGTATTAACCCCTAATCTGCCGATCGGAGCTCACCGCTACTCTAATAAATTTTTTAACCCCTAAAGCTAATTCTAACCCTAACCCTAACACCCCCCTAAGTTAAATATAATTTTATTCTAACGAAATAAATTAACTCTTATTAAATAAATTATTCCTATTTAAATCTAAATACTTACCTGTAAAATAAACCCTAATATAGCTACAATATAAATAATAATTATATTGTAGCTATTTTAGGATTAATATTTATTTTACAGGCAACTTTGTAATTATTTTAACCAGGTACAATAGCTATTAAATAGTTAATAACTATTTAATAGTTACCTAGTTAAAATAATTACAAAATTACCTGTAAAATAAATCCTAACCTAAGTTACAATTAAACCTAACACTACACTATCAATAAATAAATGAAATAAACTACCTACAATTATCTACAATTAAACCTAACACTACACTATCAATAAATAAATTAAATTAAATACCTACAAATAAATACAATGAAATAAACTAACTAAAGTACAAAAAATAAAAAAGAACTAAGTTACAAAAAATAAAAAAATATTTACAAACATTAGAAAAATATTACAACAATTTTAAACTAATTACACCTACTCTAAGCCCCCTAATAAAATAACAAAGCCCCCCAAAACAAAAAAAAAATGCCCTACCCTATTCTAAAATTAAAATAGAAAAGCTCTTTTACCTTACCAGCCCTGAAAAGGGCCCTTTGCGGGGCATGCCCCAAAGAATTCAGCTCTTTTGCTGTAAAAAAAAACAAACATACAATACCCCCCCAACATTACAACCCACCACCCACATACCCCTAATCTAACCCAAACCCCCCTTAAATAAACCTAACACTAAGCCCCTGAAGATCTCCCTACCTTGTCTTCACCACACCGGGTCCCGATCTGTCCAGAAGAGCCTCCGATGTCTTGATCCAAGCCCAAGCGGGGGGCTGAAGAGTGACGTCCATCCTCGGGCTGAAGTCTGGATCAAAGCGGCGGCTGAAGAAATCCATCATCGGGCTGAAGTCTTGATCCAAGAGGGCGCTGAAGAAGTCCATAATCGGGATGAAGTCTTCTATGAAGCAGCATCTTCAATGTTCTTTCTTTCGGAGCCATCATTTTCCAGCCGACGGGGAACATCCTCTTCTACCGACGCCATCAGCCAATCAGCCAATCAGAATTTTCCTACCTTAATTCCGATTGGCTGATAGAATCCTCTTCTACCATCTTGGATGACGTCATTTAAAGGTTAGGGGTGTTCATGTTAGGGTGTTAGGTGCAGACTTAGGAAGTGTTTCCGCATAGCAAACAATGGGATTGCGTTAGGAGCTGAACGCTGCTTTTTTGCAGGTGTTAGGTTTTTTTTCAGCTCAAACAGACCCATTGTTTTCTATGGGGGAATCGTGCACGAGCACGTTTTTTTAAGCTGGCCGCGTCCGTAATCACCGCTGGTATCGAGAGTTGCAGTGGCGTTAAATTATGCTCTACGCTCCTTTTTTGGAGCCTAACGCAGCCATTCTGTGAACTCTAAATAAAAGGTGCTGGGGAAAAAAAGCATGCGTAGCTAACGCACCCCTTTGGCCGCAGAACTCTAAATCTAGCCGTTAGTATTGTAGAAAATATAGATTGGCAGGAGTGCTGTATGATAGCAACCTGTGATGTCACTTCACTATATACGTGTATCGACCACAAAGATGGAATAGAAGCGACCAAAAATTATTTAGAGAAAGATGAATGTCTAAAGAACAGCCAAATTGATTTTATTTTACAATCTATTAAGTATATTTTAACACATCATTATTTTCATTTTCAGCTATTTGGTACTGCAATGGGGACCAGATTTGCCCCAAGTTATACTAATCTGTTTATGGGATTATGGGAGCATTTGTTCATCAGCTCCAGCACACTTGCGGCAAATCTGGTCCTCTACAAACGCTATATTGATGCCGTCATAATAGTATGGAAAGGGTCATAATTGGAATGTAGCCAATTCTTTATAGAAATTAATAATAATGAGAAAAACATAAAATTTACCTATGAAATAAGTAAAACAAATGTCAACTTTCTTGATTTGGAAATTTTTCTAAAAGATGGTAAGATAAATACAAAAACACATTTCCAAACTGTTGACACTAATAATTATGTACATCAATCCTGCTGCCACCATCATTCGCTAGATTATTATTTGCTAGATTGTGTGATTCCTTGAATTGTTTCACACGCGCTGACGAGCTCATAAGATTTACCTGCAATAAGCGAATAACACATGGAACCCATTTGAGGGCGCTAAGCACCCACCCGGTGTAAGTACTTAATAGCACCTTAATCTTGGGTACTTTTATACTTTGTGACAAGGATCCCCTTGTCTCACTACAGAATTTCGGGATCAAGTTTCTTCCTTGTGGCCATTTTGTATCCGGAGTTCCTGGATCTATCCTTTAACAACTGAAATCCCATATCTGCTCTTCTTTTGAATCCAATGTCCTCCCATATATTAATTATATGCAAATTATTCTGTTTTAAGTGTACATCTTTAACCTTGCTGTTTTTTATATTTTTTCTTTCTATGTGTATAGGTTTATACTTATGTGTATAGACTTTTTATTCTTTTTAATCCCTTTTACTTTGCAATAATAAATGTACCATTTTTTATATTAGACAGATAGACGGATACTGCACTTATTTAGCTCTGTTTTGTGTGCCCCAGCTTTAATTTTGTGTGTGATCACACACCTAATTTTATTTGTGTTTTAAAGTAGGCAACTATGCACTGTTTTTATGCCTTTACAGGAAAACACTAAAATTCTCTGTGAATTCCATAGACTATCCTTAATCCTCAGGATAATAATGATGTTTTGTTTGTTTTACAACTTAAACATAACTTTCAGTCTCTAAATTGTTGTAAAATATCTATTTTTATTTCCCAAGTCCACAACATCGTTCCAATTACTAGTGGGATATTCATTCCTGGCCAGCAGGAGGAGGCAAAGAGCACCCCAGCAAAGCTGTTAAGTGTAATTTCCCTTACCCATAACCCCCAATCTTTCTCTTTGCCTCTATTAATGGAGGATGTGAAGTTTGTGTCTGAAGAATTTTATTCCTTGTATGGGTACTTTTCCATGCAAGCAAGGATTGGGGGTTAGCTGTGTCCACGTCAATCTCTTGAGTAAGAGTAGTGGTGGCTTTTAAGCAGTTAGAAAGTGGTAAGGTTGTCCCTGTTTTCTAACACAATTGCTGCCCTTGTTATAGAAAGCCAGAGTTTGTTACTCTGTTTTTTTCTTTTTCTACAGGTCTCTGTAAGGAGTATGTGTCCTTTCATGCCATGTAAGCTGTCTTCTTGCTTTTGTCTTCTAGGTATTGGAGACTTGTACTTTCAAGTTTTAACTCTGCATTTTTCTAAACTTAGGATGTATTTAAACCTATTATCAAGGTTTTATTGGGGCAAATGCAGAGGCACTGTAGTATATGTTGAGAGACTTAGGGGTAAATTCTTCTCTTATTTGTGGGATGTTGCCTCTGGCTAAAGGGTACATTTAATTTGAATTTCAACACAGTGTATTGAGAGCCTTATATGTGGATGTTGCCTCTGGCTGAGGGGTACATTTAATCTTTATTGCTCATAGTGTATTGAGAGGGGTATTTTGGGCTGTTTGTTTTTAGTAACGGTTTTACTGAGGTTTGCATGCTTTTACTTTGCGCAGTTTCTGATCTGCCTCTCACGTGACACGCCGCTCTTCCTTCTGTATGCTGACCGGAGCGGTGTCGGCTGCACTGAGTTCTCCTCTACGGCAGCTGCGAGATACATTTCTAGAGCTCTTCTATCGTCCTCTTTCAATTACTAGTGATACGGTAAGGCACCTCAGTCTCTCTGGGGTTTAGAGGTATGTTTTGTTATTTGTTCATGTACACTCCTAGCGTTGTTGCGCTTTAAAGCAGTTTTTTCTTAAAGGGATAGGTTTTCTGTGCCATTTTATTTTGGGGCCAATTTCCTAGCTATGGACATTAAACAGGAGTCTGAGTCATTTGATAAATGTTTATTATGTTTAGGGGCCCAAATTGTTTTACCTAGGACATTTTGCTCCTCTTGTTTAGCTAAGACCCTAAAGCTTAAAGATACATTTCTCTCTTCTGAGCCTGGTGTCTCAGGATGATGCTGTTCAGGCAATGCCACAGTTTTCTCCTCAAACGTCCCAAGCCTTCACAGCTTCACATACTGTGCCCTGCAGTTCCTCTTATCCTCCTGGAGGAATATATTTGCCTGCAGATTTTGCTGCACAGATATCTTCTGCAGTATTTGTGGCTTTATCTGCTTTTCCCATGATGGGGAAGCACAAGAGGAAAACTAAGCATTTTTCTGATAGTAAGGTGTCTGTCCCATCTGCTGCTGCGAAGGTTGACCTCCTTCATAAGTATGATGAGGAGGATACCTCGGTAGCCTCTGAGGGTGAAATCTCAGATTCTGACAGTATAAATACTTTGATTCTAAAGAAGTAAGCTTCAGATTTAAGCTTGAACACTTCTGTATACTGCTTAAGGAGGTTTTGGCTACTTTGGACGACTCTGTGATAACATTTCCTGGTTATACTATATAAACTGAGTGTACTATTTAAAGTGTTGTTGCTCTTAATTAGTATCCACCAGGAATCAATGGCTGAGTTACTTGGGAGGTATACAGGGAGACAAATAATGAATATGATATAAAGACTTGCAGGATTAATAACAAATTATTCCCTTACAAGATTTTAGTTCATAACAGGTATTGACTGATTCTGGATTAGACAATAATATTTTCAGTAGCAGCCCCTGGAGTATTTAGCCAGTTTACGTCTTTAGCAAATATACTGCAAAAGGAAGCTCCAGATTTCAGCAGTGAAAGAGTTAATCCAATTCAGAGTTTGAAGATTCTTCACACACTCACACTATCTTTCACACTAAAATATATACAATGTCCAGACACTCCGTTTTATATCATTTAGGCATAAGTGAAAATAACTCTTAGGTAATGCCTGTGTTGTGTGAGGCAAAACATATATAATATCAGCAGGTTTTGTAAATGCAGAAGTGCAAGCAAGCAGATGAGATGATTATCAGAAACAGATTAACAGCGTTAAAGCAGTACCTTCCTTCTAACTTAGCACCCAGAGAGACTGATGAATGAATAGCAAGTAAAGTCCAGTAATCTGTTATACAGAAAATAATACCTTATGTTAGGAGACCCTCCAAGTACTGAACAATGCGTTCAGATGGCAGTCCGGTGTGAGTGTGTCTGACTTCCGGGATGCCGGAGTAAGTAGATCCGTGAGAGCTGAAAGCCGGAGGAGTGATCTGAATAGGAGCCGGTCAGAACTTACGATAGCACAAAGTAAATAAGTAACAGGTTAGTCAATACGTAGGAGAAAAACAATAAAGTTAATGAGCCTTAAAGTGAGATTAAATCTCCCTTGTTTTTCAGGGTATGACCTGACGAAAAGCTGCATAGACTGCTTTGATAGCAGGAAACAAAGTATGCTCTTAAATAGGATGGGAGCTATTAATGGGAGGGGATATACCTTAACGGTATATCACAGACTCTGATGCTTCTGTTGCTGTCAGTCCTAAGAAATCTAGTAAGCTTAACAAATACTATGATGTTCCTTCTTCCATGGAAGTGTTTCTTGTTCTAGACCGTGTGTCAGGGATCATTGCACAGGAATGGGATAAACCTGGGATTCCATTCTCTCCGCTTCCCGTTTTTAAAAAGATGTTTCCTGTTGCTGACTCTATTCGAGACACTTGGCACACAGTGCCTGAAGTATAAGGGTCTATTTCTACTCTGGCTAAGAGAACCACAATTCCTATTGAGGATAGCTGTTCATTTCAGGATCCCATGGATAAAAAGCTGGAGGCTTATTTAAAGAAAATGTATGCTCATCAGGGTCTTCAATGGCAACCTGCAGTTTGTATTGCCACAGTGACAAGTGCAGCATCTTATTGGTGCAATAATTTGTCCGAATTCATTTTAGAGGAGACTACATTGGAGGAGATCCAAGATAGGATTAAGGCTCTCAAACTAGCCAATTCCTTTATCTCTGATGCTAACATGCAAGTCATTAAACTGTGAGCCAAAATGGCTGGCTGCACTGTCCTTGCCTCAGCTGATGTTACCTCCAAATCCAAGCTCCTGTCGCTACCATACAAGGGTAAGACTCTGTTTGGTGCTTGTCTGGCGGAGATCATTTCTGAAATTATGGGTGGAAGAGGGTCTTTTCTACCACAAGACAAGAAGAAAAGACCTAAGGGGCATCAAAATTCTAATTTTCGGTCCTTTCGTATTTTCAAAGGCTTCCTCCTCCAAGCCGAAACAGTCCAACTACCTTTGGAGACCCAATCAGACTTGGAATAAGGGGAAAAAATCAAAGAAGCCTAAAGACCGCTGCTCCATAACCCTGTCCACCTGCTCTGATGAGGTGGACAGGAATTGCTTGAAATCAACCTGATAGAGTATAATCGGTTTGATTGACACCTCCCGGCTGGCAGCCCATTGGCCGAGAGTCTGCAGGGGGTGGCGTTGCACCAGCAGTTTTTGTGAGCTGCTGGTGTAATGCTGAATATGGAGAGCGTATTGCTCTCCGCATTCAGCGAGGTCTTGCGGACATGATCCGCAAAGTTGGATCAGGTCCGCAAGACCTTTGATAAATAGGCCCCCATGTCCGCATGAAGGGTTCGCCCCCAGTCCGGTACTGAATCAAGTGGGGGGGAGACTTTCTTTGTTTCAACAAGCTTGGAAACACAATGTCCCAAACCCTTGGGCTGTTGATATAGTATCTCAGGGTTACAAAATAGACTTCAAGACTTGTCCTCCCAGGGGCAGATTACACCTCTCAAGATTATCTGCAGACCAGGTAAAAAGAGAGGCATTCTTAAACTGTGTTCAGGATCTTTTCTCCCTGGGAGTGATTGTTCCAGTTCCACTAAGGGAACAGGGTCTAGGATTTTACTCAAATCTGTTTGTGGTTCCCAAAAAAGAGGGAACTTTTTGACCCATTTTAGACCTAAAATGTCTCAAACAATTTCTCAGGGTACCGTCCTTCAAAATAGAGACCATTTGTTCCATTCTTCCTGTGGTCCAAGAGGGTCAGTTTATGATGACCATAGACCTGAAGGACGCATATCTTCATGTTCCCATCCACAGGGATTATCACCATTTCCTGAGATTCGCTTTTCTAGACAAGCACTTTTAATTTGTTACTCTTCCGTTCGGCCTTGCCACAGCTCCCAGAATTTTCACAAAGGTTCTGAGGGCTCTTTTGGCAGTTGTCATGTCTCAGGGAATTGCGATAGTACCTTACCTGGATGACATATTGGTTCAGGTGCTATCTTTTCAACTAGCAAACTCTAATACAGAGATCTTGTTGTCTTTTCTGCGTTCCCACGGATGGAAAGTGAATTTGGACAAGAGTTTCATGGTTCCAACTACAAGGGTGTGTTTCTTAGGGACCATCATAGATTTCCTATCTATGAAGATTTTTCTGACGGAGGTCAGAAAATCCACACTTCTCACTTCTTGCCTCTCTCTCTCCAGGCTACTGTTTGTCCATCAGTGGCCCAATGCATAAAGGTAATTGATCTGATGGTTGCTTCCATGGACTTTGTTCCCTTTGCTCAATTCTATTTGAGAGCTCTACAATTATGCATGCTCAGACAATTGAACGGAGACCAATTGGGTCTGTCTCAGAGGATAGGTTTGGACCAGTTGACAAGAGACTCTCTCTTGTGGTGGATTTCTCAGGATCATCTGTCTCAGGGCACATGCTTCCAGAGACCTTCCTGGGTGATTGTGACCACGGACACCAGCTTGCTAGGCTGGGGAGCAGTCTGAGGCTCATTAAAAGAGTCTTCTCTCCCCATAAACATCTTGGAGTTGAGAGCGATCTTTAATGCCCTGATGGCTTGCCCTCAGTTATCCTTAGCCCGGTTTATCAGGTTCCAGTCGGACAACACCACCTCAGTGGCCTACATCAACCACCAGGGAGGAACTCAGAGTTTCTTGGCCATGAAGGAGGTGACTCGCATCATTCAGTGAGCGGAAACTCACAATTGTCTCCTATCTGCCATCCACATTCCAGGAGTGGACAACTGGGAGGCGGATTTTCTGAGCAGACAGACCTTTCATCCTGGGGAGTGGGCTCTACATCAAGAGGTGTTCTCCAGGTTAACCCTCAAGTGGGGGGTGCCGGAGTTGGATCTGATGGCATCTCATCAGAACGCCAAGCTTCCAAGGTACGGTTCAAGGGCTAGAGATCCCCAGGCTGCCCTGATAGATGCTCTGGTGGTTCCTTGGGATTTCTGTATAGCATACCTGTTTCCTCCATTTTCTCTCCTTCCACAAGTCATTGCTTGTATCAAACAGGAAAGAGCATCTGTAATTCTGATAGCTCCTGCATGGGCTCGCAGGATCTGGTTTGCAGACCTGGTAAGAATGTCTCTTCCACATTGGAGGCTTCCTCCGAGGAAGGACCTTCTAACTCAGGGTCCTTTCCTCCATCCAAATCTAGTTTCTCTGAAGCTGACTGCTTGGAGATTGAACGCTTAGTTTTGGCTAAGCATAGATTTTCTGAGTCCGTTATTAATACCATACTTCAAGCTCGCAAGCCGGTTACTCGCAAAATTTACCATAAGTTATGATGCAAATACCTTTATTGGTGTGAATCGAAGGGCTTCTCTTGGAGCAGGGTCAGGATTCCTAGAATTTTGTCTTTTCTCCAGGAAGGTCTGGAGAAGGGCTTGTCAGTCAGTTCTCTGAAGGGTCAAATTTCTGCGTTGTCTATTCTTTTACACAAACGTCTGGCGGATGTGCCAGATGTTCAATATTTTTGTCAGGCCTTGGTCAGAATCAGGCCTGTGTTTAAACCTGTTGCTCCTCCTTGGAGCCTTAACCTAGTTCTTAGAGTTTTGCCACAGGCTCCGTTTGAGCCAATGTATTCTGTAGATATTAAGTTGTTATCTTGGAAAGTTTTGTTTCTTATTGCTTTTTCCTCTGCTCACAAAGTTTCTGAACTCTCGGCTCGGCAGTGTGATTTACCTTACTTTATTTTTCATGTGGATAAGGTGGCCCTTCATACTAAATTGGGGTTTCTCCCTAAGGTGGTTTCAGATCGAAATATTAATCAGGAATTGTTGTTCCTTCCTTTTGTCCTAATCCTTCTTCTCATAAGGAACGTCTTTTGCATAAATTGGATGTTGCGCATGCTCTAAATTTTACCTACAGGCTACTAAAGTTTTTCGTCAGTCTTCTGCACTGTTTGTTTGTTTCTCAGGAAAGCTTAAGGGTCAGAGGGCCACTTCTACTTCACTTTCCCTCTGGTTGAGAAGTATGATTCATTTTGCTTATGAGACTGCTGGTCAGCAGCCTCCTGAGAGAATTACAGCTCATTCCACTAGGGCTGTCTCCTCTTCTTGGGCTTTTAAAAATGAAGCTTCTCTGGAACATATTTGCAAGGCAGCAACATGGTCCTCTTTGCATACTTTTTCCAAATTTTCTAAATTTGATACTTTTGCCTCGGCTGAGGCTTCTTTTGGGAGAAAGGTTCTTTAAGCGGCGGGGCCTTCTGTTTAGGTCTGCCTGTCTTGTTCTCCCTCCCTGTTCATTCTGTGTCCTCTAGCTTGTGTATTGGTTCCCACTAGTAATTGGAATGACGTTGTGTACTCTCCATGTCTTATGAAAGAAAACAAAATTTATGCTTACCTGATAAATTTCTTTCTTTCTGGACATGGAGAGTCCACGACCCCACCCTTAAGATTAGACTGTAATTTTTTACCAAAACCTCAGGCACTTCTACACCTTTGTGTTATCTTCTTTTTCCATTTCCCTTTGGCTGAATGACTGGGGATTATAGGTATAGGCTAGGAGTGAATATCCCACTAGTAATTGGAATGACGTGGTGGACTGTCCATGTCCAGGTAAGCATACATTTTGTTATTTTGTATTCATTCTTTTAAACAAAGATTGCTGTGAGATTGCATACACAATTCCTTTAATTAGTTTCATGTAAACTATCTCTTGTTTTAGCATCTCAAGAGAATGTGTCAAGCAAAATAAATTAGTATGTGTAAAACAATGACTTTGAAGCGTGCCCTTCAGTGACTACTTTTTAAAACTCTTAAGGGAAAAAAATGAACTTTTATGAGCTGATGATAGACGATAAAGCATAAAAAAGGTTTTACTGAAAATAAATTAGTACAAAAAAAGGGCAATTTGTTCTCCAATCAAAATAACATGTAAAAAAGCCCATAAACATCAAAATATTTGGATTGACATGAGTAAAGAAGGTTTCAAACAAGATAATATAGAATGTTATTGTTCTGTAAAATCTGTTTCTCAAATGCACATCATTATTAAATTCTCTAAATAGATGCAGACTGAAAGATCACCATTATGTATATTTGTTTCTTTCTTTTTTTATTGGATGGGTTGAAACTCAATGACATGAACAGAGCATGGTACTCACTGTGCTTACATAGTAAAAAGCTATTAGGTCTTCGGATAAATTCCTATTATTGCTAGTTGCTAAGATAGCACAAGTGCTAGCTAGGGATATAGATCAAACAACTATTGTATTCACATCTCCCTCGAGTTAAAAGGGCACTCAACATCAATACTAAATGTTATGAAAAGGATCAGAAAAAAAATTCTTCCATTTGGAAACTCTGTAATATGTATTTCAATGATCTTGATGTAATTTTTCATTGTTCACCAACAATGCATTCTAAAAAGTCATCGTATTATTTTTAGATATTCTGTTGCTTAGTTAAAAAAATAAAATAATAATATCATAATATTCAAACATGTAATCTTAATAAATAATATAGAAAGAAATCATCAAAATGTATATATGCTTTGTATGAACATGACACTACATTTCCTTATTCTGACTCACAAACACTGGTCCTAAATGTAAGGACCAAATAGAAAGCTCAAAACCGGAAACCCCAGCTTTTCAAGTTGGTATAAGACTTTTTCCCGTTTTGTAACCTTCCATCATTTTTGTTCTGTACTTTTGACACAAACCGATAGCCTCAATATTTAGGCCTCTATTTACCAAGCTGTGTAAGCTGTTTCAGGGTTGCTTTTTAACATGTCCGTAACCTCAGAGGTTGCAGATGTAAAAAAAAAACAGACTCATTTGTCCAGTATAACTGATAATCAATTGCTTGAAAGCAAGGGGTAGGGTTTGCACAAGCTTTTGTTTATGCAATCTTGAATATGGTAGACAATGCTGCTCTAGCTAGATAGAGGTACAATGTCATTACACTTGTATATATGGGAATGCCCTATAATAAAATCATTATTTTAGACTTAATAATCTAGGGCTAGAGTGCTGTCCATAAACAGTAAATTTACAAATAAGTAAGAAAGTACTGACTGAAAGAATGCACTAAATAGCACTTCTGTTTCCCAAATTAGGAATTACCCACTCCCATAGTGCAGAAATAGGCCTTAAATAAAGCATAACTTTTAATAAAATACTGAACTTAAATTAAAAATATAAGAATGGCTGTGTAAATATTGTCCAAAAACCAATATATAGGCACCTAAATTGTCAACTAAAGTATAACTGGGCCTATAAGTATAGATAGCTGATAAATATATGAAAACAGATGCAGTGTCACCAACACAAGAAAAGCTACCTGAGCGACTTCCGTTTGAGGGAGGAGCAAGCAAGGTGCTGCATGTTGGGCTGCTCCTGCTTGCAGTTTGAACCAACCACTCCCGCCTTCAACTTACCCTTGGCCGCGGATCCCCCACTGGCCCGGGCATAGGATCTTGGATCCACGAAGTGGAAGTCTGCTAATCGCCATTACTATGCTTCGTGGCGGAAGCAACCTACTACAGTCTTGCTATTTTGTGCCTCGATTGAAGTAAATCAGACTGTAGCGGTATTTGTTTTAAATGTTGCAAACTGTTGCAAATAAACACCTGACTACCTGTTCAGAGACTTGATACTAAAAAGAAGACTCTTAGGCTTGGCAGTGGCTTGTTCTGCCGATAAAGAAAGCCCCCCTGCGGCAAACCCTCTATCCTGACTCGAATGGTGAAACTTGGACGGAGACGAGTGACTGGATAGTTCCCTGGTGAACTTACGGGGGTGAAGTCCTTGTTCTGCGGGGACACAAGAAATAGGAGGAATATCGTACTGGCCTGCCTGATGGGAAATAGGCCTTCAAGTAAAAGTGTTCGCTACCTGTATCTCTAACAAGAATTCGGCCCCAACGCTGAGAGGAGGAAGCAGGTGAAAGATATACTCACCTGCTGTAGTGTCCTGTGTCTATCCGGGTGTCGGAGGTTGCGAGGATGCCTGGTTTCTCCCTGGTGAGCGCATAGATTGAGGCGTTGGGTGCAGAACCGGTGGCTTTCCAGCGGATGAATACAGACGTCCTGTGGCGCTACGACGGTAGCGTGAAGCATAGTGCCGGCAGAGAGGTACACTCCTACAGAGAGCTGACAGTGGAGCTGGAGCACTGAACGGAAAGCGGCAGGGGTACGCTAAGCTTGGTCCCACGAGTGGATCTTTAGAAGGACTCGCATAAGGATACAGTGCGGGCTCAGGAAGGCCTGGCGAAAGGAGCACCGGAGTGACCCCCTCTCCATAACTAAGGTACTTTTTCTGCTGTTTTTTCAGTATCCCTCCCGGAATTCAAATACGGCTTATGAAAGTACGCCAAGTGAAAAGGGAGAAGTCTGGCCCTCTCTAGGCCATGGAGTAAGGGACACACATATTGGGTAAATTCCTTATGCATTGGCTGTATATGTCAAGCTATAATTGAATGGGTTTGATTTGTCTTATATTGATAAAGAACTTATCCTATAGAATTTGACATATTCCCTGAAGGTGGCCCCTTGCAGCGGGTGTCGGAGGTTGCGAGGATGCCTGGTTTCTCCCTGGTGAGCGCATAGATTGAGGCGTTGGGTGCAGAACCGGTGGCTTTCCAGCGGATGAATACAGACGTCCTGTGGCGCTACGACGGTAGCGTGAAGCATAGTGCCGGCAGAGAGGTACACTCCTACAGAGAGCTGACAGTGGAGCTGGAGCACTGAACGGAAAGCGGCAGGGGTACGCTAAGCTTGGTCCCACGAGTGGATCTTTAGAAGGACTCGCATAAGGATACAGTGCGGGCTCAGGAAGGCCTGGCGAAAGGAGCACCGGAGTGACCCCCTCTCCATAACTAAGGTACTTTTTCTGCTGTTTTTTCAGTATCCCTCCCGGAATTCAAATACGGCTTATGAAAGTACGCCAAGTGAAAAGGGAGAAGTCTGGCCCTCTCTAGGCCATGGAGTAAGGGACACACATATTGGGTAAATTCCTTATGCATTGGCTGTATATGTCAAGCTATAATTGAATGGGTTTGATTTGTCTTATATTGATAAAGAACTTATCCTATAGAATTTGACATATTCCCTGAAGGTGGCCCCTTGCAGCTGCAAATATATCCAAATAATCTCTTGGACATTTGGACATTGAAACACTTACCTGGCAATAAATTCAGTAAATTGGTTATGCCATGGTTCCCTCTGGACTCTTTAAAAGAAGCTACTATTGGACATATACTTATATTCTAAGATAAGGGGGGAAGGTTTTTTTTGCTTATAGATTCAATTTACTGTATGTATCATAGTTTAGGCAGGACTATACTGTGCTTAAGGATAAGAATATTGGATTATACTGTAAACTGTGGTTTAACGAGATACTGCATTGCCTGAGGGTGCATCTGTAGGCTGACA
This sequence comes from Bombina bombina, assembly GCF_027579735.1. Classification (NCBI taxonomy): domain Eukaryota; kingdom Metazoa; phylum Chordata; class Amphibia; order Anura; family Bombinatoridae; genus Bombina; species Bombina bombina. The sequence goes on along the minus strand of NC_069500.1, from coordinate 573,272,769 downwards.
AATAGGGCTGTCAGTCTTCTGGATTGTGATCCCTGGTTAAATTAGGCTGATTAAATTGCCTGGTCCTTAAATGCTAGAAGGAAGCCCCTAGTATGGGCATTAGAAATATTACTTAGGCTGTAAGATTCTTTTTCATTACTGTATAAAAACTTAGCAGATATAAGTAAGACGTTAGAATTTGATGGCTTAAATATGTTTTGAGAGAGTAACCACTTTAAAAGTCATATTTCCTATACTGCTAAAATATACACAACAATTAGTGGTTTATTAAGTGGGAGTAAGAATAACTTAAAATCTCTAAAAAGGTCCTAAGTATTTCAGAGTCTGATAATTTTTTATTTAGGCCACTCTTTGGTTTGTTTCTCATCACTTCTCACTTTTCACGTCTATTGTATTGCACTCCTGTTCTATTCCTCTTTTCTTCTTTTTTTTTTCTTTTTCTTTTATTTTTTCTCCCTCTTTCACCTCACATTCCCTTTTTGCACTTCTCACCGACCCTCTCTGCACGCAGATATTGATTAGCCTCTCTTGGCTCAGTAGCATAGGCACGTGCTGCCTATTCTCCCCCTTGTGAATATATTCTCACATTCCCTGGACTTCTCTAAGCACTAGTATAAAATACACAAACAATACACGAACTCAATAGTCCCGTAAATTGTGTAGCACAGTCACTTTGAGTGGCCTAATAAAAATAAAAGTAGTGGACTTGATTAGATTTTTTATATATGGATAAATTTACATTTACAACTCGGAATCCTTCTCCTATTATGCCTGCTAAACAGAAGGAAAAAAAAATGGCTAAACGTGTCGATCAGACATTGGATCTATCACAAATGCAGAGTGAGACACACATTGACATGCAGGAACTAGTTTTTCAAATCACTAAATCTATTACACCGCAATTGGATAGTATGAAATCAGATATTAAAAATGATATTTGCAGTCTTACGGCAGAAATAAGGCATTTCTCCACAAGACTGACAGAGGTAGAAACAAGGATCTCAGATATAGAGGATAAACTAAACACAGCTGAACCTATTACTATTGATTATATGGCGCGTCTTGATAAGTTGCAAGCCAGAGTTGAGGATCTGGAAGACCGATCTAGGCGCAACAATCTTAGAATTATCGGTCTTCCAGAAGATGATACTTACCAAGATTTAATGTATTTTGCTACGGTTACGTTATCTCAGAGCCTTGGAATTAATTCAGCTACGCCAGTATTGATAGAAAGGATACACAGAATAGGAGCAGCACGTTCAATAAGAAAAGATCATAACACTAGTAGACCTATTGTACTGAAGTTTTTAAATTTTCAAGATAAAGTAACTTTCTTGCGACAATATAGGAAAATGTATCCACTTGTAATAGATCAACATAAGATTCTAATCTTTCAGGATTTCTCTAGTGAGACCGTAGCAAGGCGCAAAGAGATGTCTCCATTTTGCTCTAAACTTTTAAATGCAAATTATAACGTCAGGATGTTATACCCGGCTAAGCTGGTGTTATCCATAGATGGAATTCAGAAGGTATTGAACAATTATAAAGAAGCGCAGGCCTTTTGTAAGGAGCAGGGTATATAATAAATATAATAAATTAAAATTTGCTATGGACAGGTAGTCAGGTCATGATATGATTCTGTTGACTGTATGTAGAGTAGTGAATGCATGGTTGTATGCTTGTGTTGTGTGTTGGTGTGGTGAGGTTGATTTGTCTTTCCCCTTTTTTTTTTTTTTTTTTCTTTTTTTTTTTTTTCTCTTCTCTCTTTTTCTTTTTCCCTCTTCTATCAGAACGGAGTCATATAGTTTAATTTTACACTTAAAGGAATGGAGGTAGGCATGAGCCCCTTAAAATTCCTCTCATGGAATGTAGGAGGGATTACATCACCAATTAAGAGAAAAGCCATCATTAGACAGCTTGGAGTATATAAACCCGACCTAGTAATGTTGCAGGAACTTCACCTCAAAGAGACGGAGATTATGAAATTAAAAACAAAATGGGTGGGGGAAATTGTTGCATTAGCGGGGGAGGGTAGGAAGAAAGGATTGGCAATCTTGATTAATAAAAAGTTAAGGTATGAAATAATTAGCACAGAACAGGACCCTGGTGGCAGGTTTCAAATTATGCAGATAAAAATTAATACAGTTTGTTTCATAATTTGTAATGTATACGGGCCTAACGTGTTGGACACATATTTCTGGAATGGCTTAATAAATAAGTTATTGGGATATATAGGGCAGAATTTAATAATAGCGGGAGACTTCAACTTAACACCCCTACCTAACTTAGATAGAATTGGCAAGAAGGAATGCTATAAGGGGGATAAGAAAACACGTATATTCCAGAAATTGTGTGCTCAACTTGGGGTTCGGGATATTTGGAGAATCCATCATCCAGACAGTAGGGTATATACCTGCGCATCATCAAGTTTTCAAAGCCTTTCTAGGATTGATATGTTCCTAATTGCAGAGAATTTGCTGGGCTCAGATTGTAAAGCTGACATTAAAGATATTGTATTGTCAGATCATGCCATTATCTCTCTGGAATTTGGGTGTAGTGCATTTAAAAAGGGAATTAATAATAATTTGTTTTTCCCCAAATATCTTGCAACAAATAGCGGCTTTCAGAATTATCTTAGGAATAAATGGACTGATTATCACAGTTTTAATGAGAATTATTTGGAGAAGACGGAAACCTACTGGGAGGCAGCAAAGGCCGTTCTTAGAGGGCATATTAAAGTTTATCTAGGTATATTAAAGAAAAAAAACAAACAGACAGAATTACAACTCTCAAATACAGTTAGGAACTGCTATAATACATATATATCCCTTAGAACCAATGATAACTGGAAGAGATATGTTGAGGCTAAATCCCAGTGGAACATTTTCTTAAAACAGAAAGCTATGCAAGAAGGCCTAAAACAGAAAGCGCAATACAGAGGATTCACTGGTCGGGCTGCAAAATATTTGGCTAGAATAGCTAAACCTAAAGACAGCAACCGGATTCTCGCAATTAGACAGAGCAATAGCAGGTATACACAGACAGAAGAAATAAAGAAAGTATTTTTTAAATACTTTCAAGGAATTTACAGGTCAGATCCCCCTAATCAGGTAGATAGAGAAGTATTTTGGTCTAAGGTAAGGCTCCCAAGAATTACGTTAGAGGAAGAACGAGATTTGAATTTGCCAATTACATTACAAGAAATAAACACAGCAATTAAACAAGCTAAGCTTAACAAAGCTGCTGGGCCTGATTGCCTCCAGATAGAGTTTTATAGAATGTTACAGGAGGAGGTGACCCCAATCTTATATAAGTTATTTAATGGCTACTATGGCTCACATGCGAGTTGTTCTCGGTATTTTACAGCATCTAATATATCACTTATCTTAAAGAAGAACAAGGACTCAGAGAGAGTTGAATCATATAGGCCTATATCATTATTAAATGTAGACTATAAGTTGTTGACATCGATTATTGCCATGAGATTACAACCTGTTCTTAGAAATATTATACATGAGAATCAAGTCGGTTTTATGCAGGGGAGAAACCCAGTAAAAAGTATTCGTAAAACTATGTTGATATTGGATTATTTCTGGAACAATCTATCAGAGAAAACCGCGGATAGATTGAGCTCTGCAGTGGTGGCACTGGATGCGGAGAAAGCTTTTGATTATATAGATTGGGGTAACCTCTTCATGGCGATTGATAAGTTTGGTTTTAGTGGTAATTTTGCTAATTTCATTAAATTGATATATAGTAACCCAGTCTCCTCCATTATTGTAAATAATGTAACTACAGATTTTTTTTCTCTCCATAGAGGTACAAGGCAGGGGTGTCCTTTATCTCCCCTTCTTTTTAACATATCACTTGAACCATTGGCTATCCTGTTGCGCGATCAATTAGAAGGTATTACTATTAGGGGACATAAGTTTGTTCTTTCCCTATACGCAGACGATTTATTGCTTTTCTTAAATGACGTGGAGCTTAATCTACCAGTATTGCTTAAACATCTACACTTATTTGGCTCAATATCAGGCTATAAAATCAATTCAAGTAAATCTGAATTACTATGGATAAGGAGACCACTAAAAGGGAATGTGAGGCACCCTTTCAAAGAAACCATGCATATAAACTATTTAGGTATAGTTCTTAGTGATAATCCGTCAGAATGGTATACTTTAAATTTTTCTTCTTGTTTGCAAGAAATACAGAAGCAATTAGATAATTGGATGAGTCTTCCAATTTCACTTATACCACGTATAATGTTAATTAAGACAATACTGTTTCCAAAGTTATTGTACTTGTTACAGAATATTCCAATTTTACTTAAAAATAGAGATATTGACAGATTTAATCAGATGTGCTCTAAGTTTATTTGGAAGGGGAGGAAACCTCGGATGGCGTAAATAGACTAATGAATGACAATATTTCTGCTGGTCTATCATTCCCTAACATTAAATATTATAACTGGGTCACAATATTAAAATACGCTATTGACTGGATTACTGAAAAGGAATATGTTACTTTGTATCAGTATGAATCCAGTATTGTTGCTCCATTTGACTTGAAAGCCATACTACATTGCCCAATTAGAAACCTCCCCTGTAACATTGATAATCTGATAACTTTTAAAAATGTTATTAGGGTGTGGCAAAAATTTTGTCTGGAAATTAAGGTTGTTCCATTTGCCACTGAATTTTTAACAATTCAAGGGAACCCGGGATTTCAACCGGGGTATCAGTCTCAAGTTTTTCAGGGATGGCGAGAAAGAGGCTTAAGATATGTTAGCCAGTTAATGGTGGAACCTGGTATAATTGACACATTTGACACGCTTAGATCTAAGTATGGAATACAGAATAAGGAGTTTTTTGCTTATCTTCAAATACGACATTATTTAACTTCTATTCAAACAGAATTTAAGTCCCAGTGGAATACGGGGCCTTTAGCAATCGGGATTAAAATTTATCAAGCAGGAAGTTTCTCAATAACTAACCTGTACAAAATTCTGAATGCCAACATTAAAACTAGACAAATCAAGTATATACACTCAACATGGCTAAGATACTTTCCAGAAATTCTTATTATAGATGTGCAGAATTGTCTAACAATAATGAATGACTCTTGGGTCCCGACAGCATGGCGTGAATCCCAATTGAAGTTGTTATATAATGTATATATTACTCCAAACAAAATGGCCATGTGGTACAAAAAAGCTCATCAGTGCACGAAATGTAGTATAGAAAACGCCGACATTATGCACTGTTTATGGTCTTGCCCTAAAATTATGCAATTTTGGAGCAAGATATTCTACTGGGTCAAGCGGGTAGTCAATTCGAGAATAAATATAGGCCCGCAAGAGGTAGTGTTTCTTACCACGCGGTCTACGGGTGGTAGAGAGTACAAACTAATCAATACATTATTGATGATAGCCTGTAACATTATATTGAAAAATTGGAAGGCTGCACAGATAGTAGAATTTTCAGGTTTTAAGAAAGCAGTCATCATGCAAATTACATTGGAACAGTACAATGTAACAACTTCTAATGACAAACAGGTGCAAGTTTTCTTCAATAAATGGGAGGGCATTATTAAGTCATTTCCGAATAGCACTCAAATTCAAATAGTCCGTCCACTGTGTAACACTACCTTTGTCCTGCAAAATATACTTACAGGGCATTTTCCTAAAGAATGGTCAAATTAACTAACAAAGTATATTGAGTATATTAGTTTTTTTTTTTTCTTTTCTTCTCTTCTTCTCCCCCATACCCCGTTCTCTCCCGGTGTGGCTTGTGGTACCTACCGACTGGTTCGATAGGTACGAATGAATGTGTGTGTATGAATGAATATCCACGGATCTAGGAATATAAACTAAGAGTTTGGTTAGACCTAATAGATGAGGAACACAACATAATACAGATATCACTCAATCTATATTGAGTGTAAAGTTCTCACTAAAGTTCGTAGTTTGTTATTTTTCTTTTTGATATAAAGACGATCTATTGTTTATAAAATCTATCCAAGGCTCATGTACTTGAAATTATTCAAAGAAAGAAGTCTAAAAAATCTTATTTAAATAGTGGTGTACCTTATTATTCTGTTTCTCTTCTCCTATTGTCGGAGATACATTTATGGCCCTGCGTGGTCCCGATTAAGAAATGTATATTATTTGTGATCATGTTTTGTTTTTTTTGCTTGTCTTCTTTTTCTTATGTACACTACTTGATATAAATAAATATTTAAAAAAAAACAAAAAAAAAAACAGATGCACTGTTTGTGGGTTCATATATTTGAATGTGTTAATTAATTTAATACGTTTACTGTTCAAAACCATAGTACTGTGAATTTTTTATTGTCAGTTTAATTTAATTTGAAATCCAAATTCAATATTATGATTCAATAAATAATAATGGTGTCAAGAGAGCGTTACTAGGCTGTGTTTTTTTGCCCCGTCTTTAGGCAGCACACCTGTCCGCTTCTCTGGTCTCCTCAGTGCGGTAGTGGACATTCTAGAGAACTGGAAAGATCATTTTTGGCCTAGGGTTTGACTCTATTTTCAGTATGGTCACTGACTGTAAGGGAGCTTTCTTACATCAGGACAAACGCTCTAAGGGCAAGTCCAGGCAAGAACTTTTCATTCCTTTTGTTTCATTCCAGAAATGAGAAGACCTCACCCTCTTCAACTCAAAAGTCAGACTCTACCAAGTCTTCCTGGTAACCAGGAAATTCTTGGAACAAGAATCAAGATGACATGAAGGTACATCCCCAATCCAGATTTTCTCGTAGGGGGAAGACTGCACCTGTTTCAGAAGGTCTCGTTTGCATCAGCTCGGGATCCCTAGTTGCTAAATATAGTATTTAGTATATATTTAGGTTGGCGACATCTCCCACAGTTTTCACAAAGGTTGTGGGAGATCTCTTGTCTGTGATCAGAACTCAGGGAATTTTAGTAGCACCCTTCTTGAATGACATTTTAGTCTAAGTTCCATCCTTGCGTCTGGCGTCCCTCCTCACACAGACTTTGATTCAGGTTTTAAGAAACTATTCCAAAGAATTATCTGGTTCTAAACACCAGAGTTACCTTTCTAGGGGTGATCATAGACTCGGTCTCTATACATCCTTTTTTTGACAGAGTGCTCAATTACAAGTGGTTGGCTAATGTTAGCATGGGACGCGATAAGCAAAATCGCCAAAACTCTAACTAGCGTGCATACAACAAGTTGAAAGTAAACAGGTGCGCTTGAGTGTGCACAAAATTTGCACTAATTAACAGATTAGCACAATTGAAGACCTGGGGGCCAATTTATTAAGTGTCTGTCTGACATGATCCGTTTAGCGGATCATGTCCGTTAGACATTGCTGAATCTGATGAACAGCTTATGCAATGCTGCCCCCAGGGGTGTCAATCAATCCAATTGTATATGATCGGGTGGATTGATATCCGCAGCCTCAGAGGCAACGGATGAGTTAAGGAACAGTGGTCTTAAGACCGCTGCTTCTTAACTGTTGTTTCTGGCGAGCCTGAAGACTCGCATGGAAACAGCTGCATTGGGGCCGATTGAAAGTTTGTTAAATCGCCCCCCTAGCGTTAAGTGTGATGGTTAAAAAAAAAGTCACCAAATATAACATAAATACATTTATGATTATGATTGTTATTGTGCATACATGTGTATTTATGTGTTTATATGTGTATAAATGGCATATATAAACTTCCTCAATGCAAGGTTGCCAAAAACCTTCAATGTAAAAAAAACAATATCTGGAAAGTGTAAATAAGTGAAGCGCAATAAATGAGGTACACCTGTGTACCTCATAGAATGTATTGATCACCATCTTCAATACATTGGTATGACGACCAGGGATGTCCGCACACGAATGCGCAAACACCTGGGCTACATTAAAAATGAGATGACAAGCTCTGAACTCTCCAGACACTTTATTGAAATTCACAAGGGTGATGTTAGGTCATTTAAGTGGCGGGCAGTTGATGCCATTAGGAGACCGCAAAGAGGTGGCAACAAGAATGCCATTCTGGCATGCCAAGAAGCTTTTTGGATTTTTAAGCTTTGCACCCAGGTTCCTAATGGCTTCAACTCCGAGTTTGACCTTATCAACCACTGGTGTTGACTGTCTTTGATAGTGATCATTACACACTTATTTTTAACACTATTTAGGGTTAGACATATGTTCTTTTGTTCTATTCACCAGTGTTTTTAATTGGGTCAGTGTTATATTATACAACTTGGATATTTAATACATTAGGCCTTGTACTTACAGGTACTTTAGGCATGCATTTATTAATTTTCAGTGCATGGTCTCCAACTTTAGGATTTCTAGCTTAAGATATCTTTGATTGAAAAGCATACTGTATTTGGACTTAAGAGATATTTTCTCTATGTATAAAGTTTTTTCCAAATGGGGCTTTTCGTACTTTTGGGCTGTTTAACCTACAGTTGGAGACTAATGTTTTTCAAAATATCGTATCATGTGTTGTATAATGATATAATGTTAAACACATTTTCATTCATTTTTTATAACATGGCATATTTTGCACTGCGCATGATTAGAAACATTGTTCATACTAGAGCATTTAATGAACAGTATGTACCATTTATTTGCCATTTTTTGTATATTGTTTAGATCTATTTATATGCATGTTTATTCATTTAAACTATATATGTACTATCTACAAGATTGATTGTGCAAAGTTCCTTAATGATGATTTTCTACTGTTTTTTCTGCTCTTTGTTTCTTACCCTTAAGTGTGTTATTAAATAATCCATACTGTCCATATAGTATATGTGTTCCTTTATGGACATATATACATATATATTATCACATCTTATCTGATTTAAATGTATTGCTTCATATCTTTGTATATAATTATGTTTGTATCTCTATATTTTGTTACTTCCTATCCATGTTCCAGTAACTACTGTAAGGGTTAAGTAGGTGTAACCTTGTGTTCACTTGTAACCAATAGCTGTCAGGAGTGTTACTTTTAAATGCCTCTTGTTTTAGTATCAGCAGGTCTTAGATTACGGCAACATGACGAAACTAGTAGGGCCAGCTGTCTCCGTTTGTTTGTGCTGGTGTTAAGGATCGTTTTTATCCTTCTTTGCTAATAAAGCTTCAAGTTTCTTACTACTGCCAAGAGACTCTTTCCTTCTTTTCATGGACACCTGTATACACTTACTGATTAAAATATTTCATATAAATACCTGTATACACTTACTGATAAAAAATATTTCATATGAATATTTATAAAAATGTTTTATAAGGGTTAAAAGGGTTATGGTATATGGCTATGTACTTGACTGGAAAGGGACATAAAGTATTACTATACACTCGGCTAGGCCAGTCGAGTGTGTCCTTACTACCAGGGTCAAGTGAGGGTCCTCCTTTAGTGTCCACCAAACTGATAAGCCTTTGGCAAACACATTGAAGCAAGATTGACTACAATTTGATAGGAGACGGGAATGTCACAGCAGTTGAATAACTTCGTATCACCGAAGATGTTGCGCCATTAAATGGTAAGATTTATCCAGTGTGCAGTCCCTCAGTGGGGTCCCTTAGATGAAGGTTTGTCCTCAGTAGGTTGAGACTCTAGAAGAGGGACATTATTGCATTTTTTTGCATCGATGAACGCTTTCATATATGCCTGACTGTTCTGCATGTGCTGCTTCCCTGTGATTAATGATGCTTTGCCTAATAACTATCACTGGCTTCACAACATACGCTTAGACTTCTGCTGACAAAAAACTTGCTTAGTGGTATATGCGGTATTTTTACATCTAAGAAACTCTCAGCTAGATTACGAGTTTGGCATTATGACTCAAAAAGCATTGTTATGGCCCATAACAATGCTTTTTCCCTACCGTTGCTATTACAAGTCTTGTCAGAATACCTGTTCTCACTCAACCTCAGTACCGCACTTTAAGAAAAGTCCTTTTTCAAAGGGAATTTCATAGCGCCGGTATTACGAGTTTTGCTGTGAGGCCAAAAAGTGAGCGGCACAGCCTAAAATGACAACATCTGTACCACCATCTAAAGTCAGTAGTTATGAGTTTTATGCTACAAAGCTGTTGCATAAAACCCATAACTAAAGTGTTAAAAAGTACACTAACACCCATAAACTACCTATTAACCCATAAACTGCCTCCATCCCGCATCAGCCAATAGGATTGAGCTTGCATTCCATTGGCTGATTGGAACAGCCAATGAATGTGAGCTCAATCCTATTGGCTGATTGGATCAGTCAATAGGATTAAAGCTCAATCCTATTGGCTGATCCAATCAGCCAATAGGATTTTTTAACCTTTAATTCCTATTGGCTGATAGAATTCTATCAGCCAATCGGAATGTAAGGGAAGCCATCTTGGATGACTTACCTTAAAGGGAAACTTCATTCTTCGTTGAGCATCGGAAGAAGAGGATGCTCCGCGCCTGATGTATTGAAGATGGGCCCACTCCGCGCTGTATGGATGAAGATAGAAGATGCCGTCTGGATGACTTCTGGCTGCTTGGATGAGGACTTTGTCGGCTGGATGAGGATGGATGTCCGGTCTTCCAAAAAATGTAAGTGGATCGTCGGGGGTTAGTGTTAGGTTTTTTTAAGGGTATTTTGGAAAGGTTTTATTTTTAGATTAGTGTTTGGGTAATGTAAAAGAGCTAAATGCTCTTTTAAGGGCAATGCCCATCCAAATGCCCTTTTCAGGGCAATGGTTAGCTTAGGTTTATTTAGATAATTGAATTTATTAATTTAATTTAATTTATTTAATTTTATTTTGTAATGTTAGGTGTTAGTGTAACTCAGGTTAGGTTTTATTTTACATGTAAATTTGTATTTATTTTAACTAGGTAGTATTTTAACTAGGTATTTATTAACTATTTACTAGCTACCTAGTTAAAATAAATACAAATTTACATGTAAAATAAAACCTAACCTGAGTTACACTGACACCTGACACCTAATAAAATTAAATAAATTAATAAAATACAATTATCTGGGGGGGCGGAGCTTGGCAGCAGCTAAGATGGCTGTGTAATTCCACAGCTCCGTAAATCAGCTCCACAATATCACTTCATTTTGCCTAGCCATCAAAGTATTGCTCTCCCAAGGGATGGACAATTAAACTTCTAAGCTGTGGGGCACCGCAGAAGCAGTTTTTTTATTAACTTTCTTCCCCCATGGTGGGGGATTGCAGAGCAGCCGGACGCACCTGATCTCCTCAGAGGTGTCGCAGTCATTAACCCGCCCGCACACAGCACACAGCACCGCACTCAACAGTGAAGTCAGATCTGCCGGGTGAGAGCTGTATACCCCAAGATTGGTAAGCAACTTACGGCTGGCTAGCGAGGCATCCAGAGAGAGGGCTATCGCTACTACACATGCTGAGACATTGCAGCGGTGCGCAATCTGGCAGAGGGCCGCACGGACCGGAAACAGCCATATTGGGAGCTGGAGATAGCTGCAGCAGCTGATTGCGGCTCTTCACAATAGCCGCAACGCCTGAGCTTCCACTGTGTTTGACCCTTTGCCTTCCTCTTTATTACTCCCCTCAAGCACCCAACTTCTAACACCATAAAAAAGACCGCAGCCAGAGAGGGATACTTGACCCCCATAACACAAACTCTCTAACAAACTCTCTAACACATAACTTTGAGCTATACTCGGTGGGGTTAACTTTATCTGCCTTTTCCTGCAGCCCCTCTGTATTCTGCTGTCTTTGCAGACATCTTATAAGCAGATTGATACAGGGTATTTATCAATAAGAAAAGTGAAAAGAGGGTAAAGGGGAACAAATAGAAAAGGAGGGAGGAGAAGGACCTAATTAACAAAGGAAAACCCTAGCAATAAAATTGAACATTAATTTTCAAGTGGGATCTTTTGAGCAAGAATAAATTTGAAGAGACTGCCACATAACTCTATCAACACAGTAAGAGCAGCTCTGGGAGGAGGGGTTTATCTCACTGGCAATTACAAGGCTGCAGCTCATCATGAACGCAAAGCGCTCAGCAAAACTTACCGAAGTTATCTTGCCATAAAGACAGCTTGGTGGACCAATTTTCTCTCCCCCGAGCTCAAAGATCATGGCGGGCAAAGAGGTCAGTGTATCGCCACTAAAGAAGGCGTTAACACCACAGAAAAATATGGATGATGCAGGGGAAAGCACACCTGTACCCAACACTATTTTATCTACATTAGCGTCCAAGCAGGACATCGCAGACATAATTCGCTCTTGCATACGAGAAGAAATTGCTGAAATAAAGCAAGATTTGCATTCTGTGGGTAATAGAGTGGAGGCACTCGAAGAATTCACTGATCATCTCCAAGAGGAAATTAACGAGACCCAAAACACCACAAACCACCATACGGTGCTTATAGCCGATCTTCATGATAAAATCGAAGATCTTGAAAATTGAAGTCGTCGAAAGAATCTTAGGATTCGTGGAGTGCCAGAGTCGGTGCTGCCTAAAGATTTTCCAACCTACCTCCCTGCCCTGTTTGCCCACCTCAGGAATACCTCACCTACCACAGATATCCCGTGGGTCAGAGCCCACAGGGCCCTCAGGCCAAAACCCCCAGATACGGCACCCCCCAGGGACATCATTATGAAGTTCAGGGAGTTCCGTGAGAAGGAAAAGCTCCTGAACCTCTCTCGAAAAAATCAACCTGTGAAGTTTAGGGGGGTTGTCCTCCAACTATACCAAGATTTGTCCCAAAGGACACTGCAGAGGAGAAGGGACTTATCCTGCTTGACCCCGCTTCTTCGTCAAAAGAAGATCCTCTACAGATGGGGGTTCCCATTCCACCTCTACGTTCTACATTGGAACAGAAAATTAATTTGTAAATCCCAGGATGACATCAATGACTTTTGTGTTGCTTTAGAAATAGACCCCCCGGCGGGATTTTTTGTGGAGGAATCTGTGGAACTCCCTAAGAAAAAGAGATCGGCTAGATCTGAGCCGGAAAAATGGCGCAGTGTAACTTCTAAAACTAAGAATCCCCCGTCAACGGAGCATTAAAGTTCTTCAAACTAGAGAACTTATTAGAGGGTCCCCCCTCGTGCTGGACTTTTTCTGAATATGTAGCCGGCAAAGGCTGCATTGTTTTCTCCACTGGAAATGTGCCTTGGTAAAGTATGGCCTCTGTTATATTTGCATGTGTTCTAGGGTTCTAATTGGTTTTCTATGTAAGTGACTGTTTCTCTTCCCTGTAGAGATAAGGTGGGTTGTGAATGTGACTCACTGTACATCTCTTCGGACCGTCGGGGTGGGGGTCTGCGAGAGCGGGTTCCCCTACGCTGGCGTTCAGATGAAATGGCCACTAGGCGACAGTCAGATTTTAAGATAACATATCTTGAGTGGTAGCTGATTACTACTCCCCCCTTGCATATTTTTTTGTCATATGACTCTTATACTATCAAGATACTCTATGATTAGATTTAATTCATGCTGTTTGTTTAAATTTTGTTTTATGGTTTCAATGTTAAAGCTGCGCAGCGGAGACACGGGTTCACAGGTATATCCTGAATTGTTCCTTCAAATGCAGACCTATGAGAGGAGTGGGACCTACAGCTTTCTATGTATATCTATGAACAAGATAGCAAAGCCACTATATGGCCGCAAGTAGTAGTAGAGCTATAACACTGCTTAGTCAGAATACCAGGGGTTTGAATTCTGCCCAGAAACGCTCACTAGCCATGCGGGATCTCCGCAGAAAGGGGGGTGACATTATCTTTTTGCAAGAGACCCATTTCCTAAAAGATAAGGAACCAGGTTATTTTGGAGGGTATTACACACAATGTTTCCATAGCTCTTTCGATCACAAGCGCAATGGAGTGAGCATCCTTTTAAGTAAGCACCTACCCTTTACACTCATACAGGGAGTGTAGAATTATTAGGCAAATGAGTATTTTGACCACATCATCCTCTTTATGCATGTTGTTTTACTCCAAGCTGTATAGGCTCGAAAGCCTACTACCAATGAAGCATATTAGGTGATGTGCATCTCTGTAATGAGAAGGGGTGTGTTCTAATGACATCAACACCCTATATCAGGTGTGCATAATTATTAGGCAACTTCCTTTCCTTTGGCAAAATGGGTCAAAAGAAGGACTTGACAGGCTCAGAAAAGTCAAAAATAGTGAGATATCTTGAAGAGGGATGCAGCACTCTTAAAATTGCAAAGCTTCTGAAGCGTGATCATCGAACAATCAAGCGTTTCATTGAAAATAGTCAACAGGGTCGCAAGAAGCGTGTGGAAAAACCAAGGCGCAAAATAACTGCCCATGAACTGAGAAAAGTCAAGCGTGCAGCTGCCAAGATGCCACTTGCCACCAGTTTGGCCATATTTCAGAGCTGCAACATCACTGGAGTGCCCAAAAGCACAAGGTGTGCAATACTCAGAGACATGGCCAAGGTAAGAAAGGCTGAAAGACGACCACCACTGAACAAGACACACAAGCTGAAACGTCAAGACTGGGCCAAGAAATATCTCAAGACTGATTTTTCTAAGGTTTTATGGACTGATGAAATGAGAGTGAGTCTTGATGGGCCAGATGGATGGGCCCGTGGCTGGATTGGTAAAGGACAGAGAGCTCCAGTCCGACTCAGATGCCAGCAAGGTGGAGGTGGAGTACTGGTTTGGGCTGGTATCATCAAAGATAAGCTTGTGGGGCCTTTTGGGTTGAGGATGGAGTCAAGCTCAACTCCCAGTCCTACTGCCAGTTTCTGGAAGACACCTTCTTCAAGCAGTGGTACAGGAAGAAGTCTGCATCCTTCAAGAAAAACATGATTTTCATGCAGGACAATGCTCCATCACACGCGTCCAAGTACTCCACAGCGTGGCTGGCAAGAAAGGGTATAAAAGAAGAAAATCTAATGACATGGCCTCCTTGTTCACCTGATCTGAACCCCATTGAGAACCTGTGGTCCATCTTGAAATGTGAGATTTACAAGGAGGGAAAACAGTACACCTCTCTGAACAGTGTCTGGGAGGCTGTGGTTGCTGCTGCACGCAATGTTGATGGTGAACAGATCAAAACACTGACATAATCCATGGATGGCAGACTTTTGAGTGTCCTTGCAAAGAAAGGTGGCTATATTGGTCACTGATTTGTTTTTGTTTTGTTTTTGAATGTCAGAAATGTATATTTGTGAATGTTGAGATGTTATATTGGTTTCACTGGTAAAAATAAATAATTGAAATGGGTATATATTTGTTTTTTGTTAAGTTGCCTAATAATTATGCACAGTAATAGTCACCTGCACACACAGATATCCCCCTAAAATAGCTATAACTAAAAACAAACTAAAAACTACTTCCAAAACTATTCAGCTTTGATATTAATGAGTTTTTTGGGTTCATTGAGAACATGGTTGTTGTTCAATAATAAAATTAATCCTCAAAAATACAACTTGCCTAATAATTCTGCACTCCCTGTACAAACGCACACAGACTCTGAAGGTAGATTTTTGTGCATAACTGGTTTATTATTAGCTCTCCTGTAACTCTGGTCAGCATGTATGCCCCTAACATCAGACAGCTCCCTTTCTTCAAAAAGTGTTTTGCGTGGATCCTTGATCACAGGATTGGAGCACTCTATCTAGGGGGAGACCTTAATATCCCTATCCAACCGACCCTCGACACCACAAACCCCAGGCCTTCAACACCAAAGCACACAATTAAGCAACTCTGGAGGCTAATGTTAGAGCAGACACTATTCGACATATGGAGATTCAAACACCCTGGAAAGAAGGATTACACTTTTTTTTCAGCCCCGCACCGCTCTTATAGCAGAATTGACTACCACCTCACAAACCAAAACGGTTTAACTAACGTTTTGTCTTCTAGACTCTCCCACATAGTATGGTCGGACCATTCTGCGGTTCTCACGCAGCTGCAGTGGCCCTCTGTACCAAAAAACACTTTTTTGTGGAAGTTAGATGACAGCTTATTAAATTTCCATGACTTCAAAGACAAGATAGAGAAACTCCTCCCCGAATACTTCCAATTTAACTCCCTACCTGAAACAGACCCCTTTATTGTATGGGAGGCACACAAATGCTTTATTAGAGGGGAATTTATAAAATACCAAGCCCAGGTTAGGCAGAAAGCACGATCACTGTATAAAGCTTCCACCGAATTACTTTCTAGGCTAGAATACGAGCATAAGCGCGATCCCACCTCCTCTCAAATTCTCAAAGATCTGGACAAGGCCAGAAAGGCGGTACATGACCAATTAATAAATGAAGCTAACACTCTGGCCCTAAAAACTAAACAAAAATTTTACTTTGAAAGCAACCGAGCTGGCAAGCTTCTTGCACGCTCCCTTAAACTGAAAAAACTGAAATCCTTTAAAACATGAGATACGAACCCCTACACAACAGAAGGTGAACACTACGCCTGAAATCCTCTCCCAATTTTTAACATATTACTCTAAATTATAAAATTTACCGAAGCCCGTCTCACCTGGTGACAGAGAAAGCACCATTAAAGCATACTTGTTGAATACGCCCCTGCCCCAACTCACCTCAGCGCAGGCGGAAGAATTAGAGGCCCCCTTCTCAGCGATGGAAATCCTAGCTGCCCTTAAACAACTCCCTACGGGCAAAAGCCCAGGCCCTGATGGTTTTACCGTTTCATACTATAAAAAATTTGCATCGATCCTCCTCCCCCATTTATGTTCTATATTTAATATTGCTGATCAGGAACACCCCTTTCTCCCCACCATGCTTGAAGCCCATATTGCTGTAATCCCTAAGCCCGGCAAGCCCCCTGACACCCCTTCCAATTTTCGTCCTATATCATTATTAAATGTTGACGTCAAGCTATATGCGAAACTCATTGCCTCCAGACTCAATAAGTTCTTGCCACAACTAATACATTTAAACCAAGTAGGCTTTGTGCCTCATAGAGAGGCACGTGATAATACTCTCAAGGTTCTTAACTTACTTGAGTATTCTCAAACTCACGATATACCCTCCATTTTTTGGCCATTGATGCCGAGAAGGCTTTCGATAGGCTGGATTGGCTATTCTTGAGATCTACGCTAATGAGGTTTGGTATGGGGGAGAACCTGGTAGGGAAAATATTTGCTCTTTATAACACTCCGAAAGCCCGCATCAAATTAAACGACTCCTTGTCGGATCCTCTCCCCATACTTAACGGAACAAGGCAGGGCTGTCCCCTTTCTCCCCTACTTTTCATTTTAGCAATGGAAGTGTTAGCTACTAATGTTAGGGAAGACGACAAAATACATGGCATCCAAATTGCAGACACACAATATAAAGCAACACTTTATGCCGATAATGTTCTATTTTCCCTTACTTCCCCCCTGCAGTCTCTTACTGCATTAATGCCGGTTATTGAGAAGTACAGTAACCTATCTAATTTCAAAATAAATATGTCAAAATCAGAATTTTTAGGGGTCGGGATTACTGGGCAAATGGCTAGTCAGATCACCTCACAATTCCATTTCACATTAAAACATGATTCCATAAAGTATTTGGGGATACAAATGTCACTTTCTAGAGATTCCCTACTCCATATGAACTACCAGAACCTTCTTAATACCGTTAGAACGAACCTGTTGGCCTGGCGGAGCAAGTATCTTTCTTGGTTGGGGAGGATACAAGCTTTTAAGATGAGCATTTTGCCCCGCTTCCTCTATCTGTTCCAGACTGTCCCTATCCAACTCCCCCCCCCCCAATATATATGCACTGCACAGGTGCTTGTAAATGATTTTATCTGGGCGCATAAAAATCCTAGATTGGCTAAGTCCACACTCTATAGAAATAGGGATAGAGGAGGCCTGGGAGTACCCAACCTCCTGTTTTATCATCAGGCGGCGCAGTTGACTAGGATAGTCGATTGCTGTAAAAATGCTAAGGATAAGGAATGGGTGAAACTTGAACATGATCTAGTGGGTACTAAAAGTTTGGGGACACTTTGTTGGACCTCTAAGCATCACAGGAACACACCATCACCCACTCCTATGCTAGTGTCCGCTACACTCCTCACATGGGATCGTCTTGCTAGCAACCAGAAGGGCATCTCGTCACTCCCCTCCCCGTTAACCCCCTTACTTCATAACAATGATTTCCCTCCACTGAGACATTTCTGGACAGGAAATTTATATACCATCTCAGCAGGCCTACCCTGTTACTTAGTCATAGAGAATGGGGCTCTTATATCCAAAGCTTCGTTAGTTGATAAAAATATCCCCTTTTTCGCCAGGTGGCTAGAATACCTGTAACTCTCTCATTTCCTTTCCAGCCATAGGAATAAATCCCACCTAGTGCGTAGCCTAACACCTTTTGAGACATTATGTTGGTCCCCACAGGCGTCGAGAGGCACACTTTCCGCAATCTATAAAATTCTAACTGCTGTACACTCTAAAAGCCTCCTGCCATATACTAAAGCCTGGGAAGCCGAGCTGGGCCAGGCTATCCCTTCAGAGACTTGGGACACCATATTCCAGCAAATCTCTTTGGATACCTTAATAATGCTATTTAACAAGCCGCCCAAGATTAAATGCAAGTACAAAACTGTTTTACTATATATCATGCTTAGCAGTGCCAAACAATTAATCCCCAGATTATGGAAGCAATGTAGCACCCCTTCCAAGTCCGACTGGATACAAAATGTTACACTCCTTTTATCCCTAGAAAAATTCCATTATCACAAAACTAATAGAATGGATTTTTATTGCTCTATGCTATTTCATTGGGAAACATATATCCGCCCTGGTGTTGAGACGTCTCCCCAACCCGTAGTACTGGTATAACCCCCCTCCCCACGCAAACTTGGTATATGCCTTCACATCTACCAAGGCAGGGGACCCACTAGAACCTGACTTTACATTACACCTACGCCTCATTCAAACAATTCACAGGATAAAAGCTGCTAAACCAAGGTAGATGTTTATTAATTTACGTGATGGTCTGCTATATGATTCTGTAACGCAAAATAAATACATCCTGTAGTGACATGTTGTGGTGTAATGTATACAAATTAGCATTCTATACTTTACACCTTTTAGATGGCTACCCTATTAGGTAGACCTCCCCACATACACTGATGGTCATCTTTTCAAATAACTGTTGTTATAAGTGTCTCACGCTGCGCGGCGAAGTTTGCTGTTTTGTATTGTTGTTTTGTTAAAACTGAAAACACCTGCAGGCTTTTGGATTTGTTGAAAACTTAATCGTTTACGATAACATGGACTTTTGAGATTTGAACATAAGGACAGTTCCAGCTTTATTGTTTGCTTATTTTGTTTTTGATAACCACATGTCCTATTTCAAGCCGGATTGTTGCAATGGCTTTTGTAAACATTGTACTCTTTTTCTTTTTGTCAACAATAAAGCATGTTGGAAAAAAAAAAAAAATACAATTATCTAAATTACAAAAAAATAAAGACTAAATTACACAAAATAAAAAAATAAATGATCAAAAATAAAAACGAATTACTCCTAATCTAATAGCCCTATCAAAATAAAAAAGCCCCCCCAAAATAAAAAAAACCCTAGCATACACTAAACTGCCAATGGCCCTTAAAAGGGCCTTTTGTGGGGCATTGCCCCAAAGAAATCAGCTCTTTTACCTATAAAAGAAAATACAAACACCCCCCCCAACAATAAAACCCACCACCTACACAACCAAACCCCCCCAAAAAAAACCTTTATCTAAATAAACCAAAGCTCCCCATTGCCCTGAAAATGGCATTTGGATGAGTATTGCCCTTAAAAGGGCATTTAGCTCTTTTACTGCCCAATATATAGTACTACTTTTATTTTTTGTAGTGTAAGGTTTTTTTAACATGTAATTTAGGATTTTTAATTGGTAGTTTTTTTTATTTTATTAGAATAGTTATGTTAGATTAATTTATAGTTTAATCTTAGTTTGTTTTTATTTAACAGGTAAGTTTTTTTTATTTTAAGATAGTTATATTGTAACTTTTAATTTAAAGTTAGTGGGGTGTTAGGTTTAGGGGTTAATAGTTTAATTTAGTGTTTTACGATGTGGGGGCATGCGGTTTAGGGGTTAATAGGTTTAGTTTATTAGTTACTATGGGGGGCTGGCAGTTTAGGGGTTAATAGGTGTTTAGAGTATCGCTAGTGTGAATGGTGGTGTGAAATTTAGAGCTGACATCCCTTACTATGAGTGCAAATATAGCTGATGAACCAAAAGTTTTTGGTATTACACTTTAGCACTGTGGGACTTTTTACATCTGTTTTCTTCTTCGTGTAATAAATGTGCTGGTAGGTTAACGTGGATTTTTATAAAGTTAATGTACCTCTATCCTGTGTATGTATAATTTAAGACACATACATTCAAAATAATTTGTATGGCAGCAGTAATTTTGTACCGATAAGATATCAATGACTCATTTGTAGTTGAGGATTAATAAGTAGAAATATTGCAGTCCGGCTTGTAATCTTGTAGTCTGTATTGTACAGATGACTTTTCCAAAAAGTGATGAGTTTGTGTACTCCACAATGATCTGCATCTAAACACTATCACTGAATATACAGTATGTTCTCCAACTTTGGTTGGGTTTTGCAGAGGCACCAATAACTTTTTCCAGTAAGTGAACCCCTGATCCTTTTGCAACCCAGATACACCGTGGCAACCCTTATTAGTTATGAAATAAAAAATATGAATACAAATGCACATATTATAATACATTATATTAAAAAATAACAATAATTAACACTTTGATTAAAAATCACTTAGATTAATGCTGATGATTTTTTATTTAATATATTCTTTGTTCCCATTTTTTGTAACCCATACCTCTACAGACTAAACATTCAAAGTCCTTAAATAATATAAAATAACGTAATCAAATTATCAGCATATAAGCAACTTCATTTCATAGGCATGGACATCATCATATGTAAAATGCATTTAAATATATTATTGTCCTGGTGTAATAATCTTCTAGACAGGCTATGTTCAAGTTACACTGAGGATGCAATTTTCCAGTAAAACATTATTTCAAATGCAATCCCTTTTTTCTTTTATACTATTCTGGAACAATATTCAGAATTAATGCCAAAAGAAATCCTTCTGCAACTGGACACCAAGACAATATGAAATTAGAGAGGGGAATTAAATCAATAGTCAGTCCATGAGGAGACAGCATGTTCTCTCTTTTGAGCTGTTAGCAGGTGCTGGGTGCATACAGATAAGCTGATAAAAGGCTTATTCAATAGACTAGTAGCAAACACAAGCTTTGTTAGAGATGACTTTTTAAGTCACCATACATCAAACACAGAGTGTTATCCCTTGAGAATAAACCTGTGATGACTTGTGGTGCTCTTTGAACTGGCTCTGAGGCCTAGTAACTAAAAAAAGCCTGTTTTTTCTAAACACTAAACTTCAAAGAAGAGTACTATAACAAACAAGGGGGATGCATCGATTGAAGGAATCACTGTGAAATAGTCTTTAATAATTACCAGAAAGCTAGAATCGATCGGCTTTTTGCTGAGCTATATTTTATCTTTATTGGATTAACTGTGACACAGTGGGTTATGTCAAAGGGAATCTCCGTGAATGCTGAAAGTAAATGTGGTGTGAATAATAGATAATACATTAGATGTAGCAGCATACAACTCTTTGCCTATGAATTCAGAGAAATACAAAAATAAACTTAAAAAAATAATAAGCTTAAATACATTAGGGAAACATATAAAACACAAAAAGGGCCTCTACTCCCAGACTGGACTGGGTATACATATCATGACCCTGCAACATGCACAATCATGGGTGCTCAATAGTCCAAGGCAGTTAACCCCAGATATGTGTGTGTGGAGGGGTGCATGTATGTGTGTGTATGTCTTAATATGTTAATTGATGTAATTTTTTTCAAGCATATTTAACTTGCACGTTAAAGATGAACATAGAATTATTATTTTTCTCTAATAATATCTTCAATGCCAATAACTATAGGATCATATGTAAAAACTGAAGAAATAAAGAAAACTAGGTAAAATAATTCTTTTTTTTAAAAGTTTGTATTAAAGTACGTAAACCATATGTTGTTTTTTTGGCTTCTTCTCCAGACTTTTTGAAGTGGCTTTCACAGACGAAAACTAAGCTGCTTTCAACATCTGACCCTGAAGATCAAAGATTCTCCAGCTTGGAGAGAAATTGTAGTTCAGACTTCACAGGAGCCCTGATGATTGAAAGTGCTACAAGTCAGTAAAATATTCTAAGGGATCCACAGCTATGTTGAGCTAACCTGTCGAAATATTCCAAGTTCCCGACATAGTAGCATCGCCTAGAGGCATTTAAAATACATGCCATTGGTTGGCAATGCTGGCTTTAGACCACACCCTGCATCGCAGACCATATTAGCGATGTATAGTAAAGGATCCCTTGAAAAGAACTGCCGTCTACCTAACCACTAATCCTAATACCTCTAAACCAAAGTATCCCACGATCGCAAACTAACACTACACTAATAAACATCTAAACCCCCACATACAAACCACAAGTATCTATCCTATTAACCCCTATGTCGCCATACCTACCGCAAGTTGCTATCTATAAACCCCCTATGCCACTATATACCCACCGCAATAAACAAACTATAAACCCCCTATGCTGTCATATACCCACTGCAATAAACAATAAAGCCCTATGCCATCATATACCCACCACAATAAATTAACTATAAACCCCTATTCCACCATATACCCATCGCAATAAATTAACTATTAACCCCTATGCCGCCATATACCCCAAACGCAATAAACTATTAACCCCTATGCCGCAATATTCCCCAAACCCAAATTAACCTAACACCTAACCCCCCTCTAAATAAAACCCACAAGTTAGAAACAAAAAAAGTAAGTAAAAAAAGATATATTAAAGCTAAACCACCAAACCCCAAATGTAATCTAACCCTACGCTACCTAACACCTAACCCCCCTTCTAAACTAACCTCCACTCTAAAAAGAAAACTCTACAATAACCCCACTAAGTTACAAAGAAAAACTCTCGCCTAGATTACGAGTTTTGCGTTAACAGGGGTGCTGTGCTAACAAGCAGTTTATGCTCACCGCTCACTTACAGACAGCGCTGGTATTACGAGTTTTTACAAACCCGGCGTTAACCACAAAAAAAGTGAGCGTAGAGCAAAATTTTGCTCCACATCTCACCTCAATACCAGCACTGCTTACGTTAGCGGTGAGCTGGCTAAACGTGCTCGTGCACGATTTCCCCATAGGAATCAATGGGGGAGAGCCGGCTGAAAAAAACCTAACACCTGCAAAAAAGCAGCGTAAAGCTCCTAACGCAGCACCATTGATTCCTATGGGGAAATACATTTATGTCTACACCTAACACCCTAACATGAACCCTGAGTCTAAACACCCCTAATATTACACTTATTAACCCCTAATCTGCTGCCCCAACATCGCCGACACTTACATTATATTTATTAACCCCTAATCTGCCGCCCCCAACATCGACACCACAATAATAAACATATTAACCCCTAAACCTAAGTCTAACCCTAACCCTAACCGCCCTAACTTAAATATAATTTAAATAAATCTAAATAAAATTACTACAATTAACTAAATAATTACTATTCAAAACTAAATACTTACCTATAAAATAAACCCTAAGCTAGCTACAATATAATTAATAATTACATTGTATCTAGCTTAGGGTTTATTTTTATTTTACAGGGTACTTTGCATTTATTTTAACTAGATACAATCGTTATTAAATTAACTATTTAATAACTACCTAGTTAAAATGAAGACACATTTACCTGTAAAATAAAACCTAACCTAAGTTACAATTACACCTAACACTACACTACAATTAAATTAATTACCTAAATTAAATACAATTAAATAAAATTATCTAAAGTACAAAAAATCAAACACTAAATTACAGAAAATAATAAAGAAATTACAAGATTTTTAAACTAATTACACCTAATCTTAGATTTAGGGGTTAATAACTTTAATATTGTGGCGGCGACGTTGGGGGTGGCAGATTAGGGGTTAATAAATGTAGGTAGGTGTCGGCGATGTTAGGGATGGCAGATTAGGGGTTAATAATATTTAACTAATGTTTGCGAGGCGAAGTGCGGCGGTTTAGGGGTTAATATATTTATTATAGTGGCGTCAATGTCCGGTTTGGCAGATTAGGGGTTAAAAAATGTATATTAGTGTTTGCGATGTGGGGGGGCCTCGGTTTACGGGTTAATAGGTAGTTTATGGGTGTTAGTGTACTTTTTAGCACTTTAGTTTTATGTTACGGCGTTGTAGTGTAAAACTCTTAACTACTGACTTTAAAATGCGGTACCAGGCTTGACAGGAGAGGGTCTACCTCTCACTTTTTGAAATCGTAATACCGGCGCTATGCAAATCCCATTGAAAATATAGCATACGCAATTGACGTAAGTGGATTTGCAGTATTTCCGAGTCTGGCCAAAAAAGTGAGCGGTACACCTGTAACTTCAAGACTCGTAATACCAGCGGGCGTTAAAAAGCAGCGTTAGGCTAACGCAAAACTCGTAATCTAGGCCTCTATATTTTGTGCTAATTCACAAAAAATAATAAACTACAGTATAAAAAAAAAAAGACACAGCAGCTTTATATCTAACTCTAAACTACATGTCGCATAAAATAAAAGAACACACCCAAAACAACTTAAATATAAATTTAAATATAATTTAAATAAATCTAAAGAAAATTACTACAATTAACTAAATAATTACTATTCAAAACTAAATACTTACCTATAAAATAAACCCTAAGATAGCTACAATATAACTAATAATTACATTGTATCTAGCTTAGGGTTTATTTTTATTTTACAGGGTACTTTGCATTTATTTTAACTAGATACAATAGTTATTAAATTAACTATTTAATAACTACCTAGTTAAAATAAAGACACATTTACCTGTAAAATAAAACCTAACCTAAGTTACAATTACACCTAACACTACACTACAATTAAATTAATTACCTAAATTAAATTAAATTATCTAAAGTACAAAAAAATCAAACACTAAATTACAGAAAATAATAAAGAAATTACAAGATTTTTAAACTAATTACACCTAATCTTAGATTTAGGGGTTAATAACTTTAATATTGTGGCGGCGACATTGGGGGTGGCAGATTAGGGGTTAATAAATGTAGGTAGGTGTCGGCGATGTTAGGGACGGCAGATTAGGGGTTAATAATATTTAACTAATGTTTGCGAGGCGAAGTGCGGCGGTTTAGGGGTTAATATATTTATTATAGTGGCGTCGATGTCCGGTTCGGCAGATTAGGGGTTAAAAAAATGTATATTAGTGTTTGCGATGTGGGGGGGGGGCCTCGGTTTACGGGTTAATAGGTAGTTTATGGGTGTTAGTGTACTTTTTAGCACTTTAGTTTTATGTTATGGCGTTGTAGTGTAAAACTCTTAACTACTGACTTTAAAATGCGGTACCAGGCTTGACAGGAGAGGGTCTACCGCTCACTTTTTGGAAAACTCGTAATACCGGCGCTATGCAAGTCCCATTGAAAATATAGGATACGCAATTGATGTAAGTGGATTTGCAGTATTTCCGAGTCTGGCCCAAAAAGTGAGCGGTACACCTGTAACTTCAAGACTCGTAATACCAGCGGGCGTTAAAAAGCAGCTTTGGGTTTATCACAAGTTGTAATTTCTAACAGAATGTTTGTAGATACAATTTTATAGTGGATAAAACAATAGTTGCTGTATAGTTCATATAGGATACTTTGTTTCAAGTTCAGCTATGCAATTGAGATCTTATCTTAGGCAACTATATATCAAATGTAGAGGTATGTTGGTGCGATTTTTATCACACTATAATATAAGTATACAAATTAGTACCTTGAAGTGTATATGTTTGATATCACTTTTGTGAGATAATTGCGGTTAAATAAACGCCGCTATGCCAGTGTTTTGATTAAGTTTCAAGATCAAGCTGGTGGCAGTTCTATATGAGCTGCTGGCGGTTAAATAAATGCCGCTTTGGTTTCCTCTTATTAGGTGGGCTTATCTGTTTGCTGCGAGAAAATTCACTTTTATATAAGTGTTTGGGTAGTTGTCGTGGCCGCTCAGTTACCTTATCCTTTGTCGGTCAGTGACCGATCGCGCTCTTAAGAGTTTCTTGGTGGGATCTTCGTTGCGGTTAAGTGCTAACCGTTTGCTGATGTTTTTTAAGTATCTCCGGTTTTTCTATTCTGTGGCTTGTCTGTCGGTCAGTGACCGATCACGATGGTATGGTTGTTGGATAACCTCCTGATGTGGAATTTTTGCGTGCCTTTCCGGTCTGTTGTTCCCAGGTTTCTTAGATGTCGGTCAGTGACCGATCTGGGTGCTGAAATGTGGTTGTTGGGATAAGTAGAAAGGTTTGTAGGATAAGTAGAAAAAGGATTTCTAGTTATCAATGTGATCTTTGCGGTTAAATAAATGCCGCTCAGTGGGAACTTGAATATTTCAACTGGGTATAGCTGGTATTCACTTTGTCTTCTCAAATCCTGTGCAGGTGTGCTCTGGTATCAACATGTTTCGGCTGGACCGGAGATACTTAAAAAACATCAGCAAACGGTTAGCACTTAACCGCAACGAAGATCCCACCAAGAAACTCTTAAGAGCGCGATCGGTCACTGACCGACAAAGGATAAGGTAACTGAGCGGCCACGACAACTACCCAAACACTTATATAAAAGTGAATTTTCTCGCAGCAAACAGATAAGCCCACCTAATAAGAGGAAACCAAAGCGGCATTTATTTAACCGCCAGCAGCTCATATAGAACTGCCACCAGCTTGATCTTGAAACTTAATCAAAACACTGGCATAGCGGCGTTTATTTAACCGCAATTATCTCACAAAAGTGATATCAAACAGATACACTTCAAGGTACTAATTTGTATACTTATATTATAGTGTGGTAAAAATCGCACCAACATACCTCTACATTTGATATATAGTTGCCTAAGATAAGATCTCAATTGCATAGCTGAACTTGAAACAAAGTATCCTATATGAACTATACAGCAACTATTGTTTTATCCACTATAAAATTGTATCTACAAACATTCTGTTAGAAATTACAACTTGTGATAAACCCAAAACTGTATAAATTATAAGATTTCAACGTTATTATTTTATTTTAATTTATTTTTTATATATTATGTACATTTTTATACATAGAGACACCGGTGTCATTTTTTAAACTTTGAAGGAATTGTAATAATTTTTGTTTAACTGTACTTTTAGCATCACTACTATTGGGTAAATTTACCATAATCAAATAAAGGATCATATTTATTTCTTAAATAGTTTCGACATCCATTTTTTCCAAAAGAGAATATAAAATTAGGACTCATCAAAACATTAACATATATTGAGCCCACATATTATCACACATATTTACAGTAAGACACATTGGGAATAGCAACTTGTTTTGCGCCACCTACTAAAACTAACTATAACTCTTTAAACTTTGGGATAAAGTTTACTTCAGGTGTGCTAGATTCCCCACCAGCTAGACAGTCTAAACCTACCAAACATTCGTTAAAAAGCAGCGTTAGGCTAACGCAAAACTCGTAATCTAGGCCTCTATATTTTGTGCTAATTCACAAAAAATAATAAACTACAGTGTAAAAAAAAAGACACAGCAGCTTTATATCTAACTCTAAACTACATGCCGCATAAAATAAAAGAACACACCCAAAACAAAAAAACCTAAACCCTAACACTAAAATAAATTACAATAGCCCTTAAAATAGCCTTTTGTAGGGCATTGCCCTAAAGTGATCAGCTCTTTGGAAAAATAAAAAAATTACAAAAACCTTCCATCTACATTAAAGTAACCCCCCACCCTCAAAAATAACAAAATCTAACTAAAAAAAACCTAGGCTAGAAAAAAAAAAAAAAAGCCTTTTCTTAAAAAAAAAAGTCTGCCTCCTCTGCCACAAATATGGGCCCCTGGCACCTGGAGCATGGCTTAAGAAGGACCCGTCACTGATAAAGATTGCGGAGCAAAGGTGGAAGGGGCTGCTTAAGAGGGCCCAACATCGGAGGGTGCATCATCGAATCAAGAGTAGCCAGATTCCCCATCAACTGTGAGTACCACTTTTGGGGTTAATTAGGACGTTTTTGGGATGGGTTTTTTTATTTTTAAGAATAGGCTATTTTAGTTTTTTTTTTTGGGATACCACTTGTTTGAGGTAATAAATTCTGGGAGAAATGGGGGACTGGATTTGAAGTGTCCCCCATTTTCCCAGAAGGTAGCACCCCAAAATAAGTGGTATCTCTAGGTGCCTCATCAAATTGCCGACAACATACTAAAAGACTGACTTGATCCCTTGTACCCTATTCGATCGACACCCCTTTTACGAAGCGGTGGACCAGGGCTCAATTCTGGTCCAGCGCTCAATTCCAGTAGCCTGGCTAGATCAGCGAGGTTTTGCTGGCCCTATGGTTGTCGGCTACTGACATTTTAGAGCATTTCTGTGACACTTTATTGAAATATTGATGATAACTTTAGCAGCATAGCTTCATAGTTATAATGGGGAGGGTTATTATTTATAGTATAGCTTATTATAGTGAGTTATCTTCTGACAGTAGACAGTTAGCTTGGGGCATCAAGGGAGTGTAATTTACACATTACGTCAGTGTAGGCGGGTATTAGGGACTTAGCTGGACATTCATGGGGTGTGTAGGGTGTGTAGGTTAGACGTGATGTAGGTTTAGGCAGTCAAGAGCAGTTTGCTGGGCATGGAAGGGGGAGGGTAGGTTAGCTGTGACATAGGTGTAGGCGGTCGGTGGGAGGTAGCAATGTGGTTCATGGAAAGTGTAGGTTAGGCATAACATAGTTATAGGTGTTCAAGGGGAGTTAGTGGTGTGTGCTAGCGAGAGTAGCCTGCACTTTGCCTTGGACACATCAACACAAGATCGATATGTTCAAAGCAGCAAAGTGCAGGTTTGTGAGGAGGGTAGCTGCCATGTTTGTCTAGCCAGCTATCAGATGCCAAGACTACATCCCCTGAGATAGTTATTGTAGGTGAAAATAAGCTTAGGTCCCCACTGCAATATTTGAAGTGTGCCTACACAGAAACTAATTTTAGTTCCAGTGAGCGCACTTTCTCTGCTGTGTAGGCACACTTTAAATATGGCCCCCACCCTCCGACGCAAAATGCAGGCAAGCGACAATACCGGCGATGTGGGTGGTGATGTCACGCTCCTCTTGAATTATATGGGAGAGACATCATCGCTCGCCGGCATTACCTGGACACATCCCTATTTTTCAATGCTTTGATTATTAGAGCCAGGGACTAAACTCACTGAATGCTCAAAAGAAAAGGTTGGAACTCTCCAGCACTGCAAGATCTATCTCATTTTTGTAAAAAAGTAGGGGGTGGGGGAATGCAGTGAATAAATCTGCAAAAAAAACTATACAGTATAGTAAATTATGTTGTATAGATCTTCACATATATGATTATAAGTTTCCTGCCACAAAATAAGAGCAAGAGCCAGAACACAACTAACAAGTAATTGTAAAAGAGTATACAATTGTATAAAAATATGCTATATTAACGTATCAACAAGGTAATATGTAATAGTAATTAAACCCATTTATACTAAATATTTATTTTCAAAATACAAAAAAGAAATTTTCATCCGTATAAACAGCATAGGCTGGAATAAAAAACACTTGAACCGGAATGTTAAACCGTTCCCACAGTTATATGAAATAGGTGATATCAACTGAACTACAACAGCAAGCAGATGAAATGAAATATTAACTAAGCCCTTACAATCCGAGGGCTATATTATAGTTATACTAATCATCTGCATTGCTGAGAATGTTATTAATTGATTTAGTAAGGGTTTACAACATTCGGTAAGCTAGTTAAAAAAGGAGAGACAGAGCTACAAAAACGCTTCCTCAGAGGGGGTGCGGGCCGCCGCTGTTGGATAGTATTAGTACATATACAAATCCCTCCTCCGGATTCGATAGGTGTATCCTAAATGATTCCTGAGTCATGATTGACGCTCTAAGTGGATGGCCAATCCTGTGTGTGCGTCATTGTAGATATATCTGAAGGAGAGACAAGCCCAGTGCAATATAGCATTGCATAATATCAGATATTTATTACATTTACACTTTTGCATTGTATTGGTTACTTTAACAAATTAGGATTGTACTTTGTATATTTATGTGTATCTTTAACAAATTACATTGCACATTGTATTTGCTCAATTGTAAACTAAAACTGACAGTTTCAGTAAATGTGAGGGATGGGGCAAATCCTTGATCTTAAAAGGAGAGGTTCCAGGGTATGTCTGAAGTTCTCACTCTTGTAAAACATTTTAAGCATTGTAAACAAGCTGGTCTCAATGATTTTTCTTGCCAGCTGAATGCAGGTGAAGTTTCACAATACACTTATTTTAACTAACAGAAAAGTAATATATACTAAAAAATAGACAAAGGCAATTTCAATTTTAGGGAAAATTATCAATTTAAATTGTAATAGATGCAAACTAAGCCTATTCATCAGCTCCAGTTCTCTCTTATGTGAAATTATGTATCCTAGAGAGATTAATTACTGGGACTTCCACTCTTTTTCTTTGAAATCTCAGTAAGTTCTGCCCCTATGAAGTCTGCATTATAATTTCTCTCCAAATTAGAGAATTTTTTATTATTTGGCCCACAGAATGTATTGAAGCTCTATAGAAAACTATTATTTTAAATAGAAGAAAAGCAAAATGCAATCAGAGAATGAAGCAAATTTGCTAATGAAAGTAAATTGGAAAGTTATTAAAAGTATATATATATATATATATATATATATATATATATATATATATATATACAGTCCCAGAGCTCTGCACACACTATACAAATCTGTATACTGCCCGGGGTGCATCAAAAAAGTGAGCAATATAAAAAAGATAAGGACGCACTCGCCGGGTCTTGCAATAAATTACTTTAATAATAGTAGTAACGTTTCGGGGTAATTAGACCGTCTGAGGACGGGGCTAATTACCCCGAAACGTTACTACTATTATTAAAGTAATTTATTGCAAGACCCGGCGAGTGCGTCCTTATCTTTGTTATATATATTTATACATATATATATTAATAGTGTATATATATATATAGATATAAATATATAAATATATATATATATATATATATATATATATATATAAAATCCATTTTCAAAGCAAGCACTCCTAGGATTTATCAATGCACACAACATTTTATTGATGTTTTGGGGATCAAAACATCCCCTTCTTCCGAAATTGAGCAAAGAGAACTAATGAAGCTTAAAATTTAGGACTTGCAACTTGACTTGGACTTGCCTATACTGACTTAGAACTTGGTGCGCGATTTGATATACGGCGTAAGTTTCGGTGCAAGCGAGGGAACCCACGCCACCCGTAATTTCACCTCGCACATCGGGGTATTACATATACTGCGCCGTTAGATGCTTAACTGGCGTAAGTAGGACAAACAGGCGATCTTCCGGAAAGTGCGCAAATACACATTTTAGTTGTTGCAAGTCACTTACGCCTGTATTTTGTCCACGTAAAGTCTCAATAAAGAGTAGTTTTATGCAAGTTAGGCTAACACTCGTAAAAATGAACCGCGACTCCATCTAAAAATGTGACACGTAATTACGCTATTCAAAAGTCATATATTAACCCATGCGCAGCCGCCATTTTCTTCAGTGTGTTTGGATGGTTTATTGAGCTACAGCGCACTATAGTGGAGTGGAGGATTAGTCAGAGTAGAGAGAGAGGCGCAAACAGAGGAGTTAGTTAGGTCGCATTGTTGGTTGATAAAGCTTGTACACTTACACATATTTTTACATATTGCACACATATTGCATACATACATATACAAATACACCACACTTTTTTTTCTAACACCTCACACATTTTATTTCAATTTTACAGTGTGATAGGCTGAGTGTTTGGTTGTTATTGTGTGTGATTGAACTGGGAGTGAGTGTGTGAGTGTGTGTAGTGTGAGGATGGCAGGGAGAGGTAGGGCGGAGGGGATGAGGGGAGAGGAGTGGCAGGGAGAGGAGTATTGTAGAGGACAGGAGGAGCAGTGGGGTCCCCGTCAGGGAGTAAGTGGAGTGGGGAGAGGGAGAGCTAGAAGGGATGATGGGAGGGGAGATGCCCGAGAGCCCCAGAGACCAGGCACATCTAGAAGAGGGACAGAGGGTGCACATGGGGACAGAAGGGGGGAGGAGGGAGAGGATAGGGAGGAACCCACACCAGGGACATCACAGGGAGCAAGCCAGGTGTCCACAGAGGATGAGAGGATGAGATGTCCAAACTTTTCATTCAATGAGAATGTTGCCCTAGTCCAGGCCATCATGGACAATCACAGTGCCCTCTTTGGTCAGGAGAAGGGCAAAGACATTGCCAAAAGGCGTAAAACAGCATGGTTGGCAGTAGAGTATGCCGTCAACAGTGTGGCCCCGCAGAGGAGGACTGTTGAGGACCTTAAAAAAAGGTGGAATGACTGTAAGAGACGGGTGAAAGAAAAGATGGGGCAGGAAGCTATTCACAAGAGGGGAACAGGTGGTGGTCCACCCCTGGACATAGAATACACCTCCTGGCAGGAGATGATACGCAGGTCCCTGAGTATCACAGCAGTCCGTGGACTTCCAAGGGCTCGTGACTCAGGGGCTGCAACCACAGCACATCATGCTGGTGAGTAACATCCCACACACCAGTATTATATGTATTTGAGATATAACATCCTTTAATGTCACACATTCATGTACACAATGAGGAGCATGGTATTTGGCCTACTAACAAAAACATCTACAATTATATTTGACATTAATGCTACTTAACACAATGCAATTCATGATATGAGGTGGAATAGTGCAATACTTACATGTCTCAGAGTAACACAGGCCACAAGCCACATGTAGAGTTTTCAGTAAATGGACACTATAGCTATCACAATACTTTTAGCTCAAGAAAGTAGGTTCTGTGCCTACATCAGGCTAAAGTAAATTGTGTGACCATAGTGTCACTTAAAGAACACATTTTTCCATCATTGACATGTACACATAACTATTGTATGAAACACATACCTGTATACTGCGCATATTAAAATCTCTCATATCACAAATCACAATGTGCACATGCATGTTATAGAGTTTGACATGAGAATCAGTATAGGTCCTAGCATGTATCAATGTACATTGTATGCCCACATTGACATATATATGACTGTACTAATCCCTCTCATCATTTGACTCCTCCACAGAACCTCCTGTCACTAGGATGCAAACAGGCATGCCGCCACCTCCACCACCACCACCAGTCACAGGCATGCAGCCACCTCCACCACCACCACCACCAGTCACAGGCATGCAGCCACCACCACCAGTCTTCAGGCAACCACATGAACATTATGCTCCCAGGCATGAGCAGGGTTGGATGGCTTCAGTTGAGGACCCGGAAGTGATGCCACCACCATTGACATATGCCCTCCCTAACATCGACACCACCTAACTTCAAGTATTAACCCCTAATCTGCCGACCGGACCTCGCCGCTACTATAATAAATGTATTAACCTCTAAAGCTAAGTCTAACCCTAACCCTAACACCCCTAAATTAAATATAATTTTAATCTAACGAAATAAATTAAATCTTATTAACTAAAGTATTCCTATTTAAAACTAAATACTTACCTGTAAAATAAACCCTAATATAGCTACAATATAACTAATAGTTATATTGTAGCTATTTTAGGATTTATATTTATTTTACAGGCAACTTTGTATTTATTTTAACTAGGTACAATAGCTATAAATAGTTATTTACTATTTAATAGCTACCTAGTTAAAATAATTACAAAATTACCTGTAAAATAAATCCTAACCTAAGTTACAATTAAACCTAAGACTACACTATCAATAAATTAATTAAATAAATTACCTACAATTACATACAATTAAATAAACTAAACTAAATTACAAAAAAAACAAAAACTAAATAAAAAAAAATAAAAAAAGATTTCAAGAATATTAGGCTAATTACACCTACTCTAAGCCCCCTAATAAAATAAAAAGCCCCCAAAATAATAAAGGTCCCTACCCTATTCTAAATTAAAAAGTAATCAGCTCTTTTACCAGCCCTTAAAAGGGCTTTTTTCAGGGCATGCCCCAAAGTAATAAGCTCTTTTGCCTTTAAAAAAAAATACAACCCCCCAACATTAAAACCCACCAACCACATACCCCTACTCTAACCCAAACCCCCCTTAAATAAACCTAACACTACCCCCCTGAAGATCTCCCTACCTTGAGTCGTCTTCACCCAGCCGGGCCGAAGTCTTCATCTGATGGGGCAGAAGAGGACATCCAGACCGGCAGAAGTCTTCATCCTATCCGGGCAGAAGAGGACATCCAGACCGGCAGAAGTCTTCATCCTATCCAGGAAGAAGAGGACATCCGGACTGGCAGACATCTTCATCCAAGCGGCATCTTCTATCTTCATCCATCCGACGAGGAGCGGCTCCATCTTCAAGATCTCCGGCGCGGAACATCCTTCTTGACTGACGACTACCCGACGAATGATGGCGTCCCTTGAATTCCGAGTGGCTGATAGGATTCTATCAGCCAATCAGAATTAAGGTAGGAAAAATCTGAATGGCTGATTGAATCAGCCAATCAGATTGAACTCGCATTCTATTGGTTGATGGGAACAGCCAATAGAATGCAAGCTCAATCTGATTGGCTGATTGGATCAGCCAATCGAATTGAACTTGAATCTGATTGGCTGATTCAATCAGCCAATCAGATTTTTCCTACCATAATTCCGATTGGCTGATAGAATCCTATCAGCTAATCGGAATTCAAAGGACACCATCTTGGATGACGTCACTTAAAGGAACCTTCATTTGTCGGGTAGTCGTTGGTCAAGAAGGATGTTCCGCGCCGGAGGTCTTGAAGATGGAGCCGCTCCTCTTCGGATGGATGAAGATAGAAGATGCCGCTTGGATGAAGATGTCTGCCGGTCCGGATGTCCTCTTCTGCCCGGATAGGATGAAGACTTCTGCCGGTCTGGATGTCCTTTTCTGCCCCATCGGATGAAGACTTCAGCCCGGCTGGGTGAAGACGACTCAAGGTAGGGAGATCTTCAGGGGGGTAGTGTTAGGTTTATTTAAGGGGGGGTTGGGTTAGAGTAGGGGTATGTGGGTGGTGGGTTTTAATGTTGGGGGGTTGTATTTTTTTTTACAGGCAAAAGAGCCGATTACTTTGGGGCATGCCCCGCAAAAAGCCCTTTTAAGGGCTGGTAAAAGAGCTGATTACTTTTTAATTTAGAATAGGGTAGGGACCTTTATTATTTGGGGGGCTTTTTTATTTTATTAGGGGGCTTGGAGTAGGTGTAATTAGCCTAATATTCTTGTAATCTTTTTTTATTTTTTGTAATTTAGTGTTTGTTTTTTTTGTAATTTCGTTTAGTTTATTTAATTGTGTGTAATTGTAGGTAATTTATTTAATTAATTTATTGATAGTGTAGTGTTAGGTTTAATTGTAACTTAGGTTAGGATTTATTTTACAGGTAATTTTGTAATTATTTTAACTAGGTAGCTATTAAATAGTAAATAACTATTTATAGCTATTGTACCTAGTTAAAATAAATACAAAGTTGCCTGTAAAATAATTATAAATCCTAAAATAGCTACAATATAATTATTTGATATATTGTAGCTATATTAGGGTTTATTTTACAGGTAAGTATTTAGTTTTAAATAGGAATACTTTAGTTAATAAGATTTAATTTATTTTGTTAGATTAAAATTATATTTAACTTAGGGGGGGTGTTAGGGTTAGGGTTAGATTTAGACTTAGGGTTAATAAATTTATTATAGTAGCGGCGAGGTCCGGTCGGCAGATTAGGGGTTAATACTTGAAGTTAGGTGGCGTCGATGTTAGGGAGGGCAGATTAGGGGTTAATAACATTTATTCTAGTGGTTGTGAGATGGGAGTGCGGCGGTTTAGGGGTTAATACATTTATTATAGCGGCGGCGAGGTCTGGACGGCAGGGGTTAATAAGTGTAGGTAAGGTAGCGGCGACGTTGGGGGGGGCAGATTAGGGGTTAATAAATATTATGTAGGTGTCGGCGATGTTAGGAGCAGCAGATTAGGGGTTCATAGGGATAATGTAGGTTGCGGCGGTGTACGGAGCGGAAGATTAGGGGTTAATAATATAATGCAGGTGTCGATGATAGCGGGGACGGCAGATTAGGGGTTAATAAGTGTAAGGTTAGGGGTGTTTAGACTCAGGGTTCATGTTAGGGTGTTAGGTGCAGACTTAGAAAGTGTTTCCCCATAGGAAACAATGGGGCTGCGTTGGGAGCTTAACGCTGCTTTTTTGCAGGTGTTAGTTTTTTTTTCATCCTAAACTTTCCCATTGTTTCCTATGGAGGAATCGTGCATGAGCACGATTTGCCAGCTTACCGCTACCGTAAGCAACGCTGGTATTGAGGGTTGAAGTGGAGCCTAACGCAGCCCTTCAGACAACTCTAAATACCAGCGTTGTCTTAAGGGTGTGTTGGGAAAAAAAGCTGCATTAGCTAAGCGGGTTTTTACCGACAAAACTCTAAATCTAGGCGTAATATTGTTAAAACATATAATAAGGCCTGTGTGGAAATGGCCCAAAAAAGGTAATATTATCCTGTTTATGACATATTCTTGTACTATAACTCACATCCACAATAGTTGTTTCTGAAGGGTACATATAGTAATAGTCACTTCTAAGATGTAAATCAATGTATCTCACTTCCAATATAAATTGACACATTGATATATATAGTAGTGATGTTACTGATAGGGTGGGCATTATCAGGTGTTTTAAGTATGCAGGTGAGAGGTTGTGGTATCTGTGATTGGTTTGACCCAAATGCAAAGAGGCAACCTTCAAGAAGGTCTTAGAAATTATCATATGAGCCATCCTAGGTTTTGCTTTCAACTAAGAATACCAAGAGAACAAAGCAAGTGTTATAATTAAATCTGAAAGTAGTTTGAAATAACATGCCCTATTTAAAAGAAGGTTTTCTTTGGACTTGACTGTCCCTTTATATATTTTGACATCAGTGCCAAGCTGTGTTAGCATTAGAATAAATTACACTCCAGTGGGTTCTAAAGAGATGAAGGTAATTTAAAGTAAATAAGCAAGTGTATGTCCACAGTGTGATAAAGTACCTACAAGCTCAATCCATTTGATTATGTTGTGGCTTCAAATAATTTCAAATACACAAATAAACCTTAAAAAAGCAATATCATAGTATACTGTCCCTTTAACCTTGAGATGCTGCTTAAATGTATGTGTTTGTTAAGGCTTCCAGGGAGTTACGTTGGTTTTTTAGTCAGTGCAAGGGTTCCTGAGCCTGCAATTTGTGGGCGAGATGAGAATGGAGTAGATTTTATGAATTCTGCTCGCGTAAGTCCTTGCGCTGTATATTGGATACCAAATTGCGTGTCGTTCTATGTTAGTCTATGGGTAAAAAAATACGGCCGAAGGGTGAAATATACACGTGTAACTTGTATGCTACGCTGTATATGTAATACCAAAATTGCGCAAAATCTGGCCCTTGATTTGGGATTTTCCTGTGTTGACTCAGAACTTGACTTGAAACTTGAATGCAAAGACTTGAGACTTTCTTGTGACTTGCAAAACAATGGGTTGGTCCCACCTCTGCTTGATGGTATTACAAAATGTAAATTCTCTATTTAAAGCAAACAAAAGTTAGCAATATGTTCTTTGATATAAGTTCTTAGAGAGTTATAAACAATTGTCTATTAAATTCCTTTTAAATCCTTATTTCACTGTAGTGTTTTCAGGTATTTGAGTGGAAAAGTTTTCAAAATATACTGTATATACATTTGTATATATATGTATACATGACTATATATGTGCATATATGTATGTATGTATGTATGTATATAAATATATACACATATAAACATAAATACAAATGTATACACAAATATACAGGTTGATTTCTTTTGTTACCTCCTGTTCACATAACTTTTCTATAGATATACTGCAGCATTTACATTTTCAGTACAGGTGGCACTTTCAACAGGAAAAACAGC
The DNA here is from genome assembly GCF_027579735.1 of Bombina bombina. Classification (NCBI taxonomy): domain Eukaryota; kingdom Metazoa; phylum Chordata; class Amphibia; order Anura; family Bombinatoridae; genus Bombina; species Bombina bombina. Next base: position 573,234,625 of record NC_069500.1, on the reverse strand, counting down.
TATTTCAAATGACAAATTTAAGAGCACCCTGTTTGAGGATGCCAAGGGATTGCCCTCTAATAAAGTGAAACTTTCACAAAGCACTTAAGGGCGGAGCTATGAGCAGCAGTGACATCACTTCCCATTCTCACGGTCCATGCGATACGGACACAGTAGACTCCAGAGTGGCCTCTTGGAACTCTAACAGGATTAACACAGACTGTTACAGAGGATTGAACTATTTGCTATCAGAGGCTGTATTGGTAAATTTCTAAGTACACTGTTCCCTGTGGGACAATCTATGGGAGTAATACTCCAAGTACCATTTATGAAGCAATAGGATATTTTACATTCTGTTGTGCAGACTTTTCAGGGCAATGGTTAGCTTAGGTTTATTTAGAAAGGTTTTTATTTGGGGGTTTGGTGAATGGGTGGTGGGTTTCACTGTTGGGGGGTTGTTTGTATTATTTATTGCAATGTAAAAGAGCTGTTATCTTTGGGGCAATGCCCCGCAAAAGGCTCTTTTAAGGGCCATTGGTAGTTTATTATAGGCTAGGATTTTTTAATTTGGGGGGGGGCTTTTTTTATTTTGATAGGGCTATTTTTTATTTTTTGTAATTTAGTGGGGGGTTTTGTAATTTAGAAAATTGTATTTTAATAATTTAATTTATTTTATTGCAATGTTAGTTTTTAGTGTAAGTTAGGTTAGGTTTTATTTTACAGGTAACTTTGTATTTTTTTTAACTAGGTAGTTAGTAAATAGTTAATAAATATTTACTAACTAGTCTACCTAGTTAAAATAAATACAAACTTACCTCTGAAATAAAAATAAAACCTAAGATAGATACAATATAACTATTAGTAATATTATAGCTAGCTTAGGTTTTATTTTACAGGTAAGTATTTAGTTTTAAATAGGAATTATTTAGTTAATAATTGTAGGTTTTATTTAGCTCTATTTTAATTATGTTAAAGTTAGGGGGTGTTAGGGAAAGACTTAGGCTTAGGGTTACATTAGGCTTAGGTTTACGGGTTAATATATTTATGTAGAGTTAGTGATGTGGGAGGTCAGAGGTTTAGGGGGTTAATAATTTATTATAGTATATTTCGTTGTGGGGGGCTTGAGATTTAGTGGTTAATAGTTTTATTATAGCGGCGGTGTGGGCGGACGGCAGATTAGGGGTTAATAATCTTTAAATTGTGTTTGCTATGCGGGAGGGCGGCGGTGTAGGGGTTAATAGATTTCTTATAGTGGTGACGACGATGTCGGGGAGCAGCAGAATAGGGGTTAATAAAAAAAATTAGTGGCAGCGATGTCTGGAGCGGCAGATTAGGGGTCAATAAATTTATTTTAGTGTTTGTGATGAGGGAGGGCCTCGGTTTAGTGGTTAATAGGTAGTTTATGGGTGTTAGTGTACTTTTTAACACTTTAGTTATGAGTTTTATGGTACAGCTTTGTAACTACTGTAACTACTGACTTTAGATGGCGGTATGGATCTTGTGGTTATAGAGTGTACTGCTCACTTTTTGGCCTCCCAGGCAAACTCGTAATGCGTGACGGCCTAAAAGCTGTGCGGGACACCTATACCTACAAGACTCGTAATAGCAGCGTTAGGGAAAAAGCAGCGTTATGCACCATAATGCTGCTTTTTCACTCATAACGCCAAACTCGTAAACCAGCTGAATATTAGTACACCACGCTCTACACTTTTGAGTAGGAAACTACAAAAAGTCACGGGTTGTGGAACATCATCTTTACCACAGTGTGGAAATATTTCCTACCCACGCAAGTTACTTACCTCATATGATTGAGGTAACACCAGGGGCTCAATTTATGAAGCAGTGGATGCTGCTTCCTACCCACTCCACTTCAGTTCCGTCTGAAGCAGCAGTGAGTTTAACATCTCAGACTCATTGATTTGTACACAGTATTAGAAACAGACTACGAGATTACGGAATTCAAGGGACGCCATCTTGGATGACGTCATTTAAATGAACCTTCATTCTTCAGTTGGACTTCGTTGGAAGAGGATGCTCTGCGTCAGATGTCTTGAAGATGGAGCCGCTCCGCGCCGGATGGATGAAGATAGAAGATGCCGCCTGGATGAAGACTTCTGCCCGTCTGGAGGACTTCTTCTGGCCAGCTTCGATTAAGACTTCTGCCCGTCTGGAGGACCACTTCGCCCGGCTTCGTTGAGGACTTCGGCCTGGCTGGGTGAAGACTTCTTAAGGTAATGTGATCTTCAAGGCTTTTAGAGTAGGGTTGGGTGTGTGGGTGGTGGGTTTTAATGTTGGGGGGGTATTGTATTTTTTTTTTTTTTACAGGTAATAGAGCTGATTACTTTGGGGCAATGCCCCGCAAATGGCCCTTTTAAGGGCAATTTGTAATTTAGTATAGGGTAGGCATTTTTATTATTTTGGGGGGCTTTTTTATTTTATTAGGGGGATTAGATTAGGTGTAATTAGTTTAAAAAACTTGTAATTATTTTATTATTTTCTGTAATTTAGTGGGGGGTTAATCCGTACTTTAGATATTTTTTTTCAATTGTATTTAATTGTAGTTAGTTTAGGTAATTAATTTAATTATAGTGTAGTATTAGGTGTAATTGTAACTTAGGTTAGGATTTATTTTACAGGTAAATTTGTATTTATTTTAGCTAAGTAGCAATTAAATAGTTAATAACTATTTAATAACTATTGAACCTAGTTAAAATAAATACAAAGTTGCCTGTAAAATAAAAATAAATCCTAAAATAGCTACAATGTAACTATTAGTTATATTGTAGCTAGCTTAGGGTTTATTTTATAGGTAAGTATTTAGTTTTAAATAGGAATAATTTAGTAAATGATAGTAATTTTGTTTAGATTTATTTAAATTATATTTAAGTTATGGGGGTGTTAAGGTTATGGTTAGACTTAGATTTAGGGCTTAATACATTTTATATAGTTGCGGCGACGTTGGGGGCGGCAGATTAGGGGTTAATAAATGTAGGAAGGTGTCGGTGATATTAGGGACGGCAGATTAGGGGTTAATAAAATTAAACTAGTGTTTGCGATGCGGGAGTGTGGCGGTTTAGGGGTTAATATATATTTTATAGTTGCGTTGATGTCCGGTTCGGTCCGGTAGGGGTTAAAAATATTTTTTAATTGCTTACGATGTGGGGGGGGGGCTTGGTTTAGGGGTTAATAGGTAGTTTATGGGTGTTAGTGTACTTTTTAGCACTTTAGTTAAGAGTTTTATGTTACGGCGTTAGCCCATAAAACTCTTAACTACTGACTTTTAAATGCGGTACCAGTCTTTACAGGAGAGGCTGTACCGCTCACTTTTTTGCAGACTCGTAATATCGGCGTTATGCAGGTCCCATTGAAAATATAGGATACGCAATTTACGTAAGTGGATTTGCGGTATTAATGACTCTGGCCAAAAAAGTGAGCGGTGAGCCTGTCATTTCAAGACTCGTAATACCAGCGTTAGGAAAAAAGCAGCGTTGGGACCTCTCAACGCTGCTTTTTAAGGCTAACGCAAGCCTCGTAATCTAGGTGACAGTAATTTACATACAACATTTTGGATTTCTAGCGCTATAACCACAACTTTCTATAAATATACATATGCATATATTTATACATACACATACTTAGACATATATATACATTATAGCCCTTCATTGTAGCCCTTTCTATTCAAATACCTTGTCATATACCATATAACTTTATACTCATAACTTTCTTTAATATTTATGATTATTATTTTTTATTAGATAGTGTATATATGAGTGTAACACTTTATTTTAATGTATTTATGTTGTGTTTGGGGCAACATTTTATTCAGTCCTAACCCTTTACATGAGTATTTTAGTCAGTTTGCTTTAAACTTGTAATATGAGTGCAAGTTAGCGCAGGTGCGATATTTCAATATCGCATGCATGCTAATGTTAGTGCACCACTTGTAATCTAGCCCTCTATCTATATTCTTTACCTTCTCCAAAAATTTAAGCTTTGGTTGCTAAATGAAGACGTTTTTACAGGTTTGTTGGGAGGCACAGAGCTTACATTTTAAAGGGACAGTATACACCAATATTCATGTAACTGCATGTGTACTATAAAAAAACATTATATGCACAGATAAAGATAATAAAGATATAAAAATCCAGTATAAAACCATTTAAAAACTTACTTAGAAGCTTCCAGTTTAGCTCTATTTATGTTTAAATATTTTTATTATTTTAATATTTCTTGATCATGTACAAAACAGAGAGATTTTAGGAACAAGTTGTACAATATTATCATGTAACAATTCCAACATTTCTAAACGTTATGCCCCCATCTCCATCTATATATCTTAATACTCTTCATATTTCCAGGGGACACATTTTGAATGTAGAGGGTTCTGCCAAATACCTCAATTATCAAATTCTACAAATCGGTTAACTGTATTGGAATCTGCTCTAGACAGGTTGTTACTTATTTATCTCTTTATGAACCTTATAAACCATGAGAAAGCAATCAAAATAGAGTATGGTGAGAGGTTCTTATCTCTAATAATGATCATATAAACACGGCTTTAGAGAGAGAGGGGGGGGAGAGGGAAGAGGGGGGAGTTGACAGTATTTTCACTCCCAGCGGTCCTCCAAAGCCTACATGATATGCTCAGACTCGGTGCTCAAGAATCAGATTGGGTTACATGTTCCCTTCTGGGGGGTATTGAATTGCTAATCCAATAATACCATATTTTCTGGAATGAGGTCCTGTTATTTAAAGTGTCCGCTGCAGATTCATACATGGTATAAGTGTAACATATTTTATTGTGTATTTCCGGCCATGGAGGGGAGCCTACCTTCCAATATTTCGCAATACAGACCCTTGTCACTGTACAGAGAATTCTAATGAACGTGTTAATATATTTATGGAATTTGTCTATGTGTTCGTGTAGTAACGCCTGTTGGATAGTAAGAGTAACCTCCTCTTCCAGCAGCTGACTGATAAGAGTGGAGAGTTTCTGCCAAGTCCCTTGTATCTCCCCACAGTCCCACCATATATGTTTGTATGAACCAAATTCACCACATCCTCTATAGCATAAGTTACTGCCATTTGGGTACATATGGGCTGTCCTCAGTGGGGTAAGATACCATCTAAATATAGTCTTTGTGACATTTTCTTTTAAGTCCATGCTAATTAATCCCTTATCAGCTCCCTGGATAATTTCTTCCCATTCCTGTACTCCTTTAAGTATATTCAGATCTTTCTCTCATGCCATTATTACCGGGGATTTGGTTCTGTTTGGAGGCGTCTGCAGTGTTATGTAAATTCTCGAAATGTTGTGTTTGGTCCTTGTCAAGCTTGTACCACATGTCTCTAACACCGTTGGTTGCCCATTATTTGATTCCTTAAGGAAGATATACAGGGAGGAGCGCAATTGGAGATAAAGGTACCAGTGGAGTTTTATGGGTATAAGAATTGACTGCAGCTGGGTGAAAGGAAGTAATTGTCCCCCCTTCACTACGTCCGCCACCCTGTAGAGCCCCTTGTTTTCCAATTTGGCAACAAGCACGCGAGAGTCCCCCGCTAGCAAACATCTAATTGGGGTCATCAAAGAATGTTTGGGAAACAAGTCCGTTCTCCTAAGTGTCTGTTTCCATGTCTTTGTAGTCAGGTCTGAAGTATATGCCTTAGTATGTGTCTTAACTAACGGCTAGATTTAGAGTTTTGTCGGTAACGACCCGCGTAGCTAACGCTGGCTTTTTTCTGGCCGCACCTTTAAAATAACTCTGGTATTGAGAGTCCACAGAATGGCTGCGTTAGGCTGCAAAAAAGGAGCGTAGAGCATATTTAACGCAACTTAAACTCTCGATACCAGAGTTGCTTACGGAAGCGGCCAGCTTCAAAAACGTGCTTGTGCACGATTGCCCCATAGGAAACAATGGGGTTGTTTGAGCTGAAAAAAAACCTAACACCTGCAAAAAAGCCGCGTTCAGCTCCTAGCGCAGCCCCATTGTTTCCTATGGGGAAACACTTCCTACGTCTGCACCTAACACTCTAACATGTACCCCGAGTCTAAACACCCCTAACCTTACACTTATTAACCCCTAATCTGCCGCCCCCGCTATCGCTGACCCCTGCATATTATTACTAATCCCTAATCTGCCGCTCCGTAAACTGCCGCTACTTACATTATCCCTATGTACCCCTAATCTGCTGTCCCTAACACCGCCGACCCATATATTATATTTATTAACCCCTAATCTGCCCCCCATAACGTCGCCTCCACCTGCCTACACTTATTAACCCCTAATCTTCCGACCGGACCGCACCGCTATTATAATAAAGTTATTAACCCCTAATCCGCCTCACTAACCCTATAATAAATAGTATTAACCCATAATCTGCCCTCCCTAACATCGCCGACACCTAACTTCAAACATTAACCCCTAATCTGCCGACTGGAGCTTACCGCTATTCTAATAAATGTATTAACCCCTAAAGCTAAGTCTAACCCTAACAACACCCCCCTAAATTAAATATAATTTTAATCTAACGAAATTAATTAACTCTTATTAAATAAATTATTCCTATTTAAAGCTAAATACTTACCTGTAAAATAAATCCTAATATAGCTACAATATAAATTATAATTATATTATAGCTATTTTAGGATTTATATTTATTTTACAGGTAACTTTGTATTTATTTTAACCAGGTACAATAGCTATTAAATAGTTAAGAACTATTTAATAGCTAAAATAGTTAAAATAATTATAAATTTACCTGTAAAATAAATCCTAACCTAAGTTACAATTAAACCTAACACGACACTATCAATAAATAAATTAAATAAAATACCTATAATTATCTAAAATTAAAACTAACACTATACTATCAATAAATAAATTAACCCCTTAACGACCGAGGACATGCAGGGTACGTCCTCTAAAAAATGTCAGTTAACGACCATGGACGTACCCTGCACGTCCTCAGTCTGGAAAGCAGCTGGAAGCGATCCTGCTCGCTTCCAGCTGCTTTCCGGTTATTGCAGTGATGCCTCAAAATCGAGGCATCCTGCAATAACACTTTCTGGCCATCCGATGCAGAGAGAGCCACTCTGTGGCCCTCTCTGCACCGGACATCGATGGCCCGTATCGTTGGTGGGTGGGATCCGACTTGGGAGGCGGGTGGGTGGCCATTGGTGAGCTCTGTAAGGTGGAGGGGGGCGGGATCGGGGGCGTACCTTTCGGGGGCGCACACGGGCGCGCGCACGTGCACGGGGGGTGGCGGGCGGGCGCGTGCACGGGGCGGGAGCGAGTGGGAACCGCTACACTACAGAAAAAAAGTTAGGAGTAAAGTATAATAAAAAATTAAATAAACATTTTTTTTTAAAAGCATCTAAGCGATCTGGAAGGGGTGGGGGGTTGGTATTGGGGGGGGAAGCTACACTACAGAAAAGGGACATTTTTTTTATAAAAAAACATATTTTCACTAAAATGGGTACTGGCAGACAGCTGCCAGTACCCAAGATGGCGCACATTAAGTCAGAGGGGGAGGGTTAGAGAGCTGTTGGGTGGGGGATCAGTGAGGTTGGGGGCTAAGGGGGATCCTACACAGAAGCATATGTAAATATGCTAAAAAAATGCACAAAAAAGCCCAAATTTTCCTTTTATTTTAGTACTGGCAGAGTTTCTTTCAGTACTTAAGATGGCGGGGACATTTGTGGGGTAGGGGAGGGAAGAGAGATGTTTGGGAGGGATCAGGGGGTCTGATGTTTCAGGTGGGAGGCTGATCTCTACACTAAAGCTAAAATTAACCCTGCAAGCTCCCTACAAGATACCTAATTAACCCCTTCACTGCTAGCCATAATACACGTGTGATGCGCAGCGCCATTTAGCAGCATTCTAATTACCAAAAAGCAACGCCAAAGTCATATATGTCTGCTATTTCTGAACAAAGGGGATCCCAGAGAAGCATTTACAACCATTTGTGCCATAATTGCACAAGCTGTTTGTAAATGATTTCAGTGAGAAACCTAAAATTGTGAAAAATGTAATGTTTTTTTTAATTTGATCGCATTTGGCGGTGAAATGGTGGCATGAAATATACCAAAATGGGCCTAGATCAATACTTGGGGTTGTCTACTACACTACACTAAAGCTAAAAATACCCCAAAAAACATGCTCCCTAATTATCCCCTCATATTTTATAAAAAAATTTATAGTAAATGATAAGATATGATGAAAATAATGGTATTTTTAGAAAGTCCATTTAATGGCGAAAAAAACGGTATATAATATGTGTGGGTACAGTAAATGAGTAAGAGGAAAATTTCAGCTAAACACAAACACAGCAGAAATGTAAAAATAGCCTTGGTCCCAAACGGACAGAAAATGGAAAAATGCTCTGGTCACTAAGGGGTTAAATACAATTCCTACAAATAAATACAATTAAATAAACTAACTAAAGTACAAAAAATAAAAAAGAACTAAGTTACAAAAAATAAAAAAATATTTACAAACATTAGAAAAATATTACAACAATTTTAAACTAATTACACCTACTCTAAGCCCCCTAATAAAATAACAAAGCCCCCCAAAATAAAAAAATGCCCTACCCTATTCTAAATTAAAAAAGTTCAAAGCTCTTTTACCTTACCAGCCCTGAACAGGGCCCTTTGCGGGGCATGCCCCAAGAAATTCAGCTCTTTTGCCTGTAAAACACTAACATTAACACCCCCCTAAGTTAAATATAATTTTAATCTAACGAAATTAATTAACTCTTATTAAATAAATTATTCCTATTTAAAGCTAAATACTTACCTGTAAAATAAATCCTAATATAGCTACAATATAAATTATAATTATATTATAGCTATTTTAGGATTTATATTTATTTTACAGGTAACTTTGTATTTATTTTAACCAGGTACAATAGCTATTAAATAGTTAATAACTATTTAATAGCTAAAATAGTTAGAATAGTTACAAATTTACCTGTAAAATAAATCCTAACCTAAGTTACAATTAAACCTAACACTACACTATCAATAAATAAATTAAATAAAATACCTATAATTATCTACAATTAAACATAACACTACACTATCAATAAATAAATTAAATACAATTCCTACAAATAAATACAATTAAATAAACTAACTAAAGTACAAAAAATAAAAAAGAACAAAGTTACAAAAAATAAAAAAATATTTACAAACATTAGAAAAATATTACAACAATTTTAAACTAATTACAATTACTCTAAGCCCCCTAATAAAATAACAAAGCCCCCCAAAATAAAAAAATGCCCTACCCTATTCTAAATTACAAAAGTTCAAAGCTCTTTTACCTTACCAGCCCTGAACAGGGCCCTTTGCGGGGCATGCCCCAAGAAATTCAGCTCTTTTGCCTGTAAAAAAAAACATACAATACCCCCCCCCCAACATTACAACCCACCACCCACATACCCCTAATCTAACCCAAACCCCCTTAAATAAACCTAACACTAAGCCCCTGAAGATCTTCCTACCTTATCTTCACCATACCAGGTTCACCGATCGATCCAGAAGAGCTCCTCCGATGTCCTGATCCAAGCCCAAGCAGGGGGCTGAAGAGGTCCATGATCCGGCTGAAGTCATCATCCAAGCGGGAGCTGAAGAGGTCCATGATCCGGCTGAAGTCATCATCCAAGCGGGAGCTGAAGAGGTCCATGATCCGGCTGAAGTCATCATCCAAGCGGGAGCTGAAGAGGTCCATGATCCGGCTGAAGTCTTCTATCAACGGCATCTTCAATCTTCTTTCTTTCGGATCCATCTTGCAGACCTCCGACGCGGAACATCCTGCTGGCCCGACGGACTACCGACGAATGAAGGCTCCTTTAAGGGACGTCATCCAAGATGGCGTTCCTCGAATTCCGATTGGCTGATAGGATTCTATCAGCCAATCGGAATTAAGGTAGGAAAATTCTGATGGAATCAGCCAATGAGATTGAGCTTGCATTCTATTGGCTGTTCCGATCAGCCAATAGAATGCGAGCTCAATCTGATTGGCTGATCGGATCAGCCAATCGGATTGAACTTGATTCTGATTGGCTGATTCCATCAGCCAATCAGAATTTTCCTACCTTAATTCCGATTGGCTGATAGAATCCTATCAGCCAATTGGAATTCGAGGGACGCCATCTTGGATGACGTCCCATAAAGGAGCCTTCATTCGTCGGTAGTCTATCGGGCCAGCAGGATGTTCCGCGTCGGAGTTCTGCAAGATGGATCCGGAAGAAAGAAGATTGAAGATGCCGTTGATAGAAGACTTCAGCCGGATCATGGACCTCTTCAGCTCCCGCTTGGATGATGACTTCAGCCAGATCATGGACCTCTTCAGCTCCCGCTTGGATGATGACTTCAGCCGGATCATGGACCTCTTCAGCCCCCTGCTTGGGCTTGGATCAGGACATCGGAGGAGCTCTTCTGGATCAATCAGTGAACCTGGTATGGTGAAGATAAGGTAGGAAGATCTTCAGGGGCTTAGTGTTAGGTTTATTTAAGGGGGGTTTGGGTTAGATTAGGGGTATGTGGGTGGTGGGTTGTAATGTTGGGGGGGGGTATTGTATGTTTTTTTTTACAGGCAAAAGAGCTGAATTTCTTGGGGCATGCCCCGCAAAGGGCCCTGTTCAGGGCTGGTAAGGTAAAAGAGCTTTGAACTTTTGTAATTTAGAATAGGGTAGGGCATTTTTTTATTTTGGGGGCTTTGTTATTTTATTAGGGGGCTTAGAGTAATTGTAATTAGTTTAAAATTGTTGTAATATTTTTCTAATGTTTGTAAATATTTTTTTATTTTTTGTAACTTTGTTCTTTTTTATTTTTTGTACTTTAGTTAGTTTATTTAATTGTATTTATTTGTAGGAATTGTATTTAATTTATTTATTGATAGTGTAGTGTTATGTTTAATTGTAGATAATTATAGGTATTTTATTTAATTTATTTATTGATAGTGTAGTGTTAGGTTTAATTGTAACTTAGGTTAGGATTTATTTTACAGGTAAATTTGTAATTATTCTAACTATTTTAGCTATTAAATAGTTATTAACTATTTAATAGCTATTGTACCTGGTTAAAATAAATACAAAGTTACCTGTAAAATAAATATAAATCCTAAAATAGCTATAATATAATTATAATTTATATTGTAGCTATATTAGGATTTATTTTACAGGTAAGTATTTAGCTTTAAATAGGAATAATTTATTTAATAAGAGTTAATTCATTTCGTTAGATTAAAATTATATTTAACTTAGGGGGGTGTTAGTGTTAGGGTTAGACTTAGCTTTAGGGGTTAATACATTTATTAGAATAGCGGTAAGCTCCAGTCGGCAGATTAGGGGTTAATGTTTGAAGTTAGGTGTCGGCGATGTTAGGGAGGGCAGATTAGGGGTTAATACTATTTATTATAGGGTTAGTGAGGCGGATTAGGGGTTAATAACTTTATTATAATAGCGGTGCGGTCCGCTCGGCAGATTAGGGGTTAATAAGTGTAGGCAGGTGGAGGCGACGTTGTGGGTGGCAGATTAGGGGTTAATAAATATAATATAGGGGTCGGCGGTGTTAAGTGCAGCAGATTAGGGGTACATAAGGATAACGTAAGTAGCGGCGCTTTGCAGTAGGCAGATTAGGGGTTAATAAGTGTAGGCAGGTGGAGGCGATGTTGAGGGGGGCAGGTTAGGGGTTAATAAATATAATATAGGGGTCGGCGGTGTTAGGGGCAGCAGATTAGGGGTACATAAGTAATACGTAGGTGGCGGTCGGCAGATTAGGGGTTAAAAATATTTAATCGAGTGGCGGCGATGTGGGGGGACCTCGGTTTAGGGGTACATAGGTAGTTTATGGGTGTTAGTGTACTTTAGAGCACAGTAGTTAAGAGCTTTATAAACCGGCGTTAGCCCAGAAAGCTCTTAACTACTGACTTTTTTCTGCGGCTGGAGTTTTGTCGTTAGAATTCTAACGCTCACTTCAGACACGACTCTAAATACCGGAGTTAGAAAGATCCCATTGAAAAGATAGGATACGCAATTGACGTAAGGGGATCTGCGGTATGGAAAAGTCGCGGCTGAAAAGTGAGCGTTAGACCCTTTCCTGACTGACTCCTAATACCGGCGGTAGCCTAAAACCAGCGTTAGAAGCCTCTAACGCTGGTTTTCACGGCTACCGCCAAACTCCAAATCTAGGTCTAGGTGAATAGGATGTGTGTCCCATATGACTGAGTCTCTGTCTTCCCATCCTCCCAACTCCATCTCCAAATACACCCAGGTAGCTTCTTCCGATCTCCTCATGAAACAGGAGTCTTGGGCTAGCCTCGCAGCTTTGTAATATTCCAGAAGATCCGGTGCACCCACCTCCCCCGCCGCTCTGCTTCTGCAAATCACCTGTTTCGCTATTCTAGCTGATTTCGGTCCCCTTATAAAAGCTAATATGTCAGCCTGTATTTTAATAATATCTGATTTGATTAGTTTAATAGGGAGGGCTCTAAAAAGATACAAAATTTGCGGCAACATGTTAATTTTAACTAATGCTACTCTCCCCATCCAAGAGAAACCACATAATCTCCACTTCAAGAGGTCTTTTTTGAACTGATTAAGGAGTGGGGTATAGTTATACTTATATAAGAGTTGCATCTGGACTGGAAGATTAATGCCCAAGTATCTAAGTGTTTTGGCGACCCATCGAAACTCAAAATTAAGTTCAATTATTTTTCGTGTATGTAAGGGGATAGCCACCGGTAGGAGTTTGCTTTTTTCCATATTTATTTTATATCCTGATATGCTAGAAAAATCGGTTAATGTCTTGTTCAAATTAGGGAGCGATATAAGCAGTTTAGTAATAGTAAGTAGTATGTCATCCGCAAATAAGGATATTTTGTATTCAGTTTGGGCTACCTGAATTCCCGATATATCTGGGTGGGCTCGAATTTTGGCCGCCAACGGCTCAATGCAGAGGGCGAATAGTAAGGGCGACAGAGGACAGCCCTGTCTTGTCCCATTTAGTATGGGAAAGATACTAGACCTATAACCCCCCCGACGTAACCTGGGCCCGCGGGTTTGAGTATATTGCCTGTAAAGCAGTCATAAAAGTGTCATCAAAACCCATCTCCCTCAAAACCACAAGCATATATTTCCAGTCTATTCTATCAAACGCCTTCTCCGCATCCAGTGATAGGACCAGAGAAGGCGTCTGTTTACTTTCCAAATGGTGGATCAAGTTAATTATTCGCCTTATGTTATCTGGGGCTTCCCTATTCTGTATAAACCCCACCTGATCAGGGTGAACCAAGTGTGGCATAATTGGCTTAAGGCGTCCGGCCAAGACTTTAGTAAAAATCTTAAGGTCCTGGTTGATCAAAGAGCTAGGGCAGTAATTCTGGCATTTTTTGTGGTCTTTATCTGGTTTGGGGATCACCACTATCTTTGCATCTAATAATTCCTGAGGGATAGGGTTGCCTTCCAGGATAAAGTTACAGAATTTAGTCAAGTGAGGAATAAGTGTGTATTTGAAAAGTTTATAATATTCCCCTGGAAAGCCATTGGGGCCAGCCGCCTTCCCCAGTTTCAAGTCTTTAATAGCTTTTAAAATCTCCTCTTTAGATATCGGGGCGTTAAGGATATCTTTTTGTTTTGTCGTGAGCGAAGCCAGTTTGCAGTCACCCAAAATTTCCCCGTTTGAGTCATAGTTTCTGTATTGTGAGTCACCTTTTCCCCGTCATAAAGCTTGCCATAGAATTTTGCAAAAGTATTCACTATCTCCTGGGGATGGGAGGTCAAGTCCCCCCCTTCCGTCTCTATCGAGGGTATAGCCGATGCCCGGCATCTTTCCCTAATCTTATGCGCCATAAATCTGCCTGGCTTGTTCGCATAGATAAAGTAATGTGATTTAAGACGCTGCGCTGCTCTTACTGCTTGTGAATTTAATATTGTTGCTAAGGATTGTTTTTTGTCTTGGAGAGTTCGCAACGTCACTGGATTATTAGTCAATTTGTGTTGTCTCTCTAGTATTTCAATCTCTTTGTGGAGTTGTTCTGTGTGGGTTCTATTTTTCTTATTAATTTTGGCTTTGAGTTGAATTAATAATCACCTAACCACTGCCTTATGAGCAGCCCATGAGTATATTGGGTTTGTGGTTGAATCAGTATTAATAGTCCAGAATTCTGTCATGGAGCGTAATATATCCCTATGGTCTTGGTCTCGTCTTAATAGGGTATTATAGTATGTCCACATCCTACATCTGTTAATATCCCTTAGTCCTTCCAGGTCAACTGAAACAATAGAGTGGTCCGACCACACACAGGTGTGTATACTCGAGCTCCGTAACATAGGCTGCAATATCTGGCTCAGATAGATATAATCAAGTCTGATGTATGTGTTATGTGCGGCTGAGTAGAAGGTGGTGTCTGTGGTTGAACCATACAATGTGTTCCATGTGTCCCTAAGAGTATGTGGCGCAAGCGATTCTTGTATTGCCTTGACAATGCGGTTGTGTCTATGATGTTTAGGAGTCAACTTTTTACTGTGGGAGGGTTGAATTGGAGCCATGGTTATATTAAAGTCACCCGCTAATATAATCTTAGTTTGTGACCAATCTGTCATGAGGTGGGCAATGTGGGCAAAGAACACGTGCTGATTGTCATTGGGGGCATAAACATTACACAGGGTTACCTCAGTGTCCTGAATTTGCCCCCTCACTATCAAGTATCTACCCTGAGGGTCAGCCAGTGTGCTATTATGAGAGAAACCTACTGATGAGTGAATTAAGATAGACACCCCACGGGTCTTGTTGGGTGCAGTGGCATGATAATATGTAGTGAATTGCTTGGTCCAGTACTTTGGTAAACTATCTTTGGGAAAATGTGTTTCCTGTAGAAACACCAAGTTAGCGTTCAAGGTCCTATATTGATTCATTGCTAATCTGTGCCTGATATCAGTATTTAGACTGCTAACATTATGGGACACAAATCTAATCCTAGTGTGCATAGGCATGTGTATTGGTCTGTGTTATTATGTGGCATAGACTGTGTGCAAGCATGCAACCTGTAAAGTGGATTATCTTACCCCAGGACCTCTGAACTGATATGATATATTGCACCTTATGAGTCTTTATCCCGGAGGGACTGCTGAGAGAGGGAGAGAAGAAAACAAGTGAGAAACAACAAAACATTAAACATTCAACAATTAACTGGTCCCCAACAAAGGGACATCTTAACAACGTTTGAAAATATCTAGGCGGATAAGTGGTTGTCATTCAACCCTAGACATTGGGGGAGCATCTACCTGCCCCTTTTGAATGGCAATATAGCGAGCGCTGTTGCAGAGTGTGTCCATCTCCTGGCCAATCTGGTTCAGTGATCGTAAAGAAAATGTCTATTTTATGACCCAACACTGAGTATGCCCAGTTCAAGTAGGTATTGAGGACTATTCCATCAACATAAGTAGCTATAGTAGAATATCAAAGTGTCAAATCTATAAAGAACCATGTTGAGGTCCTCAATCTCTATATCTGTGATTGTTTAGAGATGAAAGGAAACAGAAAAAGGAAGGCCACTTCACAAGACCTTGTCTCTGGTTTCACTTGTCTTTTGATTCTTGTAGCTGACCTTCTGCCATGTCCTCTGGATATTAGAGCCCATGGAGTTGCCCCCCCCCCCCCGTGATGTTGATGGCTGTTGCTCCGAAAGAGCCGGGGGCTCCAGGCCTAGTATGGCACATACCTCTGGAATATCCTCTTGATTTTTGATGTTTATGGTTTTGGAATCTTTGAGAATGCTTAGGACAAAGGGAAAACCCCACCTATAAAGGATCTGTTGTTTGAGTAGGATGGTAGTTAATGGTCTCAATGAGCCTCTCCGTTGTAAGGTACGTAGGCTCAGATCCTGGAAGAATTTTATTATATTCCCCTGGAACTTAAAAGTTGGGTTCTTCCTGGAGGCCTGTAGTATCTTTTCTTTATCAGGAAAGAAAGTCAGTTTAACTATCACATCCCTTGGGGGAATTCCGTTCTTGGTTTTGGCTTTAAGAGCTCTATGTGCCCTTTCTACATGGAATGTATACTCAGGAGTAGAGCCTGTTATTTGGCTGAAAAGTTGCGCAATGTATGCTGGAATGTCCTTGGTTGTTACATCTTCCGGGATCCCCTTTAACCTGATATTATTTTGTCTGCTCCTGTTCTCCAAGTCTTCCATCTTGTCTTGCATTTCCTGAAGAAGCTGTTGTTGATCAGATACTGTTTGTGTTATCTCAGCTACATTTTCCACCATTGCATCCTTTTGGTCTTCCAATATATCAATTCTATTTCCCATATCCGTGAGGTCAGATTTAAGTTCAGCCAAGGTGGATGTTACCGATGTATGCATGGAATCTATCTTTTCCCATAGTTTTTCAAAATTGTCCGTTAGGTCTTTCTTGGACACTAGGGATTGTAAGTCTGCTTTAGTAATAGGGGACTGATTTTCAGCAATTGGCGATGAGGGTTGATTTGTTTCGTTTCCTATTTCCATGTCCTTGGTGACTTTAGATAGATGGGAAGTTTTGAAAAAAGAGGACACTGTAGAAGGTGTATTTGGATGTATTATTTTCTCTCCCTTGCCACCTCTTCTCGTAGTCATTGTCTTGCTTTAATGACTTTTGCAGCTGCGGAAGGTAGCTGGTATCTGCTTCTATCTCAGGATGCAGTAAAAGTAGAGAGGTAACTCCAGGAGCAGTAGCCTATCTCAGGCCAGGTTAATGTTTCAAGAGGCTTGAGGTGGGTTCAGAAAGTACAAAGGTATGTTTCAATGGCTCTTCTTCATTCAAAGGACATATGTAGTTCTACTGCGACTTTTTTGTTGCAGATGGGGAGGCAGATGTCCCCTCACTTTGTTTCTACAAATCACATATCGCCACACCGGGGTTTAGGGTTATATCCAATCTCCTCCCTTTACAGATAGTTGAGAAGGGTATTCAGCAGGTTACTCTTATATCAAAGATGTCAGCATTCAAATCGCTAGGGAAACTGTCTGTACCCCTCTATTGTAATGCCCTGGGCAAGGTACAAGACAGTGGATGGTCACACTCTCCCTGGGGAGGTTGCCTTCACAAGGCGATCGCAGAAAAGGGGAGTGGGGTATGACCCACCGTCCTACGGGCGGCAGGAAAAGGGGGGGGAGAGTGGGTTCCCTTAAGCCTGAGACCAAGCACCAAGATGCAGATTATTTAGTTCCTGGTAGTTTACTGTTGTTATTTCAGTTATTGCTCACCACTGACCATGTCCATTAAATGTATTGCAGAGTGATGGTAGTGATCAAGTACAAGTGGGTGATTTTTATGACTACTGTTAAATCTATGTCATGAAATGCAGAGAAGGATATTAGCAATATACACCCTGCGGAAGGAAAGGTTTAATTAAAACACCATAAAATATAACACTACACCTTGGGCCCTGGACTCAAAGACATTTACGCTGACGCAGCAGCTATGGATAAGTAAAATTAATTTGATCACAGCCTAAATGACAGCAAGCTATACCAGGGTGGGTTGTGTGTGACCTGTCTGTGGTAGCCTTATGAGACCTCTGCAGGTTCCTCTGTCTCAATGTGGGCTAGTATAGGTATAATCACACCCAAATGTACTGCAGAGAACAAACAAAAGAAAAACACAGTTCCTTCAACCCACTTGACTTTGTTGCTGTCCCTTTAAGAGGTGGATCTGGTCAGGTTATAGTGGAGAGTTACCCTGCTGTGGCAATATTCAAAGTGCAGCAAATTAAATTTTCCCAATAATATTCCCAGAAAGTGAGATGATTTTTATTTTTGTTTGTCTGCCATCAAAGTTGTGGTTTCCCAGATCTCTTTAGGAAGGAGGTACAATAACAGTGCTCAATGGGTGGTCAGCTATTATGTTGGCTCAGGGTTATATTGTGTACAGAGTTGTTATAGGTTACACTATATATACAGGGCTGTTTCTTTGTTACTCTGCTTCCTGAAATTAGTGCTGCTTGGAAGTGTCACCCTCCTCTGCTAGCTTTCCATCTGGTCACTGAGGAGTAACATGCTTTTGACATAGGAAACGCGTCTGACCTATTTTTTCCTGCCTAATTTTGCCTGTCACTTGCTGCTTATGCCTTTCTTACCTGTTTTGGCATTACATGGATATTTACCAATTATATTGAGCATTTGTTTTTGCTACTAAATAAACAGGTATTTCACAGCTCAACATTGATTGCTTCTCTCAGCTTTACTGCTTCACATTTCTCAGTCATGTAAACACCAGAGCCAGCACCTTGCTTACATCACAAGGTTTCTGAGATGCCTTTTGTTTTAACCAGTGACTACTTTACCTTAATAATAGACAAACAGTCATGCGGAAAATAAAGTACACCCTCTTTGAATTCTATGGGGCCGACTTACCAATCGATTTACCAATATCTGGCGGACATGATACACTGTCGGCATTTAACATTGCACAAGCAGTTCTGGTGAACTGCTTGTGCAATGTTGCCACCTGACAGGGAGTGTTAATCAATATTAGGTAAATACTTGTCAGATGAACAACAACACATGACATATTACACTGTGTCTTGATTTATTTAACAAAAATAAAGCCAAAATGGAGAAGCCATGTGTGAAAAACTAAGTACACCCTTTTTGCTTTCATAGGAATTAAGAGGCTAAGTAGCAGCCAGGTTCTGCTAATCAAATGCCACTGATTAATTGATCATCAGCAAGTGTGACCACCTCTATAAAAGCTGAAGTTTTAGCAGTTTGCTGGTCTGGAGCATTCAGGTGTATAATAACACAATGCCAAGTAGGAAAGCCTCTTCTCTAAAAAGGACATGGCAGTACGGCTTAGGTTTGCAAAATTGCATCTGAACAAACCACAAGACTTCTGGAACAATGTTCTTTGGACAGGCAGAAGGATGGGCGGACAGACAGACAGACAGACCGATAGATAGATAGATAGATAGATAGATAGATGATAGATAGATAGAAATATGATTGATATATAGATAAATAGATAGATGATAGATAGATAGATAGATAGATAGATAGATAGAAATATGATAGATAGATAATAGCTAGATAGATAGATAGATAGATAGATAGATAGATAAATTGTGTAAGCACTTTATTTACTGTAGATTCTTTCTTGAGCAGATAAAGTTAATTGGAGGTGATGCACCCATTGCACACTTAATATCAAAGATAATGATTTTTTTTCTTCTTATGTGATTTCTTATTAATTAAAACTTCAGTACACATTTCAATATAGGATAATAGTTTTGTGTGCACTGATTCTCAATTCACATTTCTCAGTCATGTAAAGCAGTAACAAATGTGATCAGGGCACCTACTACACAGTATTGAGTAAATGGTTTAATAAGGTAGAATACATTTCATACTAATGTGCAATAAAAGAGAATGATGTGAGTGCCATGTAATTCATAGAAAAACATATAAAAAAATAAGTGATTGCACTCACAGATTAACTAGATATATTTCAAATACATTTTTATTCTTTAATAATGTTTAGTTTTATAGCTGCCTGCTCTTTATTAAGTAAAAACCAACGTAGCACCTGCTTATCAGTTCTGTTTCTTTCTTTGTTACGTGTCCTTGAGCTTGCTCACATTTTAAAAGTCCCTTACTGAAAGATTCTGCTTTGTCTTTTTCTAACTGAATATTATAGCTGCTTTTTATAATATGATTGGAATGAGTCTGCCAACACCTCAACTAGTAGGAAATAAAAACGGAATATAGAATCTTTATCTGTGTTGAACAGCATCCTATGTTCCACAAATTTGAAGAAATTGATTTCCATGTTTTATTTATCTACACTGAGAGCTTGATTTATCAAACTATGGCGGACAGGGGCAGACATATGTGCCCCTGTCCGCCGCAGCTCGCCTCTGGCAGACAGAATTCCTCAGGTGGAATTCAGCATTGCACAAGAAAGCTATTTTGCGCTCTTGTGCAACACCGCATCCTGCCTGTGCACAGTCAATTGCGCGCAGGCAGCAGCTGTAAATCACCCACGTTCGGACGAGATCAGGGTGATTGATATTCTCCACCTAAGAGGTCTGATGTACGCTGATTCATAAATACGGACTGCAGGTTCTCTTGTGAGAACTTGCAGTCGAAGGAAGGAGAAGGCAGACGAAGCCTTTGATAAATCAACTCCTGAGCATCGGATTAAAGATGGGGAAGTACCTTAGTTGTTATTGTTTACTACAATATCTGTGAAATGTCCGTTCATCCCCAACTAAATCTGGAGTGGGGCGAATCGCCATATTGCCTGGAGCTTGCAAAGAGAACCGGATCTATTCTTCATTTTTAAGCAGCAGTTCCTCAGTAGTGATGTCGCGAACCTAAAAATTTAGGTTCGCGAACGGCGGACTCGAACTTCCGCAAATGTTCGCGAACCGGGCGAACCGCCATTGACTTCAATAAGCAGGCGAACTTTAAAACCCACAAGGACTCTTTCTGGCCACAATAGTGATGGAAAAGTTGTATCAAGGGGACTAACACCTGGACTGTGGCATGCCGGAGGGGGATCCATGGCAAAACTCCCACGGAAAATTACATAGTTGATGCAGAGTCTGGTTTTAACCCATAAAGGGCCTAAATCACCTAACATTCCTAAATTGTTTGGAATAACGTGCTTTAAAACATCATGTATGATGTTGTATCGATCAGGTAGTGTAAGGGTTAGGTTACGCCCGCTTCACAGTGACAGACTCCCTGTGTAACGCACCGCAAACAACCGCAAACAATCCATTTGCACAACCATAGATAAAGATAGATAGATTTGATAGATAGATACATTGAAGGCAACTTCAATTAGATTACACTAGCAGACTGATGTTTCACAGTCAAAAAATATTTTTTTAAAATATTTACACTACTGTTATAACAAATATGATTGGTGGCACTAGTTGGCAAGTGGGCCTGGCACACACGCTGGCAGGCAGACAACTGCAATTCAATTGCACTAGCAGACTGATAATTCACAGTCAAAAAAGTTTTTATTTAAAATATTTACACTACTGTTATAACAAATATAATTTGTGGCACTAGTTGGAAAGTGGGCCTGGCACACACGCTGGCAGACAGGCAACTGCAATTAAATAACAATAGCAGACTGATGTAAAAGTTTTTTTAAAAAAAGTTACACTAATGTTACAACAGATAGGAGTGGTGGCACTCAGTATAGAAGTAGGCACAGTATGTGTTGGCAGCCTGACACACAGGCTGGCACTAGTGGCAGGCTGGCCTGGCAACTAAAATTAAATAACACTAGAAGACTGATGTAAAAGTTTTTTTTTACAAAATTTAAACTAATGTTACACCAGATAGGAGTGGTGGACTGGCACTGAGGATGGAAGTAGGCACAGTATATGCTGGCAGCCTGACACACAGGCTGGTACTAATGGCAGCCAGGCTGGCCTGGCAACTAAAATTAAATAACAATAGAAGAGGACTGATGTAAAAAAAAAATTTTTTTTTAAATTTACACTAATGTTACACCAGATATGGATGGATAAGTGGTGGAAAAAAGATCTATTAATCACACTATATGATGTGGGCCTGACACACAGGCCTGATGGAAAATGAAATTAGATTAGACTAGCAAAATGATTTAAAAGTTTTTTTTTTAAATTTACAATAATGTTAAGCAGATATGAGTGGTAGCTGGCATAGAGCAATTAACCACAGTATATGCTGTGTAACCCTGACACACAGGCCTGATAGAAAATGAAATTAGATTACACTAGCAAAATGATTTAAAAGTTTTGTTGTTTAAATTTACACTAATGTTAAGCAGATATGAGTGGTGGCTGGCATAGAGCAATTAACCACAGTATATGCTGTGTGAGCCTGAGACACAGGCCTGATAGAAAATGAAATTAGATTACACTAGCAAAATGATTTAAAAGTTTTGTTGGTTAAATTTACACTAATGTTAAGCAGATATCAGTGGTGACACTAATCACAGTATATGCTGTGAGCCTTACACACAGGCTGAAAGCCAGGCAAGTGCAAATAAAATTACAAATTAAAAATAAAAAAAACGACTGAAGTTATGGCCCTAAAAAGGGCTTTTTGGGGTGCTGTCCTTAAAGCAGAGATTAGATGAGTCCTTCAGGACTGTAGTGGACACTAAATACACTAGCCTAGCTATCTATTTCCCTATAATGTCAGCAGCAGCAACACTAAAGCTCCTCTCACTAAGAAAGCAAGATCGTAATGAATCTAAAATGGCTGCTGCCAAGGAGCTGGGAGGGTCTGTGAGGGAGTGTCTGCTGCTGATTGGCTCAAATGTGTCAGAAGGCTGTGAGATACAGGCTCAAAGTTTCCTCAATGATGACACATAGGGGGCGGATCGAACATCGCATATGTTCGCCCGCAGCGGCGAACGTGAACAAGCTATGTTCGCCGGGAACTGTTCTCCAGCGAACAGTTCGTGACATCACTATTCCTCAGGAGCCGTTCTGACCAATTAGGGGCTGACAGTTCTCACTGTGCTGCATGACATCTGTGTTGCTGTGACGGTGCTGCTCAATGGGAGACCTGGGAGTAGAAATGATAAGGCTTGCGACATCTTGGATTGCAGCTTGGAGTGTGGAAACGGGAAGTGGTGGTGTCATTCTTCAGAGCATTTTGGAACTGCAGGCAAGGTTTACTCCATTGATATTCTTTTTAGTGGAACTCCACAGAACCTCCTAGAGACAGTTAGCATTAAAGGGGCATGAACATTGTTACTCTGCAGACAACACCGTTTATAACATCTTTGCCATACTTCAATGAGAATAACAACAGCACTATATGTATTATATCTGTAGCATCCTTGCCACTTACATGTCCATCTGCTCTATATATTGCTATTCTCTAATTTTAATGATATAAGGACCCTTTCAGTCAAATAGTGACCTCTTTGTGCAAACAAGAAATATAGGCTTTCTTCCCTTGAATCACTGCAGTTTGGCATTACTGACACATGTTCTATACGCCTTGTGTCACTGACTTCTTCCAGTGAGGACATTTTTCCCTGGGAGAAACACTCTACTCTTTACAACTTCAACCCATTAACACATATTATCTTTGCTTTATGGGACTAATATTACTGCTATACAGCACTCTCTGATTAAGCCTGGATCAGTGACTTTGTGCACATTACTTTTATCATACTACAAAGCGGCTTAATATCCCAATTTCTGCAGACAGTTAAGGAATTTGATTGCTGTCTCTACCACAGTTTTGCACCTTTCATTTCTGTTTTAATAACATATGATGGGGCTTATCATGTCAGCTATGTCTCTCCACTAAAAGAGATGAGCCCTCTTCAGGCAGGATGCTAAACAAGCGACTCCTATGTTGTATTCTTCATGGCAGCTATAACCAACACCTGCTACTGCACTTTCGCAATTTAAATTGTCACCTTGTATATCTTTCAAATGAGGTAATTCTTTCCATGTATATGATCCTTGTATAGAAGATATGTGCTACATTTTGTCTCTGCTTGCCCCATGAAGGATAGTTCCTACTAAAGTCTGGATTTCTACCAACTATGTGCTGTTTTGGCTCTGACTCAGGGCCTCTTCTTTTTATGTGAATGGGGACTCCCTCAAATGATAGAGAGGGATCTTTCTAATGCCTCAAGTTTGTAAGAAAAATTATCCTCTGTCCCTTCAGCTAAGAAATCTCTAATTGATTACTTTAAAGTGAAACTCCTTTAATCTCTCACATTAGGTGTTTACTGGAGAAATGGGATTTCAGAGAGATCTCCTGTCTTGGCCGGATTGCCTCTATTAAAATGTCCATATTGCCTAAGGCACTATACTTATTTTGATGCCTTCTATTCAATCACCCTCATTGAATGCTCCAACAGTTCCATCATCTGATTATAAAATATATCTGTCAAGGAAGTAACCCAAGATATGCTAATTAAATACTTCAAATGGGAAACTTGAGAGGAGGGGTAGCTTTCCCTAATTTATTCTTATACCAAGATGCTGCCAGATTGACTCATATTGTTGAGTGGAGTTTAAAGGGAGAAATGGTACAAGCTTGAAGAGCTATCTCTGCAATAAGAACTTCATCATACTGATGCTATTTGGGTCCCAGAATCAGTTCATAATATAGTGGTTCAACATAATCTCACACTATTGCCGAAGCTAAGGAATCACTTGGAAATAGCCCTGCATCCTTCCCCGCACACCATTTTAGGGGCCTTTTCTATAATCTCTCAAATATTCATACTGATTCATGGATAAATATGGAATTCATAAGAGTAATATATTTATACACACTTCATTCTATGTTCTCTAGTGCTTCTATGCTAGTGAAATTAGACCAGGCCTCAAATTGGCTGCAGTTTGAAATTTTTAGAGTGTTCAGATTTTAGAGAGGTCGGGGCTTTCCTGAAACAATCACTTAGGGAACCCACTAGCTGAGAAACAAGATGGAATAATGGAAGTAGATTATACTAACTGTAAACAGTACATTAAACTTCACTACTATCTGACTATTCTCATGGTATTCCTTGGCAAGTTCGAGCTTGGGGGTGAGAACTTAATAGAGATATATCTGAGTGTGACATAGATTATGCTATAACATAAACAAAAAAGACTTTACATTGTATAACAATTCTAGAAGTCTACCTCAACATTTTGTTGAATTGGCATAAAACAACAGTGAAGTTAGCATTATATTATGTATTCATTGTGCTCTCCCCAATGCTGGAGGCTATGTGGGAAGCTGGGATCTGACCTTCATATTTGGTAGTCTTGCCTAAAACTTTCATCTCAATGCAGGTTGTCTACTCTCTGCTAGCCTCTTTAGGTATTTACATTGATCATTCACCCATTCCTGCTCTCTTACATATCATAGAAGGCAGAATACCTGACAATTCCAAAAAGCTCATGATCTATATCTTAGCAGCAACGAAATAACGCATTGCCCGAGATTGGAAAAGACCGGATCCCCCATATTTTTTCCAAGGTTCTTGCCTTGATAGAATATCTTGCCACCATGGAGAGATATGTTTATATGAAGTAAGATGGATACTTTTTGGGAGATCTGGGATGTGTGGTTTAGCAGGCAATGATAAAACTCTAACTAGCTGCTATTTTAGAAAAAGGTGTGTAGTATTATTTGTGCTGCTTAAATTAATGTGCCATTAGATTAAACTGTCCATATATATTTATCCCTTTTTATTCTTTCTTCTTTTCTTTATATGTGGTGCCTGGAACCAGGGACAAGGGCTTTTCAACTTCTAAAAATGTATTTGCATAAGTTAACATCATATGAAGACTTCTCCCGGCTTCGTTGAGGACTTCTTGCAGCTTGGATGAAGATTTCTCCCGGCTGGATGAGGATGGATGTCCGGTCTTCAAAAACTGTAAGTGGATCTTCGGGGGTTAGTGTTAGGTTTTTTTAAGAGTTTATTGGGTGGGTTTTATTTTTAGATTAGGGACTTTGGGCAATGAAAAAGAGCAAAATGCCCTTTTAAAGGCAATACCTATCCAAATGCCCTTTTCAGTTTGTACAATGAATATGAAGTGAAGCGCTAAACTATTCCCACCTGGCCAATCTAGGGTAACTACCTCCTTCCAAGGTAGTTATATTTTACATTACAGGGAGTGCAGAATTATTAGGCAAGTTGTATTTTTGAGGATTAATTTTATTATTGAACAACAACCATGTTCTCAATGAACCCAAAAAACTCATTAATATCAAAGCTGAATAGTTTTGGAAGTAGTTTTTAGTTTGTTTTTAGTTATAGCTATTTTAGGGGGATATCTGTGTGTGCAGGTGACTATTACTGTGCATAATTATTAGGTAACTTAACAAAAAACAAATATATACCCATTTCAATTATTTATTTTTACCAGTGAAACCAATATAACATCTCAACATTCACAAATATACATTTCTGACATTCAAAAACAAAACAAAAACAAATCAGTGACCAATATAGCCATCTTTCTTTGCAAGGACACTCAAAAGCCTACCATCCATGGATTCTGTCAGTGTTTTGATCTGTTCACCATCAACATTGCGTGCAGCAGCAACCACAGCCTCCCAGACACTGTTCAGAGAGGTGTACTGTTTTCCCTCCTTGTAAATCTCACATTTGATGATGGACCACAGGTTCTCAATGGGATTCAGATCAGGTGAACAAGGAGGCCATGTCATTAGATTTTCTTCTTTTATACCCTTTCTTGCCAGCCACGCTGTGGAGTACTTGGACGCGTGTGATGGAGCATTGTCCTGCATGAAAATCATGTTTTTCTTGAAGGATGCAGACTTCTTCCTGTACCACTGCTTGAAGAAGGTGTCTTCCAGAAACTGGCAGTAGGACTGGGAGTTGAGCTTGACTCCATCCTCAACCCGAAAAGGCCCCACAAGCTCATCTTTGATGATACCAGCCCAAACCAGTACTCCACCTCCACCTTGCTGGCGTCTGAGTCGGACTGGAGCTCTCTGCCCTTTACCAATCCAGTCACGGGCCCATCCATCTGGCCCATCAAGACTCACTCTTATTTCATCAGTCCATAAAACCTTAGAAAAATCAGTCTTGAGATATTTCTTGGCCCAGTCTTGACGTTTCAGCTTGTGTGTCTTGTTCAGTGGTGGTCGTCTTTCAGCCTTTCTTACCTTGGCCATGTCTCTGAGTATTGCACACCTTGTGCTTTTGGGCACTCCAGTGATGTTGCAGCTCTGAAATATGGCCAAACTGGTGGCAAGTGGCATCTTGGCAGCTGCACGCTTGACTTTTCTCAGTTCATGGGCAGTTATTTTGCGCCTTGGTTTTTCCACACGCTTCTTGCGACCCTGTTGACTATTTTGAATGAAACGCTTGATTGTTCGATGATCACGCTTCAGAAGCTTTGCAATTTTAAGAGTGCTGCATCCCTCTGCAAGATATCTCACTATTTTTGACTTTTCTGAGCCTGTCAAGTCCTCCTTTTGACCCATTTTGCCAAAGGAAAGGAAGTTGCCTAATAATTATGCACACCTGATATAGGGTGTTGATGTCATTAGACCACACCCCTTCTCATTACAGAGATGCACATCACCTAATATGCTTAATTGGTAGTAGGCTTTCGAGCCTATACAGCTTGGAGTAAGACAACATGCATAAAGAGGATGATGTGGTCAAAATACTCATTTGCCTAATAATTCTGCACTCCCTGTATTATACTTTGTGTTTTTCCCTGTAAAATATAAATGCCCTTTTCAGGGAAATGGGGAGCTTAGGTTTTTTAGATAGGATTTTATTTGGGGGGTTTGGTTATGTGAGTGGTGTGTTCTACTGTTGGGGGGTTGTTTGTATTTTGTTTACAGGTAAAAGAGCTGATTTCTTTGGGGCAATGCCCAGCAAAAGGCCCTTTTAAGGGCTATTGGCAATTTAGTTTAGGCTAGGGTTTTTTTTATTTTGGGGGGGCTTTTATATTTTGAAAGACCTATTAGATAAGGTGTAATTAGTTTAAATATTTGATAATTTCTTTTTTAGTTTGTGTAATTTAGTGTTTATTTTTTTGTAATTTAGTTAATTGTATTGAATTAATGTAATTTATGTCATTTTAGTGTAATGTTAGGTGTTAGTGTGAGGCAGGTTAGATTTAATTTTACAGGTAACTTTGTATTTATTTTAACTAGGTAGTTAGTAAATATTTAATAACTATTTATTAACTAGTCTACCTAGTTAAAATAAATACAAACTTAGCTGTGAAATAAATATAAAACCTAAGATAGCTACAATGTAACTATTAGTTATATTGTAGCTAGCTTAGGGTTTATTTTATAGGTAAGCATTTATTTTTAAATAGGAATTATTTAGTTAATGATTGTAAGTTTTATTTCAATTTATTTTCATTATATTAAAGTTAGGGGTGTTAGGGTTAGGTTTTGGGGTTAATATATTTATTTAGTGTTAGTGATGTGGGAGGCCAGAGGTTTATGGGTTAATAAGTGTATTAGGCTGCGGTG
The DNA here is from genome assembly GCF_027579735.1 of Bombina bombina. NCBI lineage: Eukaryota > Metazoa > Chordata > Amphibia > Anura > Bombinatoridae > Bombina > Bombina bombina. The sequence goes on along the minus strand of NC_069500.1, from coordinate 573,206,657 downwards.
ACGTTGGGGTCAGCAGATTAGGGGTTAATAATATTTAACTAGTGTTTGCGATGCGGGAGTGCAGCGGTTTAGGGGTTAATATGTTTATTATAGTGGCAACGATGTCCAGAGCTGCAGATTAGGGGTTAATAATTTTATTTTAGTGTTTGCGATGCGGGAGGGCCTCGGTTTAGGGGTTAATAGGTAGTTTATGGGTGTTAGTGTACTTTGTAACACTAGTTATGAGTTTTATGCTACAGCTTTGTAGCGTAAAACCCATAACTACTGACTTTAGATGGTTAGTGATGTGGGAGGCCAGTGGTTTAGGGGTTAATAACTTTAGTATAGTGGCGGCGGCGACGTTGGGGCGGAAGATTAGGGGTTAATAAGTGTAGGTAGGTGTCGGCGATGTCGGGGGCGGCAGATTAGGGGTTAATAAGTGTAATGTAGGTGTTGGCGATGTCGGGGGCGGCAGATTAGGGGTTTATAAGTGTAATGTAGGTGTCGGCGATGTCAGGGGCGGCAGATTACGGGTGAATAAGTGTAATGTAGGTGTCAGCGATGTCGGGGGTAGCAGATTAGGAGTGTTTAGACTCAGGGGTTTATGTTGGGTGTTAGGGTTAAACATAAATATTCTTTCCCCATAGGACTCAATGGGGCTGCGTTACGGAGCTTTATGCTCCTTTATTGCAGGTGTTAGGCTTTTTTTAGCCGGCTCTCCCTATTGATGTCTATGGGGAAATTGTGCACAAGCACGTAAAACAAGCTCAAAGCAGCGCTGGTATTTGTGTGCGGTATGGAGCTCAATGCTGCCATATTGCCTGAAAACGCAGGTTTTTGGAAAACCTGTAAAGCAGCGCTATTAAAGGTGAGTGGTGGAAATAACTTGCAAGTTATTACCGAGTCGCTCATAACACAAAACTCGCAATCTGGCCATGAGTTATTTATCTATCTGGCCGTGAGTTATTTATCTATCTCTGAACAGGTAACTAACAACACCTTTCGATGACTTCTGGAACTGCCGATAACTCCTCCATCTAAGTGAATAAGTAGCTGGCTAACTACAAATTACTTTTATTGGAAAAAATTGATGGCACCACTAGGTTATAATATAGGGATCTATTACCATTCAGATACAATTATATCTGGCCTCATAATATAATATGTACTAGGGTGTAGGTGCTAAGTATCAATTAAGCAACATTTACTAATTGTCAGTTATAGAAACTGAGCATAAAAGGTGATACTTTATAAGCACTCAAATAAGACCCTAGAATAAGTTTGAGACTGAAATGATTAATGTCATACAAAATTAAAACATAAAACTTTATTAGAACATTATTAAAACAATAGGTAAAATAAAACTAAAATGCTAGCAGCAATAGATTCTGGTTACGTATACCAGTTATGTTATGGAAATCGCAGAGTGACTAAAAATAACATCAGCTAGTAAGTATGGGGAGCTAGGCTTAAATGTGTGAACAGAACCCCAATACTAAGTGGTTAGTTGTCAAATATATGATAACTAAATATCGTTTAGTGATAAATCCAAAAGAATAGTTAAATTGTAATGCCTCACAACTTAGTTACTGAATAAGACTACTAACACTTAGGGGGATATTTATCAAAGCCTCAACGTAGCTGCATTCCCCGACACCAATACGCTTGCCTAATATCACCTAACATCGTATCTCAATACACTCTCCATATTTATTAAAAAATCTGGCAAAAAGACGCAAACCAAGTACGGGGGGTGAAATTGGACTGTTGTTAACTAGCCACAACCTAAATAAAGTTATTAACCCCTATCCCGCCGCTTCCTACCCCGCCGCAACCTAAATAAAGTTATTAACCCCTCTCCCGCTGCTCCCTGACCCTGCTGTAACCTAAATAAAGTTATTAACCCCTATCCCGCTGCTCCCTGACCCCACCGCCACTAAATAAACGTATTAACCCCTAAACTTCTGGCCTCCAACATCACTACCACTAACTAAACCTATTAATCCCTAAACCGCCAGCCCCCCACATTGCCATAAACTAAATTAAGATATGAACCCCTAAAAAAAATAAACGCTAAGTTACAAAAAATAAAAAACACTAAATTACGAAAACAAAAAACAATTTCACCTAATCTAATAGCCCTATCAAAATAAAAAGCCCCCCAAAATAAAAAAAAACCTAGCCTACAATAAACTAGCAATGACCATTAAAAGGGTGTTTTGTGGGGCATTGCCCCAATGAAATCAGCTCTTTTACCAGTAAAACAAAATACAAACACCCCCACAACAGTAAAACCCACCACCCAACCAACCAACCCCCCCAAATTAAAAACCTAATAACCTAAGCTCTCCATTGCCATGGAAAGGGCATTTGTATGGGCATTGCCCTTAAAAGGGCATTTAGCTCTTTTACTGCCCAGACCCTTATCTAAAAGTAAAACCCACCTAAAAAAAACTTAAATAAACCTAACACTAACCCCCGACGATCCACTTACAGTTATTGAAGTCCTGCTTGAAGGATCCATCCAGCCGGCAACAAGTCTTCATTCGGGTGGCAAGAAGTCTTCATCTGGGCGGCCTCTTCCATCTTCACCCAGCCGGCAAAGTCCTCATCCAGGCGGCAAGAAGTCTTTATCCAGACGGCATCTTCTATCTTCATCCATCCGGTGCAGAGCTGGTCCATCCTGAAGACATCCGGCGCAGAGCACCGTAAACTGGAACTTCAATGCAAGTGACGTCATCCAAGATGGCATCCCTTGCATTCCTATTGGCTGAAAAATTTCAATTAGCCAATAGGATTAGAGATGCTAAAATCATATTGGCTGATTCAATCAGCCAATAGGATTTGAGCAGCTCTCATCCTATTGGCTGTTCCAATCAGCTAATTGGATTGAGCTCTCATCCTATTGGCTGATTGGAACAACCAAAAGTCTGAGAGCTGCTCAAATCCTATTGGCTGATTGGAACAGCCAATAGGATTTTAGCAGCTCTTTTCCTATTGGCTTATTGAAATCTTTCATCCAATAGGAATGCAAGGGACGCCATCTTGGATGACGTCACTTGCATTGAAGTTCCAGTTTACGGCTACCTTATGAAGAGGAGCTCTGCGCCGGATGTCTTCAGGATGGACGCACTCCACGCTGGATGAATGAAGATAGAAGATGCCATCTGGATGAAGACTTCTTGCTCCCTGGATGAGGACTTTGCCGGCTGGATTAAGATGGAAGAGGCCGCCCGGATGAAGATTTCTTGCCTGCTGGATGGATCCTTCAAGCGGGACTTCAATAACTGTAAGTGGATCATCAGGGGTTAGTCTTAGGTGTATTTAAGGTTTTTTGGGTTGGTTTTATTTTTAGATTAGGGTCTGGGCATGTAAAAGAGCTAAATGCCCTTTTAAGGGCAATGCCCATACAAATGCCCTTTTCAGGGCAATGGGGAGCTTAGGTTATTTTGGGGGGGGGGTTGATTGCTTGGTTGGGTGTGTGTTTTACAGTTGGGGGTGTTTGTATTTTATTTTACAGGTAAAAGAGCTGATTTATTTGGGGCAATGCCCCACAAAAGGCCCTTTTAAGGGCCATTCATAGTTTATTGTAGGCTAGGGTTTTTTTTTATTTTGGTGGGGCTTTTTTTATTTTGATAGGGCTATTAGATTAGGTGTAATTCTTTTTTATTTTTTATAATGTGTGGGGGGTTCTTCGTAATTTAGTGTTTTTTTATTTTTTTGTAATTGTAATTTAGTAATTTGTAATTATACTAAGTATACTACAGCTGAACCAAAATACAGCTGATATGATGTCAATCAATCATATGTCAGTATAGTGGTGGTCATGCCCTCAGAGATGTGATGGCTAACTGTTAAGTACTTAATTGTAAAATATATTGTTTCTTTTATCAGTATTTACTGTTAGCAATTATGACTTATAATAAACATACTGACTATTTAGTTGTAATTAAATATGGCAATTGTTGCCAACAGTGTTTCTTAACACTGAGCAAGTACTTTCATTATTTAATGCCTATTTATAAACCGGTATGAACCAATATGAGCACAAGGATATAATTACTCTATGAGGATTAACAGTGAAAAAAATCCACTATTTACAGCATGCTTATCAGCAACTTTTTTCAATATATACTAAGAGGATTGATTTATTAAAGTTACATTAATACGGCAAGTACTAGTGATTTTGTGATCACATTAATATTGATTTGAAATTAGTGGTAACAATAAGTATTATATGAACGAATACTATAATATCTTTCTACATTAGGTTGATGTTTGGTGGGACAACCTAACTTATACCTAAGTGGAATATAATATATATTACCTAAGGAAAGTTTATAGTACTTTTGTATCGCTTAATCTACCAATAAGACTATTTGGATTAATTCCCATAGAAACCTCACATCAACTTATTTACGTTTTAGTTCTAAGCTGACTGACTATATAGTGATTATGCAATATGTATTAAAACTGTTGACATTTGTACAATTCACACTAATATAAACCAGCTTCTTTAACATTCAGTCACACTACTAAGAATAAGTGTTATTAGCCTTATTCAGTAACTAAGTTGTGAGGCATTACAATTTAACTATTCCTTTGGATTTATCACTAAACTCCTGGATATGAATCCTAACGATTATCATATTTTTGACAAATAACCACTTAGCATTGGGGTTCTGTTCACACATTGAAGCCTAGCTCCCCATACTTACTAGCTGACATTATTTTTAGTCACTCCGCGATTTCCATAATATAACCGGTATATGTATCCGGAATCTATTGCTGCTAGCATTTTAGTTTTATTTTACCCATTGTTTTAATAATGTTCTAATAAAGTTTAATGTTTTAATTTTGTATGACGTTAATCATTTTAGTCTCAACCTAATTCTAGGGTCTTATTTGAGTGCTTATATAGTATCACCTTTTCTGTTAAGTTTCTTTAACTGAAAATTAGTGAATGTAACTAGAAATTACTTCTTCCTCCTACTGAAAGGTTTATAAGTGCAGTTTACTGACTGCAGAAAGATACATAGAGACTGTAGGATGCGTGACAGAAGCAGAACCACAATGGCAGTTTTTACTTCAATCTAGAATACAGTTCACTTTCACACAACTACATAAAGATCCAGAAAGTGCAGATTCATGGACGCAAGCAAAACAGTAAAGAAAGTCTTCTTCTTCTTATAGCTGCTGTACATTTATCTTCAACTGCCTTGATTGCAATGTCCCAGCAGGGATTTTGCAATCGAACAACACAATCAGGACAGGAACAATTTGCTTCTGGAGTGACAGAGAGCATGGTTTCTCTTCCTGTTTCTTCTTCCTGGATCTCTAACCCTTCCTCCTCTGCCTTCTCATGTATTGATGGATTGGCTGTCTCTCTTCACATGATGGAGAAAGGGCAAAGTTCAAAGTCTCAACAGCTTTGTGCAGAACAGAAAAAATTGTTACATATATAAATGTTTAACCCAGAATTATTTGCTGCATTAAAAATGTTGTATACAGAGGTCTTCTGTGGGAAAAGCAAGCCTTCTGTCTAGATTTGTGAATGGACTACACAATGAGTTATTCTCTCTCCATTTTGTGCATAATGTAGGATTTTAAACTCCCTTTTTGCCTCCCAATAAATTTAAAAGTTGTGTCTGTACAACAATAAAGAGAAACTAAATTCACAAGCTGTTAGTGAGCTGTAAAAAATTATCTAAGACGTCTCGACAGGCTATCCATGTTTACCAGTTTCTATAATATTTTATGTTGATTCACTAAATAATTAAAAATAAGTACTATTACTGGTATGAGTACTAGTGCATATAATAAAATAAAATTCGAACTGGGAAAGGCTAGAGAGACCACAGTCCACTTAAAAAAAGACATTTGTAATGATAGAATGAGAGCTAGTACATTAGAATGTATGGCTTAAATGATGTGCTGGTTAAATTAAACTACAAAATATTTGCTGCATGGTGTTTAAGGTACTAGATATTGCTGAAGACTACTCATATTGGACAATTACATAAAATATTTTATTTTGGTACTTGCAGTTAATATAAGCTGCTTTAGAATGTTAAACTATCATCAACACTTCATTTTAATAGATTTGTGAATGATTAGTATTCCATGTATTAAACAACCCTCAGGAAACTAAGGCTGCATATAGGATATTTAATTAAAAACAAAACAAATATAATGTAATTTTTTTTTATACTTACATATAATAAATATAATAAATACATTCAATTATTTTTTAATTTATACAAATATTCATAAATAAATAAATAATGCAAACACTAGTTTCAGTTTTATAGCAAACATTTTGTTCCATGGTAGATCTTTTTCAAAACTAAAGAAGAACCTTACATTTGGTCATTTTACATTATAACATATAAAAGGCTGCCTTGGTTTTAATAGCAAGCAGAGTCTTCTATGTGATCCTAAACTAAGGTTTAATATAGTTGTAATTAATAATTCATATCCAGCCTGTTAGTGTTCCAAAAATTCTTCAGAATCCTTTTTTCCTGTACAAGATGTCCTTTGTCACTTTGTTTGTGCAGAACTATTTTTTTGATCTTCCAAAATGTATCGGAAGTCTGTAAGCATTGGTAGGTTAAGCTTTCTTTTTTAACGTTTTATTATTTATGAGCATTGAAACATGGATGAAGAGTCACTTAAACAAGAAGTGAGAATGGCTTGCATCTCCTTCATAGAGTGCAATGAAACCACTATACTCGCCAGTACACCTGATCTCTCTAGCTCACCTATTGTCCTTACAACAAAGCTATACTCTACTTTCATCCTACAAGTGTTCCATCAATCTTGGTATTTTTAAAGGATTCTGAAGATATTTGTTGGTGGATGTATACAAAAACAAACATATCCTTTTTAACTTTGATATAGAACGTCACAGAAAAACATCTAGGTTCACTCTAAATGTAATGGTGGGCTTAAATGAGGAATTATTGTATAAAAAAAATATATGCTTTTTGTCTAACTAAAAAGGTGTTTTTAAGTTATTTAGACTCTCAGTGAGTTTTTGAGGCACTCTTTTTTGGGGAGAACTCCCAGTACTTTTGGACCATGATACCTGTAGATGGGATTTTACATTAACAATTTCTGTCCCAGAGAAAAACCTACATTGTAAACTGGAGTCCCATAATATCATGCTGACATTATTACTACTATTACTCATTTTAACTGATTTTCAGCTTTCAAATTTATCAAATAAATAAACTGTTTTTCTATGTATACATAGTAAATCATAATGTGCTCACATATGTACCTACAGTATATAAATCTGGATAGGTAGGAAGATAAAAGATATATAGAAAGATTGATGATATGTAGATAGATGGATAGATAGATAGATAGATAGATAGATAGATAGATAGATAGATAGATAGATAGATAGATAGATGATATATAGACACATAGACCGATAGACAAACTTGAACAATTATATATTTATATACCATAATCTGCAAATATGATGAGCCTTAAAGGGACACTGAACCCAAATTTGTTCATTTGTAATTCAGAAAGAGCATGCAATTTTAAGCAACTTTCTAACTTACTCCTATTATCAATTTTTCTTCGTTCTCTTGCTATCATTTTTTTAAAACGAAAGCATCTAAGCTTTTTTTTTGTTTAAGTACTCTGGACAGCATTTTTTTATTGGTGGATGAATTTATCCACCAATCAGCAAGGACAACCCAGGTTGTTCACCAAAAATGGGCCGGCATCTAAACTTACATTCTTGCATTTCAAATAAAGATACCAAGAGAATGAAGATAATTTGATAATAGGAGTAAATTCGAAATTTGCTTGAAATTTTATGCTCAATCTGAATCACGAAATTAAATTTTTGGGTACAGTGTCCCTTTAAACATCTGCTATGAATTCTATTTATAAGTTGTTCACTTTTGATTTTATATTATTGAAAATTACACACATTAGAGTTTACATTCATTAACAGAGTCCCATTTATCAAGCTCAGATTTGAACTCAAGGGCCCGTGTTTCTGGCGAGCCTGCAGCCTCGCCAGAAACAACAGTTATGAAGCAGGCAGATAGAGATCGCCACAATTCAAACCGATCGAGTAAGATCGGATTGATTGACACCCCACTGCGTTGCACCAGCAGCTCAAAAGAGCTGCTGGTGCAATGCTGAATATGGAGAGTGTATTGCTCTCCGCATACAGCGAGGTCTGTCGGAACTGATCCGCACTGTTGCATCAGGTCTGACAGACCTTTGATAAATAGGCCTCTTAGTGGCAGATTACAAAAAAGTGCAATAGATCGTTAACATCACTGGCACGCAGTCCATACCTGTCAAGGTTTTTTCCCTGTTGTGTTTGCCATGTGCTGCTGGCAGCCATTTTACTCACCTCTCTTCCTGACTGGTGTGCATCATCCATGTGAGACAGGATGCAGTCTCAGAATTGTGATGTCATCACTTATTATTTAAAGGGCCTCTGTTCAGTATGCTTTGCCTTTGCGTTGTCTCAGACCTGTTTGTGAGAGCTCCTGTGTATTACCTGGCTGCTTGACGTCCTTCCTGGTTCCTGATCTGCTCTTCTCCTTGTTCCTGATTCCGGCTCGTCAGACTACTCACTTTGGCTCCTGACTCGGCTCGTCTGACTACCAGCTCTGGTTTTGATTCCTGGCTTGTTATTTCTTTTGTGGACTTTTTATTATTTTTTGCTATTAATAAAGTTGTGATTATTTTTGCCCTTCTCGTCTCAGTCTGATTCCTGGCACCCTGACATTACGCAAAGGCCATGAATCCTGATGGTGCTAATAATCCACCTTTACCTGCCATCATTTCCAGGATGGATGTACAGGATCACCGCTTGGATCAATTTGCACTAGCCCTGCAAACCCTGCTGACTCGCACTGCACTTTTGGACCAAAGTGTCCCGCAAGTTATGGCTGCTCCTGTTGCCACTGCTGCACCTATGCCTACCAGGAGCATGTCCGGTTCTGCACCTCTACCTCAACGATTTGGAGGTGATCCTATTCAGTGAAGAGGGTTTTGAACCAGGTGGGCATTTACTTTGAGATGTTACCTCAGGCGTTTCCCTCTGACAGAGCTAAGGTGGGATTTCTCATCTCCTTACTCTCTGACACAGCTCTTGCCTGGGCTTGTGGGAGACTAATAAACCTGTGATTTCAAATTACCCTGAATTTGTGGCCTCCTTTTAAAGGGTATTTGATGTTTCGGCTCACTCCTCCTCTACTGCTAAACGACTCATGTCCATTCAGCAAGGTACAAGATCTGTTGCTCAGTATGCTATTGAGTTCCATACGATTGCCGCAGAGGTAGGTTGGATCAATGAAGCCCTTGTTGCCGCCTTCTTTCATGGGCTCTCTGACGTGATTAAAGATGAAGTTGCTGCCAGAGATTTACCAGAGGATCTCAAGGCATTGGTGTCTTTTTTGATCCTAATTGACATCAGACTCAGAGAGAGGCCCTCTTTCAAGGAGCGCTTGCGGAAGCCTCCTTTTCCGTTGTCTCCTACATGTTCATTCCCACCCATGCCTCCCTCTCCTCCCATGCCTCCTGGTCCTGAGTCACCAGGTACTGCTGAGCCGATGCAGCTGGGATTCACGCGTCTCTCTGCGGTGGAGAGGGCCTTTAGGAGGAGGGAGGGGCTCTGCCTCTATTGTGGGTTACAGGGCCACCTTTTGAAGTCTTGTCCTACACAGCCGGGAAACACTCACACCTAAGGTCCTGTCAGGGGCAGACCTTGGGTGATTTATCCTCGTCCCCGGAACAGCTTAAGGAGAAATCTTTGGTCACGGTTGTCCTTTCCTGGGTGGACTCCTCCATAGTCACTCAGGCTCTTGTTGACTCCGGTGCTGCGAGCTATTTCATTGACAGTGCTTTTGTATTAAAACACTCCATTCCTGTTTTGCCTCTGTCTGTTCCGCTTGCTATTGAGGCCATTGATGGCAGGCCCCTTCAACCCACACTCGTTACTCACAAAACTGCTCCATTGTCCATGGCTGTAGGGGCTCTCCATTTTGAAACCCTCCAGTTCCAGGTGATAAATTCTCCACATTTTCCGGTTGTTCTGGGTTATCCCTGGATCCAAAAGCACAATCCCAGTCTCGACTGGCGCAGGTCCGAAATTTTGTCGTGGTCCCCGCAATGTATTTCCACTTGTCTTCGGAAACCAGTTAAAGTCTTGTGTACTTCTTCGGTTTCTCAATTGTCAGAGGAGTACCGAGAGTTCCTGGACGTGTTTGACAAGGTGTGTGCTGGTACGTTGCCTCCTCAACGGTCTTACGATTGTGCCATACACCTACAACCCGGAGCCATTCCTCCTCGGGCCGGGTGTACCCTCTGTCTGTTGCAGAGAGTTGTGCTATGGAGGAATATGTTGCTGACGCTCTTTCACGGGGGATCATCCACAAATCCTGCTCTCCTGCAGGGGCTGGCTTCTTCTTTGTGAAGAAAAAGGGTGGCGAGTTAAGACCATGTATCGATTATAGGGGTCTTAATCATCTTACCATTAAGAATGCTTACCCTATTCCGTAGGGAGCTACGGTCTTTACTAAACTTGATTTGAGAGGAGCGTACAATCTCGTTAGGATTAAGGAGGGCCACAAATGGAAAACAGCATTTAACACCAGGAGCTGGCATTATGAGTATCTTGTAATGCACTTTGGCCTATGTAATGCTCCTGCTGTTTTTCAGGAATTTATTAATGATGTCCTACGAGATATGTTGCAACAGTGTGTTGTGGTGTACTTAGACGACATCCTCATACACTCATCCACACTTGAGGCTCATCGTTCTGATGTTACACGGGTTCTTCAGAGACTGCGTGAGAACAGCCTGTTTTGTAAACTCGAGAAATGTGAGTTCCATCAGACTCAAGTAACCTTCCTAGGTTATGTTATCTCCATTGGAGGGTTCTCCATGGATCCTGACAAGTTATCTGCAGTTCTGCAGTGGCCTCGCACAGTTGGTCTTTGGTCTATTCAACATTTTTTGGGGTTCGCCAATTACTATAGAAAGTTTATTAAAAACTTTCTTCCTTGGTCAAACCTATTACAGACATGACCCGTAAAGAGAATGATCCACTCCATTTGGTCACCTACTGACATTAAGGCCTTTGATAGTCTTAAGACTGCCTTTGCTGCCGCTCCAGTTCTGGCTCATCCTAACCCTGTCCTGCCTTTCATTCTTGAGGTCGATGCATCTGAGACTGGAGTAGGTTCCCTCTTGTCTCAGTGTTCTATGCCTGAAGGTTCCTTGCATCCGTGTGGTTTCTTCTCTAAGAAATTGTCTCCAGCAGAGTGCAATTATGAAATTGGCGACAGGAAATTACTGGCTATAATTTTGGCACTTAAGGAATGGAAGCATCTTCTCGAGGGTACTAGTGTGCCAGTGCTCATTCTTACTGACCACAAGAATTTAACTTATCTATCTGAAGCAAAACGTTTGTCGCCCCTACAGGCCAGATGGGCTCTATTTTTGTCTCGGTTTTATTATGTGGCCTCCTACCTGCCTGGTACTAAGAATGTTAGGGCTGATGCCCTCTCTCGACAATTTTTGCCTCTGTTCAAGGAGGAATCTGTACCTACTCCTGTTATACCTCCTGACCATATTTTGGTTACCATATGTACTAATTTGACTTCTCCCTTGGGGGAGGAGATCCTGGCTGCGCAAACCAATGCACCTCCTGAGAAACCTAGTGGTAAGTGTTTTGTTCCTGAGAATCTTCAAACTAAACTTTTGCACACTCACCACTATCCTAAAGTCGCAGTTCACCCAGGCAAGAAACAAATGATTTGGTCTGTCACTCGACAATTCTGGTGGCCAGGTCTTTGTTCTGATGTTGCTGCATATGTTGCCTCCTGCTCAGTTTGTGCACAGAATAAGATTCCTCGATGTCTTCCTGTGGGTCTTCTTCAACCTATTGCTAATGGTGAGAGTCCTTGGACACATCTTTCCATGGACTTCATTGTTGAGCTCCCTGTTTCCAATGGCAATACTGTTATCCTTATGGTGGTTGACCGTTTTTCTAAAATGTCACATTGCATTCCCTTGATGAAGCTGCCTACCGCTCAGGAGCTTGCTTCAATTTTTGCCCGGGAGGTCTTCCGTCTACATGGGTTACCCAAGGAGATAGTGTCGGACTGGGGTAGCCAGTTTGTCTCCAGATTTTGGCATTCCTTTTGTGCTCAAATGGGGATCCAGCTTTCCTTCTCCTCGGCATATCACCCTCAATCCAATGGGGCTGCGGAACGGTCTAATCAAGCTCTGGAACAGTTCCTCCGTTGCTATGTCTCAGATCACCACAATAATTGGTCTGAACTGTTACCTTGGGCAGAGTTTGCTCGTAATAGTGCTGTTAATGATTCCTCCAAGATATCCCCATTCATGGCGAATTATGGGTTTCAACCATCCTTGTTGAACGATTCATTCATGTCTCAGGGTATTCCGGCTTTGGAGGAGCATCTCCGGCAACTCCGTTCCACATGGGTGCAGATTCAGGATTGCCTTCATCGTTCTATGCAGCGCCAAAAGTTCCAGGCTGATTGTAGGCGTCTGCCCATGCCTTCCTACCAGGTTGGTGAGAGAGCTTGGCTGTCCTCCCGCAACTTGAACCTTCATGTGCTTTCTAATAAATTGGCTCCCCGTTATGTTGGTCCTTTTTGAATACTCCGACGGGTTAATCCTGTGGCCTACGCTCTTGACCTTCCTCCTGCTATGCGCATCTCCAATGTTTTTCATGTCTCCCTCTTGAAACCATTGGTTTGTAATCAGTTGTGTACCACTGTGTTGCCTCGTCCCCATCCTATCTTTGTTGACATTCATGAGAAGTATGAGGTCAGCAGCATTATCGACTCTCGTATTTCCAGGGGCCGTGTACAGTATTTGGTTCACTGGAGGGGCTACGGTCCAGAGGAGCGTTCTTGGGTTCCCTCCTCTGATGTTCATGCTCCCGCCCTCCTCCGTGCCTTCCATGCCCGTTTACCCAATAAGCCTTTTGTCCTCCCGCGGGGGAGGGGTTATTGAGGGGAGGGTACTGTCAGGGTTTTTTCCCTGTTGTGTTTGCCATGTGCTGCTGGCAGCCAATTTTGCTCACCTCTCTTCCTGACTATGGTGCATTGAGGGGGATGCTGCTCAATTCCTGCACTTCCTTTTATGGCCAGACTGGTGTGCATCATCCATGTGAGACAGGATGTAGTCACAGAATTGTGATGTCATCACTTATTATTTAAAGGGCCTCTGTTCAGTATACTTTGCCTTTGCGTTGTCTCAGACCTGTTTGTGAGAGCTCCTGTGTATTACCTGGCTGCTTGACGTCCTTCCTGGTTCCTGATTCCGGCTCGTCTGACTACTTGCTTTGGCTCCTAACTCGGCTCGTCTGACTACCAGCTCTGGTTTTGATTCCTGGCTTGTTATTTGTTTTGTGGACTTTTTATTATTTTTTGCTATTAATAAAGGTGTGATTATTTTTGCACTTCTCGTCTCAGTCTGATTCCTGGCACCCTGATAATACCTCTTGAATTTGTGAGCTGTTATTGTAAGTCAATGTTTCATATTTATTGTGTGATAGTTAGTAAGTATGGCGTGCTTTGCTGTAATAATGTCCAATAAATCAGATGCATAAAGCCATTAGAGTAAATTCATTTCTTTCAGATAAAAAATTTATATAAACATATATACATATAAAC